>NC_045629.1:48385597-49010597 GCF_009829155.1 Mustela erminea | reverse complement strand
GAGGATGAGAAGGGTGGGATCCTGGATATATTTTAAAGAAAGAGCAGCAGGCTTTGTCGATGGGTCAAAATGGGATGTGAGAGAGAGTTAAGGCTCCAAAGTACACACCAACCCCTTCCACAACTTAGTTCAATTCCTATAAATGTCTTAAGCTTTGTATATATTTTGTATATTTCATATAATCACTTGTAAGCATTTCCAAAGCTGGACTAACAAGAATAACCTTCCACAGCACAGAAGCAACCACAGAAAATCGCATGAATCACATGAGTAATGACAGTGTTTCGCCTGGTCCTTTAAACGTGGCAGTATTGTTAATAAACATGGATAAATTCTACCGTACTTTTCAACTTAAAACCTAAAGACTACAATTGATTATTCAGTTACACATTTTACATTAACATTCATGAGGCTAATATGTTGGATCCCCTACAATGCTAGGTCCTTTCAAACGTGACCAACATGCTAGGTCCCGATGGAAAAATATTACATAAGCTGTTTTTAAAATTTAACACAAAAATGTTCATACAATGGGTTTAACTCCATCGTCTCTAAAATTAAGCCCAAGACCTTCCCAGAATAAAGTCACACACTCAGTAAGAAAACAGTTATCAGTCCCAGTGAACTGGGGAGGGGATACCTTCTTGTTGACTGGGCTGAAACTGCTGATGGATCAGATAGTGTTGGCCAGGACCCAAGTTCTAAAGATGCAGAGGTCCAGGGAGAGTTGTAGGTGTGTGTTTAATGGTAAGGAAGAGCATTGGCACTTACATGGAAGAACTCCTTGCCTTCCCAGGAAGCTGTGGTAGGCTGGGAGTCTAATGTCTCGTATCTCCTAGACTCAAATTACTCATTGTGAATTCTTTTGTAATCTCCTCTACTTTACCCCCAGATTTGATGAGGCAATATCTTAGAACCTCCACCCTGTTTGCCTTACCTCTTGATCAGGTTCAGCCATGGGCGTGGTTCTCAAACTTGGCTGCCCAGGAGAAATCAGCAGTGGAGTTTTATCAGCTGTGAGGCCAGGGTCCAATTTACAGACCCTGGTTTAATGGGTCTGGTGGGAGGCCTGGGCATCCAAATTTCAGTAGCTCCCAGGGGACTGCACAGTGCAGCCAGCATGGAGATCTGTTGCTGGAAGGTCGGATTCTTATCCAGTGTGGGTGGTATTGGCCACAACTTCTCAAGTCCTTCTAAATTTGTGAGGATTTGAATTCTTGCAGTGCTCGGGGACGAGGGTGGGAATACTCAGCATCATCATTTGTGCCTCTAGTGTTTGTTGCTTGCTTACCTTATGCAAGTCATCCCTCTAGGCCCTGGAGGTATGGTGGCTGCTCAGTCAAATCTCTGCCCTGTTCAAGCTTATGTTCCAGAAGAGAGACAGTGGATTGTCAAAGAAAAAAACAGATCAACCACAGTATGGAGAGCAGCCACATAATGTACTGGTTAAGTCTGTCATCTTGGGTTGGCTGGAGTCTAAATCCTAGCTCCATGGGACTTTGGGCAAGTTACTTGACATCTCTTGCCTCAGTTTACTTATGTACAAGAAGGGGATGATAATAGTAACTTCACTATCAAATCATAGAATGAAAAGAATTAATCCATGTAAAGTGCTTAGACCAATTTCACACGAACAGAAACTATTCAATAAGAATTAACTATTATTTAACATCAGATACTGTTAATGTTAGGAAGACAAATCCAACTAATGGAGGATAGTTGAAAGAAAGGCAAGCAGGGCCAAGGGGCCCCCTAAGAGGAAAGCCCTCCATCCTGTTAACTACGCCACCCTGAAAGGAGCCCTCCACCCTTTCCCCCCCAGAACAACTACTGGATAGATAGATGAGCACACAGATAAAAATCTGACTGGGTCACAGGCACATGGAGGGTTATTAAGATTAGAAGAGCCTTCTAATAATCTCATAAAAACCCCTAGACTTAGAAACTTCTAAGGCAACGCTCTTTGATCTCATCCCTCTTCAGGAGCTTTGTACTAAGGCTCAATAAACTTTGCTTTGCTGCCCACCACTCTTTGTCTGGTCTACCTCTTCATTCTTTGAAGCAGCATGACCAAGAACCATGGACACTAATGGAGAGAAATCCTGAAACACAACTGGGTTAGGGGATAGAGGAGGTGGGAGTGAGGGCATAAAAGGCTGGGAGGCCAAAGGGAGGATTTTTATTTCCATTGAGGGGGTCAGGAAAATCCTCTCCAAGGAGTTGCCGTTGGTGTAGAGTCCTGAATGGAGAAAGAGATTTGCCAAATACCTGGGTTCAAGAGAATAGGAAAACACAAGGTCATGTGGCAGAGAACTGCTGTGTAGATCTAGGAAGAAGAAAAGGGCTGGGATGCATGGAGTGAATAGGAAAAACAGCCCATGGGTTACTCAGCATATCTGTTTGTGGACTGTGATCTCTCATTAGACTGTAAGTTGCAAGTCTTCGTGTCTTTGTACCATGCTGGGCCATGGAATAGGTTCTATGAATGTTCGTTGAATAAAGATATAAATTTTTAACCATGTATAGCCCCTCCATCAGCCAATTAGAAGGATTCTAGTCTTAATTTTTCACTCTTGAGTTCCATGCAAAACCCAGCTACAAGGTGTGACACGAATGGTGATCTCCTAAGGCTTTGTTTTATAAAAAAAAAATATGGTCAGCAGCCCATGAGAAGGAACATCAGATGGGCCACCACTTGACTGGAACACTGCAAGTCCTTTCCTTGGTTCTCATAAGTGAGTGCATATAATTCCCTAGAGGACCATTATTACGTACAACTGCTTATATGCAGTCAAGGGTAACCAAAATTAGTGCTTTGCTAGTGTTTCCTAGGGACTGATTTAACATTCAGCTGATGAGCCTGGCTGCCAAGCCCTGCTCTTGGGTGTTCCCACCTCCCACTGTATGTGCCCAGCATTGCTGGAATTCCTGCCAATTTTAGGTTTGTTATTATAAGCTTTGTTATTATTGAATCACCAGTGTTGTTTAGAGTGGGATCATGGCTCTTTTTTCCAGTTTTTCCCACATTTTAGCGATAACTCTCTGTATCTGTCCATCCTTCACAATATGGTATGATGCAAGTTCGTTTTGTGAGCCCTGAAGGCCTGCAGGCTGTAGTATAAATTGGTTCCATTAAAATTTTTCCATTACTTGGGTTTTAAGTTGTGTATTTAATTGTGCATTTGAGTGTTTAGATTGTGTTTTTGTTGTATTAGGCTGTTCAGCTTTCCTTCTACTTTTTATTTTTCTTTTTTAAGATTTTACTTATTTGAGAGTAGAGCGAGAGAGAGAAAGAGCATGAGTGGGTGGGAGGTACAGAGGGAGAGGGAAAAGAAGACCACTGCTGAGCAGGGAGCCTGACACAGGGCTCTATCCTGATCAGGACCTAAGCCAAAGGTAGACACTTAACTGACTGGGCTGCCTAGGTGCCCTTTTTAAGAAGGACAAGGTTGAGCATAAGGCTCATCTTCAACATGAGGCCACTCTTTCAATAAAGGGAGAGGTGGCTGTTTTATCTAATGCATAGAAATCAATAGACAGCTGAAGAAAATGAAGTAGAAATTGTGTTCCAAAAGAAATAATAAGAAAACCTTAGAAAAAAAGACATTAATGAAATGGAAAGAAGTAATTTATCTGATAGAGTTCAAAATAATAATCATAAAGGTACTCGCCAAACTCAGCAAAGAATGGATGAAAAAAGGGAGAATATCAACAAAAAGATAGAAAATATAACAAAGTACCAAATTGAATTAATAAAGCTGAAAAATACAATAGATGAACTGCAAAATACACTAGAGGGATTCGACAGCTATAAAAAATAGAAGAAATGATCAGTAAACTGAAGGATAGGGTAGATAAACAGAACAGAGATAAACAGAACATTTCAGCAGCAAAAAGAAAAAAAAAAAAAAAGATGAGAAAATCTTAAGATATCTCAGGGGACTTGTAGGACAGCATTAATCAGACCAAGATTCATATTATAGGGGGTTACAAAGAAAAGAGAGATAAAGGGGGCAGAAAATTTATTTTAGAATAATGGCTGAAAAAATCTCACACCTGGGGGAGGAAACAGACATCCAGATACAGGAAGTTCAGAGTTCCAAAGAAGATGAACCCAAAAAGACCAACATCATCAAGACACATTATAATTGAAGTGTCAAAAGTTTTGTTGTTGTTTAAGATTTTTAAATTTATTTGACAGACAGAGATCACAAGCAGGCAGAGAGAGAGGAGGAAGCAGGCTTCCCACTGAGCAAAGAGCCCAATGCGGGGCTTGATCCCAGGACTCTGGGATCATGACCTGAGCTGAAGGCAGAGAGTTTAACCCCCTGAGCCACCCAGGCGCCCCATGAAGTGTCAAAAGGTAAAGGCCAGGAAC
Organism: Mustela erminea; assembly: GCF_009829155.1. Classification (NCBI taxonomy): domain Eukaryota; kingdom Metazoa; phylum Chordata; class Mammalia; order Carnivora; family Mustelidae; genus Mustela; species Mustela erminea. Next base: position 49,006,219 of record NC_045629.1, on the reverse strand, counting down.
GACTCTTAAAAACAGGAAGAGAAAAACAACTTATAACATACAAGAGAATGCCCATAAGACTATAAGCAGGTTTTTCAGTGAAGTTTTGTGGACCAAAGGGAGTGGCACCATACATTCAAAGTGCTGAAAGGAAAAAACCTTCCAGGGTGCCTAGGTTGCTCAGTTGGTTAAGCATCTGCCTTCAGCTCAGGTCATGATCTCAGGTCCCAGGATCGTGGCCCTCATTGGGCTCCCTGCTCAGTGGGGAGTCTGATTCTCCCCCTCCCTCTACCCCTGCTAATGGTCACTCTCTCAAATAAAAAAATAATCTTTAAAACAAAACAAAACAAAATCTGCCAACCAAAAATATTTCACCTGGCAGAGTTTGTCATTCAGAATTGAAGGAGATACAAAGAGTTCTCCAGAAAAGCAGAAGTTAAAGGAGTTCATCATCACTAGGCCAGTTTTACAAGAGATGTTTAATAGACTTCTTTAAGCTAAGACCAAAAGATGCTCATTGGTAAACACACACACATACACACACATACATAAATCTCACTGGTAAAGATAAATATATAACAAAATTCAGAATAATTTAATGTTGTAAAGGTAATATTGTAAAGGTTTAACCTAGTATGATGGTTAAAAGAGAAGTAGTGAAAAAAACTATAACAATTTGTTAAGAGATATACAAGATAAAAAGATTTAAATTGTGACATCAAAACATAAAATATTGTCTGTGGGAATAAAAACGTGAAGCTTTAGAAGGTGTTCATACTTATGCTGCTATCAATTTAAAATAGATTTTTATAAATATAAGTTGTTTTATGTAAGCATCATGGTAACCATAAAGCAAAAACCTATAGTAAATACACAAAAGATAAGGAGAAAGAAATCTAAGCATACCTCTACAGAAGGATCATGAAATTACAAAGGAAGAAAGTAACACAAGTCTTACAGGATAGCTGGAAAACAGTTAACATTAGGTCAGTAGTACATATCTAACAACGAGTACTTTAAACGTAAATGGATTAAATTCTCCACTGAGTCTCTAGACTGTGGAATAGATTAAAAAACAAAACCAAAAAAAATAAGACTCACTATATGTCAAATACAAAAAAACTCACTTCAGATGTGAGGACACACAATCTGAAAATGAAGGGATTGAGGAGGATATTCTATGCAAATGGAAACCAAAAGAAACTTGTGAAAGCTATACTTCTATCACAGAAAATAGACTTCAAGACAAAGAAAACGTTTATATAATGATAAAAGGGTCAATCCAACAGATGGATATAATATTTGTAAGTATTTATGCAGCCAACATAGAAACACCTAAATATATACAACAAATATTAAGCAACCCAAAAGAAGAAATACAGTAACAGTAAGGAACTTCAATATCCCACTTTCATTAATGGATAGATCATCCAGACAGAATATTAAAATGGACATAAAATGATAATGTTAGACCAGATGGACTTAACAGAGATAAACAGAACATTTCATCCAAAACAACAGAATTCACATTCTTCTCTAGTGCACATGGAATGTCCTCCAGGATAGATCCTATATTAGGCCACAAAACAACTGGTATTAAAAAACAAAAAACACCTGATATCATTTCAACCATCTTTTCCAACCACAATAGTATGAAAACTTGAAATCAATTACTAGAAGAAAACTAAAAAATCCAAAAATATGTCAAAGTTAAACAACATGTCACTGAACACACAGTAGAGCAAAGAAATAAAAATCTTGAGACATCTGAAAATGGAAATACAACATTTAAACTTATGGGATGCAGCAAAAGCAATTCTAAGAGTTCATAATGATAAGGAGCTACATCAAGAAACAAGAAGAATCTCAAAAAACCTCAAAATACACTTCAAAAAAACAGGAAAAGAACAAAGCCCAAAGCTAGAAGAAGGAAACAACAAAGATCAGAGCAGAAACAAATTACAGACAAAAGGACAACAGAAAAGTTCAGTGAAACTAGGAAATGATTTTTTTGAAAGAAGAAACAAGCCTTTAACTAGACTTATCCAAAAAAATAAATAAATAAAAAGAAGACTCATGTAAATAAAATCAGAAATTCTAGAGGAAATGGTATTACCAATACCACAAAAATACAAAGGCTCATAAGAGACTACTATGAACAATTAACATGCCAGCAAATTGGAAAATGTAGAAAAAAATGGGTAAATTCCTAATAACAGCTACCAAGACTAAATCAATAGTAAATCTCAAAAGACAAATAAGTAGTAAGAACATTAAATCAATAAACAAAAACCTCCCAACAAACAAAAGTCTAGGACCCGATGGCTTCACTAGTGGATTCTACAAAACATTTAAAGAAGAATTAATACCAAGCCTTCTCAAACTCTTCCAAAAATAGAGAAGGAAGGAATACTTCCAAGCTCATTTTATGAGGCCAGCATTACTCTGATAACAAAACAAGACAAAGTTGCCACATGAAAAGAAAATTACAGGCCAATATCCTCTATGAACATAACTGCAAAAGCCCTCAACAAGATATTAGCAAACTGAATTCAACCATATATTAAAAGGATTATATACCATGAACAAGTGGGATTTATTCCTAGGATGCAAGGATGCTTCAATATCCACAAAATCAGTGTGATATCACATTAACAAAATAAGGGATAAAAATCATATGATTGTCTCAATAAATGCAGAAAACACACTTGAAAAATACAGCATCCATTTATGATTAAAAAAAAAAAAACTCTAAGAGAAAAAAAGTGGGTGTAGGGGAAACATTCACCCAACATAATTAGGGTCACAGCTAACATCATACCAATAGTGAAAAAACAAAACTTTCCTCTAAGATTAGGAATAAACAAGGATGTCCACTCTCCCCACTTTTATTCAACATAACAATCAGGCAAGAAAAAGAAATAAAGAGCATCCAAATCAGAAAGGGAGAAGTAAAACTGTCACTATTTGCAGATGACATAATATTATATATAGAAAATCCTCAATCCAAACACTGTTAGAATAAACAAATTCAGTAAAGTTGCAGAATACAAAAATCAACATACAATGATCTGTTATGATTCTATACACTAATAGCAAACTAGCAGAGATTAAGGAAACAATCCTATTTACAACTGCATCATAAAGAATAAAATGTTTATGAATAATTTAGCTAAGGAGGTGAAAGACCTGTATACTGAAAACTATCAGACACTGATGAAAGACACTGAACAAAGACAAATAAATGCAAAGATATTCTGTGCTCATGGGTTATAAAAATTAATATTGTTAAAATGTGCATGGTACCCAAAGCAGTCTACAAATTCAGGTGGATCCCTATCAAAATTCCAATGGCATTTTCCATAGAAATAGAAAAAAAAATCCCAAAATTTTCATGGAACCACAAAAGACCCTGAATAACCAAACAATACTTAGAAGAACAAAGATGGAGGGATCGCCTGTCCGGATTTCAAACTACATCACAAAGCTATAGTAATCAAAATAGTATCAGAGTAATCAACAATAGAGAGATCAGTAGAACAGAATAGAGTGTCCAGAAATATGACCACACATATCGCCAGTTAATTTAAGAGAACAGGAACCAAGGATATACAATGGGGAAAGGACAGTTTCTTTAATGAATTGTTTTAAGAAAATTGGACAGCCACATGCAAAAGAATCATGGTGGAGCCCTAACTCACACCACACACAAAAAACAATTCAAAACAGATTCAAGACTTGAATATAAAACCTGAAATCATGAAACTCTTAGAAGAAAACATAGGGAGTAAACTCATTGGTCTCAGTGATAATTTTTTGGATTTGACGCCACAAGCAAAGACAACAAAGCGAAAATAATGAAGGGTACCAGGTGGTGGGTATTATAGAGGGCACGGATTGCACGGAGCACTGGGTGTGGTAAAAAAATAATGAATACTGTTATGCTGAAAATAAATAATAAATAAATAAAGAAAGAAGTGGTACTATGCCAAACTAAAAAACTCTGCCCGGCAAAGGAAACCACCAACGAAATGAAAAGGCAACATTACCAAGTGGGAAAAATACTTGCAAGTCCTGTATCTGATAAGGGGTTAGTAGCTAAAATATATCAGTGATTCACATAACTCAACAGCAAAACAAACACACAATAATAACAACAAAAACCAACTGATTAGAAAATGGGGTGGGGGTGCCTGGGTGGCTCAGTGGGTTAAAGCCTCCGCCTTCGGCTCACGTCATGATCTCAGGGTCCTGGGATCGAGTCCCGCATCGGGCTCTCTGCTCAGCAGGGAGCCTGCTTCCCCCGCCCCTGCCTGCCTCTCTGCCTACTTGTGATTTCCGTCAAATAAATAAAGTATTTTAAAAAAATGGAAAATGGGCAAAGGATTTTTTTTTTTCCCCTAAAGACCACATAACACATGGCCAACAGGTACAGGAAATCATCTCAACATCACTAATCATCAGGGAAATGGAAGTCAAAACCACAAGGAGATATCACTTCACACTTGTCAGAATGGTTATTCTCAAAAAGGCAAGAAATAACAAGTGTTGGCAAGAATGTAGAGAAAAGGGAACGCTCATGCACTATTAGTGGGAATGCAAATCAGGGTAGTCACTATGGAAAAAAAACAGTGTGGAGATGCCTCAAAAACTGAAAGTAAAACTACATTTTGATCTAGCAATTCCACTTCTGGGTATTTATCCAAAGGGAAAAAAAAAAAACACTAACTCAGAAAGATACACTCACCATCCCCCCCACTCCCATGTTCATTGCCAACATTATTTACAACAGCCACAGAAGTAATCAAAGTGGCCATGATGGATAAACAGATAAAGACCATGTGCCATACACACACACACACACACACACACACACACAAAAAATGGACTATAATTCAGCCATAAAAAAAGAAAGAAATCTTGCCATTTGCAGCAACAATAACAGTACACCATGTGAAATAAATCAGAGAAAGGCAAATACCATAGGATATCCTTTACGTGCGGAATCCAAACAAACAAAAAGCTAAAATCCTAGATTCAAGGAACAGACTGGTGGTTGCCAGACGCAAGGGATAGGAGTGGCTCAAATGGTGAAGGGCCTCAAGTCGTGCAGTCTTCCAGTTATAAAATAAATAAGCCCTGGGGATGTAGCATGCTGCATGGGAACTGTAGTTAATAACACTATATCATGTATTCGAAAGTTGCTAAGTGCGTACCTCTTAAAGCTACTCATCATGAGAAAAAAATTTAGAACTATGTGTTGTGACGGATGTTAACAAGACTTCTTGTGGCTGATCATTTCACAATGCAAAAAAGCATGAATCGCTGCTTTACGGCCAAAACCAATAATGTTCTATGTGAGTTTTAGCTCCGTGTAAAAAATCCCTGCAAGAATAAAAAATAAAATAGAATTACCTGAGCCTAGATTTGAGCCTAAGTAGGCACTGCTCCTGCGTTCATGTCCATTGGGACAGTAGAAATTGCTTGACACGTGAGGTAATTCTTCCTTGTCTAAGTGTGCCATGCTTTGCAGGATATCTGAGCATTAAATTCAAGGAGTAGCTCCCCACCCTCGTGACAACCCAGTTCTTCCCCACAAGTTTCTGATACACTCTCTAGGGGGCACTGCTGCCATCTCACTCCGTACCCTGAGAGGCACTGTGCTGGGATCTGAAGCTCAAAGCTAGTGCTGCTTGCCGTTGTCGCCCAGATTCCTGGAAGCAGCCATCATTAGAACATGTGGACGAAGCCAACGCACAGAGGAAGGCAGAATGGGAGGGTGTTTCCAGAGAGACTCCTAAAGGCATTATTTGAGTTCCTGGATCCATGTGTGCAGGAAGCCAGAAAATGTGTATTTTCTGGCTTACCTGAGCACTAGATTTCCTTTTTGTTTGTATTACATTAAGTTTGGTTTCTGACTCGTGCAACCCACCCAAAATTTAGGCTAGGACATGGTTCAAAAGGCAGTTGTAGGTATAATTATCCTTTGGGGGGGGTGGTTTGATGATACTTTATCATTATTATTGATCTTTTCCTTCTGCAAAATATAAATAGGGTAAAGTGAGTTCCAGAGTATTAGGTCCTAGTAGGCCAGACTTAAGTCTTTTTTTTACTTATTTTAAAATCTAGATTCAATTAGCCAACATATAAGACATAATTAGCTTGAGATGTAGAAGTCCATAATTCATCTGCTGCATGTAATACCCAGCACTCATCACATCACGTGCCCTCTTTAATGCCCCAGACATAGTAAGGTTTTGAACAAATGACCTTTTTATCATGGAACTGATCTATACACACACACACACACACACACACACACACACACAGCCCTAGTGGGTGTCCTATACTACAGCCACATTCCCTGGGCATAGCTGATTGGTCCAGGGATGAACCAATCAAAATCCTTTCCCAGGAATTTCAACCCAGGTTCCAGAGGACTGAATCCCTCTCTCTAGGGCTGGAACGTTTGTAGGTAACATGAATATTAGGGTGGGGGAGGGGAGAGCTATAAGGCAACAGTGGTGTGCCAGGTGACTTAGGGAAACAGCAAAAACTGATTAGCAAAGGTGAAGAAAAAGTTTCAGAAATGTTTCAGTTCCAAATCCCATCCGTTCCCAATATCTACCTATATCCTGCCCTTGGGTCCTCCAAGAACCCCTGTATCTTTAAGCAAAATCCTGCTTTTCGGTTTTATCTCCAGGGGGCTTCTTTACTTGCTTCTAAAAAATTCTAATACCTTATTCCCATAGGTATTTTAAGTTCTCTCTTCTCATCAAATCAGATCAGCAGGAAACCACACCCCATGGTGAGGGCAGGGGGTGGGTCATCCATTGCAGGACCGCCTGGTGGGGGGAAAAGGGGCTGTGCACAGAGAGGTAATAGGTTTCCTGTGGCTTTAATCAAAGGTTAACACAAGTAACAACAACACGCTTTTGTATTCAAACCCAGGCTCTGACCCTCATCCCTGGAGTCATTTTCTGAGCTTCAGTTTATCTCTAAAATGGGTATGTTTTTAAGGGCTAACAGGAATAAAGCAAGACAACGTGGTCAAACACTCATGAAGAGGGACCTTGATGGTCCGTTCCAGCTACAGAAGCTTGGACCTGTCAGCTCACTCCTCAGTGCCTCACCTTCCTCGTCGGCTCCCTGCCTGCACTCCTGCTCTTCCACTCCAGCTCCATGGCCTGGTTTGTTGCTCTGAGAGAACCAAAGTCTTTCTCACCTTTGCTGTTTTTCTGTCTTAAACAATCCTCTTTCTAACCCTCTACCCAGACTCTTCATCTGACTGACCCACCTCACGTCTCAGGTCTCCGATAAGCCTTCCATGTGCCTCTGACGCGGGGCTCCTCTCCACACCCCCAACCCTGTGCAGGCACCATGCTCTTGGCTTCATAGAGAGGGTCACACCTGGAATAGAGTTCGGTCATGTTCTTCTTGCTGAATATTTGGATTTTCCATGAGACCCTGGGGGCACAGGGACTACATCTGGTATGTCCACTGAGGCACGGGGCCAGACACACAGCAGATGTCCACTAAATGTGCTCTCCCCTCTTGCCTGAATACCAGCCCACCTTGCCCAACCGGCTCACTGCTGGAACCGCCAGCTCCACCTTGCACCTACAACTCCCTGACTAGAGATGCAGAAAAGCTGGATGTCCCCGAGTTCATGTTTACTTAACCCAAAGTCCGATAGCTGAATAGTAAGACCGGCTCAGCAGGCGGGATGTACCCCAGCGGTGCACCCAGGCATGGCTGGTAATGCCTTTATCCCCAGCCACAGAACTGGGCCTCTCGTTTGTGTTGAAGAAACAGAATCTCCTTTATATGAACCCTTAGACAATAGGATTTCAAATGGCAGAGAGAACCCCATTCTGATTGTTTCGGAGCTGTGGGGCATGGCTGTAATTCACACGGTCTCCTCGCAACTGAGGAAGAGGAGCCAAGAAGAGTCAAAAGCAAAAAGAAAACCACTTTTCTGCAAAGGCATTCTGCAAAAGCCCCGTGCACACACAAATGGGCTGGTTGGGTCATTTCCAGTTGTGCTGTCGAGAAAAGAGCTATTTCTCTTTAACTCTTAACTACAAAGATGTTACTCTGGGACCATCATAGGTTTGTGATGTTCATTCATTGGTTTTTAAAAGCAAAATATTTAAACTAGGCCAACGGTGTCATGATACTCTATTGTTAGAAGAGAGAGGGTGTAGTGCTGAAAAAATTCATACCCAGAAATGTCTTCCATTCAATGAAAAGCAGAAACAGAGGTTCTAAGAGGACAGTTTAGATGGGAGAGGATGGTAGTTATAAGAGCTTGGGTATTGGAAATATAGGGTACATCTGCTATCCTCCACTCTTATCTCCAGCCTATGACAAGCGTTACCAAGGGATCATGGCAGTGTAGCACAGAAGCTGAGAAGGTAGGCTCTGGAATCACACTGGGTTTGAATCCATTTAACAGCTGCATGGCCTTGGGTTAGTCAATCATGCAGGGCCTCACTTACCTCACTGATAAAGGGAGAACACAAGTGTACCTGTCTCATGTCCTGGGGTTGGCTGAATGACCAAATAATTTTAGTTCTATAAGTACTTGGAAGAGTGGCCCAAAGCAAGCACTCAAGAAATCTTAAGTTCTTACACCAAAAACCAGATGTTTTCTCAACAAGAGTTCATCAACAAGCAAATAAATTGTGATATATACATACAGTGGAATACGACTCAGCAACGAAAAGTACTTAAAAAAAAATAACAACTATGAACACTAACAACTTGGTTGGATCTCAAAATAATTACGCTGAATGAAAATACACCAATAAGGTAAGGTAGATCTAGCATGATTCCCTTTACACAGAACTGAAAACGCAAACTGATCTCTAGGGATGGAAAGTGCATCCATGGTTGCCAGGAAATGGTAAGGCCGGACAAGGTGGGAGGGAAGGATCACAAAGGGTCAGGACTACACTGTTGTGGTGGTGGATATATTCACTAGGCTGACTGAGAGGATGGCTTCATAAGCGTGCACACGTGAAAAGTCAAATTGTACACTTGAAACAGGTGGTCTGTTGTAGGTCAATTCTCTCTCAAGCTGTTTAAGGAAAAAGATGAGCCATTATTCTTTCCCACTGCCCCCACCCCTGTTGGTCACTACTGGGTCAGGGTCAACATTCAAGTCTTATTGGCAATCCTTGATTTAGCTGAACATTTTTAGACTCTCCCCCTTATGAGAACATATGCTTCTAGAACTTACTAGTCCTTCGACCTTAGACTAAGTGTTCCTCAGAAATATGGAAATTGCAGTAGCTACCTGCCTTTCTGGACTGTTGTGAAAGCCAGTGGTAGAAATTCTCTTCAGACTACTCTGGAACATGCCCTGCCGTTAGGCGTACGTGAGGGGATATAGACGGTCTGCGTTTTCACAGTTCCTGGGTTTGCCGGGACTCAGTCTGCCAGCAGAACTTGATTTCCCTTTTAAAGCAGCCCTTCAGCAAATATTATTCCAATGTATGAACAGCACGTTTTTATGGCTAACCATCAGGATTTGTGGAGAGGAAGACTTCAGGGAGGAGGGTCTGAGAGACTCTGGCTGGGCTGCTTAGAGAGGCCCAGCCAGCACTGGCAGGAACCATCCTATAGGAAACTCCCCAGGTGGAGACTCTGACCCCTCTAGAAAATTTCTTCCTTCTGGCCAGGGGCGTGTGCCCCTTGAGGAATTAAAGTGTGGTGCTGATTGACATAGCCGGGCCTCGCTTGATCTCTCATGTAAAAGCAATCATTTATGTCACACTACAGAGCCGAAAGGGGGAGTCTGCAGGAAACAAGTGTTAAAAGGCCTTATTTGGGAGGGGGGCACTGGGGATGGGATGGAATACACCCAGAGTAAAAAACCAGGCCCCGGACCCATCGCGAAGAACCTCTTCGTGGTATAGTGTGTGTTCACACGAAATTCACTCTCGCCACCACTGTCCCACTGTGTCCCTCATGGAGCTGCCAGTGAGTGTCCTTTTGCCCTACCTTTCTCTGTAGGGTCTGAACTGCTGGATTTCAAATCCTGCTGTAAGGATTCCCAGCTAGGTATTCTCGGGCAAGATACTGCTCTGTATCCGTTTCCTCTTCAGTCTGACGGGCACAGTACTACGTATTTCCTAGGGGGTTTGTGAACATTAAGCAAATATTGCAGAGGGCCCGGAGTCATGCCTGGCACACAGTAAGCTCTCACTACGTCTTCGCGGGGATCGCTTCTCTTGGCCAACCCCTCTACAGCTTCCGAGCACCCTCTTGCGCTCTCTGTAGGTTCCTGGCAGCACGTGAAAGATTCTTTATTCTACCAGTGGATGAAAAAGACTTTGAATAAAACCCCAGGCTTCGGTTTTGTCCCAGCGAGCTGCCTGGATAAAGTTCTTTACGCAGCTTTCCCGAGAGGAATTTTTCCCAAAAACGAGATCTCTCTTATAGATCAGGCTTGAGCCAAGGTCAACCTGCAGAATTCTGAGAGCTGGGCGGGGCTCTGGCCATGATGGGTGCATTCACTCCCTGGTAGTTTTCACACATGGTTTAGGGTTTAGCCTGGGCTCCTCAACTGAATTGGGATGCCTGAAGGGGGGAACCCAGGCATTATTATTATTATTATTATTATTATTATTATTATTAAGAGAGAGTGAATGTATGCAAGAGGTGGGGGTTGGGGCTGGGCAGAAGGGGAGAAAGAATCTTAAGCGGGCTCCACACCCAACACAGAGCTGGACACGGAGCTCTATCTCACAACCCTATGATCATGACCTGAGCAGAATGCAAGAGTCAGTCGCAGAACCAACTGAACCACCTAGGAGTCCCTGGTATTTCTTTAAAAGCTTCCCAGGGGATACCCAGTGTGCAGTCAAGGCTGAGCCGTGCTGCTTTGGTGTAAACCCAAGGCTGCGCTGTGAAGGTTTTCACGGGAGTCATGGGTCATAGATGGTGCTTAGCCTGTGGTCATATTTAAAGATACAAGCAGGGGTCAATAAACTGACAAGACTGCAGCCTCAGGAAGGGGGTCCATAGGATATCGAAGCTCCATGGTATTTTCTCATCTTTTTAGAAGACTTCATTTGAGGGCCCCCCCGCCCCAGGTAGTACAGCTTGGTCTTACAAGGGGAGGAGTTCCTTTTGTGGTAACACCACCCCTGCTCTCAACTAGAGCTCCCTGTAGGAGTTCAAAGGCAGGGCTGGGCAAAGGCAGATCCGGGGCTCCTAGGTCTGAAGGGGACCTGACCCCAAGGCATTCAGTCTCTCGGTGAGGGGAGCTGAGTCAGCCCTGGAGTACATGCCGAAGGTGAGATGGGAAGCTGTGCCTTGAAGCCCAGGGAAGGGGACTATGGAGAATTTCTGAAGAAGCTGGGGCAGCCTCAGTGCTGCGGCGGCGAGGGGCGGGGGATGGGGGACAAGGGAGAGAGGACGGGTATGTCCTCGGGAAGGACTCCTAACTACACCATGCTTCTGATTCTTCAAATGTCAAGTGGGGACAAGCGATCCTACCGCACAGTCACAGTGAGCTGGAGTTAGTACAGTGTAAAGAAGACAGTGCTGGGCACTGAGAAAACCCTTACAAGACTGGCTGAGCTCCTTACTATTATTGCTGTCAACATTATTGGGCACCAATGGTTATTCAGACTCTATAACCCAGAGGAAATTTTCCCTCATAATAGTCCCATCACCTTTGAGAGGCAGCAAACCCTTTTGCATGGTAGCTTTTGGGTAATGTTTTGAAGGGCCTTCAAATTCTGATACTCAAGGTCTGTGTGTTATAATAGCGTGCTTGCACTTTATTCCCATTTCTCAAAGGTCATTTGTGCTTCTTATTAAAACCAAGTATCTTTTCCAAAATAGTTGTGCAGCCTTTGGGGATAGCTGCTGTCCAGACCTTCTAGCCCAAACTCCGAAGCCACTTTGGGTCTCTTCCCTTTCTTCACTCCAGAGCCAATCCAAGTCCTGCCTCACTTCCCCTCCTAAAATGTTTTTAAAAACAATTTAACACGGATTTATTGCAAGGTAGAAAATACAGGGACATGTCATCCTTCTGTGTGTGCTTGGTTAGTGAGGAAAGCAACTCTTGAATGTTTGTCCTTGCTCCTTTATTTCTTTGAAATTCAATTCCTGCTAACTTTTCTCATACAACCTCTAGTTGTCAGAATGGAACGGAGCAGGGTCACATCTGGGGACTCCAAGCTCCTTGGCCCCGTGGCTGCTCCTTCAGAATCCCTGCTGCCTCCGTCTGCAGCTCCACAATACACCTCTTCTGGCCTCACCTCTATTTCCCAATAATAAACTTTTTTTTTTTTTTTTTTTTAAGTCATCCTAGGCCCTTGCTGGCCCATGTTTCTGGAACATGGCCTCTACTCATCCCTGTCAAACTCACCTTCTCCAGAAAGCTTCTCTGCCCCTCCCCCACTCTCCATGTTTGCTGGCACAGCACAGCACCCCAGAACTCCCCACGGTGCTAGCGGTGTCTGTCTGGCTCCAGTGGACAGTGAGATGGTCCAGTTTTCAACTCCCACCACTGATGCTAATGTGGTGCCTGTACAGAAGGGAGCCTCCCAGCAGCCCCTTTATGTCCCCCTCTGATGGGGACAGTGTCTGTAACACCCAATTCCTGGTGTCCCTTCCATAGCACCAGCTTCTCCTGATTTCAGTGCCTGGATCTGGGTCCCTTTTTGAGTGTTCTTCCTATTAGCAGGTACAAACTCAAGTGTTATTTTTGTGTGAAGAAGAGATCAGGCTTTTGGAATCAGAGTGCCTGGGTGTGAATCCTGACGTCCATCAGAGAAGCTGTGTGACCTTGGACAAGTATTAATCTACCTCAGTTCCATCTCCCATAAACAAGGATGACCACTGGGTCAAGCTCCTATGGTTGTTGCAAGGGCTCAAGCAATTTGTATATATGGACACAGTCTGGTCCATAGTGAACACTACATGAGGGCTAGCCAGTCCTGGGATTATTTCCAGAACACTGTCACTCAGATCACGGGTCCCCTTTCCTCTTGGCTGCTCTCATCTGGTTTCATCTCCTCAGAGGCACACACAGGGCCTGAGGTCATCACCCTCTGTGCTCTGGCAAAGTCTCTATTTCCAATTAAGTCTTCATTCTGAGCTTCCAGAAGTACCTGAATATTTGGAGGACACTATCCAACAGACTCTAGCCAGTCTCTGGGTTTAGGTGTTCCAGACCAGAAAATTACCCAGGAACTCCAGACATTACAGAACTACCTATTACTGGTGTAATTTTGCAGGTCTCTCACATTTCCTATAATTTTGTGTGTTCTTTCAAGTTCCAAAGGACTCTAAGGCATTCAGCATAGTCCAGCATAGGTGGAGTCAGGACAGAGACAGACATACAGCCCAAGCTCTCTAGCCTTACCTTTTTGACCCTTTCTTCGAAACCTCCAGAGAATAAAGAGGATGCTGACGAATGAGACAAGATAGATAAGGTGGGAGGATTTAACTCCATCCCTCTTGCCACTCTTATATTTTTGTGTGTTTGCTCAAAAACCCTGCTTATTGACCGGAAATGCTACATGTTTGCTCAAGTCTCTTTGTTCATATAGTCCAGAGCTTTGATGATTGGTTCCCAAAGCTTGGGCTATAAGAGGAGCAAAGGGCACCTATGGACACTAGATGGGCCCCTGAAATAAGAGCACCAGCTGTTAGGAACCACCTTGTTCACCTCACTCTGTAGTAGACCTACTACCCTGCCCATCCCAGAAGCCCAAGAGTATGAAGGACTCAGGGGAAGTGGAAAGCTCCACACTGAAGATAGCCATTTCTCACCATTCACACCCCCATAGAATGTGAGTCCCAGATATGAAAAGACCAAAAAGATTATATAAATTGGATAGGCTACATGCAAGTAACATTAATGCTTTTTAAGCCTTTTAAGTGTTCTTTGTTGGTAATACTATGGATTACGCTACAGAAATTGTTTCCCTTCTTATCTGTAATCTAGGTGGCAGATTCTGTGAGGTTAGGAGACAACTCCTTGTCACATCACAAGAGGCACTCAATAAATAGTCCTCGAATGAGGAAATGTTAAGCTTTTATTTCATATGGCTACCATGTGTCAGGCACAGAGTAAATTAAAGTAATCCTTGGAAACAATATAGAATTGATTCAAAAATGGAACACCATTTAAAAAAATCTATTTAAAACTGTGTTAAGACTTAAGACCCATAAATGGCATGACTGAAAAGTCATGGTACAGATTTCACGAGCCATCCTTGGAAAGTACCGGAATAGAGCATGAGCCGTAGATGCAGCCTGCCTGCCTGCTTTGTCCTCCGGCTTCACCACTGACAAAGTCTTTCGATTGAAGGAAGTTTCTTAACTTCTCTGTGCCTCCGTTTCCCCAACTGTATATGAGAATCAGGTCAGTCCTTACTTCAGGTGGTTGTTGTGAGAATGAGTTTACTCACATTAAGTATTCTGAACCACATGTGGCATAGAATAAATTCTCTCAGAGGGTTCGCTAGTTTGCCTCACTCATGGGCATGTTTGAGCACTAGACCTTGTACAGTGTGAAGTTCATGGAAGGAGCGCAATAATGTTTGTTGATAAATTATAACATCAATAAACTAAAATGTGACGTGGGGGTAGAAGTGAAAGTAGAGAATTTTTATATGCTATTCAAGTTAACTTATCAGCTTAAGATGGGATGTTAGAACTATATGACATTTTATGTGATTCTCAGGGTAACCACAAAGGAACAACCCATCGTAGATACACACAAGATTTTGATAATGATATCAAAACTCACTACCACAAAAAGCAATCAAATCACAAAGACAGCTAAAGAGAAAGGGACAAAGGCACCATAAAACAATCCAAAAACAGTGAACAAATTAGCAATAGTAAGTCCTTACCTATCAATAATTACTGTAAGTGTGAATTAAATTAAATCCAATTAAATTAAATCCAATCAAAAGTCAGACTGGTTGAATGGAAAAAAAACCACTAGAGCTAATGATAAAGAGACTTTTTCATTTTAAGATTACACAGGCTAAAAGTGAAGAGTATGAAAAAAAAGATATTTCAAGTAAATAGTAATCAAAGGGGGGGTTACTTTTATTTAAAAAAAAAAAACTTTGTGTTACAAATGGTCACAAGTGACAAGGAAGTTCATTATATAGTGATAGAGGGATCAATTCACCAAAAAAGTATAATGATTATAAATTTTATGCATCCAACACTATAGCACTAAAATATATAAAGCAAATACTGAGGGAACTAAAAAGACATCAACAGGGACACCTAGGTGGCTCAGACTTTAAGGCATCTGCCTTGGGCTCATGGCCCCAGGGTCCTGGAATCAAGCCCCACATTAGGCTCCCTACTCAGCTGGAAGTCTGCTTCTTCCTCTCCCTCTGCCTGCTGTTCCCCCTGCTTGTATTCTCTGTCAAATAAAATCTTAAAATAAATAAATAAATGTGGGGCACCTGGGTGGCTCAGTGGGTTAAGGCCTCTGCCTTCAGCTCAGGTCATGATCTCAGGGTCCTGGATCAAGCCCTGCATTGGGCTCTCTGCTCTGTGGAGAACCTGCTTCCTCCTCTCTCTCTGCCTGCCTCTCTGCCTGCTTGTGATCTCTGTCAAATAAATAAAATCTTTAAAAATAAATAAATAAATAAATAAATAATAAAGAGAATCAACAGCAATACAATATGATGGAGAACTTAAATAACACTCTCAAACATGATTAGATCACCCAGGCAGAGAATCTGTAAGGACACAGTGGATTTGAAGGCACTATAGACTAAATGGACTTAATAGACCTACAGAACATTCTGTCCAACAGTAAAATACACATTCTTTTCAAGTGGTAATGGAACAATCTTCAAGAGGGACATGTTAGACTATAAGACAAGTCTCAACAAATTCAAAAAGATAGAAATTACATTAAGCATTTTTTTTAACCACAATGGTATGAAACTAGAAATCGGTAAAAAAGAAAATTCGCAAACACATGAAAGTTCAACACTTTTTTTTTTTTTTACTTGACATACAGAGCAAGCACAAGCAGGGGGAACAGCAGAGGGAAGAGGAGAAGCAGGCTCTCCACTGAGCAGGGGCCCTGATGCAGTGTTTGGTCCCAGGACCTCGGGATCATAACCTGAGCTGAAGGCAGATGCTTGACCAACTGAGCCACCCAGGCACCCTCAACATACTCTTGAACAATTGATATATCAAAGAAGAAATCAACCAAAAAATATCTTGAGACAAATGGAAATTGGAACACAACATACCAAAACTTAAAGGATACAGCGTGGGGTGCCTGGGTGGCTCAGTGGGTTAAAGCCTCTGCCTTCGGCTCAGGTCATGATCCCAAGGTCCTGGGATTGAGCCCTACATCGGGCTCTCTGCTCTGCAGAAAGCCTGCTTCCTCCTCTCTCTCTCTCTCTCTCTCTCTCTGCCTGCCTCTCTGCCTACTTGTGATTTCTCTCTCTCTGTCGAATAAATAAAATCTTAAAAAAAATTTATAAAGGATACAGCGAAAGAATGACTAAGAGGAAAGTATGAAAATCTACCTTAAGGGGGGATAAAAAATCTCAAATAAACAACCTAACAGTATACCCCAAGGAGCTAGAAAAAGAACAAACTAGGCCCAAAGTCAGCTGAAGGAAGTAAATGAAATCAAAGAAATAAATGAAATAGACAATAGGACAAAAATAGAAAAGATTAACAAACTAAAAATAGCTTCTTTAAAAATACAAAAAACTAAGAAATCAAAAACCAAAAAAAACCCCCAAATCTATAAACCTTTAGCTAATAAACTCACCAAGGGGGGGGGGGGGGAAGAGGACTCAAAAATCAGAAAGAGGAGCCATTACAATTGATAGCACAGAAATAAGAACAAAGGATTAGAGACCACTATAAAAAATTATACACCAAGAAACTGGACAGCCTAGAAGAAATGGATAAAATCCTACATACAACCAACAGACTGATGAAGTATAGAAACTCTATGCAAGCCAATGATGAGCAAGGAGATGAAGTATTAAGAAACAAACAAAACCTCCCAACAAACAAATTTCAGGACCACATGGCTTCATTGGTGAATTCTACAGAACATTTAGAGAAAAACTAACACCAATATTTCTCAAACTCTCCCCCAAAATTGAAAAAGCACTCTGAATCTAATTTTAAAAGACCAGTAATACAATGATACCAAAGTCAGATAAAGACACTACAAGAAAAGGACACTAAAGATCAATATCCTTGATGACCATAGGTGCAAAAATGCTCAATGAAATAATAACTGAATTCAACAATATATTACAATGATCATGCACAAGGACCAAACAAGATACATACCAGAAATGTAAGCAAAGTTCAACATACAAAAATATACATCATATTAATTAAATGAAAATAAAATCTTATCTTAGTAGATGCAGAAAAAGTATTTTGACAAAACCCAACATTCATTCATGATAAGAACTTTCAACAAATATAGAAGGAACGTCACACAAAAAAAGGCATGTATGATGGGCCCAGGGCTAACATTGTACTCAAGAATGAAAGGTTGAAAATTTTCCTCTGAGATCAGAAACTAGACAAGGATGCCCACTCTCACCACTTATATTCAATATAGTACAGGAAGTCCTAGCCAGAGCAATTAAGAAAGAGAAAGAAATAAAGGGCATTCAAATCAGGAAGAAGTAAAGTGGTCACTATTTGCAGATGACAGGACATTGTTTATAGGAAATTCTTAAAATTTTGTAAAAATACTGTTAGAATAAATGAATTCAGTAAACTGAAATGGTTCCAAATCAATGTACAAAAATCAGTTGCATTTCTATACACTAGCAACGAAATATCTGACTAAAGAAAACAATCCCATTTATAATAGCAACAAAAGGAATAAAATACTTAGGAATAAATTTAACCAAGGAAGTGAAAGATCTGTATACTGAAAACTATAAAACATTGATAAAAGAAATTAAAGAAGACACACATAAGTGGAATGTTATCCCATGTTCACAGATTGGAATAATATTTTTGAAATGTCCATTCTCCCAAAGCCATCTATAGACTCAATGAGATGACTATCAAAATTCCAGTGATATTTTTCACAAAAATAGAGGAAACAATCCTAAAATTGATATGGAACTACCAAAGACTCTGAAAAAGAACAAAGCTGGAGGTATAAGACTTCGTGATTCAAACTATATTACAAAAGTATAGTTATCAACATAGTATGGTATTGGCATAAAAACAGACCTATCAGTAGAACAGAATGGAGATCCTAGAAATAAAGTTCCATTCATACAGTCACTAATATTTGATAAGGGTGCTAAGAATATGCAAGAGAAAACAGTGTCTCCAATAAATTCTTATGGAAAAACTGGATAGTCACATGCAAAAGAACGAAATTGAACCCCTATTATATACTCCTCATAAAAATTAACTCAAAATGGACTAAAGACTTAAACGTAAGACCTGAAACCACAAAACACACAGTGAACACATACAGAAAAAGCTCCTTGATATTGGTCTTGGCAATCAATTTTTTTATATAGAACACCAAAACACAAATAAGTAGGCCTCCATCAAACTAAAAATCTTCTGCACAACAAAAAAATGAAAGAGCATTTTCATCATTTCATCTCACATCATGAAATGTGAGAAAATATTTTAAAGCCATATATATGGGAAAGGGTTAATATGCAAAATATATAAGATAATTCTGTAACTCAATAGCAAAAAATAATCTGACTAAAAACATGGGCAAAGACAAAACAAGTCTTTCTTTAGAAGACTGAAATCAGGAGCACCTGGGTGGCTCAGTGGGTTAAGCCGCTGCCTTCGGCTCAGGTCATGATCTCAGGGTCCTGGGATTGAGTCCTGCATCGGGCTCTCTGCTCAGCAGGGAGCCTGCTTCCCTCTCTCTCTCTCTGCCTGCCTCTCCAACTACTTGTGATTTCTCTCTGTCAAATAAATAAATAAAATCTTAAAAAAAAAAAAGAAGACTGAAATCATATTAAGCATCATTTCTAAGCATAGTAGTAGAAAACTTGAAATCAATTACAGGAGGAAATGTGGAAAATTCATAACTACATGGGGATTAAGCAACATGCTACCGAAGAACCAATGGATCAAAATAAAAATAAATACTTTTTTGGGAGGGAGACAAACCATAAGTGACTCTTAATCTCACAAAACAAACTGAGGGTTGCTGGGGGGAGGGGGTTTGGTAGAAGGGGGTGGGATTATGGACATTGGGGAGGGTATGTGCTTTGGTGAGTGCTGTGAAGTGTGTAAACCTGGTGATTCACAGACCTGTACCCCTGGGGATAAAAATATATGTTTATAAAAAATAAAAAATTTAAAAAATAAATAAATAAATAAATAAATACCTTTAAGGCAACCGAAAATGGAAATACAACGTACCAAAACTTATGGGATGCAGCAAAAACAATTCGAAGAGGTAAGTTCATAATGATAAATGCCTACATCAAAAAACAAGAAAAATCTCAAATAAACAACCTAACTGGACACCTCAAACAAGAAAAGAACAAAGCCCAAGGTTAATAAAATGGAAGGAAATAACAAAGATCAGGAGAAAATAAATAAAACAGACTAAAGGGGCAATAGAAAAAAAAAAATCAAATGACTAAGATCTGGGATTTCTTTTTTTTGAACAAACAAAATCCACAAACCTTTAGCTAGACACACAAGGGAGTGGGGGAGAGAGACAAAAATCAACTACTATCAGAAATGAAGGAGGAGACATTGTATTCTGATGATACAGAAATACAAAGGATTGTAAGAGTACTATATCAATTATACACTAAAAAATCAATGTAGAAGAATGGGTAAATTGATAGACCCATACAACCTACCATGAAAGTACTTAAGCATGAAGAAAGAGAAAATCTGAAAAGACTCCGTACTAGTAAGGAGATTGAATCAGTAGTCAAAAACCTCCCAACAAATGAAAGTCTAGGATGAGATGGTTTAGGGGTTGAATTCTATAAAACTTTTAAGTAAGAATACCAGTCTTCTCAAACTCTTCCAAAAATAGAAAAACAGGGAATACTTCTAAACTCACTTATGAGTTTAGCATTATCTTAATATGCATTAATTAAGTTAGCATTATCTTAATATCTAAAAAATCAGACAAGGACACCACAAAAACAAAACAAAACAAAAACAAAAAATTACAGGCCAATATCCCTGATGAACACCGATGCAAAAACCCTTAACAAAATATTAACAAACCAAATTTAACAATACATTAGAAGGATCACACCATGATAAGAGAGATCTATTCCAGGGATGCAAGGATGATTCAGTGTCCACAAATTAGTCAATACACCACACTAACAAAGGATAAAAATCATATGATCAATAAATGCAGAAAAAGCATTTAATGAAATTCAATATCCATTTATGATAAAGAAAAGAGAATCCCAACAAAATGGGTATAGGGTGATATGCATAAACATAATAAAAGCTATAGAAGAGAAGCCCACGATTAATATATGCAATGGTGAAAAGCTTTTAGCTTGTCAGAAGGGGAATAACACAAGGATGCCTACTCTCCCCACTTTTATTCAACAATTTAATATTGGAAGTCCTAGCCAGAGCAATTAGGCAAGAAAAATAGAAAGTATCAAAATTGGAAAGGAAGAAGTAAAATGGTCAACTATTTGCAAATGACATTATATGTAGAAAACCTTAAAGTTTCCATGAAAATGGTTAGAACTAATAAATCCAGTAATATTGCAGTATATGAAAATCTGTTGTATTTCAGTTATCAGATATCAGAAAAATTAACAATCATAAATTGTAACATAAAGAATAAAATACGTAGGAATAGGCTTCACCAAGGAGGTGAAAGACTAGTACATTAGACCATATCAGACACTAAGTAAAAGGAATTGAAAAGGAGACAAATAAATCGAAAGATACCCTGTGTTCATGGATTGGAAGAATTAACATTGTTAAAATGCCCATAAAATCTAATGCAATCTACAGATTAAATGCAATCTCTATCAAGATTCCAATGGAATTTTTCACAGAAATAGACCAAAACAATCCCCAAACTTGTATGGAACCATAAAAAAACCCTAAATAGCCAAAACAATCTTGAGAAAGAACAAAGCCAGCAGCCTCATTAGCCCAGATTTCAAGCTATATTACAAAGCTATAATAATCATGTGGTATTGGCATAAAACAGACACATAGATCAATGCAACAAAATAGCCCAGAAATCAACCTATGAGGCAAGAATGTACAGTAAGGAAAGGATAGGCTCTTCAATAAATGGTGCTGAAAAAACAGGACAGCCAAGAGTAAAAGAATGAAACTGGAGTACTACCTTATACCATATACAAAAATTAACTCAAAATGGAATTAAAGACTTGAATGTAAGACCTGAACCCATAAAAATCCTAGAAGAAAGCTTGGCAGTAACTCCTTGACACCAGTCTTGGGGGTGGTTTTTTGAATCTGACACCAAAAACTAATACTACAACATAAACAATAAACAAAGTAGGACTACATTATACTAAGAAGCTCTGTATGACAAAGGAAACCATCAATAAAATGACAAGGTATCAGTGAAATACTAGCAAACAGAATCCAATAAGGCATTAAAAAATCATTTACCACCATCAAATGAGATTTATTCCAGGGATACAAGGATAGTTCAATATGTACAAAATCAACATGATACATGACATCAATGAGAAAAAGGATAAAAACCATACAATCATCTTAATAGGTGTGGATAAAGCATTTTACAAAGTACAACACCCATTCATGATAAATGCTATCAACAATATGTATAAACCCACAGCTAACGTTATACTTAATGGTGAAAAAACGGGGAGCTTTTCCTTTAAGATCAGGAACAAGACAAGGATGTCCCCTCTTAACACTTCTGTTCAACATAGTACAGAAAGTCCTAACTGTAGCAATCAGGCAACAATAAAATGCATCTAAATTGATAAAGAAGCCAAACTTTTGCTCTTGGAAGATGACATGATACTGTATTTAGAAAGCCCTAAAGACTCTACCAAAAAGCTATTAGAATTCATAAATTAATTCAGTTAAGTTGCAGAATTCAAAATTAATACACAAATCTCTTGCATTTCTATACACAAATGATGAAGTAGCGGAAAGAGAAATGAAGAGAACAATCTCACTTACAAGTGTACCAAAAAAAAAAATAATAATAATAATACCTAGGAATAAACTTAACCAAGGAAATAAAAGACCTGTACTCTGAAAACTATAAAACATTGGTTAAAGAAATTAAATAGAACACAAATGAAAAGACATTCCACACTTATAGATTAGAAGAACCAATATTGTTAAAATAGACATACTACCCCAAGCAGTCTACAGATTTAAAGTAATCCTTATCAAAATACCAATATTTATCACAGAACTAGAATAACAAAAATTTATGTGGAACCACTAAAGACCCTAAATAGTCAAATAATCTAAGAGCAAAGCTGGAGGTATTGCAGTCTGAGATTAAGATACTGCAAAGCTTAAAAAAAAAAAAAATATATACTGCAAAGCTGTAGTAATCAAAACAGTATGGCGGCACTGGCACAAAAACAGGCACATAAATCAATAGAACAGAATACAGTGCCCAGAAAATAAACCCACCCTTACATGGTTAATCTGTGACAAAGGAGAAGAGAATACATGATGAGTAAAAGATAGTATCTTCAAGAAATGATGCTGGGAAAACTGGGCAGCTACAAGAAAGAGTGGAACTGGACCATTTTCTTACATCATACACAAAATAAATTCAGAATAGATTAAAAACCTAAATGTGAGACTTGAAACCATAAAACTAGAGGAAAATAGGCAGTAATTTCTTTGATACCAGCGATAGAAGCTTTTTTTTTTTTTTTTTTTTTCTGGAGGCCTCCTCAGGAAAGGAAAACAAGAGGAAGAATAAACTTTTGGGACTACACTATCCAATAAGAGGCTAATACCCAAGATCTATAAAGAACTTACAGAACTCAATAGCCCCAAACCAAATAATCCAATTAAAATGGGCAGAGTGGGGTGCCTGGGTGACTCAGTTGTTAAGCATCTGCCTTCAGCTCAGGTCATAATTCCAGGGTCCTGAGATCAAGCTCTGCATCTGGCTCCCTGCTCAGGGGAAGCCTGCTTCTTCCTCTTCCACTCCCCCTGCTTGTGTTCCCTTTCTCGATCTTTCTCGGTCAAATAAATAAATATTTTAAAAATAAAAATAAATAAATAAAATGGGCAGAGGACCTGTACTGACATTTTTCCAGTGAAGATCTACAGATGTCCAACAGACACATGAAAAATGCTCAACGTCACTCATCAGGGAAATACAAATCAAAACCACAATGAGATACCACCTCACATCTGTTAGAAGGGTGAAAATCTAAAAGACAAGACATAATAAGCATCGGTGAGGATGGGGAGAAAAAAGGAATCCTCATGCACTATTCATAGGAATACAAATTGGTATAGCCCCTGTGGAAAAAGTACGGAAGTTCCTTAAATAATTAAAAATAGAATTAGCATATGATATAGTAATTCTAGTATTGGGTATTTACCCAAAGAAAACCACAACATTGATTTGAAAAGACATATGCATCCTTATGAGTATTACAGCATTATTTTCAATAGCCAAGATATGGAAACAACCCAAGTGTCTAACCATAGATGAATGGAAAAAAAAAGGTATGTGTGTGTGTGTGTGTGTGTGTGTGTGTGTATAAACACATACATACATGTACATATATATACATAATGGAATATCATAGAACCATAAAAAGAGGGAGATTGTGCCATTTCCCAGAGTTATGGATGGGCCTAGTGATTTAAGTCAATCAGAGAAAGATAAATACCATATGATTTCACTCATATGTGAAATTCAAGAAATAAAGCCAAGAAAGAAAAAAGAAACAAAAGCCAGACTCTCAAATACAAAGAAACCGTGCCAGAGAGACGGTGGATGAGAGGATGGGTGAAATAGATGAAGGGGGTTAACAGTACTCTTATCACAATGAGCACTGAGTAATGTATGAAAATGCAGCATCCTTATGTTATACAACCGAAACTAATTAACACTGTATGTTGATTATACTTCAATTTAAAAGGATTAAATGGCAAAAAAAAAAAAAAAAGAAAAGGAAAAGAAAAGGCAACCCACTGTATGGACAAAAATCTTTGCAAGATACATATCTGATAAAGGCTTACTACACAACATATATAAAGAATTCCTACAGCTCAATAGCAAAAAAAAAAAAAAAAAAAAAAATCCTAAAGTATGCAGAGGATCTAGAAGTTTTTCTGAAGAGGACTGATGGCCAATAAGACTTGAAAAGATGTTCAACATCACTTATCAGGCAAATGCAAATCAAAACCACAATGAGACGTCACCTTACACCTGCCTGAATGACTATTACCAAAAAGACAAAAACAACTGTTGGCAAGGATATACGTGAAAGGAACTGGACCCCTTGTGCACTGCTGGTGAGAGTGTGAATTGGTGCAGTCGATATAAACAGTATGGAGTTTCCTTAAAATATTAAAAATACTAACTCAAAAAAATACTTAATCCCCCCCAGTCATTGCAGCATTATTTACAATAGCCAAGACATGGAACCAACAGAAGTGTTGGGTGAATGAATTAAAAAAAAAAAATGGGGGTGTCTGGGCAGCTCAGTCAGTTGATCACCTGCCTTTGGTTCAGGTCATGATTCCAGGGTCCTGGGACCAAGCTCAGTATGGGCTCCCTGTTCAGCAGGGATCCTGCTTCTCCCTCTTCCTCTGCCACTTCCCTTGCTTAAACATGTTAATAAAAATCTTAAAAAAAAAAAAAAAGAAAAGAAAAAGAAAATGTGGTATATGTATATTTGTATGATAGAATGGAATATTAGTCATTTTTTTAAAAAGGGAAATCTTTTTGAGAAAATCATCTGAGACAACATGGATAGACCTTGAAGGCATTAGGTTAAATGAAATAAGTCAGACAGAGAAAGGCAAATACCATACCATCTCACTTACTGTGTGGAATCTAAAAAAAAAAAAAAAAGAAAGAAAAACAAAACCAGAAAAACTCTAAATCCATAGAGAATAGTGGTTGCCGGAGCTGGGACTGGGAAAAAGTAATGTGAGAAGGTAGTCAAAAAGGTACAAATTTCCAATTATAAAACAAATTTCTGGGAATACAATGCACAGCAAGGTGACTATAGTTAATACTGTATTGCATATTTGAAAGTTAAGAGTAAGTCCTAAAATTTCTTATCACAAGGAAAAAAAATTTAAGTATATGTAGGAATGGATGGTAACTAGGCTTATTGTGATGATCATCTCACAATATTTGCAAATATTGACTCATTCTATTACACACCTGAAACATGTTTGATGTCAATTATATCTAAATGTTAAAAAATGGGCAAAGGGCCTGAATAGATATTTTTCTAAAGGTTTACAAATAGGCAACAGGTACATAAAAAGGTGCTCATTATCACTAATCATCAGGGAAGTAAAAAATCCACAAGGAGATGTCACCTCACACAGTTAGAATGGCTGCTATCAAAAATGAAAGAGATAACAAGTATTGGCCAAAGTGTGGAGAAAAGGGAACCCTTGTGCACCAATTCAGTGTTGATGGGAATGTAAGTTAGTATAGCCACAATGGAAAGCAGCATGGAGATTCCTAGAAATATTAAAAACAGAACTACCACATGATCCAGCAATCTCACTCCTGGCTATAAGGAAATGAAATCACATTGCAAAGAGATATTTGGGGGCAACTGAGTGGCTCTGTTAAGTGTCTGTCTTTGGCTCAGATTGTGCCTGGGATCAAGCCCCACTTTGGGCTCCCTGATCAGCAGGGAGTCTGCTCCTTCCTCTGCCTGCCACTGCTTGTGCTCTTGCTTTCTGGCAAATTAAAAAAGGGGAGGGGGGAGAAAGAGAGAGAGAGAGAGAGAGAGAGAGAGATTTGCACCTCCCAGTTCATTGCAGCATTATCATGATAGTCAAGAAATGGAAACAATCTAAGTGTCCAGGAATGGATGAATTGATAAAGAAATGTGATACATGCATGTGCACGCGCGCGCACACACACACACACACACACACACATGCACACGAGTGTTAATTGGCCACAATAAAGAAGGAAGTCTTGACATTTGCAATAACATGAATGGATCTTGAGGACATTATGCAAAGTGAAGTCAGATAGAGAAGGACAAACAGATGATCTCACTTCTGTGTGGAACCTAAAATAGCTGAATTCATAGAATGAGTAGACTGGTGGTTGCCAGGGATGAGGGATAGAGGAATGATGGACAACAGGTAACCGGTTCCAGCTGGGAGGTGAATGAAGTCTGGAGATGGCATATACAGCATGGTACCCATAGTTAATACTATATTGTATATTTGAAAGTTGTTAGGAGTGGATTTGAAATGTTCTCACTACAAAACACCCAAATACAAAAATACAAATGGTAACAAGGGGAGGTGGTAAACATATTACCGCAATTACTTCTCAATATGCACATATATCAAAAGATCATGTTGTACCTCTCAAACTTACACAGTGTTATAGGTCAAGCAGATCTCAGTAGAGTTGGGAAAAATAAGATACAAAATACTCTGGCAAAAAAAGTAATGTTCATTGAATGAGTCAAGAGCAAACTGGAGGTCCTGTTCCAGGTCAGCTTCAGGACTGGCTTAGTGAAATGAAGGAAATGGCAACTTGGACAATGCTAGGAGATAGAGGCATGCCCCAAACAGGTTGAAGAAAGTTTCCAGGAGGATGGGTTCTGCTTTGCTGCCCTGAAGACTGGGCCAGATCTCGAAGCCTACCTGATCAGCCTCTACCAGGGGACACCCAAGAATACTCCAGGTCTTGGTATTGGGTGGCCTTCCAGGTCAGTGATGGCCTATCGGCACGGGAAAAACCCTAATGTCCATCTACCCTGGGCTGAAAAAAATCCCAGAGTACAGGTTTTTTTTTTTTTTTTTTTTTTCAATTTGACAGAGGGAGAGAGAGTACAGGCAGAGGGAGAGGGAGAAGCAGGCTACCAGCTGAGAAGAGCAGGGATGCAGGGCTCGATCCCAGGACCCTGGGACATTTCAACCGACTGAGCAACCCAAGTACCCCCTGGAATACAGGTATTAACAAGATTTCATAAAGGAAGAAAATGCAGTGTAAGAGTCCACTAACTTGCCCAAGGCCCCACAGCTAAAAGCTACTGGAATAGGAATTCCTCTTGCCATTCTCTTAGGCTCTACACTACACTGCCTCCCTAACTTAACGGCCCTAAGACTCCATTTCCTTTTCCATAAGACCAGAACCATCAATGCTTCCCAGCTCACAATGTCTGGGGAAATTCAGTGGTAGAACGAACAGAAACAGGAGAGCCCGGGACTCAGTAAGCGTGCAGGAAATAACGGGTGTTCCGCAAGTGTTGTTTCTCCTTTGCTAGTCTCAGATCCCCCTTCAGGCGCTCAGCTCTCACCCAGGGAGGACTTGCATTACAGAACAAATGGAGGGATGATGGAGGGAGCTGGGCGGGGGATGGGCGAGGTGGATGACAGGAGGTGGAGGAAAGCCGTGAGTGTTTTTGTTTTATCAGAGGGTGGGTTGGGGTGAGTCACTGGGGGAAGCAGAACTCAACTGAGGGTGGAAAGATGACAAGAGAATCCCACAGTCCAGCACTTACTTTGGGTACTCCTGGGAAAAGGGCTGGGTGGCCTGAGGGTGAATCTTCTGTTTTGGGGGAGAGGGCCCAAGGCCCCAGACACTGAGAGCTGGGGCTCAAGAACAGGGCCTGGGGTTGGGCTCTCGTCTTTGTAATCACTCTACTTCAAGCCTTTATGCGTTTGCCTTCTCATGAGATTTGTACTGTATGTTGCGCCTTCCCTTGACCAGATGTGGGTGGGTCCCTGGAGCAGGGCTATATGGGAGGTCACAAGTGTTAGAGGTTTGGAGGCAGAACCCCACTATCTCACAGAGAGGCAAGTGTGCCCTCTTGCCCTGTCCTCAGCTGTGTCCGGGGTGTCTGGGCCTTGTCTGCCTCAGGGCCAGGCTGAAGCAGAGGTGGGTAGGCGGACCAGGTCCTGGCTCAGGAAAGGAGGACAGCGGTGGTTAGGTCCCCTCATGGTTCTGCTTGAGGTGGATTAGCTGAAAGGTGATGAAGTTTAAGCCCTTTTTCTGTTCCTGTTCTAAATAAACACTTTTGAATAAAATTAAAAAAAAAAAAAAATGAAGGAGCGCACTTGTTGGGACCAGCACTGGGTGTTCTGGGTAAGTGATGAATCACTAAATCCTATACCTGAAACCAACTTTACCATACATGTTAACCAACTAGAATTTACATAAAAACAAAACAAAACAAAAAACAAAGGACTTTCAGTGTTATCACTGAATCCTAGAATAAACTACTCAGACCAGTGGGGGAGGGGGAGGAAATCACATGTGACCTTGGAAAAGGTCTTCCACTCTGGACCTGTTGGGTCAGTGGCAGGAAGGTGCTCTGGATGTTTGCCCATAAGAGTTAGGAGATTAAGGAACAGGAGGAAGCATGGAGGCAGCTCAGTGCCTGCCTAGTGACAGGCACACAGGTAACTGCAGCCTCCCCTTACTCCAGTCAGTGACCTTGATCATGGTGGTGGAGGCGGGCAGGAATTCTAACTTGATTTCACTAGAATAAGGGAATTAATAGGATTACTTTACACAGCTACTAAAGATGAAAGACTGTTAAAGGAACTTGGGCTGGTTAGTCTAGAGGACACAGGTTAGTCTAGAGGACTCGGTTTATAAACCGAGCTAACTGGGCACTGATACCTTTTAAATGCAGGACTTCCTGGGGATCAAGAGAGGCCCAACCCCTTTTCATCTGATAAGGTTTCTGTTATATTAAAGGGGGAAAAATGTTGAGGTTTCCGGTATATTAATGGGAAAAATCTTTTTTAAAGGAAAAATATTGTGTTAAAAAATACTAAAACGGGGTTATAAATACCAGTGTTGGATTTAACAAATATTACCACACAAAACTAAAGCTAATATAATTGCGCAGGTCCTAGGGCAACTAACTAGATTTATGTATTTCTGGAAGATCTTAACTCGCAGAGCACTGCAGGCAGGCACCGGTAACGGGAAACAAACGTTTTTCCGTCCTGTCGAGCACCTACTTTGAGAAAAGGTCAACTTATTGAGCTTGAGGGCGCATCTGCATGGAATTGGGTCTCTCACCCCCTCTCCCCCTGCTTACACGACAGGCCCATTGGAAGGGGGGCGGGACATTCTACAAGCCGCGGGGTCAGAATGCGGCCCTGGAGCGGACACTTGGAGAGAGGTTTCTCCTCGGCAGGCCTTCCTTCTCCCCCAACTCGCCTCCCCCGCACCCGCACCCGCCTCCCCCGTACCTCCCCATCCTAGCACCTAGCCCCATCCTGAGACTTTGGGGCAGGGTGAAAAGTAGTTACATGGTTGGCGCATGGGCAGGACATTTATGTAGCTGTAGTAACCATTTTAAACTTTTGTAGGTTCTGATGAAAATTTTTTTAAAAAACCTAGAATCTTCTCCCCAGAAGATTTCGCTCTCCCCACGCACGCACCCACTCAGCCACCCACGCAGCAGGATTTTCCCTCCAAGGAGCCCGGAGAGGTCCACACCCCGGGGTGACCCCTAGCGAGCGCGTACTCCGTCCCAGGCCCCACCTGGCCCCTGGGAGGCGGGCTGCCGGCAGGCCCGGGGCCGCTGCGGCTCTGCCGGATCTGGGCGGGGTTGGGGGCGGTATGGCCCCGGGCCGGCCCCACCTGCGGACGCCGGGGGCGGCGCGGCCAGCCAGCTCTGCACCCCGCGGCCACCGCCCGGGCCACCGCTCCGGGACTCCGACCCTAGACCGCGCTGCTGCAGACCCGCTGCGCAGCTGCTCCCGGATCCCGGACTCGCGGACGCGCCGCCACTGCCGCCGCTCGGTTTGCCACCGCTGTTCCCGGGCCGCCGCCGTGGCCATGAAGATGCACTTTTGTATCCCGGTGTCCCAGCAGCGGCTGGACCCGCTGGGAGGCCGCTACGTGGTGCGCGGGGGGGGGGGGTGGGGGGGTGGTCAGGGTCCAACTCGGCTGGGAAGGTCGGTGACCTGGCGGGGCGGGGGGGCTCACCTGCTCGCTCAGCTAACCGGGGGCGGTCTGTCTCTGTTGCAGCTGTATTCGGTGTACCTGGACGGGTACCTCTTCTGCAGGGTGCGCTACAGCCAGTTGCGTCGTTGGAACGAACAGGTGAGCAGGTTTGAGGCAGCTGAGTGCTCCCCAGACGCGGGACTTCTTGAGGACTCTAAGTTCCTAGTCTGTAACTTGGTATCGCTTGGCGTACCTCTCCAAGTATATAGGTGGCCGCTCCTAACCATCTGCAGCTGGGAGATGAGGGAATCGGGCTCAGGTCCTTCTCCTAAACTCTTTTTAGCCCAATGATTCCCCAGCGGCCCCACCTGGCAGGGTGCTGGGAGATGGTGGGCCCCATTCCAGTGCCAGCTGTTTCCCCAGGACAATGTCCCCATTCAGAATGAGCATACTCAGCCTAGACCAAGGTGCCTTAGTGATCTTGTACATAGGTATTTAATCTCCTTTCTCCCAGAGTTTCTTAGGCTTCTTTAAAAAGGTGTGTCTATTTTGTTTTCAAAAATTGTATTTATAAGCTTCAAGTACTGGCAGGCTGGAAACCTGGGAAACAGATGAATTATCAAGACAGGAAGCCATTTCCCACTATAGTTTCTCACTCAGATGTGCTGGTGGAATTTTCTTTGGGAGGCAGCCTGATTTATTAACCTGCTCTAATGGGTTTTATTGTCCTAATAAGGAAGTGTTATAAGTCTTCAAAGTGGGTTAGAGGATTAAAAGAAAGCTCGGAAATAAACTTCACCTCCCTTCTACCTCCCTGCATAGTGTTTTCTTTTTAATCAATTCTTTTTTTAGATTATATACCCTGATTTTAAAGAGAGTATACCTAAAATTAGAAAGAAAGGGGAGCCTGGTTACCTCTGTGGGAAGAGCATGTGACTCTTGATCTCGGGGTCCCGAGTTTGAGCCTCAGGTTGGGTGCAGAGATTACTTCAAAAATTAAACTCAAAACAAAACCGAGAAACAGACTTGTCCAGGCTATTAACATTTTGGGGAGAATCCTTCCAGGAAATCTGGGTTTCTAGTGAGTCGATACACCTTCTGTTGAAGGGCAGCTGTCAATATCATTTTTTCACTAAATGTTGTGTTTTTTCACAACATTGCAGTAAACCTTCCTGCTCATATTAGAGGGCGTTGGAAAAGTCCATTTTCAAGGTATGATTACATTTCTTTGGAGTCAACCAAAAACAGGTATAATGCACTTTTGTATGGTCCTGTATGAATTGCTAACACCTGCTGCAGTTGCCCCAGAAGGTTCTCAGCAATGATGGTGGTCTGATTCAATAAGAAAGGGCATGGATTCAGACTTTGGCAAGATGAGAAGCTACTTGTGACCAAAACGTGTCTGGGGATTTGAGAGGACTTAAGGAAAGAGAAAGTATAGGTGTGTTATGTATTTGGAGGAAAAGGTTGAGTCATCATCTCCCCCACTAATCTGTCTTCTCTAATGTGAGGTGGGGTTGGGGAGGTTGCCATTCACAGCACATAAAGCATGAGACAGCAATGGGGAGCAGGGGGGTTGTGGAATTGACTACTCCCTGGCTCGTCACCTTACCTTCTTTCTGACCTTCAATGTTTTTCATCAAAAATAAAAAGAAGATAGGTGGCCATGGGTATCCACTTTCCAGGGTACTTTTAAAGAGTACGGGCCAGTTCCTCCCAGAACCTGGGACATGGTACGTGCTCAGTAAACATTTAGGGACTGAGAGTCTTAAAGTCCTGAATCTGGCCCTTCTTAACTAACAGACTCAGAAAAATGCTTGTTTTCAGAAAAATTAAGACCTGTTGAATATTAGCAGGTTCAGAAGCAGAGACATAAAGTGAGTAAACTTTTACTCTAGATCTTCTATTTTGAAGCCATTAACAACAAACTGTTACTCACTTTTTTTTTTTTTTTTAAGATTTTATTTATTTGTGAGAGAGAGAGAGCACAGCAGGGGGAGCAGCAGGCAGAGGGGAAGCAGGCAAGGAGCCTGATGCGGGGCTTGATCCCAGGACCCGGGATCATGACCTGAGAGGAAGGTACATAGTTAACCGACTGAGTCACCCAGGCATCCTTTTTTTTTTTTTTTAAGATTATTTATTTGAGGGAGAAAGGGGTGCCTGTGGTGGGAGGGACAGAGGGAGAGAATCTCAAGCAGACTGCCCATTGAGCATGGGGGACTCAGTCTCAGAACCCAGAAGATCATGACCAGAGGCAAAACCAGGAGTTGGATGCTTAACTGACTGAGCAACCCAAGTGCCCCATTTCAGTGGACTCTTACATATTGAATTGCCATAGCCTGGTGCTCAACATGGGGTATAGTATAGATATTAATACTTCATATTAAGGAGCACCTGGGTGGCTCAGTCAGTTAAGCATCTGCCTTCGGCTCAGGTCATGATCTCAGGGTCCTGGGATTGAGCCCCATATTGGGCTCCCTGCTCAGCAGAGAGTCTCCTTCTCCTCTCTGACCACCCCCCGTCTCAAATAAATAAATAAAAATAAAATTAGTATTTAAAAAATACTTCATATTTGTCTCAAATTTTTCAAATCCTAATGTAGAGATTTCTTTACACAGTTTCCAACTATCTTACATCTTGTACTTAGCATTTTTCTCCTTTCAGTAGGAACAACTTCATTTTAAAGAAACTATTTAGAATTTAGGTGGTTATTTGCATTGTTAACTTAAAACCACAACAAGCAGTAACTGTGTGTTAAGGTTGGTGCTGAGGACTTTACATGTAATATCATGTTTAATTTTTATAGTAGTTCTATGAGCGAGGATTATAATTAGCCTCATTTAACAGAGGAAAGCCTCTGAGGCACAGCTTGCCCCAAATCAAACTGCTAGTAAGTATTGGAGTCAAGAGTTGATCTCCAGAACCTGCTCTGGCCCCTTATATTTTGTGATTTCTTACTGAAGTCAACAAAATAAATTGTATCAGTAAAACAATTGGGTCCTGAAGTAACAAGCTTTTACTCTCTTTTGTAATAACATAAAATTTCCCAATTTTAGGTGTTCAGTGTGGTGAATTTTGGTAAGTGTATACACTACTACGACCATAATCAGGATAAAGAAAATTTTGCCCTCTAAAAGTTCCCTTGTCCCCTTTGCCCTTGATCCTTTCCCTCCACTTCTTTTTTTTTTTTTTTAAGATTTTATTTATTCATTTGACAGAGATACAATTAGGCAGAGAGGCAGGCAGAGAGAGAGAGAGAGAGAGAAGCGGGCTCCCTGCTGAGCAGAGAGCCCAATGTGGGGCTGGATTCCAGGACCCTGGGATCATGACCTGAGCAGAAGGCAGAGGCTTTAACCCACTGAGCCACCCAGGCGCCCTCTCCCTCTACTTCTGACCCCAGGCAACCAAGCTCTACTTTCTGTCTGAGTTCTGGGCCCAGGATTTTATCCGACTGCCCAGCCAGCCTCTGTGGGGTCCACAGTACGCTCATCAGCATGACTCCCATCTTGTATGTAGTCTGAGTAAGGTTGTCGGATTCAGCAAGTAAAAACACAGGCTCCCCAGTTCAATGTGAATTTCAGATAAACAGCCAAGAAGTTTTTAGGTAAGTAGATTCGTGCAGCATCTGGGACATACTTAACTGGGCATCCTGTGTTTTGTCTGGCAACCCTGAGTCTGAGAAAATCTAGGGGACTCCTCTCAGGCGCTTCTCAGCTAGATCTTACTCTTCTATTCCACTGGAGATTTGCAAATGGCTCAGAATTCTTAATCTGACTTACTACAAAATGCTTTTAAAGAGGAAACAATAAAAGGCCCCATCTGTGTGTGCGCTGGAGTACGTTTCCTAGGAAGTTCTGTATCCTGATAGAACAAATATGTCATCTTAGAGAATTAACTGATTTATTTAAGAAATATTTACTAAGTTCCTATTAGATGGCATGCACTGTGGTATATTACATGCAGATGGAACTTCAGGACATGTGATTTTTTTTTTTTTAAGATCTTATTTGAGACAGAGAGTGTGTGTTTGAGAGAGAGAGCACAAGTCAGGGAACGGGAGCAGGAGAGGGAGAAGCAGGCTCCCCGCTGAGCCACCCAGGTGCCCCATTTCAGTAGACTCTTAAATACTGAATTGTCACAGCCTGATGCCCAATGTGAGGTATAGAGTAGATATTAATACTTCATATTTGGGGATGCCTGGGAGGCTCAGGTCATGATCTCAGGGTCCCGGGATCATGCCCCACATTGGGCTCCCTGCCCAGCAGACAGTCTGCTTCTCCTCTCTCTCTCTGATCCTCCTCCCCACTCTCTCAGTCTCAAATAAAAAAGTAAAAATAAAAATAGTTACTAAAAAATACTTCATATTTATCTCAAATTTTTCAAAATCCAAAAATAGAGATTTTTTAAAAAAGATTATTTATTTATTTATTAGACAGAGATCACAAGTAGGCAGAGAGGCAGGCAGAGAGAGAGGGAGAGGCAGGCTCCCTGCTGAGCAGAGAGCCTGATGCAGGGCTCGATCCCAGGACTCTGAGATCATGACCTGAGCCGAAGGCAGAGGCTTAACCCA
The DNA here is from genome assembly GCF_009829155.1 of Mustela erminea. Lineage (NCBI taxonomy): Eukaryota > Metazoa > Chordata > Mammalia > Carnivora > Mustelidae > Mustela > Mustela erminea. The sequence continues at coordinate 48,971,564 of NC_045629.1, read as the reverse complement.
CTGAGCCACCCAGGTGCCCCCCAAAATAGAGATTTCTTTATGCAGCTTCCAACTATGTTACATCTCGTACTTAACATTTTTCCTCTTTCAGTAGAAACAACTTCATTTTAAAGAAACTGTTTAGAACTTAGGTGGCTGTTTGCATCTCAAGCCTCACCTCCCCTGGGAAGTCCTCCTTGATTGCATGAGATGCCTTTCTCTGATTCCTGGGTCACTTCATGTTTAGACCTTGTCACATTCCTCCTTGTGTGTATATATTTGCCTTCCCCAGGTTATTTAGTTACAAAAGCCAAATATTTACAAGAAGGAATGAATGAAGGCTGTGGGTATGTTATACCCAGCATGGACTCCTTCTTTAGTAGATGCTCAGCAGAGATTTGGTGAAGGAGAAGAAGGAAAAATGAGAGAGAGAAGGGAAAAGTAATGAAAATCTGCCATTCCTTAGTTTATGGGACCTTAGATCTCCCCGAGCTTCAGGTTACTGTGATTATAGTGTAGCTTTGATGTGAAGGTGGAAGGATGACATGTTGATGGTGGCGATGATCGTCTACTCCACGGGACTATTTTGAGGACCAAATGGAAGAATACGGAAGCTCCAGGCTAATGTTCTTTGGATGCCACAGTCTGGATTGCTTTGTGCTGTGGTCCTTCATCTGGTGACTCTGGGGTTTTGATTCAAAGGGGCCCTAGAGAGGTGGGATGGATAAGTCAGCATTAGAAAGGACACTGTTTGTGTCTGTAATTCCACTTGTCCCAGGTCACCACTGTGGGGTAAGCGTGGGGGGCTAGGAGTGCATAAGGCAGGGAAAGAGAGGCTATTTTCCATTGGCCAGTAAAGTCCTCTTCATGTTAAAAAGCAGAACTGTCTGATGGAGAAATGCAGGAGATTGTGCTGGGATTAAAAATATATATTATCTAAACATGGCCTTTCAAAAACAAGCAAAAACCCCAAACAAACAATACATCGCATAATAAACAAAAGAGGTGTGCTTTCCTTTGGAGAACTTTGAAGAATCTTTAAAAAGAGTCTTTGGGCTACACTCAAATACCAGGTAATTCTTAGCATGCTGTTGGTTTTAATGGCGAAACCGTATGCTGAGACCAGTAGAAAAGGTCATATTTTGCTGGAGTTGAAGAACTTGGGGAGTCAATGATTGATGTTTGGCAGACGTAACTACTCAGTTTATTATATGTTTATCTTCTGCCTTAAACCAGTATTAGAGAAAGGAGGGGAAAGATTCCTTGGGAAGTGAGCTCAGGTTGTAAAACCGGCTGGGAGAGTTTGGGCTGTGTTGGGTATTTGAACCTTAAGCCATGGTGACATTTCCCCTAGCTCTTGGACTTATGGTAGGGACTTCCCCAAGATGCTTTCCTGCCCATGGAAAACGCAGATGGCTCTGGTGGCTCAAGGCTGCTGTGATTCAAACCAATTTGGGAACATCTTCGACATTTATGAACGCATGCCTAGGAAGACAGTCGCCTTCTAAAATCACTTAATCCATGGATCAAGAAATAGTCACATGCAGAGAAGACCCTTTTCTGCTCCTATTTCATTAACAGAGATGGGATACATAAATCCCAGGTTGTTTGAGCAGTCTTGCCTGGTTTGATGCTCCAACTGGGGTGTCTTTGGACAGTGTTTAACATAACACAAAAATTGCCTTGAATTAAAGAAAACTGTTGCTGTAACATTTTATGCTAACAGATTTAAGGGAGGAAAGGATGCAAACTTCAATGGCTCTAGGGATCGGGTAGGTAATCGAAATGAGAGGCGGGTGCCAGGTGAGAGGCGATGGGGACTGGTGGAAACCGCTTAGGCCTCCTCTAAAGGGGATGATTACCCAAGAAATGTGAACCCAGTGATTCTAGAACCTCTGATTTTTCAAGAAGCCAGAGCATCAGGGTTTTGTTGTTTTGTTTTGTTTTCAATAAACTTTATTTTGGTGGATCAGCTTTAGATTTACAGAATAATTGCAAAGACAGTACAGAGAGTTCCCATTTATTCCCGCACCGAGTTTGCCCTGTTGTTTTCCATTAGTAGGGAACGTTTGTTACAGTTAATGAACCAATATTAACACCCTATGATGAACTATAGACCACAGTTCAGTTCTATTTCTTTAGTGTTAACCTGATGTCCTATGGCTGCCCCAGAATCCCATCTAGGACCCCACATTACATTTAGTTGTCTGCCTACTCTCCTCTTGACTGTGTCAATTTCACAGACTTTCATTGTTTTTAATAACCTTTTTGAGGGGCGCTCATCAGTTATTTTGTGAGATGTCCCTTTGTTAGAATCTGAGATCTTTCACATGGTCAGGCTGGGGTTATGGAAAACCACAGAGGTCCAGGTCGTCCTAATCACATCACAGAAGAGCATCTGCATTTACGTGACTTACCACTGTTGATGCCTTGATCACGTAGCAGAGGCTGTGTTTGTCAGGTTTGACCACGGTGAAGTTGCTCTTCTTCCTCCCCTTCCCAAAGTGTACCCAATGGGAGGCGGTCACTCTGGGCAGTCCGCACTGTGGGGATGAATGCTCCGTGTCCTTGGAATGAGGATCAATAGAAATTATTCAGGATTCTTCACAGATTTTTCTCTTCTCTCCTACATATTTATTCAGTAATTGATAGCTGCATAGACTTCTGGATATTTACTTTAGACTTTGGGTTATACTTTGATACTGCTTTATTTTGTTATGTTAGCTGTTCCAGCTTCAAAGGAAGCTCCTTCAAGTTTGCTCCTGGAACTTTTTCACATGGGCCCACTGTTGCTTTTGTTGTTGTTGTTTTGAGCACTTTTTTGTTTTTTGGTGCTACAAGATGCTCCAGACGCCTCTTCTATATCTCCTGCGTCAGTCCTAAAAATCAACTATTTTCTTCATGGAACCCTGGTTGCTTTAGTTGGGGAATGGTTAAGAGAAACCAAGATCTTGGACTAGGTATGTTCATTGCTACTATTGTATTATCGCTTCAAGGTCCTCTCAGCTGACAGAGCAAGGAAATGGGTATATACATCTAGCTATAACTATCTTTATATGTAACCATCTGTGTCTATGTTGAGCTAAACATGAGTTCATATCAACATCTCCAAATATAATCCATCACCACATGGGTCATTCCAGCCTAGTCCCCTTGATTTTGTAAAAACTCTCACTTCAATAATGAAAAACCTGATTCCCATCACTTACCATCCATTTATTTAACGTATTTTACCTATAGGCAGGCATTTACTAACTTTTCTAGCTCTTGGACCAGTGCTGTCCAATAGAACTTTCTGTGCTCATGGAAATGCTCTATGTTTGCTTTGTCCAGTTCAGTAGCAGCTTGCCACAAATACTGTTGAGTATTTGAAATGTGGCTAACAACTGAGGAACTGAATTTAAAATCTTATTTCATTTTAATTTATTTAAGTGTAAGTAGTCACAGGCGGCTAGTGGACATTCTGTCGAATGGCATAGCTCTTGGCCATTGCAAAGATACTAGCTTTTCCTTGAGTGAGATAGGAAGCCAGAAGGATTTTGAGAAGCAATGGATTGATCTGGCTTACCTTTTTAGAAAGTTACTTTAGATTCTGTATTAAGAATAAACTGAAGGGGGCAAGGGCAGAAGCAGAAAGTTCTGTTGTGAAGCTGTTGGAGCAATGAGGCAAAGAGACGACAGTGTTTTGGACCAGGATAATGACAGTGGGGGTGGAGAGAATTGGTAAGTTGTTGTGGTTTTTATTTTATTTTATTTTATTTTATTTTATTTGAAAGAGAGAGAGGGAGAGACAGAGAGCATGAAGAGGGGCAGGAGGCAGAGAGAGAAGGAGAAGCAGACCCCCTACTGAGCAGGGACACCCCCCCCCCCGATGTGGGGCTCCATCCTTGGACTCTGAGATCGTGACCTGAGCCAAAGGCAGACGCTTAACTGACTGAGCCACCCAGGGGTCCTGAGAGCTGGTAAGATTCTTGATGTATTTTAAAGCTAGGGCTTATGCAAGGTAAATATTCACCAGATACACACTGTATTTGTGACAAAGGCCATGGAATTAAAATTCCTGCCTGTTTGTTTCTCTTAAATATGTTCTCATTTCCTTTAAGCCACTGACTATGATAATATTAAGAGTTTTAGTCCTTCTCCCAAGCTACCATGTTTAACCCTGATTTCTGGCTAGTTTTCTTTCTCCTATTTTATTTTTCATTTATTTTTAAGATTTACTTATTTCAGAGAGGATAGGGAGGGACAGAGAGAGAGAGAGAATTTCCAGCAGCCTGAGTGTGGAACCTAACATGCGGCTCCATCTCCAACCCTGAGATCATGACCTGAGCCAAAGTCAAGAGTTAGAGGCTTAACCCATCCAGCCACCCAGGCACCCCTTCTTTCTCTTACTTTAAAGAGAATGATGTCATGCCTTATCTTCAAGCTGCTACTGTAAGTGTAGGGCTGAAATGAAGGAAGATGCACTTTTGATCATCTAATTTAAAACATATTTTTGACATATCCACTATTTAGCTTGCATAAAAATAACTGCCACCTTGGTCTTATGTCAATATTTGGGTGGGTAGAAGCCTGGGAAGGGCCTCACTGGATTTCTACAGGGATCATATGTCAGCCTTATAGGAATTTTACAAGCCAGCACTGTCCTATAGAAATATAATGTGAGCCATATATGTAATTTAAAATTTTCTGGTAACCCAATTAAAAAGTATGAAAAGAAACAGGTAAAATTAATTTTAATTAGTGGATCTAAAATATTACCATTTCAAATATAATCAGTATAAGGGGTTATTAGTGAAACATTTTACTTTTTTTCCCTCTGTACTAAGTTTGGCAGTCTGGAGTGTATTTCATACCGATGGCATATCTCAAGTCGGACTAGCCATATTCCCAGGGCTCATTAGCTCTAGCTAGGGGATACCTTATCAGATAGCATGCTGTAAACGTCTGTGATGTTCAGACTTGGTAGAGGTGGGATGGGGAATTAAATCCCTAACTATGCTCATTGGTATCACAGATACTATTGGAGAATGAGTTAAAGAAAATTGTATGGTATGAGTGGTGGGCACTCTTGCAAAAACAAATGAAAAATTAAAAGGTACCCCAAATCTATCAAACTCAGGCTCAAGAGGTCATTCTGTAGTGTGTCTAACAGTATCCCCAGAAACCTATCTTGAAATAAACTTCTTGGGAAAACCAAAGCAACCCCTTTTCTTCCTTGTGGCCACCAGGAGGGGTTAGTTTTAAATTAAGTACTAGAATGAGACTTGCCTGAAGAGGGGATGCTTTGATGTCTCATCAACCTTGAATTGGGGGTTCTTTGCATTAACTGTGTGCTCTCTGCATTTCAGCTGAGGCGGGTCTTTGGAAATTGCCTGCCTCCCTTTCCACCAAAGTACTATCTTGCAATGACCACATCCATGGCTGATGAGAGGAGAGACCAGTTGGAACAGTATTTGCAGAATGGTAGGTATTTGCATTTTATTTTTACAGATTTATTGAGATACAGATTATAGACTGTAAAATTCACACATTTAAAGTGTGCAGTTCGGGGGCACCTGGGTGGCTCAGTGGGTTAAAGCCTCTGCCTTCAGCTCAGGTCATGATCTCAGGGTCCTGAGATTGAGCCCCGCATCGGGCTCTCAGCTCAGTGGGGAGCCTGCTTCCCTCTCTCTTTCTCTCTCTGCCTGCCTCTCTGCCTACTCAAGATCTCTGTCTGTCAAATAAATAAATAAAATCTTAAAAAATAATAAAGTGTGCAGTTTGGGGTATCTGGGTGGCTCAGTTGGTTAAGTATCTGCCTTTGGCTCAGGTCATGATCTAGGTCCTGGGATCGAGCCCCAAGTCCAGCTCCCCGCTCAGTGGGGGACCCTGCTTCTGCCCCTCCCCCTGCATGCTTCTCTCACTTGCTGTCTCTTTCATATAAACAAATTAAATCTTTTTTTTTTAAAGTGTGCAATTCAATGGTTTTTAGCATATTTACAGAATTGTGCAACCGTCCACCATAATCTGAGAACATTTTTGTGACCCCAAAAGGAAACCTTGCACCTATTATCAGTCACTCCTTATTCCTCTCCCCCACATGCCTCTATCACCATCTATATTAATTTCTGTCTTACTAGATTTGCTTGTTCTGGACATTTTATATACATGGAACATACAAAATACGGCCTTTGTATTTGGTTTTAAAAATATTCTGCTTTCACATTTGCTGTATATTAGCATTGATTAAGAAGTCAAAGACCTATTCCCTGGATCAAGACTGAAATGGAGGGATGAGATAAACTGTCTTCCTGAAAGCTCTCAGGAAATATCAGAGATGCATTTCCATCTCTGTCCTTGCCAGGGAGCCTCCCAGGTCTGCTCTGACCCTGGTGGGGTTTGAAGTGTCCTGGTCCTTGCCCCTTGCTTGCATTCTGTAAATGTTGTGCACAGCACAACGTGTGATTGGCAAAATCAAGCATGCTCAGAAAGGGGTTTTGGGAGAAATAGCAAAATTGGCATTCAAGTATTTAATGATTTTGAAAAGAGGTAATAGTAGGTACACGAAATATTTTAAAACTTGAACTGTCTCAAGAGTATACAATGAAAGGTACATTCCCCCCCAGGCCAGTACCACCACCACCCCCCGCCCACCCCTAGGCCTCTAGAAGTAAACATGATGGCTTAAATATTCCTTGGAAATAATTTCTGTGTCTACTGGTGGGTATGCACATCCCTATTTGTTAAACACAAACTGGAATGTACTCTGTATGCTTTTTGGTACCTGATTCTTAAAAACTTTATTCTGAAAGAATTTCTGACTTACAAAACAGGTGCAGAGATAATGCAAAGAATTTCTGTATAGTCTTCACCCAGATTTCCCAAATGCGAACATTTTATATTTGCTTTATCATCCTCTCAATTTCGTGGTATGTGTGTATTATATGTATATAACTTTTTGAGAGGCTTGGGTTACAGACATAAGCCACTTTCCCCTTAAATACTTCTGTGTGTATTCCCTAAGATCAAGGACATTCTCATTGACAACCTCAGTATAGTTATCAAAAGCAGACAATTAATACTGATATAATAATGTTATCTAATCTAGAGACCTTTGTCAAACTACACCAACTAACCCACTGATACCCTTCATACACAAGAAAAAAACGTTTTTTTCTTCTGTAAGTTGATTTTTCCCTCTTAAAAATCTGTGTTTTATAGACCATTCTAGATCAGCCGTTATAGACTTTATTCATTACCTCTCATGGTGGCACTTGTTTCCTTATAGATAGTCAATAAAAATTCTAGAAGTCATCTATTTCCCATTCATCTTTTGTAATGAAGAATATGATTCTTTTAGACCTGTTAGATAAGCCCTTTCAAACTCAAAAATGTAATATCTGTTGAATTTTTCTTCTCTCTTGGTTTGATATCTCATATCTGAGGGAAATAACTCCTTTAACTACTGGCCTTTCTGCAAATGATCACAGAGCCTACAGGATTGCTTTTCCAGGCCTGGCCTTTGTGCACAACATGGGGCTTTCTCCTGCCTCCTCTTCAGGCAAGGCAGAGCAAGGAGAGAGCAGAGCTTGGTGTTGCGGCTAAGACATGGGCTCCAGAGTCAGACCCAGAGTCAAATCCTAGCTTTGCATTTCACTGGCTGTAGGACCTTGGGTAAGACATTTACCCTCTTTAAGCTTTAGTGTCCATCTGTAAAATAGAGATAATATTTATCCTAGGGTTTGTTGTGACGATTAAATGAATTAAAATATACGAAGTGCTTAGCAATGTACCTGGTTCTTAACAGTTGCACAGTAAGTACTAATTGGATGAACATTTTTTTTTAACAGCTTTCCCCATCTCCAAGAATCCATGCTAACAATTATGTTAATTTGCGTATCTACCACATGGATTCCAGAAAATAAGACAGGGCTCCCCACATCCCAAAATCATCTCCCTTAAAAAAGAGGGAATACCTTGTACAAAAAGTTTCTCGTAATACTGGAGATCTTCTTTTCATTATTTTCTTTTGAAAAAAAATGTTGCATTGTTTGGGAAAGATACATCTTTTTTTTTTTTCTTTTAAGATCTTATTTACTTATTTGAGAGAGAGAGTGAGAGAGAGCATGAGAGGGGAAAGGTCAGAGGGAGAAGTAGACTCCCCGTGGAGCTGGGAGCCTGATGTGGGACTCAATCCGAGGACTCCAGGATCATGACCTGAGCCAAAGGCAGCCACTTAACCAACTGAGCCACCCAGGTGCCACAGGGGAGATGCATCTTGAAATGACTTTGCCAGTGCTAGTTTTGAATGTTAGTAGAAGTGACAGTGAGGCAATCACTTGAAACAGCAACAAAGAAAGAAGGAAAGGAAAGGAAAAAGGGAAGGGAAGAAGGAAGGAGCGAGGTAAGGAAGGAAGGAAAGAAAGAAACAGAAAGAAAAAAGAAACAGAAAGGGAGGGAGGGAGGAAGGAAGAAAGGAAAAGGCATGGCAGGGTTGGGGGGTGGAGGGGTAGGGGGGTGGGGAGGGCAGTGTGGGAAGGGAAGGGAAAGAGAAAGACATTTGCTACAGATTTAGTAAGCACGCAAGTTTGGTTAGACTGCAGGGTCCAGGAGAGGCCTTACAGGGAAAAGGGTAAGAAATGAGACAGCAGGGGCGCCTGGGTGGCTCAGTGGGTTGAGCCTCTGCCTTCAGCTCGGGTCATGATCTCAGGGTCCTGGGATCGAGCCCCGCATCAGGTTCTCTGCTCAGCAGGGAGTCTGCTTCCCCGCCCCACGCCTGCCTCTCTGCCTACTTGTGATCTCTCTCTCTCTCTCTCTGTCAAATAAATAAATAAAATCTTAAAAAAAAAAAAAAATGAGACAGCAGGCTGGGGAGCACCTCCTGCAGGAGTTGGAACTTTTCACGGGAAAGCTTCTGCCCCTCTGCTCTGACCACAGCACCTGAATATTGGTATCTGAACTTTGAAGGCGAATACTTTTACAGGTATAGAAGAATAGAAACCTTGAAATCGCTGACAGCCTTCTAATCACTTCTCTGGGGATAACCTCTTGAGAGCTCCTATCCATAAGCAAGGTACTCGGAATCAGGGTTTCTTGGTTGATTTCAAATTTTCAAATTGAGAAATGTCTTGCCAAAGTAGGAGTTCAGGTCCAAGTTTGAAGATCTTTTTGCCTTTTCCCATTAATCCCATCCTCACCCTGGTATACAGCAGCAAGCTGTAGAGTGAGCGATACGGGGGTCTGTGAATAAAGTGGGACTCCTGGAACGGATATAATGGGTTCGTGTTGCTGTCGAGGCTGCCTGGAAGAGGCAAGCTTTGTGGATTTGCATGTATTTGACAGGTCATAGCTCTGTTTCCTGAGGAGACAGGGGTGCACCGGGAGGACCTTCAGGGCTCCCTAGAGGACAGAGCAATTTAACAGAGAAGTCAACCCAGCCCCATGCTAATCTGGCTCACCATCCATATTTTTCAGTAACTGTGGACCCAAACATGTTGAGAAGTGACATCTTCATTGACTTTCTAAAATTCGTACAGCTGGTAAGCATGCTTTTCTTTACTAAGATCATTTTGCTGCTGAACATGTCTCTTAATTACCACGTGTGTGTTTCCAGCCATTGACCTCACAATGGAGAAATTGGAGAATGCTTCCTATTTTAGCTTTTTTTTGGGGGGGGGAGGTTTAGATTCTAGAAGGAAAGTAAGCATGTCACTTGACCTTTGAACTTAATTAAGCAGATACTTTTTAATCCTGTAGTCTAAGCATCGTACATCTCAAAACTGACCATGGGGAAGAGAACCTTTTATTATTAAGGGTGCCACAACAATTCGGGGACCTCCTTCTGTAGCTGGGATCCAGTGTACCATAGTGAAGACATCGAGACAGCAGTAGGAGCTGGACCAACTGTTCCTTGTATATTCTCTGCTCCTGACTTTGTTGTAAGTGGATCACAGAGAAAATTCAGTGTGAACAGAATGGCAGAGCAACTCCCTTTCCTTTGTTGGTCTACAGAACCACTGGCCACTTGCCTGTAGAGGCTGGAAGTTTGCCCAGTAGGCTTGGTTAGCACACTGCTCATTCTCATTGTACATGGGGAAACATTTTTATGCCTACAAGTATGTTCTTGACTGAATGGAAAGCTTTGCGAAGATTGAAGTCATAAGAATAGCATGATTTTTTTAACTGGATCCCTAGCTAGGGGAGGAATGATACTTTGATGGGGTTTGTAAAAAATGGAAGCAAATTTCATTTATTCAGTGGGTCAACCGTGTTGGTATAGTAACTGGTCCATTCAACCTGAGAAGTGACCCTGGAGTCTCCCATTGTGTCACCATTCATATTTTCACCTGTATTTGATGGCTTAAAAAATACATATTTTCTTTTTCTTAGAGTTTGTTGTTGAGGTGTTGTAAAATTCAAGAGGGTTGTAAAATTCAAATAGCACAGAAGGGTGTATGATCCCACCACCAACCTCCAGCAACCCTCTTCAGAGGCAGTAGTTTCCAGTTTATTTTTTTATTTTTTATTTATTTTAAGATTTTATTTATTTATTTGAATATATATATATAGAGAGAGAGAGAGAGAGACAGAGAGTAAGGGCGCGCGCGCGCATGCGGGGGAGCAAGCATGAGTTGGGGGGAGGGGCAGAGGGAGAGGGAGAGGGAGAAGCAGACTCCCTGCTGAGCAGGGAGCTTTTTGAGAGACTTGATCCCGGGACCCTGGGATAGTGACCTGAGCTGAAGGCAGACGCTTAACTGACTGAGTCGCACAGGTGCCCAGCTGTTTCCAGTTTAATGCGTGTTCTTTCTACACATTTCTGTGCATCCACATGCATTCATATCTATGCATATCCTTTCTGTTTTACAAATAAGCACATATTCCACACACTTACTGAAACTTTTTTTTTTTAATTCTCATCTTGCAAATCCTTCTATGCCAGTCCCCAGAGGTACAGTGGCCTCAGTTTTATCATCTTTTTTATGTACATTGTGGCTTTTCCATTTAGCACTTTTTCAAAAGCCATTCATGGGGTATCAGTGTCTTGGAGCTTTGAGTGTCTTTTCTTCTGATACTCTGAAAGATTTTTGCCTGGTTTTAGTTCTGTTAGTGTTTTACCTTACCTTGCTTTCCACAAGGTTTCCACTTTTGTAGTGGCTTTATTTTTCTCCTCTATGTCTTCCATCAACGTGGCCAGCTTTTCAACCTTTTTGTTATCGTACCTCTTTTTTGAGGCCTTCATCTCTTCTTTGAGGTCTTAGTTCAGAGAAGCTCTATTTTTATTAAGATATCTATCACTGGCATCTCCTTAGTGGCATGGTTGGAGAATATAGTTTTTACCCTAAGTTGGTAACGATTCCTCCTCCTTCCCGGCAGGAGTTTTGCCGAGGGCTCTGGCTATTTCTCCTCTGGCAGTCACTCAGCTTTGGAAGGGTCTGTGCTTCATGAGTCAGCTGACACTCAGTGTTGGCGAGGAGCTGGGGTTGAGTCATTTGAATCTGTCCATTGTACTTCTGGATCTTACCTCTTGTTTCTGAGCACTTTCTCTAACATTCTGCCCAGAGGGCCGAGCAGTGTATCTAGCAGTGAAGCCATAACCACAGTTCCACACATCATGATCTAGCATTTTAAATCCTCTTTTTGGGTGCCAGGGTGGCTCAGTCGGTTGGGCATCTGCCTTCAGCTTGGGTCATGATCCCAAGGTCCTGGGATGGAGCCCCATGTCGGGCTCTCTGCTCGGTGAACAGCCTGCTTCTCCCTCTGCCTGCCGCTCCCCCGCCTGCTTGTGCTCTCTCTCTCCCTTTCAAACAAATAGATAAAATCTTTAAAAAAAATAAAAATAAAAATAAAATAAACCCTCTCATTGACTAAGTAGTTTTAGGACCGGCTCAGTGTTTAAGAGTGCAAGCTCAGGAGTGTGATGACCCAGGTTTCAATTTTGGCTGCCCAGCTTTCCATTTGTATGGCCTGGGGGGCAAGGTACCCAGCTTCTTTGTATCTCAGTCCCCCAGCTATAAAATAGGGGAATCATTCCTGCCTCACAGGGCTATTTTGAGGATTGAGTAAGCCTTTAGTATCTCTTAAAGCCCTTAAATATCATCCAGCAAACTAACACTTACGAAGTACTTGCTACCATTAACACTGGTCTTTTCTTCTCTTCCCAACCATGCTGAGAGATTGCTTTCTGCAAAGATAGTGTGTCTGTACATTTTCTTTTTTCGGCCTCACCTGCCACCTGGTAGTGTCCAGTTGGCCTGTAGTTATATTCCCAGGCACACTAGTCCCTGGGGATTAACTCCTTGCAGCCGGCTTCCCTGTGACTTGAGCTCCCTGGAACCTCCACCCTTCTGCTTCTCTCCTCCCCAGCCAGGTCTGATTTCAACTGCACTGGGCAGTCCCTTTGAAAATCCAGTAGTGGTTCAGGCTCCAGACAATTTTCAACTTCTCCCAGGAGGATCTTCCTTCCGGTTGTTTTCTGTCTCCGAAAGGAGAGCAGGACAGATGGTTTATAAAGAAGCTTGATGATTTTGAAAAAGGAGTTTAAATCAGGAAGGTGGTTCCATCTCCCCTGCACCCCTGTCCTGCCTTATGCTGTCCTTTATCATTCACACATCGAGCAAATACCTAGTGAGTAGTGAATGCGCTCCGAGAGCCAGCACTGCTCTAGAGGTGGAGGAGACCCCAGCAAATAGCACCAAGTCCAGCTCACGGAGTTTACTGTTGCCTTGGGGAGACAGAAAAGTCACTGGGCAGGGCACTAAGTGTAATGAATACTGTGAGATGGGACCACACGCCATGATACAGGAGCACGTGCCATGATACAGGAGCGCGCACCATGAGATGGGACCGTGCATGGTGATGCAGGAGCCTGTGCTATGAGATGGGGCCATGCACCGTGACGCAGAAGCACACATTGAGACGGGGCCACGCACCATGATACAGCAGCGCACACTGTGAGACAGGACCATGCACCATGATGCATGAGCACGCACTGAGATCGGACTGCGCACCGTTTCACAGAAGCACGCACTATGACGGGACCATGCACAGTGATAGAGGAGCGCGCACCGTGATGCAGGAGCACACGCTGTTGAGCCGGGACCGCGCACTGTGGATGCAGGAGCATCTGCTGTGACCCGTGAGAAAAGGGCCAGGAGACACTGCCTTAGGATGAGTGTGTGTCTGGGGAACTTTCTAAAGGACGTGACAACAAAGCTGGTATTGGAGATTTCTGGTGTGGGCAGGGGTATCAGATTATACTCTAGCATTTTTCTTCCAGTTAGGGACAAAACACATAGTGTCTGGCCTTCTGGAAGCCTCAGGACTGATATTAGTAAAAGGGAAGCAGTAGCCACTTAGCAATGGGGGTGAGTCTACTCCAACTTCCAGGAATCCCTTCCGCGACCACCTTGCAGGGGCCAGAGGGATGTACTGGCGGTAAATAGATGCAGTAAATGCAGAAGACGTCAGCCCGCCGAGCTTGCAGATAGATTGCTTAGTGCAGGGCGCATGGGAGCCGGGAGAACTGGAATGAGCAGTGGTGATACGTGGATTTGCCAGACTGTGAAAGGAGACCGAGGAACAGGGATTGGCCGTTTTGCCCAGCTCAGTATTCTACAGACCTGCATGTTTACACCTCTTCTGATAAGTGCTTGGCCTGCACTCAACAAGTGATTATTGCCATGTAATCACAGGCTCCCAGGCCGGGCTCTTTGGGCTGAGCAGTACAAGAGTATCTTCTCTCTGGGCAAAAACACAGGACATGAGAAACCTGAATGCGTGCAAGTTTCCCGCCAGCCCTCAGGAGGAAACCCTTTATCGAGGATGATCATATGCAAGTTGCAAAAACAAGAGGGGTTTCCTGCTGTGGGGTGATTTAACCTGGGCGAGGCCTGGTGCTTTATGTGCATTCTCTCCTTTATCCCGCACAACTTGTTGAAGGAGGTGCCATTAGGATCTCTTTCTCAGGTGAAGTAACTTGTCCAAGGGCACATATCTCATACATGAAAGAGCTGGGATCTGAACCCAACAAGCCTAGACCCAGAGGCCCTGCTCCATGGATGTTATGAGAAATTTCTAGAGTGATGGTAGCCCACCCAGCCCTGCCCCTAACCACATCCCTTTTGTTTTGTGTCTCTAGACTCCCTTCATTTACCGTGCACGCTCTATGTTTTTCCCCTGTGATCGCCTTGGAGATAAAGGGATTTTTGAAAAGGCGAAATCAAAGTCTTTAGACCAAAGACTTTTTAATGTTCTTGATTCTTAAATTGTAGTATTCTATGGTCTGATGTGAACAACGTGCTTGAGAAAAAGAAGACTAAGAAGGTGTTTGGAGTAGCTTTTGTGCACTTGGAAAGTTAGGGGCCACCTACTGACCTGGGAAGTCTAGTTCATTCTGGCTTTGCTTGGGGGATCTGAGAAGTGACTATTTCTTTACTTCCTCTTGAGAATGTTTATCACATGCCTGTGTGATAAGACCTCCATAAGAGTCCCCAAACCATGGGGTTCAAAGAGCTTTGGAGTTGGTTAGGAGGGGGGAGCCTGCTTCTCCTTCTCTCTCTGCAGCCCCCACCCCCGTCGCTCATGTGCTCACTCTCTCTTTCTCTCTTGCATAAATTTAAAAATTAAATTAATTGAAAGACTGGAAGCCAGGAGGCCATTGCAGGAGTCTGGGGGAAGAGATGTCAGTTGGGTCTAAGGTGCTGGTGGTGGAGAGGAAAAGTGGATGGATTCAAGAGCTAAGAGTGTAAGATGTAAAATACGCACAACTCAGTACTTGACTGGATAGGAATGTTAAAAATATCTTCCTGACTCTTTTCTTGAATCCTTTATTTCTTACCTGTTGGCGCTCATTCTAATGAAAGGGACATGACCTCCTCCTCTTTCCTTCCACTAGCAATAATGCTACCATATAACCCAGCTGGGCATTTGCTGTGAGTACTGTTCCCAGTTCCACACCTTGCTTCCTTGAATCTTGACCACAGCCCGATGAGGTGGGCACTATTACCATCCTTATTTTAGAGCTGAAGGAATGAGGAATACAGAGGGCAAGTAACCTCTCCAGGTTGGCACAAGGTCCCATGTGGTGAGTGCAGGAGTTGGGCTTGGAACCCATTTTCTCACATGGTCCAGCCCAGTTCCTTGGAACCTCCAAGGGGATGACTGCAGCTGACCTCTGAGTCCCCCCACCCCACCCCGCTCTCTCTCTTCCCACTCATTTTCACCACATAACCAGGCAGGTCTTTCCATAACTCTGTTTCCAGCCTTCTGCTTTCCTTTGCGTTTTTAATAAAATCCTCAAGTGTCTGATTTCAGGGCTCTTTATAATCTGACCCACTCTGCCAATCCAACCTGCTTTCTCGCTTTTGCAGAAGAATTTAATAAAGGTATGCCTTTATATCATTTTAGCTGTTCATGTAATGTAGCTATCTTACCAGTCTGCAATTTGGTTTGAGTTGGGAGTTGCCAATTTATAAGATAATATAGTTAATGCTAGGAGTTCTTTCAGAATCTTACCAAAAAGCAATGGCATTCTTTTCATTCATTTTGAGTGTTTTTCCCCTGAGGTAAGAGATCTCTGTGATTATAGGCCCCAACACTTGAGGAGCCAACATCTAGGCAAAGATGTACCTAGAAGGAGACTATTTGCAGCAGTTATTTTGAGGGAGCCCATAGAAACTTAGTAATTGTAAGTACATGAGAGGGTAGTTAAAATTTAAAGTCAAAGCTTGCCCTTTGATAATAAAATTAGGAAAAGTAAGCCTGTCATTAATGTATCGGCCTTTTGAGGTACCTGGGTAATACAGTTGAGTTGTTGGAGTCCCCCAGTTCCCTATAAAACCTGATCTGTCGTGTCTGTGAATGTGGTCGGGGTGAGGAAAGGGGAGGCGTTGCCTGTTGAAGGGAAAGGTCCCAGTTGGTCAGCTCACCTGAGTGCTACCCTGTGATCTCCGAACTCTCTTAGGACTGGTCATTTGGTTCTTCTCTCCCCCAGCCTGATACCAGAAAGGCAGTAACCTGGGCTGGGTGCACATTGTCTAGGCGCCCCTGTATTAGTGATATTCTAGCTTTTATGGTAAGCTTAGAACACAGACAGTGGTTTCTCTCAGTTCTCCCCAGGATGATACATAACCACTGTTATTCTAGATGCCCAGGAGAGAAGCGAACTCATTGCCTACAGTGGATGCGTTGGTGCATTAGGGTTTAATCTTCTCGTAGATCCTGGGATCAGAAAGGCTGTGACCTGAATCAGCCTCCCAGAGATGAGGCAGCCCTGTGGACTGACAGCATCCCACTTGGCAGGGGCTAAAAACAGCTTTCTCCCAGACATAGCTGCCCTGGAGGCTCAGTAGGCAGCGCTGCCCATGCCTCCTCCTGGAGGCCCCCTCTCTGTGGTAACTGAGCACCAGTTCAGCTTCACACTTTCCTGAACTCTTTCTCGTGGTCTCTAGCATGTCCTTGACATTTTAGAGCATTTCACCCAAGAACTTCACAGGCCCCCAGGGTTGCGGTCGCCTCTAGTGCACATGCAGCCCCTTGCAGAACGGGTAAGTACGAGCAAAGCAGGACTGGACACTCGCTCCCCAGATAGTGACATGTTTCCTCATTCAGGCCTCATGGTTTGCACACTTCAGACTTTTGCTATAGCAAAAGCATAAATTATTGCAAATGATGGACTTTTAGGGAGGCCGGGAAATAGTCAAAGTGAGAATTAAATTCTGAGATGCCTCGGGGTCACATGGATAGCTTTTCTTTTTCCCCTTAAAATGGATGCTTTATTGTTTATTTGGAAATTATTCAAGCTACATGTCATTGTTTTGTCTCAGCCTCTCCACATGCTGCCTCACCCCACCCTGCCCCTCAGGACTCCATCCACCAAATCTGTGTAGTCAGCTCTGTGTGTCTCTGGATGGCGTATGCCCTGAGGGCCCACGTAGAGGAAGTCACTGACTGTTCCTGCTCGGTGTGCCCCATTGAAGGGCACTGTGAGGGCTCACTGTACTTTTCTTTTGCTTACAGGACACATTTAGCATCACTACCAAGACAGCCTCTCTGGATATATTTCTGCCAGATGGAAGGAATATTCCAGTCGAAATTCTAACATCAGATACTGCTGAAAGAGTCCTGGAGGTAAACTTTGTCAAAACTCCAGAACCAAATTTAGGAATCATTCTGTTTAAAGGCAGGGACTAGGATAAAGTTACCTTCCAGAAGCTTCCTGCCTATCTTTTTTATTCTGGATGACATATCTGTTGAGATGCTGGGATTTTCTGGGAGACGGACCAAGGAATCTGAGCTACAGCCAGTCCTCCAGAGCGTCTTTGGTTTTACTCTCCTTGTGGACATCAACTTCCCAGACATCTTTTAGACCCTCCCCAAGGCTGCTGTCAGTCACCTGGGACTCAGCCAAGGTTGTACCCTGGAAATGTGCCAAGTGCTTTATTATGGGATGCCTCATAGTTGGGAGCAGGAAAGGGAGTGGAATCCAGATGAGGCTGAAACAGGCAGTACCCAGGTAGGCTGGTGACAGGTCCTGTTAGAGAGTGACAGAGGAATGCTGAAAGGCTTTGAGTTGTCCTTCCTCCCCCCATAGGGAAAACCCCTGAAACCAACAACCTAGCAGGTCTAACTCTGGGTCCAGTGGGTCCAGACCTGAATTCTAGTTGGGCTCTTCACAGAGAGGACAAGACCTAGAGACTACCCTCCCCATCTTTCGATGACAGCCGTTACCAGCTCTGCCCCTGGGGCTTCTCCTCCCTTCCCTGGGTGCCAAGAAGACACTGGCTTCTCACATCCACACACTGTTCCCAGGCCCTTTTCCTTTGGAGGGTTTTAGTTCTAATCTTCCAGAGAAGTATATGAGGGAAATATAAAGTTATAACAAGGTGGAGGTCAGGAAGTTTCTAGGGTCTTCCAAGGACAGAATATTCTTGCGCTAGGGAGTTGGTACCTGATACCTTCTGGGCAGGAAACAATTCCTCCCTGTTGGGTTCCCAGCTCTCAGGCCCACTTTTACCTGAGACCGTGGCGTGGGTGGACAGCCTCTCCCGGCATCATGGCTTCTCTTTCTGGCCTGGGATTTGAAGCTGGCCCATGCCTTCTTGGTCTCCAAAGAGCAGTTTTGTCCCCAGACTAGGAAATGTCCTTTCTCTAGGGTCTTGGCTCTGCCCAAAGGTGATCATTTTGGACCTTCCTTCTTACGACAGTCACGGCACAGCACCTTTTCTTGGCTCCTGTTCCGTTGTCCTGTTGAAGGTGGATCAGCAGCCACCTCATCGCCGAGGCCCTCCATGAAGAAGTTACCCCAGGGTCCCCTTCTTAACCAAGCCCCGCCCCCCCCCCAAATCCTGCTGACCTCCAAGTGTCCCAAGTCTCTCTCCTAACAATTCCCATCTCCATTTTCTCCATTTTCTCCTCTCCATCCTCATACCCTCATTTTGAGCCTTTATTTCTCAACTAGATTTCTCTAGCAGCCCCCAAAAGTAGTCCCGGCTTGCAGTCTCTCCAGTCTTCTATACTGACCTCCAGAATGACCTTTCTAAAAAACATCAGAGGCCCTGGACACTTCATGCCTGAGGGGATTTATTTAAAAAAAAAAAAAAAAGTAAAACAAAAAACCCTCTCAAATACAAAAACACTCTTCCCTAAATTGTCCCCCAGAGGACCTGCAGAGCGGGAGACTGACACATCAGTGAAAGAGAAGGACAGTAATAGGGCAGAGGCCACAGACCCAGATGCCTCCAGGGCCAGGCCTGTAACGCAGGGGTGCCAATGAGGGATGTGAGATAATTCTGGAACAGGGCGGGGGGGGGTGGGGGGGGGGTGGGGCATGGAAAACAGGAGAGCCCCTGCCGTGCCTGACAGCTTCATTACTGACATGTTTGTCACATCCTGGGCTCATTGGGCTGATGAGAGGTATGTGCCGCTGAAGTTGGCTGCTGGTGGGAGTTTGGGGTCTCTACTTCCCTGGGGTCAGGGCAAGAGCTGGATTCAAATAATGGCACTGCCACGTCATAACTGTGTGGGTCTGGGTAAGTGGCTTACCCTTTCAAGACCATGTCCAAGTAATTATAGAAATAGCCCATGTTCCATCAACAGTGGTAGTTACGGTTATTTCTCAGTATGGGTATTATTATTGATAATAACAATTATTGGAGGGAGTGTTGAGTCACTATTGAGTAGGGTAGTAAGCCTAGGGTTCCGCAATCCCATCTATTTTGCCCAGTTCCTCTTGTAACTAATAGGATAGATTTAAGGAGGTGCATTTGTTGTCTCAGAAAAATATACTTTCCCTCTTCCAATCTCACTGACTCGTGAGAAATTCACACCCCTGACACTGACAACATTAACATCAGGGAAGTTCACCTGGAGGTTCCACCCTCCAAGCCACGGAGTTTCTATTAAAAGTAAAATGAGCCCTCTGGCCAGGCAGACAGGTGAATTCTCCAGCAGCTGGGAATCTCTCCAGCTTGCATAGAAATGTAAGTTCAATTTTGTAACTGAAAACCATTGTTTATATCTCCTCAAGCATATGGGCCCCACTCTGCACCTCACCACCATCCTGCTGGGCTCCTTAAAGAACCAGCAACAAGCTAAAATCTCCTTTTGGTTTTTAACGCATTTGCGCTAATTTGGTCTTACTGGTGGTGGTTGTGTTTTGAAGTGTCCTTAACATTTGCTAAGAAGAAAATACTGGGTCTCTTTTTGTCGACGTTTACTCCTCTCAAAAGAAGGTATGTGGGTTTATGTCTTTATAAATTACAAAAGGCTTCTCCATTCTCTACCCACCCCCCCACTCCTTTATCTGTCCTGACACGAGAGCTTGCTGTTTTCACCGAGTGAGTCAGAGGAGAGAGGAGTCTAATCTAAACGGACGTGGGTCACACTCTAGGAAAAGATGTCTTTGCAGCGTGTTACAACCCAGCACACACTCACCCCTGCGCACCCAGGAGTGCTGGGTTTGATTTGGGGTTTTTCCCCTCCCCCGGACATGGGGATGGGTGAGGTAAATAGAAGGCGAATGGGGACAAGCCTTGAGTGAACGTGTGAAAAGTTCCCAGGCTCCCCTTTATTTTCAAAGCTCTGCCGAAAACACCCCCTCACTTCACCCACCTAATAAGACCGTCTCCTGAGGTAACTTTCAGATCCCTGATAGGAAAAGTACCCCTTTGAGCCTCATATTTGTACAGCTGTCCCCTTGGAGCCATGCTTAAAGCATCAGCTCACACATATGGCAGTAAAGGTGAACACTTGAGGGTGTCAGAGGTGGTCTACTGCTTTTAGGGGGTGCAAGCAAAGAAATCACTCGGGGGCCCGGTCTTCAAGAGGGAGGGTCTGGGTGGGTGAAGAAGGGGAGAGTCTGTGGTAACATGGACATTCCCACTGAGGGAATGTGAGTCAGTGTAGGACACAGGGAGCTTCCAGCCTCATGAGCCACTGGCAAAAATGAAACCGTTAGAAGGAAAGCCGTTTGACAGAAAAGCCAGGGAGGAACATGAAATGAAAGCAGCCTGTGCCTGGGATCTGAGGTTCACTGAGCTAATGCCAGACAAATTAGACTTGACCATCACTGGAGATATCAGACAGAAGCAGGCCCAGGGAGTCAAAGACGGCCCATAGCTTGGACGGCCAAGTGACAGAGCATGTCCCTTTTCCCTGTGTCAGATAAACCAGCCCGTAGGAAGGTCAGTTGGTGTGGGGGCCCCAGCGGCTGACCGCAGAAGGACAGACAGACATGGAGAATGGCTGCTGCCCTCCCGTGGACTGTAAAGACCAAAGTCTCTGGGAGACACATCTGTGTCCGAGATGGGACAACCAGCCTTGACAGAGGTTGGCTTGTGTCCATTGTGCTGGAGCTGATTTTTATTTTCTTCACTCTAGTTGGTTTAATTTCTTAATTTTCTAAAACGAGTATGATCACTTTCAGATTCAGAAAAGATTCCTTTTGGGACGCCTGGGTGGCTCAGTTGGTTAAGCAGAAAAGATTCCTTTTAATGTCAGCAGCCCATCAAAGCCCCTTTTTATCGACATTTATAGGCAGTTTTCAAATTCTGCCCATCACCGTAAGCATGGCGGACGTTCCTAACTTTTCTTGTCTTTGGTTACAGGTGGTGTCGCACAGAATTGGACTGAGTCAGGAGCTCTTGGGCTACTTCGGCCTCTTTCTCATTCGGTTTTGCAAAGAGGGCAAACAGTCTGGTAAGGAGAGAAGGAATGCAGGGCAGCCAGGAGCCGGGGAGGGTTGGTGTGGGTGGGTGCCCAGCCCACAGGATGCAGGAGATACAGCCCAGTGAGGGCCGTGCATGGGCCCTACTATTGTCCCAACCCCTGGAGTAAAAATGGGGGATGGAAAGTTGTGTCTGTGTTTAGGGTAAGCTGGGGCTGAGCAGAGGTGGCGTAGGGTGCACAGACAGTAGCAAGATGTCAGGTCCTTCCAGCAACTGCACTGCATCACGTGCCTGCCCTGGTCCCAGGCCCAGGGCCCGTCTCACCATGACCCTCGCACCCTGGCTGCTGACCACCAGCCACCCTATAACCTCAAAATGGATAGCTAAACTCCAGGTGTCAGGACATCCCATCACACCATCACTTCTCCTTGTTCGGAATGTTGGCTGTAAAACATGGATGCTATCGATAAGTTGTCAGATTCTTAAAACTCATGTAATGAGTTAGTGAAAGATGATGGTATGATTCACATGGCTTTTGTGTTTCTTTACAGTGTATGTCTAAGATAGGACAAGTTATTTACTTATGAAATAGTATTGATTATCTGAAGGCAGTTTCCATACGTTCCCAAGAAGCTACAGAGAGGTGGTTTTGAGTTGGAATTAAGGGGTTTGGGTTGCGACTTGGCCACTGAGATCTGCCTTGGGCTGGCGAAGGTACCAGACCTCTATGAACCTCAGGTTCTTCTTCAGTATCCCAGGGTAAAATACCCCCTACAAAGGTGTTGATATTTTATGAGGATCAAATGCTACTTATTTTTTAAAGGGAATTTCAGAAACTTAAAAATTGTGTACAAATGCAAGGGAATATTATTGTTGTGATTATATTCTTTCCAACGTAATGCTTGATTTTCTCATTTCAAAAGCCTTGGTATATAAACTATATGTGCTGTTTCAACCAGTAGGACTCTCTTTCCCCTTTCTCTAGTCATGAAAAAATTGGTGGACTTCGAGCTCCCTTATGTGAGTCTTCGAAGCGCTGAAGCGGAAAACTGCAGGGTCGGACTGAGGAAGTGGTAAGCATTTATGGTGACCGGAGGTATTTTGAGGATGTTTTGGATTCCTGTTGAGAATTTGTTGGTCTCACCCTGTCAGCTCCCAACCTAACAGCTAGAGAGGGACCAGGAACGTGGGGACAGTTGAGAGGAGAACAATAAAGAAGAGTGAGCGGAGAGTGAACCAGAATATTTGTCCTAAACAGTAAGATGTTGAGGATGGCTTTCACTGGTCTCCCCTAAGTACTTGAGGGTTCTTGTCCTGGAGATGGTGGCCATGAACACAAGGCTTGAAAAGCCAGTGCTGTTGGGGTGGGGATGGAAGCAGGAATGCCGAGGGACTGCGGATCGTGGGCTTGCTTTGGAATGGATTATCAGCTAGATTAATTGAAGGAATTGGTTGATGATTCTAAGCAGGTACGATTCATCTGTTGAACCGTGGTATTCCCTGAGGGCAAAGGATCGACTCAGCCAACTTGCTGTGAATTTGAACTCTAAAGTATTATTCCGCTTATGTTCCTAGAGGATTCCAACAATAAATGCATATAAGCCAGGGCCAGCCATACCCCTAGACTGATTGAACATCTTTGAGAAAATACTACCCTTTCCCCCAGAAACAGGAAGCCCTAGGGAAAGCGAACAAACAGAAAATAACAAGAAGTACTCCAGGATGCCTGGGTCCTGAGTAGGCTGAACATCTGACTCTTGATTTCAGCTCAAGTCATGGGTGTCAGGGCTGTGAGATTGAGCCCCGTGTTGGGCTCCATGCTCAGTGGGGAGTCTGCTTGGGATTCTTTCCCTCTGCTCCTCCGCCTATTCCCGTTCATGCGCGCTCTCTCTCTCTCTCCCAAATAAATAAATCTTTAAAAATAAATAAATAAATAAATAAATAAATAAGAAGCATCCCCCCGTATATCCCATATACATTGCAGTATAGACTGCAATGTTTATTACCATGGCTGTACTGGATGGCTTCTTGGCTCACTGTCTCCCAGCCCAGCTATTTTGTCATCTGATCACAGAAGTTTTAAAGAAAGGCATTTTGTAATCTAGGAATAGTAGCGATCTTGACCTCGTGATGCCTCCCTTAGAGCTCCAGTCTGTGGTTTTGAATTTTGGAAGGATGTTCTGGGCAAGGCTAAAAGTTCATATACTGCTATTCAAAGTATTCTGAGAAACTGTCAAAATCTGTGTCATGGAACCCTGAGAAGGGGAAAAGGAAAAACCTTGAGCACTTCCATCTAAGTGTTTCTGGAAGCTGTTTAGTATGAAAAGCGAGGCTGAGAATGACTGTTCCCGGGGTCAGAGTATGTGAATCTAAATCCCCAATTCTCTTGGGTTTGAGTTGAATAACATTAGCCAAGTTACTCAAGCTCACTAAGCCTCAGTTTCTTTATCTGTAAAATGGGAATAATAATAAGAGTCTACCCCATACGCTTAGTATGAGGGTTAAATAAAATCATTTCAAATGCTCAATAAATTTTGGTCTTATTTGTTGCTGTTATATTGAGGATAATAATGATAATAGTAATAACAGTAACAACAGAAATCCCTGGGGCTTAGACTGCTTCGCTCATGGGCTCTCCAGAGACCTTGACATCAATGACATGAGGATTCTGTCCCTCATCTTGAAGCCTTCATTGGAAATTGAGCTTTGCCTGTGTCTTCATTAAACAGGTATATTCTAGATCATCAGTGCAAGAGAAGATGTCATTCACGTGTCAGCCTCTCGGATCCAGGCAGATTGCCTTTGCCTATGGGAACTGGGAAGAAGGGAGGTCTCACTCCAATTGTTAGAGCTGAGGGTCACGTCGTCTGAGGGGGAGAGCCTGGAGTATGATCCTGAAGGAGCTTTGTCCTCTTTCTAGGAAAAGTCTTACTGAGTGGGAGCAGGGAGGCTGGCTTGGCTGCCATAAACTGTGGGATTCCTGGCAGGTGAAGCATCACAATTGAAGCCTTGCCAGCCTATGGGGGATTTTTCGCTCTCTGTGAATTCTCTGCTGGCATCTCTCTGATTATGATAGGGTTCCTTGCAGACCAGAGGGAGCCTGCCCTGGCCTCTCAGAGCCCCAGTGTGGGATGGGTCTGGGGGCTCTCTAGTTCTGATGCAACAGTTCTTCTCTGCCACACAGATGAGGGTGCGTGTGCTGCGTGGCAAGTCAGCTAAATAGAATATAACAGAGTGCTTCCGGTGCCTCTCCCCACCCCCCAGGAGGAAGGTGATCTTCAAGTCACATTTTCGTCCTTTCCTAGTCCGTGCCAATCCCATTGGTTTGTTAACCATTCATTTCTAAGTGCAGTGATTCTGCTGACGTCTGCCTTCAGATTGGTTTAGACCAGCTGCTGTGGGTCCTTTCCTGACCATTTCTATCCATTCTTCGCAGCTCCTGTGCTTATACAGGAGCTAGGATTTCAGTTTATCCTGGTGATTCTGGATCCGTTAGACAGACATGGAGCCCCGCCATTTGCAAGTTACTCTGCAAAGGTCCAGAGGGGCAACTCCAAATAGGACGCAGCCCCGACCTCCCTGGTGTCAGGGTCCACATGAGGCGAGCAGTGGTCAGGAGGAATTTAGGGTGCTAAAGGATGGAGTGGAAGCCTTGGGGAGTGGGGACCAGAGGATGCCGGAAGAGGCAGGCGAGTCAGGGCTGGAGGCTGGGGAGGCCAGTGGTCTTCCAGGCAGAGGAGAGAACACATGGTTGGAATGTAGAGTGTGAGGAGGGAGGTAGGTCATAGATGGAGCTGGAAATGAAAGCTAGGTGTCCCGTGACGGGCACCTTGGAGAGGAGCAGGATCAATGATCTAATTCCTGGGACCGAGAGTCCAAAGGTTACTCAGGAAAGAACACTCAGGTTAGAATGTAGCGCCTGACCCAGAGGGGCAGGGCTGAGGCAGGCGCCTGACAAAGGAAGCGGCTTGGGTGGCCTGGGCGTGGGGTGGTGATACAGATGTGGGTATGGGGCTGATGAAGACACTCTACTGTGGGGTGGGGAGAGGGCTTGCACAGTCGGGGACTGAGTGCGAACAGGTTGTGGGCCATTTTCCATCAGCTTTAGCGTTTGGCATCTTTCCTCTCAGGGTCCACCAGGCAAGAGCGCAGAGTGTAAAGAAAGTTGGGGACAGAGAGCTGGAGGGACAAACTAAAAGCTAGGCGAGGAGAGGGGTGTTAGTAAGGGGGGGCTCAGTTCCAAGTGTAGGGGGCCACCACTGCAGAGAGCACTGGCTCCCAGGTGTGCCCACCGGCCATGGCATCTGAATGACCTTAATGCTCTTGAACCACACAGGTACATGGACCCGTCCCTGGACTCCGTGCTGACGGACTGCCCGGCAGCGCTCCAGCTGATCTACATGCAGGTGAGCGGGACCGAGGACTCGCAAAACACCAGATGGCCTTCACCATTTGGGATTGAAAACATTAGGAAAAAATGGGTAATAGTTAAGAATTCTACCTCCAAAGCTAGGAGAGACAAATTTGCAGAGACAGAAAGTACAATGGAAGTTATTAAGGGCGAGGGGGCAGGGAGTTATTGTTTAACGGGGACAGCATTTTTGCTGGGGCTGCTAAAAAAGTAGGTGTAAGAGAGTGTTGATGGTTTCACGACCTTATGAATGTTTTTAGTGCCCCTGAATTGTACACTTAAAAATGGTTAAGAAGTGGAGCCCCCGGGTGGCTCAGTCAGTTCAGCTCTGCCTTCGGCTCAGGTCATGCTCCTGGAGTCTCAGGATCGAGCCCCACATTGAGCCCCACGTCAGGCTTTCCACACAGGGCTTCCCGCTCAGCAGAGAGCCTGCTTCTCCCTCTGCCCCTCACGCGCACACACACACTTTCTCTCTCTCTCTCTCTAAAATAAACAAATAAACCTTTTTAAAAATGGTTAAAAGGATACATTTTATATATATTTTACCACAGTTAAAAAATTTTTTAAGAAGCAGAATTTAGAAAGAAGAAAAGTTCTACCTCCATTTTAACAATCTCTCCGAGTTTTCCAGCCAACACTCCATCATCTGGGCCAATTTACCTGAGCCTAGAAATGATGTCCCTGATAATCTAAAGCTACATGTAGTCTCATTTTAACATCCTCTTCTTTTTCCCTGAGGCGACAAGCATTGTACCTATCCACATGGCCCACTTCAGAGATGTGTAGCCTGTGAAGCAGCACTGGGCCCCGTGCTCAGAAGGGCACCAAACTTGTTTAAGATTCTGCTGTTGCCATCTTGAAATCCTTAATTTTGGAACAACAGAACCCACGCTTTCATTTTGCATTAGTCCCTTTCAAATTATGTTGTTGGTGCTGCCTACCCCAATGCCCTAAGTGTCCCACCCCCACCCCCCGCCCCAGAAAATACATTTGGAGTTTGGCCTCCTTTCCTTCCCCAAGTCGGGTGGTAAAGGTTCTGCTAAGCAGAGGGATGGTCAGTGGGTGCTGCCCCTGTGATAGGTCTCCAGTTACGTCCCCAGCCCTACCTTTGTTCCCCTGCCTCACCAGCCCCCTGTCACTATAGGCATGATGGTTCTCCACGGAATGAGAATTACCACTTGCACAGAAAGGCAAAGACAGGGTGCCTGGTGGCTCAGTCAGTTAAGAGTCCAACCCGTGGTTTCATCTCATGAGATGGACCCGTCAGGCCCCACACTCAACAGGGAGTCTGCTGGAGATTCTCTCTCTCTGCCTCCCCGCCCCCTGTTCACTCTCATTCTAAATGAATCAATGAATCAATGAACCAATGGATAAATAAATAAACAGTTTACAAAAAGGCAAAGACAGAGTGGCAGATTTCCCTTTTATATTTATAAAGCAGAAGCTCATCTTTGAAGAAGTGACCACACTTCCATATTATCTTGTAAAGCAACCACTAGGTGCTTTATGTGCCCAGAGAGAGGAAACTTCTGGGAGTTTTACTGAGCTGTATGCGAAAGGACTGCCTAGCACAGGCCAAGCAGGGAAGCAAGGCAGGAGAATCACCAAATGCCTCAGAAGAAAGAAGCTGGGAAAGGTCGGCATGGTGGGTCCATGCACCGGGCCCCAAAGTCACAAGGCACGCCACCATTTAACCGGCAGTGTTTTTACTTAGTGTCTCACAAAAACGTGGTACCAGAATCCATGGTGCCTACAATCTGACAAAGTAAAGCATCACTGACATCTCTGTTTCCCCCACTAGACCACCCGCCTCATGCATTGACCTTGGCTTTTCCATCACAGGTTGGAGCACCTGGGTGTAGGACTGAGCAGACACACAGAGCCCAGAGGCCAGAGTGTTGATAAGGGGTGACCTTCTTATGTGACCTTTTTTTTTTTAAGATTTTATTTATTTGGGAGAGAAAGACAGAGATAGTGAGCAGGAAAGAGAGAGAGAAGCAGGCTCTCCATTGAGCAGGGA
The DNA here is from genome assembly GCF_009829155.1 of Mustela erminea. Classification (NCBI taxonomy): domain Eukaryota; kingdom Metazoa; phylum Chordata; class Mammalia; order Carnivora; family Mustelidae; genus Mustela; species Mustela erminea. The sequence goes on along the minus strand of NC_045629.1, from coordinate 48,944,008 downwards.
TCCTGATGCAGGGCTCGATCTAGGACCCTGGGATCATGACCTGAGCTGAAAACAAGAGTGAGACGCTTAACGGACGGAGCCACCCAGGGGCCTCTCTCAGGTGACTTTGTAAGAGACCAAGGCAATCTAATAAATCATCTTCACAAAGCTAAATTCTAAGGAGGCAAATCAAAATATCACTTATTGAATATTTAATGTTCACTACTGTAGTTTAATGGCTAGAATAGTTTTGAGCTCATTTCTGATCATCCTTTGATCCATGTAATTAAACCCACATGGTGTGCGTTGGAACATAATTTACCATTTTAAATGTCGTCTGAGGCTCACTGCTGTTGTAACCTTGCTATTATTGTGCATTATGAGTTGTGTCTGGTCTATTTGATACCACATCCTTGGTGGAGAAAGCATCACCCAGGTCCACTGTTGTTCTGGTGGGAAACAGTCTTTCTGGCCTGGTTTCCAGCATACATTGTGGGGAAAAGCAGAGGCTGCCAACGTCATTAGAGGAATTTTATCTGTCTTCATCAAGGAGTTATAAACCAGAGAGAACTGCTCTATATTTCCTCTGCTTATAGTTTTGGGGGAAAATGGCTTCACGGAAAGCACACTGAATTCAGTCTCGAAGATGCATTCTGTCCTTTGCTGTGCTGTGGGCTGTTTCTCCGGTATGATCGAGGGCCCGCCACCTTCATTCTTCTGATCCTGATCCAATCTCATCGCTTAACAACGTCCCCCTGTTAAGTGATGAGATTGAAGGAACAGTTTCTAAGTTCTCTCTCAGCTTGAATAGACTATTATCCAAATTGTAGATCTTTGCCTGGCAAAGTCTTCAAAAGATGGTTGCCGATGGTTATAACTGTCTGTGCCATTACCATCAATATTCTCATTGTTTGCTGAATCCACACAGAGGTACCAAGAAGTTGGCCCCCGGGAGTCACAGCCATCATTGTGGCCTCTTTTGGGGAAACTCTTCTCAGCTCCCCTCGAAAGAAAATGTCTCCCTTCCTCTCTGCTCCTGTGGTATTTCGTTTATACCCATTATGGTCCTTCTCACCCAGCCTTGAAAATACTGCCCGCATACATATTTGCCTAACTAGACTCTGAAAGGCCCAGGGCAGAGACTGTCCTGGGAGCTTAGGAGGTGTGAATGTGTGAGAAGCAATCATCTTTTTAAAAAAATTGATGCAGAATGTTCTTAGGAGTTCTTCTGGTAAATAATGGTGCCATCATAATTGCTTTTGATTTTTCCAAAGCAGCTGTGCCTCGTGACATCCTGAGAGCCAAGTGGACTCCCACATTTTTTTTTCCTTTTTTAAAATTTGAGGAACAGGAACAAAATGGAAGATTGTATATACAGCTATACACTTCTGGATTTTCTCAAAAATATTGAGGCTTGGTCAATTCTGGGTCTGCTTTTCAGCACCACTGGCCAGAATGATAATTTTGTGCAAATTAGAACAAGGGGTCCCTTCCTCCAGGCAGGCTTAACCCTGTATCAGGGCCTGTGGTTCAGGGAAGGGAGCCTGGGTTGATCGTTACCTTCCCTGGAGCCCCAGAACCTGGTGCCCTTCATGCAGACCCAGGCCTACCCACACAGTCCTGGCCTTGCTGTGCCATGCCTCCCCTAGCTGGAGCCGAGTGGCTGATGCCTTTCTCTCCATTTCTCACTGCGGGGGGATTTGGGATATGTGTGATGGAAGCACGTGAAACCCATGGCGTAGGAGATTTCACTGGCTTTTAAAAATCAGTATCTACGGGGTGCCTGTGGCTCAGTGGGTTAAGCCCCTGCCTTCGACTCAGGTCATGGTCTCAGGGTCCTGGGATCCAGCCCCACATGGGGCTCTCTGCTCAGCAGGGAGCCTGCTTCCCCTACTCTCTCTGCCTGCCTCTCTGCTTATTTGTGCTGTTTCTCTCTGTCAAATAAATAAATAAAATCTTAAAAATAAAAAATCAGTTTCTATATGAGTCTTCAGCAGCCAGTCTTTGGGGGGCCAGAGAACTGAGCAGAGCCATTTGTCTAAATTTGACTCTCTCATTGTTAGGAGAGGTCCTGTATGTCATGTATTTGATGACTCTGGAGCCCATAATCAGGGTTAAATCTTTTCAAAGGTAGTGAAACAAGAGCAGTCTGGTCCTGCTGAGGTATGGCATTTAAATCTCTGTGTCTGAGAGTCCCAGGTCCCCTAATGCTGAATGACCTATCTTCAGTGAGTCCTTACTGTTGTGATTGCTGTTTAACTTCTTTCTTTAGTCATGCTTGCTTTCTGATACCTCTGCCCTGTGATAACAGCCCCTTATGGGACTCTACCACCAAGTAGAATTGGGGAGAGGAAAAGGTGTTCCATTCTTCACACCCACATCAATTCCATTCTGGCAGGGTGTCTATGCTTAGTCTTGAGAATAGTTGGTGACCAGGAGAAGGTCTTGGGGTGGGTAGCTGTCCACATGCTCAGAATTCAGTGGCTTGGCCAAGGACAGGAGCCCATAATCAGGAGGGTTGATTATGGACAAGAGGACTCAGGACAGGAGAACTCAGTGCAGTGGCCATATTGGGATTTTAACCCAACTCTTGCCAGGTTGCCATGCTCTCAAAAGCCATACACTCTCTGGACCTCAATTTACCCACCTGCAAGATGGGGGGGGGGGGTGTTCCTATCCTACAGAATAATTTGGATAAAGTCAATAAGAAAACCTATCTAAAGCAGGTTCTCAACAAATATATATTTTTTTCCCTCTCTAAACCCATCTCCTTTTCCTCAATCTAAATAGCTAAATCAAAACTTTATTCAGCTTTTCATTCTCCATTTGGAGATAAGGCATCACCAGTAACACTGAGGAATGGAACACATAAACCTATACTTAGACTAGGGTGTAAATAAGTGTCTGACAATTAGTGAAGAATTGTTGAGTGTTTGCTGTGTGTAAGACCCTGGACAAGAAACACTGAGGTGAAGGACTCAAGGTTTTCCCCTGAGGGGTTGACAGGCTAACTGAAGACCAGTGGAAAACTTCTTTTAAAACATGTAAATAAAAGCAGTACAGGCTAATCATACCAGTTTCAATCCCATCAGTTCTATATGGAACTTCCTGTTTCCCTCAACCCTTGCTAGCCCTGAATATTATATATATTTTAAGTCTCTGCCAAGTCCAGAGGCAAAATATATGGATTTGTAAATTGGAATTCCTTTTTGTTGATTGCTGATACAAATCCCTTGTTGACATTTTTCTTATTGCTTTACATAAATAATATCAACTTATCCCCACATATAATGCAGTCGTTTTCTCTGGTTTGGCATTTATTTCTTAGTTTTGTTCTTGATGGCTTTTATGTATAAAAGTTTTATATTTTCATGTAATTACATATTCCTTTATATTTTAAAAATATTATTCCTTACCTCAAGATCAGGCTTTTTTTCCCTGACTTTTTAAAAAATATCTAAACCTTTATCTGGATTTATTTGATTGGGTGGCATGAGAAAAGAACTAACTTTATTTTCTCTCCCAAGTGTGGCCAGTTGTCCCCAAACCATTGAACGAATTCTTCCTATACCCACTAATTTAATAAATAACCTTTATAACATGCTAAATCCTTGTATATGTCCACTTGGGTCTGTTTCTGTAGCCTTTCATACATGAATGTGTTTTTGCCAGATTAATTCGTTTCTGCTCATCTTGAGCAAGCAAGTAAGTAAGGTTGCTAATCTTACAACTTCTGTTGTTTTAAGGCAGTTCAGGACATTGAAAAAGAATGGGCCAAACTTACACAGGCACAGAGACAGAAATTACAGGCTCTCCAGAAAGAAGACAACCAAACCAAGGTAAATCAGATATTGCACCAAGAGAAATCCCTTGGAGGGGAGTTAAAAAAACATATTAGAATTGAGCTGTCTTTAAATTTATAAACCCATCAACCACAAAAAATGGTTTAAGATTAAGAAATGAGAATATCATCATTATTTTTTCTGATTATATTATTTAAAGATTCTGAAAAATACAGACAGTAGATTGTGATGAACCCTTTGCCCAGTTAATATAGACCCACAGCATTTTTTTTTTAAATAACCACAGAGTGTTCTGTTTTATAGTTATCATTTAGCTAACCAATTTCTTATTATTGGAAATCTGGTGGTTTCCAGATTTGCTGCTATAAATCACTTTGGCAGCGAGCACCACGAGGCCCAGGACTGTGTCTAATTTATATCCTGTATGTTCCCAACACCTGGAACCGTTCCTAGCTGAAGGTCCCTGAACACTGCAGCCAACATCCTCTGTCTTGGAGTATGTGTTCTATTATTTCTTAGAATATATTTCTAGAAGAATGGTTTTAAAGCTTCCATAAAGATTGTACCAACTCGTACTCCCCTGTGTCCCCAAGCAATGATAGAAGCCTGACGAACAAGGCATAAGTTAACAGAAGAAATGGACTCTGTTTCATCATGTTGTCTTCTTTATCCTTTAGACTTCACTAGTTCACTCACTGATTTTAAACAAAATGCAAACAAAATTTAGGGGACTCATTTGTACCTAAATTGATATAGAAAGTAATTCTTCAAAAGCTCAGATATTTTGAGAATTGTACCGATGGGCAGGATAAGAAAAGGAAAAAGTATCTACTGCCATGATTCAATATTTTCCTTCCTTGGTATTCTGCCTCAGCTTGTTATGAAAATTTTGGAGTTCAATTTCAATTATAGTGTTTATTTTGATGGACAGAATATTTGGATATAATCGGTTACATCAGCTGCTTTGGATACAATTACAGATTCAAGGTACATTTCTGCTCCCTAAACTTATTAATTTAATGAATTTAGTAAGAATATTATTTTTACCATGTGCTATACTCCCCCCAAATTTGTATTTGTACTTTTGACACAAAACAAATTTTATTTTACCATACTATTTGTAGTAGTTATCTTTAAAAAACTGTACTTTGAATGCATGAAATAGATGGGGAAAAAAAAAAAAGAACTGAACCATGATTCAAATTAACTGATATTCTCTTGAAGGATCTCAGGATACTGACATAAAAACTGGCATTATTTAAGTGTTTATGAAGTTCTTCTGCTAGTAGATAACAGCACGTTAACAACTGTTGCTTTACTTTATGTCCATGTGCAAGAAAACCTGGAGTAGAAATTAGGGAAATTAGGGGTGCCTGGGTGGCTCAGTGGGTTAAGTGTCTGCCTTCAGCTCAGATCATGATGCCAGGGTCCTGGGATAGAGCCCCACATCAGGCTCCCTGACCCAGTGGGAGGTCTGCTTTCCCTTTGCCCCTCCACCACTCACACTCAAACTCTCTCTCTCTCTCAAATAAATAAAATCTTTAAAAAAAAAAAAAAGAAGAAAATGAGTGAAATTAACTTAAAGGAGGAATGTGTTCATCTATATCATAGGCTAACTACAGCCCGTGGACCACTATTTTCGTAAATAAAGTTTTTTATTTTTTGTTTTTAATTAATTAATTAACTAATTAATTAATTTGACAGAGAGAGAGAGATCACAAGTAGGCAGAGAAGCAGTCAGAGAGAGGGAGGAACAGGCTCTCCGCTGAGCAGAGAGCCCGATGCGGGTCTCGATCCCAGGACCCTGAGATCAGGACCTGAGCCAAAGGCAGAGGCTTAACCCACTGAGCCACCCAGGCACCCCATGAAGTTTTATTGGCATGTGGCCATCATTTACATACTCTCTAAGACAGCTTCTTGTGCTAGGATGATTGAGGTGGGTAGTTGCAGTAGAGACCATATGCCCAGAAACTGAAAATATTTACTATGTGGCTGTTTACAGAAAAGTTTGCCAATCCTCAATCTAAATGAAAATATATGAACATGTCCTTCGCTGTTATGCATGTTAAACTATCTTTTTTGGGTGTAAGCTTCTTTAAAAAACTAATTTTCTTAAAACAAAAAAAACGAATCCTTGCAGATTTCTTTTAGTTTGCATATGGTCAGTAACATCACTACACGCACTTGTTGAATGACAAATGCCCACAAGTATTTTGAACGAGTTACTGATTCATCACTAACTTTCTAGAGAAATGGAGCTTAATTTTTAAACAGTTTCATCTCCTTGAGAGCATGCAGCCAAGAGTTGATTACAAAAGGTTTTTTAAAGTGTTACCATGCAATGAGATAAAGATCTGTACCATATAATAAATAAGAAACTATTGTAGCAAGAGCTTAAAATTGCTCCGTATGCTGTGGCAACATTACTCTGCCCCTACCCCACCCCTGCACGCATGGTGTGACTCAGGACCTGTCGTTTCTGCCCTTTCCATTGACCTAGAGGGGGGGCCAGGCAACTTGACATATGTCTTAAATTGAAGGCAAGGACCACAGCACAGTAAGCTGGTATGACGATGATGTGTGGCTGGAAAGGACAGGAGCCTGAACACCTCTCCCGCCTTGTAGTGACAGTCAATTGTCCCTCACTGCTCATATCTGTTCACATTTCACTTCATCAGAGAGTGCTTCATATAGTCCTTGAAAGAACTTGCCTTCCTTCAAGAAAGGATCTGGAAAGTGCCAGGTTGTCACTAAGGGTTCTCTCTGATCACATTCAGTCTTCTCTGATTGTGTGAGAACTCCCTTTTCTTCACACCCATCCCACACAGCATCAGGCAGGACCATGGTGGAAAGCTGGAAGAATAAGATAGAGGTTCGCAAACTGATACCAGCTTATTAAAAAGCAGTGGGTAAAGGGCGCCTGGGTGGCTCCGTCATTAATCTGCCTTTGCTCAGGTCATGATCCCAGAGTTCTGGGATCGAGCCCCACATCTCGGGCTCCCTGCTCAGTGGAAAGCCTGCTTCTCTCTCTCCCACTCCCCCTGCTTGTGTTCCCTCTCTCCCTCTCTGTCAAATAAATAAAATAAATCTTAAAAAAAAAAAAGCAATGGTTAATAATAATAATGCTTTTTTTTTTTTTTTTTTTTTTAAATAATAATGCTTTCTTACGAAAGTGAAAAGTCCCGGATACCTATTGTCAGGGCAGGATGTCTAGATGTCTAGACCGCAGGTGTGAACTCCAACTGTCCTCTGTTCTTAAGCCAAGGCAGAAGCAGAGGGAAGGGGGCAACTGCGTGGCTCAGTTGGTTAAGCATCTGACCCTTGATTTCGGTTGAGAGATTGAGCCCCATATCTGTCTCTGTGTTGGGTGTGGAGCCTGCTTAAGATTCTTTCTCTCCCTTTATCTCTGCCCCTCCCAACATTCTCTCTCTTTTTGAAAAACAAACAAGCAAACAAAAGGCAGAGGGAAAAGCTAACCCTTAAGAGTTGCATAAAGGTGTTCCCTTAACACTATTGGGCTGTCTATAACTCTACTTAGAAAGCAGGCTCACTCTCTGATTTTATTGCCATTTGCAAAATCTGTTCCTCTGACAATTCACACCATCATCATATAAAGCTGACTGTAAAAACTAACTACTTTCTTTCTACATAGACCTCAGCTTAGTTTTTTTTTTTTAATGGCTTTTTAAAAAAAAGATTTATTTATTTATTTATTTGATAGCGATTACAAGTAGTCAGAGAAACAGGCAGAGAGAGAGAGAAGAAGGGAAGCAGGCTCCCTGCTGAGCAGAGAGCCCGATATGGGGCTGGATCCGAGGACCCTGGGATCATGACCCGAGCCAAAGGCATAGGCTTTAAACCACTGAGCCACCCAGGCGCCCCAAAAATGGCATTTTTTTACAGGAGGCTTGACATCCCCTGTGGGGATTGAACCCAGACCCTGAGATCAAGAGTTGCATGCTCTCCTGACAGAGTCAGCCAGGCTCCCTAAAAGCATTTTATTTATGTATTTATTTATTTATTTATTTGAGAGAGAGAGAGAGAGAGCACGCACCAGCAGTGGGAAGGAGCAGAAGGTGGCACACGGCACTAATCAGAGAGCCTGATGTAGGGTTTGATTCTAGGACCCTGAGATCATGACCTGAGCTGAAACCAAGAGTTGGCGCTTAACAGACTGAGCCCCGCAGGTGCCCCCAAACAGCATTTTAAATGTATACTTTTCGTTTATTTTGCTGTCGTAATTTGCTGAGGTAGAACCCTCTCTACTCGTTCATTTGATTCCCCCATTCTTCTCCGTTTGTCATTCAGTCACCAAATATTTTCGTCCCCACTATGTACCAAGCACAGTAGCAGGAGGAGAGACACAATGGTGAATGAGGCAGAAATGGTTCGACCTTGGCAGGACACACCATGGACTTCCCCAGCCTTATTGTCAGGGAGCACAAGGGGCATTGTCTTCATTCGTAACATCCAGAAGAAAAAGGCGCTTTCACTGTGGCTCAATTTTGTGCATTGTACTAGGATGGCAGTAGCTTCTGACAGAAGGTGGTCACCTTTTTCAAGCAGTCTTTTGCTTCTTTTGGCTCACCTTCACCGCCGGAGCAGTTTCTGGAGCTGTCCCGAGAGGTCCGGCACTACGGGTACTGGCGGCTGGATCCGTGTACCTGTGACTACCCACAGCCAGGCTGTGGGGCCGTCCTCTCTGTTGGCAAGGACGAGATCAGCTGCTGCATAACCCTGCCTGATAACCAGACCCAGGAAGTCATTTTCCAGATGAACAGAGTGAAGCGCTGGCAGGTCACTTTCCTTGTAAGTATCTTGGCACTTGAAAGTGATTTAAAGTCTCTACTTTGGTTTAAAAATCCTCTTGTCTTTGGATGACAAAGTTGGCAGTAGGGACGTGGTTCTGCCATTTGCATCACCACATTGAGTGGACCAGCATCTAAGCCACATGAAGCATCACCTGACGGTCAAAGCCGTCTATCATCTGGTTCAAATGTCCCATCTATAGCAATAGAGACACCCACCTTCCCACTTTGCCGTGACAGGCTTCTCTACTGCTTGGAGGCTGGCTATAGTACGAGAGCATAGAGAAACAATGGCTGCTGTTAGTGGAATTCCTAACACAGACTCAGGACTGACAAGATCTCTACCCTTGCAAATGAGACGCCGACCAGTAGAGCTCTTCTTAAGGATCCCTTTCAATCATACCTACATTGCCATCTCCTCCCAGAGAAAACCCTCTGATCAGATGTACTGGAGTGCCTCCTTTGGGTCAGATGCTGTTCTGAGTGCTGCCACATCTATTATTTAATTAAATTCTTGCAATAACTCAGTAAGCTAAGTGGGATTATCCCCTTTACACGGGAAACTGAGGTTAACTAGGAGAGGACAAACTCAGAGCAACTGTAATCCCCAGTTGCTAAGTCTGCGGAATCCATGGGGATTTTTTTTAGCTGGGACAATACTAGGCCTATTTGTGGCACTTGGTGTTGTCAACCATTTCTTGCTTCTCAAAATTCCCTCTCCTTCCTCCCCTGTTTTTGTGAGCTGCCTCTTCCTCTGAGCATTTCTGAAGCCCTCATTACCCCGGGGTTCCATTTCCATCTTTCTACTTTGTATTCTCTGAAATCAATTGCCTACATCCCTATGGAAAGGTCCAATATTTCCTAATGCCTCCTAGGCATTGACACCAGGTGTCACACAGACATCCTTGCCCTCTCCTGCCCATCCTAGGGATCTTCCCCCTCTGTGTTCCCCATTTTGGCAAATAGGATTCAACCACCTGCTAAACGCCGAACCGGCAATCTTGACATGATCAGCCTATGATTTTAGTCTTTTAAATTTATGGGAACTTGTTTTATGGCCCCAGATCTGGTCTCTCTTGGTAAATGTTCCATGTGTACTTGAAAAGAATGTGTATCCTGCCACAGTTGGATGGAATATTCTAGAAGTATTAAGTCAAGCAGTTGACAGTGTTCAGATCTCCTATATCCTTGTATATTTGTATATTTTCTTGTATATTTCTTGTATATTTTCTACTTGTTGCTGAGAGAAGAGGAATGTTAAAACCTTCAGACCTAATTGTGGGTTTGTCTGTTTCTTTGAGGTTTATCAGCTTTCCCCCTCTTTTCCTGCCTTCTTTTGATTATTTCATGATTTGATTATTTTATGATTATGAAAAAAACTTTATTTACACCATTTTTTAGCTCTACCTTTTCATTTATTGTTATATTAGACTTGTATACTTGTATACAAGTATACAAGACTTGTAGACTTGTATAATGTATACTTGTATACATTATTCTTGTATACTTAAACTTATTACATTCCACTTTTAATTATTATACCACATCACAAAACGCATAACAACATTGTATTTCTATTTTCCTTTTTGTAATAGTTATTGCCATATTTCCACAAATATAAGCCTCATGCTGCATTATAATTATTTTTGCTTTTAAACAGTTGATTCTTTTGGGGTATCTGGTTGGCTCGGTGGGTAAGCCTCTGCCTTCAACTCAGGTCATGATCTCAGGGTCCTGGGATCAAGCCCCGCATCGGGCTCTCTGCTCAGCAGGGAGCCTGCCTCCCCCTCTCTCTGCCTGCCTCTCTGCTTACTTGTGATCTCTGTCTGTCAAATAAATAAATAAAAATCTTTAAATAAATAAATAAAGGCAATGGGAAAAAGTTCTTTAAAAAAATAAATAAACAGTTGATTCTTTTTAAGCTTTGAATTTGGATGTAACTGTATGTTGGCATGCGGTTTTAAGGAATGGTACAGAGATCCTGTGTATTCTTCACCCACTTTTCTCAAATTGTTAGTTATACCTTGCAGTACAAATCGACACCAGAATATTGGCATTGATACAAGCAAGAGTCCTAGCATTTTCATCATCCCAAGAACCCCTCACTCACGCTGGCCTTTTATCGCTTTACCTGCTTTCTCTCACCACACCTCTCTTTAGACCCAAGGAACCACTCATCTGTTATTTTTATAATTGTGTCACTTCAGGAGTGCTACGTAAAACTTTGGGTGATGGATATATCCATTCCTTTGAGTATGTTGATGGTTTCATGAATGTATGTATATGTCCAGACTCATCAGGTTGTGTACATTAAATATGTGCAGGTTATTTTTTACATCAATTATACCCCAATAAAACTGTTAAAAAAAAAAAAAAGGAGACATTCTTAAAACAAGGGTATGTACTGATCAGCTGATGAAACTGTTGTGACCAGAGGTTTGCAGGAACCTAACGCTGCATTTCCCCTGGAGCAATGACTCGGTGTTCAGTAATGCAGTGAATAATAAGAACTGACTGCATTTAGGAGACAAAAATATATATATATATATAAAAAAGAGGAATTGATTACCATAAAAATGGTCTCTAAATGAAATCATATGTAGTTTTTTTTTGTTGTTGTTGTTTTTTTTTTTTTTTACTCAGCATCATTTTTTAGTAATTCATTCAGGTTGTTGTATATATCAGTAGTTTGGTTCTTTTCATTGCTGAGCAGTATTCCATGGTATGGAATGGACAAGATTTATTTCACCAATCAGCCAATGAAAGATACCTGGTTGTTTCCTGTTTTTAGCTATAATGAATGAAATTCATACATCTGTTTTGGACACAAATCTCCATTTCTTTGGCATAAATGCTAGGGAGTACAATTGCTGGGTTATATGCAAGTTGCATCCTTAGTTTTTTTAAGAAACTGCCAAACGGTTTTCAAGAGTGGCTGTGCTAATTTCCATTTCCACCAGTGATGGATGCATGACTGATGGAGTTTCTCTGCAGCCTCAACAGCATTTGGTATTGTCACTGTTTTTTAGTTTAGTCATTTGCCTAAGTGTGGAATGGTATTTCATTGTGATTTTAATTTGCATTCCCCTCCTAGCTAATCATGCTGACCATCTTTTCATGTGCCCATTTGCCATCTGCATATCTTCTTTTGTGAGATACTTTCTTCCATATCTTTTGCCTATTTTCTAATTGATTGTTGAGTTTGGGTTGTTTTTTTTTTAAGATTTTATTTATTTATTTGACAGATAGAGATCACAATAAGGTAGAGAGGCAGGCAGAGAGAGAAAGAGAGAAAGAGGAGGAAGCAGGCTCCCTGCTAAGCAGAGAGCCCGATACATGGCTCCATCCCAGGACTCTGGGATCATGACCTGAGCTGAAAGCAGAGGCTTTAACCCACTGAGCCACCCAAGCGCCCCATGTTGGAGGTTTTTTTTGTTTATTTGTTTTTTGTTTTTCATTTTTCACTATTGTTTTGAGAGCAAGTCATATATTCTAGTTACTAGTCTTTGGTTGGATATGTAGTTTGCAAGTATTTTCTCTTAACTCTGTAGTTTTTTATCCTCTCAACAAGGTCTTATGCAGAGGAAAAGTTAATTTCGATGAATTTCAATTCATTAGTTTTTTCTTTTATAGATTGTGGCTTTTAGTGTTGAGTCGGAGAACTCTTTGCCAAACTCTGGATACTGAAGATTTTTTTCTTAGAGTTTTTTCCTAAAGGTTTTACAGTTATAGGTCATACATTTAAGTCCATGACTCATTCTGAGTTCGTTTTCATCTAGGGTGTGAAACTCAGAATGACATTCCCTTTTTTGCCTGTGGAAGTCCACTAGCTCGGAACCATTTGTTGCAAAGCCTGTCCTTTAACTGACTTGCTTTTGCACCTTTGTCAGATATCAGCTGGGCACATTTGTGTGGATTTATTTCTGGATTCTCTAGTCTGTTCCATGATGCATGTGTCTATCCCTCCCCCAGTACTACATACACAGTCATTCCCTTCCTTTGTAACAGCTTTATCAAGATTAATTCACATAGCATGCAATTCACTTATATAATGTGAATTCAGGGGCATTTAATTCATTCAGAGTTTTACATCCAACACCACAATCAATTTTAGAATACTTTCATCACCTCAGAAAGAAGTCCCATATCCCTTAGCTTACGCCTGTAAGCTACCTATTAGCCCTAAGAAGCCACTAATCTGCTTGTCTTTATAGATGCACCCATTCTGAGCATTTCATGATTAATGGAATCATATGTGATCTTTGTGACTGGCTTCCTTTACTTGGTATAATGTTTCTAAGGTCCACTCTTATCATAGCATGTACCAACACCTTATCTTCTTCGTGGTCATATAATATTATGTTGTATGGATACACTAAATTTTGTTTATTCAGTAATGTTTCTCTCTTTTGGTTGTTGTAAGTTATGCTGCTATGAATGTTTGTGTACAAGTTTTTGTGTCGACATAGGTTTTCATTTCTCTCGAGTATATGATTGGGAGTGGAATTGCTGGGACTATGTTGGTAATTCCACGTTTCACTTTGTAAGAAACTTCTAGACTATTTTCCAAACAGTCTGCTCCATGTTATATACCCCCTGGTGGTGTATGAGGGCTCTCCCCACACTTGCAAAGATCGTTATTCAGCCGAAGGTCTGAAGAGAGCTCTCTAGAGCTCTTAGTCTGTGTAAAGCCCTTGTCTGTGATCCTCTGCCCCATCGATTCTAAACTCAATTTCTTCAAACTTTCATCCCTTTCTCCTCAACTCAGCAAGACCTCTGGGCTCTGTTTGGGGTCCCCTTCCCTCCACTGCCTCCTGGAAACTCCAAGCAGTAAGCTAGATGGCTATGGGGCTCACCTCATTTGTTTTCCTTCTCCCCGGGTTAATAGTCCTGGATTCTATGTGGTTCAGTATCTGAAAACAGCTATTTTTCAGTTCATTTTCACCCTGATGCAGTCAGATGAATACTTCTAATACATAAATCTAATCATGTTGTTATCCAGCTTTTAAAATCAGTGAATGCATGCCTGTTGCCCTCAAAATGAAGTTCAGACTTCTTAACTTAGCTTATCAAACCTCGAACAGCTAGGGCTCTTTGGTGGCCAGCAATAGAAAGCAACACTTCTGGCTCTAGTGAAAAAAGGGGATTTATCAGAGAGGCATGGAATAACCCAGTGACTCAAAGGAAGGCAGAGGCAGAGGCTTAGGAAAGTCAAGAACAAAATGAGCTCAGTGTTTCTAGGAAAGAAGGAATTCTTTATCAGGACATGCTCTTTGGATCTCTCCACTCTGGAATCAAAGAAGGCGCATAGAAGGCATTTGTCCAATTAGCCTGAACTTGGGTCATGTGCCCCGGCCTCCAGGAGGGCAGTGTTCCCTGACAGCCCTACCTACATGGGCATAGGGAAAGAGAGACGTTTTCCCAAGGGCACAGGAGACTCCATTACTAAGAGAAAGAGGGATAGATGCCGTATAGCAAAAGTCAAATCTGCTTCCTCCAGAGTCCTCAGGATCTGGCCCCACACTGCCTCTCTGAGGTGAGCCTCTTCTCTCACCACCCTGCCTGCCTTGCAGCCTGTGCTTCCGCCACACTCGGTCTCTTGTCACGTGTCCAGTGTGCCAGGTCCCTTCATGCCTCAGTGCACTTGCACTTGTTATTTCTTCTACCAGAACCACTTCCCACCGCGCCTGCACCCACCTCCTCCTCCAAAAAACCCCACAACATCAAACATGGAAAATTTCTACTTCTGCTGCTCAGATATCACCGCCTCCCTCCAGGAAGCCTGCCTTGACCCCTCTGAGTCTGGATCAGGTGTCAATCCTACCTCCTTCCGTAGACCTGGGTTTGCTTCCCTTATACTATTTATCATACCAAACTGTGTGGCTTACTTTTACAGCCCCTCATAGACTGACAGCTTCCTGGCAATAGTGACGGTATCACTCGCTTTGGTATTTGCCCAACAGTTAATAGCTGCTGCTTCTATCAGATATCAAATAATCTCTTTTCTCTGTAGGGAACTCTGCTGGATACAGATGGACCCCAGCGAACTCTCAACCAGAACTTGGAGCTCCGATTTCAGTTTAGTGAAGAAAATCACTGGCCCTGGTTTGTTATTTACACTAAGCAGGTGAGTTCTCAGGGCAGCGTATGAGAACCAGCGCTGAAATGCTCTCTTGTTTGCTGGGGTGAACAAAGCATATTACTCTTATCCAACTGAGCAGGGTCTTAGAATATGCTATACATCCTCCTTTTTGGCCTGTAACACTGTTGGGTTGTTGATTTTTGGTTTGGGTATTTTTTGTTTGTTTGTTTTGTGGGGTTTTTTTGGTTTATTTTTTGTTTGATTTCATTTTACTAATCACCACAGTCTTCAGGTCAATTAGAAATAGATGTAGTTACTAAATAACAGGAGACACAACTAATAGTGGCTTAGACAAAGTGTTGGTGAACTTCCTTTCAAAGGACCAGATGGTAAATAGTTTAGTTTTGGGGTCCATCTGGTCTCTGCTACAACTACTGAACTCTGTTATAGCACAAAAGTAGCCACAGACAATGTGTGAACAAATGGGTATAGCTGTTTGCCAATAAAAATGTATAAAAACAAGTGAGGGGCTGGATTTATTGACCTCTGACTTAGACAATACGGATTTTCATCTCACTTAACAAGAATACTAGAGATGATTGATACCCCTTTTATCTGGAAGGCAAAAGCCCAATAGGCCTCCCATTATGTCTCACTGACCAGAAGTAAGTCACATGACCACCCCTAGCTGTAAGGGAATCTGGGAATCAAGTATCTAACAAAAAAGAACAGAATTCATGATCACCCTAGAGTAAGTGTGAGCTGGGCCCTTTGTCTCAGACAAAATCCCGGTTCTGTGAGGAGAGGAGAGACTGTTGGACAACAAACTATGCAGGTTTTCCATGACTTTATAACTGAAGTTGGAATAAATTTTTTTAAAAAAACTTAATTTTCTGAACACCAAATTCAGCTGAAAAATATTATGAACTAACTCAAGCTATTTCAAATTGGAATCAAAACTACAAACATTCTAAAAGGAAACCAAAATACTAAAGTAATCTTTGCGTCAACATTTCATTCAACTTAAGTCGTTGGTGATCGCACTACATTCCATGGAGCATTTTGGTTTCAGGTAGCGAAAGCTCCCCAAGACTCTCTGCTTTTAGTATAGTTGCAATCAAAAGATGATAGATACCAAGGCCCTCTGAAAAAACATGAAGTGCGAAACCAAATTCTAGGTTAAAGAAACAGGCCGTCAGGTTCACCTTGGATATGAAACATCCTTAGGGAAATGGTAGGATGGTTTGCAGTCACTTGGAGAGATGCAACTAGATCTTGGCAATGAAATTGCCTTCCCTTGCCCAGAATGCTAAATGCAGTAGTTAAATTTTATTATGGTCTTTTAATCTAGTCTGTACCAAATGAGTTTAAGCCGCTACAGAGAGGGCAATAAACATTCTTTTAAAGGATTCCTAGTAAGGTCTTATTTCCTTTGGAGTGTGGGTTTATTGATACACACCCAAGAGCTACTTCTGCAAAAGGCAGAAATGTGGCTTGTGTGCCTTGGCAAATACAAATGAGGGCTGGGATCCTAATATTTTCTAGACCCTTTAAACAATAGCTCACTGCATCTATATTGAATAAATATTACCTGGTTTATAGCCAGGTCTTAGCCTACATATCTGTGCACATTGTATGGAATATGGAATCAGTCCTCATCTTTTATTAAAAAGTATTATTAAACACCCTTCCGTGCTCTATCAACTCAGTGTATGTTGTTTAACTCTTTCATACCCTGGTTTTATGTAGGTTATAGATATGCACAGGTAAACAGGGTTAGTTTTTAGCTAAACCAGGAAATCAAAATTTTTTTTTGTACATAAATACCAACTCTTTTACTCTTTTCCTTATTGGTAGTAGTGCCTTCCTTCTCTTCTACCTCCTTTTCTCCCTTTAAATAAATTAAATTCTGGTCAAGCTCCACAGTCCTGCAAGACTTTGAGATGCTACCCATATGTAGCCATTCTCCCTCTAATTCTCCTTTCTATGTCCTATTTCCCAAGAGTCTCTACTTTGGCTACCATCCCAACCTGGGTTTTCTCTCTTTTCCTTCCTCCTCCTCTCCATCACCACCCTCCCTTCAGTGCCAGTGACCATCTTTGGACATAAATTTATACTAAGAGCCTGCCACCTCAAGCTTTAAGCTTTGTCTCAAACTTTAGTAGGGCCAAAAGAGAAAAGTACAAGCCAAGGATTGAGAACAGGACAAAGGAAAAAGAGGATTAATGGGAAAGGAGCAAGTAGGGAAGTCATAGGGAAACTTAAATTGGCATGTGGAGTGAAGATCCTAGAAAAAGGAAATCCCAGCTCTTGTGTGACAAGATATCTAATGTGGGTCTTGACACTGACAACGCTGGGCCAACAAGAAGTCACAGGTGATACTGGGAGCAACCATCAGTCTTAAAAGTGAGTGATTAAAGGTGCCTGAAAAATAAGAACATGATGAAAAATAGGGTTTTTTTTTTTTTTAGTTCAGTAAAAGCCATAAGGTGCTAATATACCCTTTCAAACAGGTTACTATTTATGTCTAGTAATAGGTCTCTCAATAATAATGTATACAGTTAAATGTAAGATCAACCATCCTCCATTGATTTGATTACAATAATAAGTACTTTTTGTTATTTGTTGCTTGTTATTTGAGCTGCTTACAAATTAATGTGAAAAAATAGGAGGGAAAATTTTAAAAGGGGAAAAATTAGGAAATGTAATGATTCTCTGTCTTTTTAAAAATTTAAGTACATCCATGTAATTAAGGAAATGTATGGCTACTTGTTAATTGCATCTTATACAAATTTATGGAAATTAAAGATGAAATCTAAATTCTTAAAAGCGTGCTGTTGGAGAGCAGAGTTCAAAATCTGCTTTGTGGTGTGAGGAGGGAAGAAAGGCAGGATCTCTTCAGTTGAGCAATTTCTTTATTTCTGGGTTCTTTAGGCTTTTTTGCTGAGTAGCTGCTTGAAAAAGATGATCTCAGAAAAGATGGTAAAGCTAGCTGCAGAGAATCCAGAAATGGTAAGTGCTCTTATCTGTGTATCTTTTTCACTTTAAGTTCCTGCCATCAGCCAACATTAACCTACAGGGATGACTTGTGGTTCTCTGGGATAGAACCCAACCTCCCAGAAGTGAGCTCCTCTGCCTTCTCTAAAGAGCTCAGTCTTTAGAATTCAAGCCATTTTTTCAAGAGAAGTGTTTTTCCATTGCTCTCTATTCTTGTATCTCTGCTTTCCCCCAAATGGAAGATTCCAGATTTACCATAAAAACCACATCATAAAGTCAGGATCCAGAGGGGTCTTAAACACAGCAGCGATGAACTTAAATAAGCTCTACACTTCTATCTCTCGAAAGAACTCACAGTTTTTTGAAGCTTCCACTGTGCCAAATTAGAATGCCATTAGCAGTCGAAGGAAGCCATAGAGAAAAAGAACTTCTTAAGGCCATAAATTGTTCTCAGTGTAAAATTAAACTTTGCTTTTCTAGTCTGTATCTCTTCAATAAAGGCCTGGTTTCTTATTGAGAGGGCTGCAGCAGACTGTAAAAAGAGACACTGAGATTTTAAACTTTTCGACTTGTCTTGTTACCATCATGCTATAAGCATATCCTGAATAAGACAGTACAATTGGAATTTTAAAAATGATTCAAATACTCATACTTTAGTATTACTGATACTAATACTTTATTAATACCAATACAAATACAAATACTTTTTTAAAATACTAATGCCTGGTTGACATGTATAAACTTTTTTTTTTTTTAGCAGAATGTTATACTGATCCTTAAAAATGCAACAGAAACAGAAACATTTGGAAATGTTCCCTAATGTTTTCATTTAAATTGAATCCTTTATAAAGAGGTTGGGTGACATCTTTTGTTAAACACTGCTTTTTACTAGACTTTGAGTCTAGTAAGGACTAGAGAAAATAGTTGCATTTTATCCTTATTTCTCTTTCTTCTAGAACTGAAAATATTTTCCTAGGGAAAATAAAATTTACTGCCCCTTGGTATTCAAACAATTCAAAGTGTACCATAGAGTAGCAAATCAAGCAATGAAAGAATCATGGATGGTCTTTTTTAAAGAGTCATAAAATCTAACCTCTGAGGCAGGATGGACCCCCTTAGGCTTCCATTATTATATATAAAAAAAGAAGAAGAAAAAGTTGTTAACTGAAGTAGTCCCATTAAAGAGAGAAGTACTCTCAAATGTGGCTGAATAAAATGTAAGCTACTTGATGCAGGAAATACTTGTACAATGAGTAGCTAAAGCATTTGCTGAATAATAGAAGGTAGTGACCTATTTAAAGTTAAAAAAAAAAAAAACACTAACCACATTCTTTAGATTTGCACACAAATTGAAACCTATCCTTTTCTGTGGCAGATAGTGAAATCAGCATGTCAGTCAGCATTGCATGGCTTAATCCAAATAATCACAAGTTTTAGTTCCACACGCTCCTTTTCTACCCCCTTTCTTGTTTTGGTTCTTGGAAAGAAAAGTTAAGACCCTTCCTCTGGAAAATCGGGTTTTTGAGGCACCTGGGTAGCTCAGTCAGTTAAGCATCTAACTCTTGATTTCAGCTCAGGTCATGATCTCGGGGTCCTGGGATCAAGCCCTGTGTCACGTTGGGCTCTGCACTCAGCAGCAGTTGGTGGGGGTGGATCTGCTTGAGATTCTCTCCCTCTGACCCTCCCCCCTGCTCACTCTCACTCCCTCTCTCTCTTATTCTAAAATAAGTAAAAAAAAATTTTCTTAATTAAAAAAAAAAGAAAATTGGGTTTTCAAGGGGATATTATAGGGATAGTCCATATTTCAACCTGAAATTTCATCTACAAACCCCTGGGTAGAATGAGACCCTGGAAAGTGAAAATTGCAGACAGATCAGTTCTTTGAATGTATACTGGGTTCTGGGTTTCCTCACAAAGCACAGTTGACCAGAACAAATCATTTTGTGGAACTTTAAGTAGCCATATAAATGTGTGACTGTGACATCCACTCATTTTCTAGGTAAACACAGAAAATCTGAACTGACATGTATCACTTATTAAAGGCTTGTATGGACTAGGATCCAGATCCTATTTTGCAAGATAGAATAGATTCCAAGATTTTGAAAATCAGGAAGAATTTGGAGAGGGGGGAGAGAAATTGAGGAAACTATAACCAAATGAACCCCATAAATCAGATAGTTCCTAGAAGCAGATTAAATAGTACTATTTTATCCTAGTAAGAAGGAAGGCTTTAAAAGAAGAAATTTAGTGCTAACTTAATTAACTTAGCTATACGCATTGCTTTCAATGATAAGACTTGAACCCTTCTGAAGAGATCATTAAAATTTGAAGTCAAGGGGCGCCTGGGTGGCTCAGTGGGTTAAGCCAGTGCCTTCGGCTCAGGTCATGATCTCAGGGTGCTGGGATCGAGTCCCGCATCGGGCTCTCTGCTCAGCAGGGAGCCTGTTTCCCTCTGTCTCTGCCTGCCTCTCCATCTACTTGTGATTTCTCTCTGTCAAATAAATAAATAAATAAAATAAAATAAAAAATTTGCAGTCAAATGCACTAAAAAAAATGTGAACATACAACAATATCATGTTATATTCTTTTAAAGGCAGTATTAACTGCAAACCAGAAGGGGAAAAATTGTAACATTCTTTTTAGAGCTGTGCCCCTACGCAAAAACCTATAATCAACAAATCTTGTTATTATTTGCTCCTTTTAACTAAAACAGAATTTTAAGAAATATTTTATGTGAAAATAAAGTGTATTTGTTACCAGTAGGTTTAGCTATATATAATGAAGAGCAAAACAAGACAGAAGAAGTGTCCTAGGTAAAATAAAAGTCTATAAGTCTATATCTTTCTCATCTAAAAGAAACCCAGAAGTAGGCAGTCTAGAGCTGGAACAGTGACTCCATGATGTCATTAGAGACCTTTAGTGTGTGGCTTTACCTCATGTTTGAATATGGCTGCTGGAGCTCCAGTCATTACATCCACACCCTAGGCAGTAGTATAAATGGAAAGTAGGAATGGCTCATCTCTCTTCTTTGAGGAGGGGTCCCTGAAATCCCACAGATTTCAACTTACAGTTCATTGGTCAGGAGTTAGTCACACCACAGGCCTATATCTACCTGCAAGGGAGTCTGGTAACTGTAGTCTTTTTACAGGTTATGTTGTCTCTCCAGATTAATTTGGGTGGCATTACTAAGAAAGAAGGGCAGAATGGAAAATAGGATGGGCTACCAGCAATCTCTGCCATTGAAAGAAATTTAAAGGACATTAAGAAAAGGAAGCAGATATATTTTAAGCAATAGATGTGTTCCTAATGAGTTTCTGAAAGTGTATCATTATTATCTTGTATATTGAACCATAATCTGAATATATGCAAGAAATAGGGACTTATTCCTATGGTGACTAATTTTCTGAATTGAAAAACAACTTAGATTTTTTATTAATCCATACCTAGTTTGTTTTATTAGTTTGTATATTTTTTCCTTAGGTTTACTAAAAAGTGATTCTGAATCTCTAAATTGGTTTTCTGGGAATGTCAGACTTCAAAGAGTTGGTGCTATCTAGAAAACAGAAAGTACAGGTACATCACAACCCACTTGAGAATGGTGTGAACATAGCAGGTAGACAGAATTTTAGAGAGCCAGGGGGAAATTACCCTGTGAGAGTAAGTAGTTATTAAAAGAAACTACCCGTTGATGAAGAAGCGTATATAGGAATACTGCGTTATGAAAAAAGGATTTGTTCGCTTCCTCCCCCCAACTTTATTCCCCCTAGTACATAAAATATTTAAAGCTCTTATTTGAGTAAGTCAAGGAAACAGATATCAGAAATAGCTTAACATCCATAGTGGGTTATATTTTATTTATTTCAACATAGGGAGGGGAGGAAGGGTGTGGAGAATAGGAGAGAGAAACATTCTGAGCTGTTTACGCCAACATCTGTATTTCATTGCACAAGGCTACTTACGAGCGATAACGTAATACTGTAAACAGTAACAATAATACTATAACAAAACGTGTAAGACTACAGAGCATTAATTTCTCATTTACCAAGACTTAATAACTGATTTTTTAAAAAGATTTTATTTATTTATTTATTTATTTGATAGAAAGCTCATGAGTGGGGAAAGGGGCAGAGGCGGAGGGAGAGGGAAAGGGGGTGAATCTCAAGTAACCTTTGCATTAAGCGCTGAGATCACAACCTGAGCCGAAACCAAGAGTCAGACCCTTAACGGACTGAGTCACCCAAGCATCCCTAGTAACTGATTTTTTTTTTTTTTAAATTATTAAGCTGGTCTTCAAATACATGAACATTCCTATTAATACTAACGTAAAGGAAGTCCTTTGCATCCTTCAAAGCAATCTATTTTATAACGATATTAACTGTAGTTCAAAGGCCACGCTCTTTTGTGGTGTCATGTTACTTATCCCAGTTATTTTGAAATGTTCTTCCTCCTTATATTCTTATGAAGAATAAGCAGTAATAAACAATTCACACCTTGTTCATTTTTTTTTTCCTCACACGTCATTCTTGCATTTACAAACGCCTACATTTACCAGGCAGTGGTTGGAAACTCGAGGATCCAGAGTCAAGGACTTTATGTGTTGGAGGAGAGAGGTGGTAGAGTGATACGGTAAAACCCATATCTTAACACTAGTGGCTGAGAAGAGTGTTGTTTTCCTCGAAGAAGCGTCTAGGAGTTCCTTCTCCTGAGCCCTGCCCAGGTCACGTTTCCTGGCTGTGCCAGGCCCTGCTTGCCTTTCCCAGTTCCCGGTGCACTCTCCTCCACCCGACTCTGTGCTCTGGAGACACATCTCCGTGTGTTGCCATCTTGTTCTCGGGCCTCCTACTGGGGTCACCCATGGGAAAACCCAGCCACACTGGATGGAGCGTAGAAGAAAAGTGAGATTGTGGGATTTATTTCTCCAGTTCTGTCGCTGTCGGGTCTCTGTGGTCGGCACAGCCTTCTGCTGAGGGCCAGGCTCCTGGAGGTGGCCTCTCCTCCCCACAGCTCTGGCTCCCCTCATTCCAGTACCAGCTGCTACCCCTACCCCTTCCGGCCTAGGAGTGGAAAACATTACCCTCCAGCCCCTCACAGCGAGCCCCTAGGGGCTCCAACATCCCTTCGCTGATTCATTTAATCCTGTCCGCACCTCCATGAAGTAGTTCCTTTTTTAAAAAAAAACTGCTCCTCAGGAGTGTGCCATCTGTTTTCTGCCGGGACCCTGACTGTTATATTAAGTTTACCTCATGTACGGGAGGTATATTCAAGTGTCTTGAACTTCCATTTGATCTTCACTTGATTCATGGTGCCTTTTGATTAATCAAAGCCCCCATTTGGCTTTGATTCAGCATATGGATTGGAGTTCTGGGGATTATTTCAGGATTTAGGAGTTCATTTCGTGTGAAGTCCTCTTGGAAGCTGTGTTAAATCACAAAATCTATAGGCAACCACCGGTGTTAAACGCGAACCTTCACTTCACTTTCAGGGGCTCCATTTCTGCCACGTTTGTATATTTGCAAATGAAGGGGGGTTGTGTGGATGGGAAGCAGGTGTGCCTGCTGACAGGCAGTCTTGGAGACCATTAAGAGGATTATTGTAGAAGGGGAAACGTGCTAGTTAAATAGATTATTTGTGTGCTTGCTTCTCCAGGCTGTGCTGACTGACATTTTACTAATCTATTTAGCAGATTGAAGTTCCAGAACAAGGCAACCGTAAAAAACACCGCGTTCAACAAAGCCAGGTCTGTGAGTAAAATGATGTAATTGAGACATTATAATTTTGATAAATCTGTCCTTTTCCCCCTTTAAGTAACCAAAGTCATTCATTCTACTTTTAAGAACAAGCCAGAATTTTCTCCCCCAGAAGCTCTTTCACATAGGATTGTGCCAATGGGAGGACTACCACAGAAGGATAGTATTTTTTTTTTTTTTTTTTACTGTAGTACCCAGCAGGACCGGGAGACAAACTCTCCTGAATTTTTACATAGAAAATGTCCAAGAACATAGAATTCTTTAGTGATTTTCTCCTACACACCATGCAATTTTTTTTTAAATCCTCTTTCTGGTTCACACTTTCCTTTCGTGAATTCTCTGCAATGTACTCTGTAGAAAAGTAGAAAACAGCCTTTAAGTTTATTAAATACTGTTTGGAGCATTTAGGTCTGTTGGGCAGATAACAATAACAGTAGATATCAAAGTGGAAAGCATAGTAGGCACTCAGTGCCAGGCACTGTTCTAAGCATGTTTATGTGGATCATGACATTTATTCTCACCAAAGTCCTATAAATCATTGGGGGAAACAGGCACAGAGAAGTTAGGTGACTTGCCCAGGTTGCACAGTAATCAATGGGGGGAAGAAGCAAGATGGTCTGTCTCCAGAGCTGTGCCCTTAACTAACTCTTCCTTTCTACGTTCAAATCCTAGTGTATGTAAGTGAAATAAAGGTGACCTCCAAGTAGCAATTGAATGGGATTTATTATCGATCCACTCCTGTTACACAGTCTGCTTGCTGTGTATATAAATGCACTAAGTATATAAGAACAGTACTTATGAAAATAGAAGGTCCTCTCTTGAGTGACTAAGCTCAGTAAAAAGGAAAAAAATTTAAACACAGACTAAATGCAAAGTTTCCTCTCTTTCATAATACCAGCTTTTCTGGCTGCTTAGATCAGAGATAGAGGGTAAGAACTCCACCATGGACTGGTGGATATGTCCTCAAACAGATCAAAAACTAAATGTTTAAGGGACTCCTGAGGTGCTTATTAAAATGTAAATTCCTGGGCCCCACTCCAAAAGAGTGATTTAGCAGATCAGCATTTATAGCAAGCACCCCAATGGGGAACACTGCACCGAGGTTCAATTTCTTTACCTGTAAAGTGTAGGTAGTAATCACTCCGTCACTCCCATTCATCAGCAGCATAGTGATTAGCACAGAGCTGTGGTTCTCAACCTTGGCTACGTGCTGGAATCACTTGGGGAGCTCTAAAAACAAATCATGGCTGGGCCCCACCCTCAAAGACTCTGACTTAATTGGTCTAGGGGCCTGGCAACAGAATTTTTAAAAGCTCCTCAGGGCATCTAATATACAGCCAGGATTGAAACTATTATCCTGGAACAGTGGTTCTCAAAGTTTGGTCCCCAGAGCAATACCATCAGCATACCTTGGGAACTTACTAGAAATTTAAATTCTAGTTTTGGACCCCAAACCTACTTCATCAGAAACCCCAGGGATGGAGGCTAGTAATCTGTGTTTAGCAAGCCCTCCAGATGAGTCAGATGCATGTCAAATTTTGAGAGTCCCTGTTCTAGAACAATAGATAACACATAGCACAACTATGATCAACATTGAAACTAATTCAGATGTCCTCTCAGATGAATAGCAATGCTAAAATAGGCCAGCCTCCCTTATGCTCTAAGCAGGGCTAGCATGTCAAAAGTTGTCCAAGTGTATTGAATCCCAACTTATTTAGCAAATCTTTATATAGAGCTTATCCTGAGCCAAGCACTGTTCTAATTGCATTCCACATATAACTCATTTAATCCCCATAACAACCCAGCTATTATTATTATCCTTGGTTTATAGCCAAAGGAACTGAAAACACAGAAAGGTTAAGTAACTTGCTCAAGGTCACACAGCAAGTAAATTACAGAGCCAGTATCAGAACTGAAGCAGTATTTATTTGTTGTTTAACCAGTAAAGTTTGTTTATTTCTTTAAACACTTTGCCATGGGGGCCTCTCTATCGAGACAAATCCCTCAAAGAAAAAAAACTTTTTTTTAGCTTATCTGGCCATTAAGGAACATTTGTTTCACCAGTGACAAAGCCATGACCTTGTCTTTGAGGTTTCATAAATATTGAAGGCCAGTTCTTCACTCACTGAGGGTTTATAGCAACCATAACCACTTATAATGTTTTAAAATATAAAACTTGTTAGAAATTTGTATTTGTGTGGGGTGTGCATAAAGATTTGACATAGAGTTAAAAATGGAAAGTTGCATAGCTTTAAGGGGGTGAGACTGGGGCGGGGGAGGGTAAAAGGATGAGGGCAGCATCCAAATGTTACCTGGGGACATCCCAGTGCCTGGAAAGGCCCTCTGAACAGGTCTACCTCAGCTACCAGCAGGAGGCACTCTTGGTCCTAACACAGACACCTACCCCAAGACAAAGCTTCTATGAGGAGAAAAAAAAAAATACTTGAAATAACCATCTTTTAAATAAATGTAACCTTTCTGTTGCCTTTTTAATATTATTTTAACATTCTCGTGACTTTGTAATTATTATTGTTGTTATGGAAATTATTTCCTCACATACATTTCTGACCTGTTTATTTCACAACAGAAAGATGTTTCTCGTTTTCTACCAAGAAAAAACAAGATTGAGATGGCCAATGTTGACTGTGTTTTTGGGACCATAGAGGAAGAAGACCTTTGATGAGAAACTCTCACATTTTTAAATGTCCTCTGGGCTGTCTCGACAGTGAAAGAGCTTGGGGATTAAAAGTGGGCTGTCCACCAGCAGTGGAAGAAATGGAACCCCTTCCCATTTTCTCTTGCCATTAAGATGAAACAAGATGGGCTCGGGAGGGAGACAAACCATAAGAGACTCTTAATGTCACAAAACAAACTGAGGGTGGCGGGGGTGGGGGTAGAGAGAGGGTGGTGGGGTTATGGACACTGGGGAGGGTATGTGCTATGGTGAGTGCTGCGAAGTGTGTAAATCTGGCGATTCACAGACTGTACCCCTGGGGCTAATAGTACATTACATGTTTATTAAAAAATTAAAATATGTATATATAAATGCATTGCAAAAAATAAAAAAGATTGACCGTATTCACCAAGGGTACTTCAGAGCTCTGTGAATCTTAAGATTAAAAAGAAATATGAACCAAGTTATACACTTTGCTTTTAATGACTCATAAATGACAAGTGGCAAATCCAAATCAATTAGTATGAAGTTTGTTTGTTTGTTTGTTTTTTACTCTAACAGATGTTTACCTGGCTTGATGAGTCTTCTGTATGTTCTGATACTACATGAATGAAAAGCTTAGCATAAAACACTATAAATGTATTTGGGGTTAAGTTCTGAAGACATGACTCACCCCCTCCGGATAATGTGGCTCTAGGAAATGGAATCATTGAAAAAGAAATCTGGACTTCACTGATCCATCCATAGCACCGAGTAAGGAGGTGATGAAATACTAATTTCTTTCCTTACATAATCCTGAGCCTCCCATAGGGACAGACCAAAAGTAACAGTCTGCCCATTTCTCTACTTCTCCACTGATGTAACTATGTTTTATCTTTGAATATGAAATTCAGTTTAATAATCACATGCTATTTTGAATATTTTTTATTTTGGAAAGCAATGGGACCCTGCACTCAAATTCAGATACTCTGTAAGTTTCTTAGCTTTAAAACCATGGATATTTTTTTCACTAGATTTTTCCTTATCTAGTTTCAGTTTATCATGATAATGAATGAATGTAATTATATATGGAATTAAGACTGCAATAAGGGAGAGGGACAGAGGACTCTATGTAATGTAATTAGATAAAGTGCAATATTCTAATGTTCTTTTCTCACTGGATTGTGTAACTAATTATGTAATAAATGTGAAATATATTCTAGTGAATATAAAATTTACTGATGAAAATTCTGAGATGATCTTTCTGAAATATAGAATCTATTAAAGTCCTGTAATGTTTATATAGCAGTGCCTCTAGCCATAAATTCTAGTGCCATTAAGTTTTGTATTTATATTTTAGGCAGTAGAAGGAGGTTTTGCAGGGGAGGGGGTATAATAAACATCCCAAATCATCCATGGTGATGGTATTAATGGATTAGGATACATTTTCAGATTAAAGTAGAAGTTTATCTACTATTTTGCCAATTTAAGAATAGTTTGTCAATTTCTTTTTTTATTTTATTTATTTATTTGATAGAGAAAGTGAGAGAGCACAAGCAGGCAAAGCAGGAGAGGGAGAAGCAGTCTCCCCACTGAGCAGGGAGCCCAGTGCAGGGCTTGATCCCAGCACCCTGGGATCATGACCTGAGCGGTAGGCAGACACTTAACAACTGAGCCACCCAGGCGCCCCATCAATTTCTTTTTAATTGCAAACCCTACACTGTGTAAGAGCCTACTAGAGAGACTAGGAGTGCAAAAAGAACTTGTATTTGGGGGTGAGAAGGTACATATACTAGATTGAACTATACCTAATTGCTGTTTTGTAGGTCAAAAAGAGTTTTATGTTGTCAGTTTCATATGTTTCAACCTGATACCTGAGAGCTGATAATCCCAGACAACACATGGCTGGTGTCCAGTGTGTAGTGTGGACCTGTGTGTCGGAGGAAGTTGGGGATGGTCAGGAAGGCCCATGGGGAAGAGAGACTTTGAAGAAGGAGTACAGCCACGGGGAGGAGAGACACATGTGAAAGGGTAGGGTAGGCTTTAACAGGACAACGAGTGGGAAATGATAAGCAAAACCACACTGTGTGCTGGCGAAGTTTCAGGTTAGGGAATAGTTAGGAGATAAAGCTAAAAGAGAAGAGGGATCGGTACCTATGCAGACACAAATGCAGCATTCCTTTCTTTTCTTTTTCTTTTTAAGATTTTATTTATTTATTTGACAGAGAGAGAGAGAGAGCTGGAGCACAAGCAGTGGGGAGAGGGATGGGGGAAGGCGACGCCCCACTGAACAGGGAGCCTGATATCCGATTGGATCCCAGGACCCTGAGATCATGACCTGAGCTGAAGGCAGACACTTAACTGACTGAGTCACCCAGGCGCCCCACAAATGTAGCATTCCTATAAAATGAGCAGAGTGGTTTATCCCTTATTTGAAGATGGCAAAAACAGAAGGATTGTATTTAATAGTTTTTTCCCCAAGACATAGAGATCATCATCAATATCAGGAAATAAGAAGAAACAAGTACCTTCCATAGTATGTACCATGAAGAATAAAGGAACTGGGGTGGTGGAAGACCAAACTCAAAATTTACTTTGTAAAATGATATATTCCTTAGCAGTTATGTGGGAGAAGAAAGAACCATTAGCCCCTTTGGGGATTACTGGGCCTGTCTTTATCTAGAAGGAGTTGCAGGCTTGAATTACTTCTGCATCAAAACACTTCATCAGTGGGTGAAAAGTCTAAACTCCGACCCCCAGAGTGGCCTTCCCTGCTGCAGGCTCCAAGAGAGGCCAGCAGTGGGCCCCCATCTGTCCTGAGGGTGATGACCTCACTCTTGTGTGGTGCTGCTGGGCAGAACCTTCCCAGCAGCCTAGCCCCTCAGCCCAGGACAAGACATGAGCCAGTGCATGAACATTGTAAAGGTGGGCAGCTCCTGAAACCCTTCAGGTAACTTCTGAGTGGTGTGGCAAGGCTTTGGAAATTACCAGCATATGCTATCGTCTATAGATTCTCTCCCTTATACCTTTGTGACTGGTCTCCAGTCAGCCAGATTTTCTCCTGATGAATCTGTTCTCACCAACATCACTTCTCCCTGCTTCTAGACACATGTATGTGTTTCTGTGGCTGTTCATTCTCCTAAACTTACTGGCCTAAGCCCCTGGTTCACAGGCCAACCCAAAAGTGTGAAAAGTTCACAAAATAGAAGAAAAAAGGGCAGAGCTGATTCAATTGTGATTAGGCCCCCCAAGAGTCTGAGCCCCTGGGGGTTCTGGAGAGAATCATGTGAGGCTTTGTCTGGAGGGCCGACATGCTCACTTCCTAAAGCCAGGTCTCCATGTAGGTTCGTATGTGGTGAGACTGTGGCTTGCACACATCCCCAGCTGGGCCCTTGGGAAGCAAACTTTATGCTACCTATGTAAGTGAGAAATTACCCAATGTTTACCCTCAAAGTGAATTTGAGAAGGGCTGAGTGACCCTAATTTGTGGAAAACCAAACAGGTTCCAAGTCTCAGTGGGAAAATAATGGCCAAAGTGATCGTACAATACAAAACAAAAGAAAACTCAGCAACAGAGTCAACTCTCCTTCTCCAGGTGCTTTTTTAGCCCTCCCCCTGCCGTGTGTGGACCAAGGCTCACCAAGAGGACTGCAGCCAGGGGCCCATGTGGACTCTGGACTGAGGGAGATGGGGTACGAGGTACTTTTCTCCTTTGTAAGGGTGGTCTCAATCCTGTCCTCAGGGATCCCAGAAAAATAGTCAAGAAAAAGTTAGACATATTTTTCTGGCTCTTACACTCCAAAATAAAGCATGCTGAGTTAACCTAGAAAATGTATAGCGGGAGCACCTTGCCCAGTCGTTTGGGTGGCTGACTTGATTTCAGCTCAGGTCACCATCTCAGGGTCCTGGGATCAAGCCCCTCATTGGGTTCCCTGCTTAGTGGGGAATTGGTTTTAGGATTCTCTCTCCCTCTGTCTCTCTCCTCTAAAATAAAAAGTCAGAAAGAAAGAGAGAGAGAAAGAAAGAGAATGAAAGAATGAAAGAAAATGTATACCTAACACCAATAATCCCTTAGAAAATGGCTTTTTGAGGCACCTGGGTGGCTCAGTGGATTAAGCCTCTGCCTTCAGCTCCGGTCATGATCTTAGGGTCCTGGGATCGAGTCTGGCATCGGGCTCTCTGCTCGGTGTGGAGCCTTCTTCCTCCTCTCTCTCTGCTTGCCTCTCTGCCTATTGTGATCTCTCTGTCAAATAAATAAATAAAATCTTAAAAAAAAAAAAAAAGGCTTTTCAGGGATGCCTGCGTGGCTCAGTCCATTAAGCATCTGCCTTCAGCTCAGGTCATGATCCCTGGGTCCTGGGATCAAGACCCACATCAGGCTCCTTGCTCAGTGGGGAGCTTGTTTCTCCCTCTGCCTGAAGCTCCCTCTGCTTGTGCTCATGCTTTCTCTCTCTAATAAATTCATTTAAAAATTTTTTAAAGGATGGCTTTTCGCCTTATCATTGTATTCGACTTCCTCCACTTTATTGATGTATAATTGTACTTTGCTTATAAGTTACCTTATAATAGCTATTTGTTGTATTCTTAAGAAGTCATGTGTTGAACAGTTTTCCAGATAAGAAAAATTAGAGCTATGGGAAAAGTCCGTGGTGGGCTTGGCACTTCGGTCCAGCCGTGTAGCCTGTTTACTTTTCTGTGGGGCAAAGTCTTCAGCTCACCAGTTGGGCTTTGGTTGTGTAACATCTTGGAAGAAGTCGGACACTCCGTTGATTTAAAGGCATTGACTTTGGTGAGTTTGCACAGCTCCTGCACTAAATGTGGTTTTTGTCCCGGAAATGTGGGAACACGGAGTTGGCTGTACTTCCTAATGGCTTTTCCATCTGTCCACAGGAGCCCTCATTGGACCGGCTCTGCGGTGCAGCCGTGGTCTGGGGTGGAGGCGCCTGGAGCGGCAGGCTGAAGCCGGGAGTATGAGCTGGCCTCTCTGCGCGCATGCGTGCTCTTCTTCGCACTGAAAACGAAGTCCCCACAGAATGTCTGGTGTGGTCCCCCTCTTTGTATCGCGTCTAGTGTGCAGAGGAAGAGGGGATGGAAATCTACTGCATCTGGGTCCTCATCAAGGGAAGTTAGAATTTGATTTTCTGCAAAATGTTGAGTAAAACAAGTGAAATGACAGTGATGAAACATACATGTGGCAAAGTCAACCACTTGGAGACGGGTTCTATTCAAAACTCAACTGTAGCTATTTTGCCATTGCTGGAGGAGCTTTCCAGAGGCACCATTCCAGCAAGTGCACCTATTTATGTGCAAAGGGAAAGCAGTTCCACGTCCCAGGACTTGTATGGCACCGTGTTAAGGGAGAAAATAGGAAGACTGTATATCAGAGGTGGGGTTTTCTTTTCTTTTTCTTTCTTTTTTTTTTTTTTTTCATATATTGACTGAATACATATCACAGTAGTTAAATCGAAGATTTCTTACAGGTGACTGGATTTATATCAATTATGTATGTCGGTATTAGTTTCTCTTTTGCAATTAACTGTGGGTCGTTTGTATCAAGATGTCTTTTTCCCTTGTTTTTCTTCTGTCATATCCTCTTTTCCCTTTTCATTTGTCAGAATTAAAACAAAAGGGATGTGTGGGCTAAGGGTGATAATGAAGATGGGCTGAGATCTTAGTGAAATCACTGTAGGAAAAAAAATCCTAAAACCTTCCTGCTCAAGTATGGTAAGGAATTGTTACCTGGGACTTGTTAAAAAAATCCTGCTGGATGATGACAAAAACAAACACAAAAGACAACTAACTCCATTTCTTCTTTTAATGTGTCTCGTGAGCTTGGAAGATAGATATATAAAATACATTTTTGAGGTTTATAAAAAAAAATCATTTGAAAGTCTTTTCTGATTCTGTTTGCCTTAAAACAAATGCATAGGCTAAGAGTAATTTGCACTACTTATCCACTCCTCCCGCCCCCCTTTTTTCCCTATAAAAATGTCACAAGTTTCCTTTCTTGCTGGTCAGAAGTTTTAAGTTCGAAAGATGTTAGTCCAGGTGTATTGGCAGAAAATAGTTGTCAGAGTAGAATAGCCTCGGGCTTTCTCCTGACTGGGGCATCACAGTTTCACAAAGGTGGAAATGAAAGCACCAACTCCGTATTTGGAGAGGAAGAGAGCAGAACTGAGGCAAGTTCTGATAAAGCTCATTCCCTAGAGTGTGTTTCAGGACTGAGAAGGAGAGGAGCTTGGCTTCTGTTTGAATGATTGCCAGGAGTTTATTTTGAGACTAATATAAGAGTTAAGATCCCTCTAAGCCAAAAATGTCGGTTCAGTGTGAGCCCCCGGAGTGAGCTTAGCAGCGTTCCAGGGTTGAAGCGAATCCCTTTAACAACACAGATTGTTGGAATGAGCTGCTCATTTTCTGGACCAAGCAGACATTCCAGAGCCCTCTGGGACCAGCATGAACCCTTCCCTAGATTCTCCTCTCCCACACTGAACAAACCCTAAACTAACATGTTCTCTAAGGGGTGGGAATATTAGAAGGTTAGGAAGGAAATTTAGGGCCAGAAAGGAAAGGAGAAAAGACTAGACCTTTTGGTTTGGTTTCCTGTTGGTTTTCCTTGCCTGCTTCTGAAAAAAAAATTTATAAACCTACTGACTTCTGAGTTTCTAGTGCTTGTTTTGAAGTATAGAATAAATGAACAACATGTGGACCTCATCATTTCTTATGCAATAAGAATAATAAAATATAATTAAAATAAAATAAAAACTCTGAAGAGTTTTTATTGACTTTTTCAATGACATACAGTGTTGCTCTTTGGGACATAGTCTTTTAGGTTCCCCACATAATCCCTATATGCCAAGTAAGGTATGGCTTCCACATTCCTAAGAGTTCCTATCTCATTACTCAATGACTGATACCTGCTGATCACAGGCATAACTTCTCACCAGTCGCTTTTAAAGGCTTTGCAAATCAATGCATTTGCTTACACCTTTGCAAAAGGTATTCCCTTACTAATGATCAGTTCCTTAACTTTTGGAAGGGAAGCTTAATCAGGGCTAAGCGCTATATACTTTCCCATCACATACATAGTTAGTCTAATATATTCATCTGTGTGGTTCTGGCATGTGTGGATAAGAAAACAACAAATGGGTATTGCAGAGAAGGAGTCAAGTTCTTTTATTCTTTGCAGGGATCTAACCCTTATCTTAGTAACTCCAGAAATTCAAGATCTAAGATGTTTACTTTGCAATTAACAGAGGGAGAGAGATCGCTTTCTGAGGGTTTTGCTTGCATACTTAATTTCTAGTTATGGCTGGTTGCTAGAGGGACAGATTATCCCCTGAGGCTCCCAATTTTTTCCCAGTGTTGCAGATATAATAATGCTTGGCACACATGCAAACTTCATTTTTTTCCTGGTGGTTTAAATGTTTAAACTCTTGGGGAACCGAAATAAATCTAATTCTTGTGTAGATAAATATATGTAATTTATTTATTCGATGGTTAAGCCTTCAGAATCCCTAGTGTTGTTAAAAACACCTGATTCTCCCTAGCCAGGAATGAGAGATGGGACGCCCATGGAAGCAACATTTTCAGGAACATGTCTCCCTCTGACGGTCATTTGTTAGTACTACAAAAACCAACCTGGAACAGGAGTAAAGCTCAAAAACAAGTAGAAATCCCTCTTCCTTTGAGGTATGGTGTTGTTTTGTTTTGTTTTGTTGTTTTAGGGAGGGAGAGGGAAAGAGAGAATCTTAAGCAGGCTTCACACCCAGCAAGGAGCTCAACACAGGGCTCAATCTTAACCATGAAATCATGACCTGAGCCAAAACAAGAGTGAGACACTTAAGCAACCAGGCACCTCACTATGATGGGTTTTTAAAGCACTTTCCCATTCCAACATATCTCTTTTCTACAGTGTAACAATTGGTTACACTGGGATGGTTGCTAGATCACTCTGAGTCCCTTCTGATAACTGTTCAGTTATGTTTGGGAAAATTCTTTCTGCATTTCCTAAGACTGGATAGTAATATGTAATCAGTCTAACCCTTTTTTCCCTATCCAGAAAAAAATGACCTAAAAGAAAATCCTACCCCAAGCAAATCTTTTCTGTCATCCATTCACTCATTCACTCGCTCAGCTGTATCTGACACAGCAATTCTCAGCCCTGCACATTGGCTGCATATTGGGATTTCCTGAGCAGCTTTTAAAAATGTAGATGCTGGCACCGTACTTCAAAATAATTCTGACTTGGTTTTGACTAGGACGTAGTTGTTGGTATTTTTAGGCTCCTGTGGTGACTATAATGTGCTACAAGGGCTGAGAACTATTAAGCTAATATTCTTGAGCACCTACTATGTGCCATTCGTTGTGGTAGTGCTAAGGTTCAATGGTAGGGACACAAATGGGCCATGCTCACCTTCTTCTTTCTTCTTTCTCCTCCTCCTCCTCCTTTTTTTCCTCCTTTTCCTCCTCCTCCTTTGTTTTAACTAGGCTCCATGCCCAACCTGGGCCTTGAACTCAGGACCTTGCGATCAAGAGTAACATGTTCTACTGACTGAGGCAGCCGGGCGCCCCCACACTGACCTTCTGACACCTCCATTCCCAGACCATACATACTATCCCCTCATCTGGAACATTGCCCTTGTTCATTGCGTAAATAACTCTTCCTCATCCTTTGTGTCTCAGATGCAATATCACTTCTTCAAAGGTATTGCTGCCTTTCCACCTAAATTAGGTCCCATATTATTTGCCTTTATATAGCATCTCATCTCTTCCTTCATAACACTTATCCCAGTTGTAATTACAGGTAATCCTCCCCAGTGGAAGTCTCACAATCAGAAGTCGGGATCAAACAGACTTTGGTATTGAGGAAGAAGAGGCAGATTTACCTGAAAGGAAAAGAATTGGAGCTTCAGGGCCCTGTAGTGGGCTGAATAACATCCCCTCAAAGATGTCCATGTCCTAATTCCCAGAACTTATGACTATGTTACCTTGCATGGTAAAAAGGACTTTACAGATGTGATTAAGTTAAAGACCCTGAGATGGAGAGATTCTGGATTTATAAAGAATGCCCGATGTTATTCAAGTGTCCCTATAATGAGACAGGAGGATCAAAGTTAGAGAAGACATAAGAGTAGAAGCAAAGGTCAGAAGGAGAAATGATGCTAGATGGCTGGTTTTAAGGATGGACGAAGGAGCCAGAGGCCACAGAATATGCACAGCCTCAGGAAGCTGGAGAAGGGAAGCAAATGGGTTTTCTCTAGAGCCTCCAGAAGAAGGCAGTCTTGCGTACATTTTGATGTTAGCCCAGTGAAACTGATTTTGTACTTCTTACCTCCTAAACTGTAAGAGGATGATTGAGTGTTGTTTTAGGTCATTAAGCCTGTGGTAATTTGTTACAGGGACCATAGGGAACTAATACAGCCCACCCCTTCTTTGTACAGTTCCCTTCCAAGACCCTGAAGTACGTTCACGGGCCAAATGTTTCTGTAAAGCTTGTAAAATTAATATATTTTAGCTATAATAAAGGCTGCTGTCTCTTTCTACTCAGATTTCCCAAGGCCTCTTCACCAGTTGAGTAGTACTGGAGTGAATATAGATATTTTGGTGCTCTTGCTAAGTAGAAATGCAGTTGGGAATACTCTGGTTTGCATTTAATGAGATACATTCATGTGGTTCATGATCACATGCAGCATTAAGTTATTGTTGAAGCATAGAAATGGCTTCTATGAATACTCCTAATGACCAATTTGCTGACGTCCCCAGGTGTGGTGACATGGAGGAATCACAGAGTATGTGTAGTGTGCATCTCACTCCTTTAATCTCATCAGAGAAAAAAACTGTGGGGTGCCTGCATTTTTTCAAATCAAACAAAAAGAGCAATTCACAAAGGGGAAGAAATATGTTTGAATAGAAGTAATAAATAGGTTCTCAGATTGTTTAGTAACCCAATTAATGGAGAGAAGTGCATCCCATCAACACACTGGGAAAGGTTTAGATTCTCTGCAGATTTGACACAATTTACCGGCATCAATGAAGAGATTATAAAGTCAACCCAAACCACAAGGGATATCCATGACATTTTGGTTAATAAAAGTCACCCATTCAGAGAGTATTTAATACTTATGATTAGTCACTTTACCAGAAAATGTGAAATGCCCTGAAATCATAATTCTTATGTGAACGAAATTTGAGAGAGAGTCTCTTGAATTTGACAGTTATCTTAAACATTTACATGACTTTACCAAGAACAAACTGTTAGACTGAATAATAATGCTTGAGTGAATGGACCTGAGACATCCCAGAGGGTGACCTGGTCAGGCGAGAGGTGCTAGAATTTGGAGAAGGGGTAATCACTGTGCAGAGGAAGTCTGTCGGAACAGAGCTGGTAAACTAAAACATATATATATATATATATATATATATATTTGTATACAAATATATTTATATATAAACATACATATATGTATTTATTTACCTAATTATATGTATACCTAATATAAATATATATTTGTATATATTTATACTTTTATATTATATAATATTTAATTTTATAATTTTATAATATATAATTTTATGTTTCCAGTAAATTAACTTCTACTACCCCACTACCCACTACATTTTTAGTGAGTTTTGGCTGTATACACGTTGCGTTTAGTTCAGGGATCCTAAAAAATGGGATGTAAATATCCAACCATTGTTAAAAAAACAAAAACAAAAACAACTTTGCATCATATTTTAGAATTAAAGCTGTTACTATTATGAGTTTGTCCATTTGGCTTCTATATTAACTTTACCTGGAGGCCAGTGACTATTAATTGATACCTACGGCTTTTAATAAAATGGTCCTTGCTTAGAAGCCTTCATTTAGCTGAGGGGGTGGGATGTCTATTTAGAATAGGATAGTGCAAAATGCTCCTGGACTGGAGTCCGAAAAACCTCTTCCTGGCCTGTCATTCTCTTCTGCCCGCGCCAGGTTCGGTCTTTTCCCTAATTCAGAGCAGGCTCATTCCGCGTTTCCAGTTCTGGGCAAGCGGAGCAGCCTCTCGGGCCTCCCGCCTCCAGGGGGCGAGCGGCCCGACGCTGCGTAAGGCCGCTCTAGCCCGGAGGTGGGGCTCCGCCTGTCTCTATGGCCCGCCCCTCTCCTTTCCTCAGCCTGCTGCAGCCGGCGCTCCCTCCTCAGCTCCGCCGTGTGTCAAAGGTACCTGGGTCGGGGCTCGTGGGCGGCCCCAGGACTGAACCGCTGACACCTCCCCTGCCGGCCCTGATGCACTTGAGAGGCCCGGTCGGGGCCTGACCGAGGAGCGAGGGGTGGAGAGCGAGGCCGCCGGGGGTCCCCCGCACCTACTCGGCGGCCGGAGGGAGCCCGACCGGGCGTCGCGGGTCCGCGGTGGCTTCCCCCCAAGGGTGTGTCGCTCGTGAGGGCAACGAAAAGGCCAGCGAGGGTTCTTGTTTGTTTTCGCGGGTAAAGGTTGTGGTCGTCCGCAGGAGAGGGCCAGCGCGGGTTTGCGGGCCCCGGCGGGCGGGCCCGGGGCGGAGCGCGCTCACGGTTAATCGGGAGGACCGAGTCGCAGCCCTCCGCCGGCGCCTCGTTGTGGCGCCCGGAGCGAGCGCGTGCTTTCGCGGCGGGAGCGCGGCGGTTCGCGGCGGATCGCAGGGAGCCCGCAGTCTAGGTGTGAACAGCTGTTGTGGTGCGACCGAACCGTCTCGAATGGCACCTGGCCCCGTGTTTTAAGAGCCGTTTGCCTCTTAATGTGCAGTGCGAGGAAGCGGGCGGTTTACCGGCCGGGTTTTCCAGTGCAGCGCCCTGCCTGGGGGAGAAGATGCGTTTATTCTTTAAAATTGGCTACTGAATATAATTAGGTAAAAAAAAATACATATATACCGCTGAATAGTGACACGTCTCACTGTTAAGAAAATAAAATAAAATAACGGTGATACCAAGGAGCTCCTAGTTTAAACAGCTGCAATGTCCGTGGTACAGGAATCATAGGGATAACTATTTGCAGTGCTTGCTGTGTGTCAGACATGACGCCGAGTGTTTGAATACTTCTGTTTAATTCTTGTAGCCACCCTGGGAGGTAGGTACCCTTTCCATTTTCCAGATAAGGAAACCGAGCACGGAGAGTCTGCGTTCACTTGTTGAAGGTCAGACAGCTAGCAGGGGGTGGGCTGGGGTCTGAGCCTCATCCGCCTCACTGCAGTGTTCTTGCTTCTGTTACCGGTCCACACGTGTTTTAGAGGGGTGTGTGTGTGTGTGTGTGTGTGTGTGTGTGTGTGTGTGTGTTTGATTTGGTTTGTAGCCTGGGCCGATTTCTCGCACGCGTAATTTTCCTGGCTATGCTCAAGAGCCTTCTACGAACTTCTCTTTTTAGTTTTGAAGGAGTTTAATGAGAAGGATGTTTGCTCCTTACAGATTATAGTGGATAGTAAGTCAGGCTTGGACTCGGGCCCTCACCACCACCAATGCGGTTTGATTTGAAGTGGAGTTGGGTTTCTTTGGTTGTGTGTGTGCGCTTCGTTACTATTCTTCCTTATCTGTGTTTCGATCCCATTTTAGTGAGTTCACTTTGTCTTTGCAATATATTAGGACAGTAGTGCTGAAGGGAAATGAACGGGTTTTCGGTGACCGTTAACATCTTACTGGATGTAGGAAAGGCACTGGAGAGAGACTGAAATAAAAAGGAATGAAGAGATTTTAGGCATGTTGTTCAGAGCAAATTGAGTTACTTACTGTGAAGGATAAACAATCTCCAGGGTTCCTGTGAACATCAGAAGGGAAGTCCTTGCTTCCCAAGAGGAAAGAGGTTGGATACTAGAATCTCCCAAATCTCTTAGCCTTAACAGGATATAGGAGTTTATATACTCAACATTCTTATAGCAAAGGTATATTGAATGCCTTCCATGGCCAGGCACTGTTCTACTCACTGGGGAAGAGGAGTGGGGAAAAAAAATCTTTGTGTTCTTGGAGCTAACTTTCCACTGGAGGAATGTGAGAATGGGTACAATAAACAAAATAATTGAAAAATTTAAGTATATCCAGTCAGATGGTAACTGTTGCTAAGAAGAAAAATAAAGCAGCTAAGGGAGATAAGAAGAACCAGAGAAGAAACAGATGCAGTTTTAAAATAAGGAACAGCGTCATGGAGAAGATTCTTGAACAAAACTGGAGGGGGTGAGGGCCAGCCATGGGGCTATCTGGGGGAATAATAGTATACCGGGCAGGTGCAGAAGGCCAGAAACTGCCAGTCCTACTGGAGGACCCGCAAGGAGGCCAGCAGGTTTCAGCAGATTAAGGGAGGGCAGAGGGTCTGAGAGCTGACTGGTTCTGAGTGAAGAGGGGAGTGGGTGGAAGATTTTGAGCAGAGGAATTGGGGGATCTGACTTAACGTTTTTAAAGGGTTGCTCTGGCTGCTTTGTTCAGATTGGCTGTGGGGGCAAGGATGAAAGAGGGGAGACTGGTTAGGAAGCGTTTTAGGAATCCAAGTGAAAGGTGATGGGAGTCCCTG
The DNA here is from genome assembly GCF_009829155.1 of Mustela erminea. Lineage (NCBI taxonomy): Eukaryota > Metazoa > Chordata > Mammalia > Carnivora > Mustelidae > Mustela > Mustela erminea. The sequence goes on along the minus strand of NC_045629.1, from coordinate 48,904,434 downwards.
CCTACTTGTGATCTCTGTCTGTCAAATAAATAAATAAAATCTTAAAAAAAAAAAAGAAAAAGAAAAAGAAAGGTGATGGGAGCTTAGACCATCTGGTAGCTGCCAGGATTTCCTGATGTATTGGATGTGGAGTATAGGGGTAAAGAATGAAGCCTAATTCTAAGGCCTTTCCAGCTGTTGGAAGGATGGATTTGCTGTTTATAGAGATGGGGAAGATTTAAGGGTGGAGAGTTAAGGGGAGGTGGGTGAAGTGGGAATTAAGAATTAGTTTTATATGTGTTAGGTTTGAGATGCCTGTTCACATGGAGTTATATGAGGCTGGAGTTGATGGGAAAGATTGCAACCTGAAATAGAAATTTGGGAGTCATTAACAAGTAGATAGTATTTAAAACCATGAGATTGTATGAAATCTGGTCTAAAGAACAGAGGATTGAGCTCTGGGCTTTCCACATACAGTGGTTGGAGAGATTAAGAACCTCAAAGACTGAGAAGGAAAAAAAGCCCTTTAAAGATAGGAATATGGAGTGCTGGAAACCAAGTGAAGAGAGTGTTTCAGGAAAGAGAAAGTGATCATCTATGTCTCCTCCTCAGTTGACAAGTCATGTAAGATGAGGACTGTGAAATGGCCATTGGATTTAGCAATGTGAAGGTCTTTGGTGACTGCGCAGGAGGAGTACTTTCAGGAGAATTGGGGGGGAGAAAACCTGGGCTAAAACCTGGTTTTACAGAGAGAATAGGAGAGGAATTGGAGCTATAGACAACTCTTTAGGAAAAGTTAGTTGTAAATTTTTCATACATAAATTATTTGAAAGCACTGAAGTCATTTTCATAGTGACTAATTTTATTTCCAGCTTCACCCACTTAGCAGCTAGACTTGGATTATTTTATTAATAACTGTTGGAAGTAAATAACTATGCTACTACTACCGATAATAATAATGTATTATTAACCTTCAAAACCAATACACCAGGAAGCTTGTCCTTTTGATATAACACATTTCAGGACTCATGAAAGAGCTTCAGTGACATGCGTTCTTTTACCACTTTGTTCTTACCTTAGGTTAAAAAACTAACTTACAAGTGTTACAGCTGTGTATTTAAAAACAAAAATACATGGATCCAGAAATTGAGAACTAGGATTTATTTTGAAGTGTGCTATCTCAGTAGTAGTAAGAACTGACTGTGTTGATATACATCATTTCTGTTTTAAGAATTAATTTATAAGTAACAAAGCAACACTTGTCTTCTGTTACTTACAAAGTGTGAAGACTAATAACTTCTTTGCAAATAAATAATAATCTAAGACAGCATGGTTTAAAAAGGGAGTAAATGTAAAACAAAACCAGACTGTGGTTTTTATTTGAAGACATGAATTTAGGTTCTTGTGTTTGCTCTGAGTAAGTTAATGCCCACATACAAATACAAAGTAATCAGTGGGATACCCAGCATATGGTATATCTACATCATCTTAGCTGTGGGTGTAAGCTCTTTCCCTGATCTTGTTGTATACTGTTTCCATAGTAGCTGCAGCCATTTGTTACATTGTAAAGATTTAGAGTGATCAAAATATTTCAAAGTTCAGTGTTATGACCACTGATTTTTTTAATCCATCAATCTTATCTGCAAGATGCAGGTCCTTCAATCTATTTTTTCAGCTGAGGCAAGTATTTTCTTAAGTTTGTGCCTTTTGTTTTTTCATTTTTCATGTTTCATTTATCATGTTTAATTTTTCATGTTTTCATTTTCATTTTTCCTGTGGGAATTTTTCATGGGTTGGCTCTGGTTTCTAGTTGTGTTAATCATGTCACAAATCTTTAAGTTTTTCTTTTCTTTTCCATCACTTCTTAAAGAGGCCTTTCTGTCCCCGATTTGATTTTCTGCAATATTTGTTCTGTTTCTTACTGCTCACAATTTGGATTTACTTTTTTTTTTATGTTTTTATTTAACTTAGAGTTTTGTTTTATCCCAATCTCCTTCTAGTATTTTTCCTCTCACCCTGAGTTCTTGTTTTTTTTGTATATTCCTAAAGCACATTTTTTACCCTGGATTTTTTCAATTTATTATTTTAAGTAATTTTCAGTGGTATGGTTTTCTTCATGTAAAGCTGATGAATCTCTTCTGGTGCAAAATTTTTCATTGATCCATGTTGATTTTGTTTTGTTATTCATCCTTTTAAAAATGAAAAAACTTTTGAGATTGTCACTATACTATTGAATTGTCATGCCATATTTGCTTAATACCATTTTACTAAAGACTTTTTCTAGATTTCTTACAAGGAAAATAATTAGAGAATTGGATTGTGTGTAGGCATTCCATAAAGCACTCTGTTGTAGTGTGGACAAAGGATTTACCTATTTAAAATAATTTTTGCTATTAAAACTTATGTTTATAGTTAAGTCTTTGTAATAAAGTCCCTTTTTTATGAACCAGTTAGTAGACATAAGAATGATCAGCTTAACTTAAACTTTATATATAAAAATAAAATCAGGGGCATCTGGGTGACTCAGTGGGTTAGAGCCTTCGGCTTGGGTCATGATCCCAGGGTCCTGGGATCGAGTCCCACATCGGGCTGTCTGCTCAGCGGGGAGCCTGCTTCCTCCTCTCTCTCTGTCTGCCTCTCTGCCTCCTTGTGATTTCTGTCTGTCAAATAAATAAATTTAATTAATTAATTAAATCTTTAAAAAAAAATCAGTGGCAAAGGAACAGCTAATTTCCAGATTAAAAGGATGCTTGTCCTTTTTCTTCCAGCTTTACTGAGGTATTAGTGACAAATAAAATTGTATATATTTAGGTTGCGCAACGTAATTTTTTAAGGGGTACAACGTGATGATTTAGTATTCTTTTACACTATGAAATATGTACCACAATCAGGTCAATTAGCACATCCATTATCTCACATAGTTACCTTTGTGTATGTGTGTTTAAACACCTAAGATCTACTCAGCAAATTTCAAGTATATAATACAGTATTACTATAATCACTATACTGTACATTAGAACTTCAGAGCTTAGTCATCTTCTAACTGAAAGTTTATGCATTTTGACCACTATCTTTTCCTCCACCCTTCAGTCCCAAACAACCACCGTTCTATTTTCTGGTTCTATGAGTTAGGCTTTTTGAAGTTCCACATATAAATAAGATCATACAGTATTTATTTTTCTATGTCTGGCATATTTCACTTAGCATAATGTCCTCGTTTAAGTATGGTATTGTAAATAGCAGGATTTCCTCCTTTTTTATATCTGAATAGTCTTCTATTATATATATGTGTGTGTGTGTGTGTGTGTGTATCTGTATACACACACACCCCACATCTTCATCTTCTGCATTATTTAGCTGTTGACTGACACTTAGGTTATTTATAAATTTTGGCTATTGTGAATATTGCTGCAATGAACATGCAGGTATCTCTTTGAGAGAGTGATCTTATTTCCTTTGGTTACATACCCAGAATTGTGAACTTGTTCTTATTTTATAGCTAAGTTTTTCTGAAGCTTCTCTTCGATCACTAAGACTGTTAGCAATTCCTCCAAGGCAGTATTTAGAAACCTTAAATATTTATTATCTTTATGGCCAGTAATTATTAAAGAAACAAAACAATTCTAAGACCAAAACATGTCCAGTAAATAGTAAAAATATACCTACTTGATTAAAAAGTGGACAATTTGTTGCCTCTAGCTTTTTCATGTCACCATAAACACATATTTACAAAAAAAATAGTGATATTTGTATGTATTCGATAAGCTATCCAGTAAGTAGACTTATTTTCCCCCTGGAAGTTTTTGCCTCTTAATCTCTTTCACCTACTTTGCCTATTTTTTAATCAGATGTTTATTTCGTGTTGAGTTCTGTAACTTCTATATATATTCTAGATATTAACCCTTTATTGGATATACCATTGCAGATCTCCTCTCCCATTCAGTAGGTTGCCTTTTGTTTTTTTGATGGTTTCTTGTGAAAAAGCTTATTTGGTGTAACCCCAATAGTTTATTTTTGTTTTTGTTTCCCTTACCTGAGGAGACATATCCATAAATATGTTGCTAAGCACTAATAAGTACTTTCCACAAATTTCTGAATATAATCACTTAAAAGATATGTGCATGATATTATTTAGGAATGGTAGCAAGTCAGTCAGAACTGCAAGAACATAGTTTACGTAGCTACCTTTTCCACATTGGGTCTTTATGAGACTAGATACTTCGTTGTATTACTTTCTGAAACAAATGTATTAAAATTAGCCAAATAACCTATGTATTTTCTCTTACTAATGACATTGTCTTTTTTTCCTTTAACCTAAGTTTAATTTTTTTTTTTTAAAGTAGGCTCCATACCCACTGTGGAGACCAATGTGGGGCTTGAATTCAGAGCCTTAAGATCAAGAGTCAGATGCTTATCTGATTGAGTGACCCAGACGCTCCATCCTAAGTTTACTTTTAAAATAAAATGTCCTGAGTGTGACGTTGTTGGAAGAATTTAGACATTTGTAACTTTGGTGGCATTTTTAGCCCTAAAGTCAAGTCAGTCATTTTTTTCCCCACTTCCCAACTGGCACTGCTTCTTTCATTTAAATCTTTATCTCACCCTTCCCCATCTTTTGACTGTATTTTGCCTGTTGACTATTATATTTATTTTATCTTGAAAACAAAAACTGGTATTGCCTAAAAAAAGGGTTTTCCCACAGTGAGTTTATTTTTATCTCACTTGTTTATTCAAGGTATCTTTTCAACTTGTTCTCTGGGTTATCTCCGTGGTCAGTTCCTAGAATTTACCACAGCTCTCAGTCAGCATCCAGTTCCTTGTGCTATTTGTTCCACTTAAGTGTGGGATTTCTTAGGCCTTAATTCATCTCATTCTTGAAGCGATAGATATCTTTACACCCCACCCTTCCTTTGACCTTTGTCTTTTAATGAAACATGTAATAAAAACAGTATTTTTACTGTATTTCTTTACAGTATTTCTTAGAAAGCAGTTATAGGTGCATGTAACAGTAGGTTAGATACTAAGTAGTAATGATCACTCTAGGTTCTGTGTTGAATATTTGGCTCTAAGTAACAGAAAACCTAACTTAAACTGGCTTAATAAAAAAATGGAACTTCACTGATGCCTGTATTTCAAAATTCCAGAGTTAGTATGTGCTTCAGATGAGGTTTAATTGAGGCTTGACTCCATTTTTCTCTCTGTGTGCTTCCTATATGTGTGTGCACACATGCATATGTGTGTGTATGTGTGCACATGTGTATAAAATATATGTCAAAATGACAAACAATTTTTTGGTATTTACACACACCGTATTTTTAGGAAAAAAAGAGAATGTATCACTCCAGCATTCCAAGCAGAGACTTATTGGACTGGTCACATGTTTATCTCTCAATAAACTACTACAGCTAGGGGAATATAAATATTAAATGGCTTAATCAGGTCTGACCCCTTTAAGGCATGTGAGCAGTGAAGAGTTATACTGTTGGGTACTCTGGTGCAGAAAAACATAGGAATAGATACTAGGTTGGCAGCCAGTGTGTCCACTACAGTGGCAGTAGCCTTCTGAGGATAGAAAAACACATATAGTTGGTTTAGATCAAAATGGTACATTAAGTTCACATTTCAGTACATGGCAGTAATTAATCATACATAAAAAGAAGGAACCAGAAAAGTGTAGTGAGAACAGGACATGAATTAAACATCTCTATGGAGTAGAAGCACAGTGTGATGAGTGGAGCTGCAACTGTTCTGGAAGTGGGCAGTGGTGGGCAAATATTTGGCTCCTGCTGGGTGATGAGGATTACAAGTGCTTATTCCACACAGGACAGGAGTGGAATAAGATTATGGCTTAAAGTCAAGGCTTTGGGTAGAAATTCCCTAAGCAGGAAAGGAGTCCAAATAAAACTGTTCTTGAGTGCTGTTGGAATCAGATGGCTTAAAGAAGCTGGACCTAGCAAGGCAGAAGGACATGGCAGTCTCACAGCCAGGAACTGAACTGGGCTTTGGCTCAGTGACTAAATCTGTAATAGCCCCATTATCACTAAGAGACAAGAGCTTAACTTACATTCTATAAGACCTGGTTCTGGACTACATTCCCAGGTGGCAAAGTGGAGGCAGCTATCAGAAGGAGTGAGCATAGGGGAGAAGGAATGGAGAACAAAAAACAAACAAAACTTTCTCTCAAACGAAGCTTGCACAAATTCTGAAAGGAATGAAGAAGATGCTAAGTGCACAAATTCTGAAAGGAATGAAGAAGATGCTAAGTGCTAAGAAGAACTCATCCAACAATATTAACACTGGAACACAGATTCAGTCCTGACCAAAAATTTTAGGAAACCATCCAACAAAGATTTTTAATTAAGTGTCTATATGCTCAATGAGAAAAAGGACTCACATTTATTAAAAATGAAGAGTAAATTATGAAATGGAAAATAAAGTGGATATGAAGAATTAATTAGAAAAGAAAAATTATAGTAGTTGAGGTTTTTTTTTTTTTAAGGTGTAATAAAATTTTAGATTCAAAGTAGCCTGAACATAAGTAAATTAGAAGATGGAGCTGAGACACTGCACTTAGCATGTAGCACAGAAAAACTTTTTTAAAAGGATATGTTGATCATTGAGTTTCCAACATATATCAAATAGGAAGATATTGTTGAAAAGCACTATTTGAAGAGAATTTGCCAGAATGCAAGAAAGGCATGAGTACTTAGATTATAAATCCATTCTGAATTCCAAGCAGGATAAGTAAATTCTCCTGAATAGATCCCAGTAAAGTGTAGAACATTGTAGAACATTAAGGATAAAGTGAAAAATTTTAAGCCAAACAAAGAAAAAGACATTCCTACACAAGAACAACAGTTAGACTGAAACAGACATCTCCTGGCAATAATAAAGCCTGGAAGCATCAGGGCGAAAGCTTCAAGATACTGAGGGAAAGTGAATGGCAACTATAACCTCACTATCACCTGAACTTTTATTCAAGAATTAAGTCAAATCGGGACGCCTGGGTGGCTCAGTTGGTTAAGCAGCTGCCTTCAGCTCAGGTCATCATCCCAGCGTCATGGGATCGAGTCCCACATCGGGCTCCTTGCTCCGCAGGGAGCCTGCTTCTCCCTCTGACTCTGCCAGCCACTGTCTGCCTGTGCTTGCTCTCTCTCTGACAAATAAATAAATAAAATCTTAAAAAAAAAAAAGAATTTAAAAAATTAAAAAAAAAAAAGAATCAAGTCAAATTAAGTCATCTGCGCATTTGCAAAGACTGAAAGAAGCTACTTCTTACATATCCTCACTAAAAGAAGTAGAGAGTGAACTTCAGCCAGAAGAGTGAATCCCGAGGGGAGGCATGGGATTTTTTGAAAAAGAGTGATCTGATTGATAAAATGTTAATAAATTTAGTTGACTTTAAGTTTTAGGGGTTTGGGAGAGGAATTTTTTAAAGGGAAAGCTAAAACTCTTAGACAGAAATCTTGGAGCCATGTATGGTGGTTAGTGCATTCTGGTCATTGTGTTCAGAATAAAATTCCAGGTAATTTTAGACTTCAAGAAACATTATTAACATGTATATTAAAATTTTTAAATAACTCGGTAAAGAAAAGAAATAGAGAAAAAAGATAAACAGAAAACACAAAATAGATGATAAACAGAAAACACACAAAATAGGTGGAAATCAATCCAAATAGGTTGGAAATCACAGAAAATATAAGTTGATTAAATTCACCTGTTGGGGGACGCCTGGGTGGCTCAGTGGGTTAGAGCCTCTGCCTTCGGCTCAGGTCATGATCCCAAGGTCCTGGGATGGAGCCCTGCATTGGGCTTTCTGCTCAGCAGGGAGTCTGGTTCCCTTCCTCGCTCTCTGCCTGCTTGTGAACTCTGTCAAATAAGTAAAAATCTATTAAAAAAATAAATTCACCTATGGGGAAAAAATCTTCAGAACTGTTTAAATGCAATCTAGTTTCCTGTTTACCAGACATATACCTAAACCAAAGCTATACATAAAGGTTGAAACAGAAAAATATCCCCTCAAAGTTATAACCATAGAAAGATACTACAATAATGTTAATATCATTAATGTCAAATGTTGAGGCAAGAAACATTAATAGGAATAAAGAAGCACACTAATAAAAGAAACAGTCTTCTGGGAAGATAGAGCAGTGATCCATGTACCTAAACATTGTCCCAAAATGTAACCCCAAATTACATGGGATTATAAGAAAAATCGATAAATTCACCATCATGGGGGAAAACTGTTAACACTACTTTCAGAAACCAATATATCAGATGGCAAAAAATTGGAAAAATACAGAATATTTCCACAACAAAATTAACAAGATTGATCAAATGTATGTATATGAAGAGTAGAATCCTGTCTTCAACTAATGCTTTATACATTCATTTCAGATACACATGGTGCATTAACCAAAAGAAAGTCTAAATTTTAAAAAATTCTTGCCCCAAAGACCATTTTCTTTTACCACAATGCAAATAAATTAGAAATGAACAAAAAGATTTTCAGATCCCATGTATGGGTATTTAAAATGCATTTCTATATAATTAATAGGTTTAAAAGAGGACATCACAGAAATTATATAATATTTAAACAACAGTGTGAAATACCAATGTGGTCCAGTTGACACATTAATGTAAATTTATAGATTTTTTTTCTTTCTTTTCCTAAAAAAATTATATAGATTTAAATAAATTTGTTAAAAGGTAAGATTAAAAGTGAGTTAAGGATACAAATCAAGAAGGTAAAAAAAAAAAAAACCACATATAAAACTTAAAATAGAAGAAATTAAAAAGAAAAACCAGAAGCAGTAAAACAGGAGAACTGGTTCTTTTTTTTCCCGTCCAGATTATTTATTTGAGAGAGAGCAAATGCACACATGCAGGGGGAGGGGCAAAGGGAAAGGGAGAGATAGAACCCTCAAGCAGATTCCCCACTGAACTTGGAGCCAGGTGGGGATGTGGGCTCAATGCCAGGGCTCTGAGATCCTGTCCTGAGCCGAAATCAAGAGTTGGCTGCTTAACCGACTGAGCTACCCAGGTGCACCAGTTTGAAAAACTAAATATACAAACTTTTACCAATAATGATCTAGGAAAGAAAAACAAAACAAGAAAAAGCACAAATAAACAGCATCGGAAACAAAAAAGGAAACTATGCAGATATAGTAGAGATTTTTCAGTCAGGAGCGTGTGTAATGTATAACTTTACGCCAATAAATTGGAAAACTAAAAAGTTTAAAATAATAACATCTGTGGGTCAGAGATTTCAAAGTGGCTTAGCTGAGTGGTTCAGGCTCAGTGTATTTCAATCAAGATTTCAGCCAGGACTAGCCATCTGAAGGCTTGGCTGGATCTTTTCCAAGGTGGCTCACTCACAAGTCTATTGGCAAAAAGCTTCAGTTCCGTGCTGTTTACTGGCGGTACTTCATCACAGAAACGTCTATAGTACTGCTTGGGTGTCCTTATGACATGGCAGCTGGCTTGTTTCAGAGTGAGTAATCCGTGACACAGTAAGAGGGAGGCTGCATTGTCTAATTTATGACCTGTCTTACAAGCCACTTCTACCATGTCCTGTTTGTTAGTGGTGAATTAGTAAGCCTATACTGGGGGGAGTGGGTGGTGGTGGTGCATAATTTAACTTGACCTCTTGAAGAAAGGTGTAGTGAATTTTCAGGCATGTTTTTAAACCAGCGCCCTGTACTTAATGTAAGTGATATGGCAATACATAGAAAATTCAAGAGAACCTGTAGATGTATTAATAGAATTAGTAAGAACGCAGCAGGGTTACTGATGTGAGTCAGCACATATGCATCAGTTTCGTTCTTTGTACTGGTAATAACCAAAGTAAAACTGTAGTAAAAAGAGACCTCAATCACAGCAGAAAAGACAATGGGTTTTTTAAAAAATAAAATGTATAAAAGATATACAAGACCTTCATGGGGAAGATTATAAAAATGTATTAAAAAGATAGCAAAGAATATCCAGAGAGTTCACGTTCAAGGGTATGACTTTGTGTAGTAAATAAAATTTCCAATAGGCTTTCTGTGGTACATGTCAAAATAATCCTGACCCTCAGATGGGATAGAAGATTGCAAATAATTGTTATAATGATTATGAAGAACAACATTGTGAGACTTGCCATAGAAGATATCAAGAACTAGTGATGATGATGACACTAAAGTTATTAAGACAGTGTGATATTGGCACATACATGTTCCACAGACTGTTAGAACAGAGTAGAGAGCCAGAAACATATATATAGAAGAAATTTGTTGTATATTAGAGCTACATTATCCAGTATTGTGGCTATTTAAATTTTAAATGTAAAGTGCCTAGCATTAATAGCTGCAGTTTCTCAGCATTCTGATGTTCTAGTATTAATGCTGTTTTTCGGTATTTGGGGTGATATATTGTGGGGTTTAGGGGCATTTTAAAAACTTTTTAAAGTATTTATGTCTTGGAACATACCAAGGGAATTATATGGAGAGCCATGTAGCTAAAAACTTGAGATCCTTGGTCACTGATCACTTTTTCTCATATTAGTCACAATGACCTGGTCGGTCTCTGGGCAGTTAAAAATAATTTCTTGGGAAACTGATACAGGGATTTGCCAGCCCTACTCCCATTTCTGAAAAATTTCCTAGAACTCTGAGTACATAGACTTGAACTGAGCCAACTCATAGATCTGCCATTTTAACAGGAGAGGCTTTGTAGGGGCCAGGTCTCAGTCAGAAAGAATGTTGTTATAATTCATTGTCCTTTTCACTCGGCAATACTGTTCTACTGACGAAGCTATCAGGACTGCTGATTCAGCTCTGCTGTAGAATACTGGCATTTCCCACTTTGTGCCCCACATTTTAGGTTCCTAACTGGCAGCTAGAAGAAAGCTCCAGCCAAAAAAATACAACTTCTCCCTGTAATTCTTATTTTTATCCTTCTAAAATGGGCCGAAAAATTTAGGGGGGAAAATCCTTATTTTTCTTTTCTTTAACCTATAGTCATTTGTATGTCACCCCTTATTTTCTTTCTCTGGGTATCAGAGGACGCCTCCCCAGAATAGGTTGCCCCGCAGTCTAAAAGGGGGCAGCAGGCAAGGAAACAAAGGCTCTCCTTAAAGTCTCAGACATCTGTTCTTCATCCTTTACTCGCTTTCTACCAAAGGTCTTATCCTTAATTCTTAGGGAATTAAGGAAAAAGAGGAAATGTCTCACACCCCCAATGGTGGTCCTTTTGTCACTGTTCATAACCATGCCATTTTTAGAGGCTGTTTGGTTTAGTTCCTTAGTCCTCTCTTCAGTCATTTTTTTCATTGTATATCCTTATTTACTAGGGTCCCCAGAGGTTCAAATAAGTGAGGTAGGACACGAGTCTAATAATGACATGTCAGGAGTTCTTGAATTTTAAGTGTCTTCATAGGCGACATCACTGTAAGCAGTATGGAGCCCTCGACCACAGTGGTTCATATAGCTTTACATGCAATCAGAGCACACCTCAAAGAAGTCTGCTAGATCATTTGTGGGCTTGTATAGCCTAGGGAGGTCCCTTGTCCACCCTATGTCACTATGTGAAGGATGCCATACATGCTAGCATCCATCTGGTGCACAACTGAAAGCATTAGGTGGGGACAGATTACAATAAAACTGTGACAAACTTATGTTAAAAATGATTTACCTTATATTTCCACCGTGAATCATGAATGGAGCTAGAATCTTGAGGGTAAGGGGTAGTTTGCTTGTCAAGTAGCATGTTAACGGCCTTTCTGATTCTCAGTATCCTTAAATGTAAAATAAGGAGATTGAGTTGAATAATCCTGAATGGACTTCCTGGCTGTAAAAACTTCATAGAAGTATTCAAGGTTCTCCTTAAAACAGAGTCTTGTGCCATCAGGCTGCTTGAGTTGAATCTGGTTTACATTTTGTGAACTATTTAGAAAATGAGTAATTTACAAAAGTTGTAGTTCCTGTATTTTTAAATAACACCAAATAAATGAATAAGTCTTTTTTTTAGGGGGGGAAGGGCAGAGGGAGAGAGAATCTCAGTTTCACAACCCTGAAATCATGACCTGCACAAAAATCAAGAGTTGGACGCTTCACTGAATGAGCCTCCTAGGCACTCCAGGAGTGTCATTTTTTTTAACACTTTAATTTTGTATAAATAAAGTCTGTTAGGGTGGGTTTAATGAGATTTAGATCTCTAAATAGTCCTGGAGTCATATTTATGCTATTAATATGCTTGGTAAACTTTTAAATTGAGGTATAATTGACATACAACATTATGTTAGGTAAACTTTTTTTTTTTTTTTTTTTTTAAGGAAAATTGAGCTTTATCTCCACTCTGAATTTCACTAATTAAGAATTATAAGAGAATGAGGGCACCTGGGTGGCTCAGTGGGTTAAGCTTCTGCCTCCGGCTCAGGCCATGACCTCAGGGTCCTGGGATCAAGTCCCGCATCAGGCTCTCTGCTCAGCAGTGATCCTTCTTCCCTCTCTCTCTCTCTTTGCCTGCCTCTATGTCTACTTGTGATCTCTCTCTGTCAAATAAATAAATAAAATCTTTTTTTAAAAAAAGAATTATTGAGAATAATAATAATAGCAAGTAACTGTGAAATAAAACGGGAACGCCTGGCTAGTTCATTCAGTAGAGCATTAGTCTCTTGATATCAGGATCGTGAGTTTGAGCCCCACATTGGGTGTAGATATCTAAAATAAATAAGTAAGTAAACTTTAAAAACAAAAACAAAGCAAACAAAAAAAAAAAAGAAATGAACAAAAACTTCAAAGTACTTCCTCTTGCTGTATTCTGGTTGTAGATGCTGAAGTTGTACTTGAAGCCCAGGTAGGCCACAAGGTGGCACCATTAGGTCACAGATAAAGTGTTGTTGCAAAAAAACAAAAAAACAAAAAGAACCCTGATTTTTGAAAAATCACTTCATTACAAAAATAATTCATATGCATGAAAGACTTCAGATTGACATTCCAGTGCTTATTTAATATCTTTATTATATAATTACAAATTGTAAACTGAAGACTTCTATGGGGGCAAGTCATTTGCTAAGAATATTAAACATTCTGAAATTACACGGTAAAGATTTTGGAAAATACTGAAAGGTATTAGAATAAAATAAAATATCCACGGTACCAGTACTCCATTTGTGAACAATTAATTTTTATTTGAAGCCAATATTTCTCCAAAAGTTGAACTGAACTAAATTTTAATGCAAGAATATAAGTAAAGTAGTACAAACATTGGAGAAAATATATAACAGAAATCCTTGTTTGGTGTTTTTTGATTTTCTGATGGAGAAAGAAAATTTTACACAAGTGTTTTCTCACTATCCCAATGAGTAAGAAATCCATGAGAATAATGACTCCAGGAATTTAGTCACTTCCTATAAAGTAGAAAATATTCCCAAATATTTTGTTGTTGTCTTCTCACACTTAGAAAAGATTACTTTGAGAAGATTGCAAAGAGTTAATTCAGAATATATGACTGAATGTTTCCGGTAAACATGGACCGATGTTTCCTGTGAAGTAAGAAACATTTCCAGATATTTATATTGTTTTCCTGCAGTTTGAAAAATTTACTTTGAATGAAATGATTATAAGGAGTTAATTCAGAATATGTGGGCTAGACTAATGTTTCCCTTTACGTAATCTTTGATGAAAAGTTTCCTAAACTAATTCATTATATGAAAAAGAATTTTATGAAAGCAAACTTAGTGCCATTTGGTTTTTGCCCATAAAATGAGGATAATTGATCATACTTACCTTTTATATAAGACTTATCTAAAGGTTAAATCAATCATTCCAGGAAAAACAATAAGTGCCTGGAATATAATAACTTAGTAAATGTTAAATATTATGTATCTCATGTTGCTAAGCAGTTGTTGCATAGTAATAGCAGACATATAAACAAATTCTTGTTTCTTTTTTCATTAAGCTTTCTTTCCTAAGAGTGTTTACTAAGTAGTACCTGATTAGCCTACTTTCAATTATTCTATGAACTTAAACATAATAAACTGGCCTTTAGTAGCATCCTATAATTCACACATTTTAATTAACCTCACCTTTATTGTTTTAATAAAGTTTTAATTAAGCAATTGAAAGCTTGGCATTGAAGAAATCACAACGTTAAGAATTTTAAACAAATCAAGTTAGACTTGGAAATATCACAAAATCAATGTAAAGTAAAAATATATCTGTAGGAGATCCAGATCTATCTAAAAATTATTCTTTTTGAACTTCTGTTAATTATTTTTGAGACTTGAAAGTAAAATTCGGAGGGTTCTATTTATGAACTTCCTCCTTCAGATGGTCTTCATGGTGCTAGAATATCCTGAAAGGATAATATTCTCAATTCTTTTTCAATTTACTTTCATGCTATCAAAAAGGGGCCTACCTTTTTTCTTTTTTAAGAACTCAAAACAAATATCCACATATTTTGCCTTTATTTTGGACAGATAAGTCCAAGGTTAAGAATTGGGATTCTAGCCATACAATCTGTGAGAATTTATTTCCCAGGCCCTTCTAAGACAGTCATCCAAAAATCGATAAATAGGGGTTTTAAAAGGGATTCAGATTAAAGTGAACTATAGTTTAACATGAACCATACACCAGAATCTTTGAAGTTTTTATTGTGAGCAAAGCAAGCATTACATCAGGATTGCTGTCAAAGTAAAACTGTTTGCCATAAAGAAATAAGACCAGGGCCACCCCCATGACTCAGTTGATTGAACATCCATCCGACTCTTGGTTTCAGCTCAGATCATGATCTCAGGGTTGTGGGATCAAGCTCCAAGTGGGGCTCTGGTCTCAGCAGGGAGTCTGCTTAAGATTTCTTTGACTCCCTCTGTCCTTCCCCTGCCCCCCACCACATTCTCTCTCAAATAAATAAATAAATAAATCTTTAAAAAAGAAAAAGAAACTAATTCCACATTGTAGCTGGATCCATTTGTGTCACATCTGTTAAATGCATTGCCTGGGAATCCATTACGATAGATTCCATTACAAGAATTATGAGAACCTATCATGATAGTACTAAAAATACTATTTAAAGGTCTCTTAGACTATGTTTTGTTTGTTTTTTAAGATTTACTTATTTTAGAGAGAGAGAGTGAGCAGGGGGAGGGGCAGAGAGAGGGGGAGATAAGCAGACTTCCTGCTGAACAGGGAACCCCACACAGGGCTTGATCTCAGAACCCTGAGATCATGACTTGAGCCAAAACCAAGAGCCGGTCACTTAACCAACTGAGCTACCCAGGTGCCCCTCTCAGACTATGTTTTGATGAGCTTAAAATGTCAGTGAATTTAAATTCGGGTAATAGGAAAAATGCAAAGCAATTTTTTTAATGTGCTAAGGGATTTAATAAGGAAATTATGGAAAATTAGGATATTAAAGAATAACATCATTAAAATTATTTTTTGAAAACTGGTAATGTAGAAGGGTGTTCATGATACAGTAAGTAAAAAAGTTCAACATTTGCATTTATAGTATGAATTAAATATATATTCATATAGAGAAAAAAGGCTGGAGGGCCATAGCACCAAAATAGTAGTAATAGTTATTTCTAGTTGGTAGGATTATGGGTAACTTTTATTTTCTTCTCTTTGTTCATATTTATTTTCTTAATAAATTCTAGGTTTGCTCATAAAAAATGTTACCTTAAATCTTCTTAAGATGGGGGTGCCTGGGTGGCTCGGTCAATTAAGCATCTGCCTCCGGCTCAGGTCATGATCCCAGAGTCCCCGGATTGAGCCCCTCATCAGGCTCCTTGCTTAATGCTGAGTCTGCTTCTCCAACTCTGCCTCTCAACCCGCTCGTGCTTTTTCTCTCTCTCTCTTTTTCTCAAATAAATAAATATTTAAAAAAATAAAATAAAATCTTTTTAAGATGAACTTAATTGAATGTGTAATCCACAAAGAATTATTGGATTCTCCTATGTCTAGATTTCAGAAAAAATGTGCCAGGCACTATGTAATATGCAAGGATACACAGACATCTCAGACCCATTTCTTGCATTTTAGAGACAAGGTCTGGCAGGAATTTTTGCAAACAGTTGTGAGCAAGCAACCGAGCTTTGTGTGACCCATTTCCTACTGATTATCTTGATAACTGCATAGAGGTGGCATATTAGAAATAGTGTAGACTAAATTTGAAGCCCGCTCTGCCACTTAATAGCAGTGCGGCATTAGACTCATTAACCTCTCTGAGCCTCGGAAATTATTAAGACCACTATGTTAGAGATATATAGCCATTGAGGAAAAGCAGGCTGAAAAAAATATATTATTAACATTTTGAGAAGGAATTGTTAAAATTTTGACTTGTGCAGAGCTAGATTTCTTTTAGATGTGGCTTTTTTCCCTTACCCTAGTACCTGTGGATCTGTATAGCACTTGGATTTTAAGAACAGTAATTCTAAAGTGCTAGCAGTTAAGATTTAATGACTTCATTGGAAGTTCTTATTTTATGGTTCTTTGAGGTTATTTTTGTATTTTGAAACAACTGTATCCTTTTAAAAGTTTAAGAATAACCACATGAAGTATAGAGAATCCAGATTTGGGTTTCCATTTACTGTATATCACTCTCAGTTTTAATACTTTTCTAGGACATTAGAAAATGTAGGCAGTCCGATCTGATAATGCGTCTCTCCAGGTATGCCATTTTCCCCTTGCATTTTGCTGAAGTGTCTGATGCTTTGATCTCTGATCAAAGTTGCTATGTAGGCATAATGTCAGTCCATGTGAACCAAGAATGTATCACTTAGTCTTGCCTTTCCCAGTGAAAGGCAAAATGAAAAATAAATGAATACATTATGTATGGTTGGTGATACTGGATATAGAAGATGAATTTAAAGTTAGGTTTAATGAATGTATATTAAAATACAACAGGTTTTCTCCATTAGTTCTTTACCCACCAAGAATACTATCTTAAGGTTATATAGATATGGCCCAGTATTGACATAAAAATATAAAAGAAAAAGAATATTAATTAGAACTATCAAGTCAGTGACTCACATGCTTCCTCTAAAATGCCCTTATTGTTTTGTCATTTGGATTGAGACATGCGCTGTGTAGCATTAAGAGTTCTTGTTACTGACATCTAGGTGACTGCTTCCCTCCAAGACATGACCCCCAGAGTCTGCCTTTTAACAATCCCAGGGAATTGGCCTCTGAACTAGTCACTGTCCTTCATGGACACTGTCCCTTAGGAACCGGGCTGTGGTGAACAAGGAGAGGATTTGGGGGGCTTGACTGTTCCCACAATTGACTGTTCTTATGGGTTTTCCTCTGCCAGGAATCTGTTATCAATTTCCTTTCTTGGAAGTCTTTACTCCCCACTAGAGGTCACCCCATTGCTAGATGATGCTCTGTTACCAGGGGATCAATGCTCAGTGTTCCATGCAGGCTATCTTCAGTACAGCAGAGAAGTAGCTCCCCAGAACTATGCCCATCCTCAGGAAGTTAATAACTATTAATTTTTGAGTACTTAAGTCACACAATTAGTAAGTAGCTAAACTGGGGTTCAAACCCCAGCTCCAGATACATTCTGGGTGAGGGAGCTCTTTTAACATCTTCTGACACTAGAAAAAGTGCCTGTCTAGATTATTATACACTCCTGGAAGTAGTCCCTCAGGAAAGTCAGACAGTATCTTAGCTCTCTCCCTCCTCCTCTTCTACCTTGAAAAGCAGTCTTCACTATGCTTAGATTTTATGTTCATTTACAGGGGAACAGACTCATCCGTCTGTGAATCTGGAAAGATAGTAGTTCAGTTTTCATACTCACACATTAATGTTTCTAACTCTACTTGTGGAATGGTTCTTACTGCACACTACCTTTGGTAAATACTAGGGTCCTTATTAACGCTTAATCCAACAAACTCTTCTGTAAATTACCTCTCGCTGTCCTGGTTGTGTGAGCCATCCAGGCAGATGATTCCCAAAGAACACCTTACTTTCTCTTTTCTTTTCTTTTTTTTTTTTTTTTTTTTGCATAGGGACAGTAGGCACCTTCAGATTTGACTATCTTTTTTTTTTTTTTTTTTTAAGATTTTGTTTTTTTATTTGAGAGAGAGAGAACACAAGTAGGGGGGAAGGGCAGAGGAGAAGCAGACTCAGCAGCAGGGCCTGATCCCAAGACCCTGGGGCCGGGACCACAGCTGAAGGCAGACGCTTAACTGACTAAGCCACTCAGGCACCCCATAAATTTTCATTTAGTCCAAATCTTTAAACCTCCATACCAGCAATTAAACTCCTGGCCATTTGTCCTAGAGAAATGAAGACGTCCGTTCACATAAAAACATATACCTGAATGTTTTAGAAGCTTAATAACACCTCCAAACTGGAGACAACCAAATGTCCTTCAAAGGGTGAATGGCTAAACAAGCTCTGGTGCATCCATACCATGGAATACTACTCCATAAGAGAAAAGAATCACACTATTGATACACACTACAACCTGAATGAATCTTCAGAGAATTATGTTGAGTGAGAAAAAAAAGCCAACCCCAAAAGGTTACATGCTGTATGGTTCCATTTATATAACATTCTTGAAATGACAGAATTCTAGAAATGGAAGACAGGATAGTGGTTTCCAGGGGATAAGGTGGGGTGAGGGTGGAAGGGAAGTAGGTGTGGCTATAAAAGGGCAATATGAGAGAGCTCTGTGGTGATGGAAATGTTCTAGATCTTGATTATCAATGTCAGTATCCTAGTTGTGATATTACATCGGGGGAAACTGGGTGAAAGTACACAGGATCTCTTTGTACTATTTCTTTGAACTTCGTGTGAATCTACAATTATTTCAGAAAGTTTAATAAAAAATCTTTAGTCCTCTTCATTCCTTGAACCATAGTTAATATGTGTTCTGAGTTTTACTTTCATAACTTCTTGAGAAGCTATTAATAGATTTCTAGTGATTAGGTTCTAAATGGGGTGTTAGACATTTTCTTGGCAGGTTTCAAGTATAATTAGGTCTAATGCATTTGTGTAATATTAAATTGGAAATCACATAAATCTGTAATTTGATCAAATGTATTTTCTTATGGGACTTGCCATCAAAAGAAAGTGGCAGAAGTATTGTCTTGTGAATGTAAAGAAACTTTCTTATGGCTTTTTAAAAAGTTTTTATTTAAATCCCAGTTAACATAGTGTAATATTAATTTCAGGTATATAATATAGCAATTCAACACTTCAACACCCAGTGCTCATCACAACAAGTACACTCCTTAATCCCCATCACCTATTTAGTCCATCCCCCCACCCACTCCCCTTATGGTCACCATCAGTTTAGGAACTTTCTTATGAATTTAACAGGTCATTTAAAGGGGTAACTATTTAATCTATAACTCTATCTCCAAATGAGAAGCAAAGTTTGTTCTTTTCATAATGTGAACCCCACTATCTTCAGAATAACATCTGCAGCATTTTAACATTGAAAATCATGTATTAGAAGTAGGCTTTAGTCATGAAGATTCAGCCTCTAGTGGTCAGGATAAGAAAGTAAAGGTACTGTACTTTGGATGAACTCAGAATATTTGTGATTAGAAATTGATTAGAAAGTGATTAAGTGGCTGTAATTTGAAGTTTGTTTAAATTGGTACATATAATTTGTCAGCCCTCATCTTCTAGTCTTGCAGTGACAACCCTTTTGATACAACATGATTTATGTATTTAAATGGAGCCTCATAAGATACCATTCATTATTTCTTGTACAAGTTTATTTAAAGGAATTTGATAATATTGAGCATGAATAACCAGTAAAAACTTAATCTGAATCTCAGCCTGAGCCACAAATTCGAGATTTAGTCTTTATACCCTACCACTTAGCATAGTATCTGCCATATTTTGAGCACATAGTAAATGTTAGTTTCATGAATTTACACTGATGTTTTGTGGTCCCTGCTGCCTGTGCATGACCCTACTTCCACAATCCCTTTAAGGGGCAGACAGGGTACTTGAGATGTCTCTTAGTGCAGAGGGGAAACGTGAGGGGGTCCCAGCAAGAGCATGAAGGTGGGACAGCAGCATGTTTCAGGAGGAGCATGGTCTGGCATGTGGAAAAGTCTGCAGATAGATTTGGGCCAATTTTTCTTTCACACTGAAGAGCAAAAGGGACAGAGGATCCATCTCATAGGGAGATTTAAGTATCAGCATTCAGGATGGATTAGAAATATTTCTCCTTAAATGTATCCTATTTGGTTTAAATATAAATATTGACTGTTTTTACTTACCTCCATAGCATTTTATTTCTAGAAATGCTTTTGTGGACTACTGTGAGATCTAGCCACTATTTATAATATGAAAAATGGGCATTCTGAATTCCAGTGACTTAGAATGAATTTTCAGAGTCCAGTTTGTCCTCTACTAGTGGCACATAATTTGATTCTTTTTCTTTTATCTTGTTGGCCATGCTTTCTTGTTTGGGGCAACAGAGCCACTCCTTAGGAGGCCTTCTGTTCTCCCATTTCACTACTTTATTACTTGTCAGTTACTACTAGCCTCACAAATTGATGCTTTACCAATAGATTTTCTGGAGACTATCCACAGAGCCCAACAGCTTGTCTGTGTTTAATAGAACAGCTAGACTTATGTCACACCCTTATTATAACTGAAGTTTTTGTTTACTGTAGGTCCTTGTTGTCACATTTCTTGATATTCTGTTGAACCTTCTTAAGAATTCAGAGAAACTTCTGGGTGACCACTGAAAGAAAGATCTAATCTCCAGGCTTACGTGAGTATTTTTCTGCTGTCAACTTCCTCACAATATTTGAAAGCTACGATACCTTGTTTTATGGCTTATTCAGTTCTGTGATCAAGATGAAATATGTTATCTATCATTGGCCTTATTTAATTTGGGGGTAAAGTTAGTTTCTCAAGGACACAAAGAAAATCACAAAATACACCACTCTTATTCTCACTTAAAAAATAAACAAACAAGGAAGACTTTTTATCCCCCACCACTGAGCCAACATTCAAAAGAATCCCAGGTCTTCAAACCACAAGAATTCTTACTGTGTTAGAACCAAAAATATCAAGTTTGTTTTTCATTATCTGTTCTTATAGAATTGAACCAAAAGACAGTATCTCTTGAAAAGCACTTGATATGTGGTATATTATTTTTTTTAAATGCCTCTGATAACTTTGTCCTTTTTAATTATCTAATCCAGTGAATATGGTAGGGGAAAATAGGGAGGTTACCCTCAAAACAGAATTCTTGACTATTCTATTTTATTAATTTTTTTTTTTTTTTTAAGATTCTATTTATTTACTTGCCAGAGATCACAAGTAGGCAGAGAGGCAGGCAGAGAGAGAGGGGGAAGCAGACTCCCCGGTGAGCAGAGAGCCCGAGGCAGGGCTCAATCCCAGGACCTAAGCCAAAGGCAGAGGCCTAACCCACTGAGCCACCCAGGTGCCCCAATTCTTGACTATTTTAAAGAGTAATTTCTTCTTAATGGGTTGATTTCTTTAAAAAGCATTATATAGTGTCATAATCTGAAATCTGTTTTATCTCGATCTCTGTATTTCTTAATCCTTAGCAGTTTTTTCCCATAATTAGAATTATCCTTAAGAACAACTTCTCACCATTCATTAAGTTGTGCTAATTCTATCTTCTCTATCCTTCTCCATTGTGATCCCATCTACCTGCCACTGCCTTAGATCTGGCTGTCATCATTTCTTAGTGACCTGCTGATCTTCCAGTCTCCAGCCTCAACCCCCTCTAAACTAACCTTTCCTTCTGACAGAGTAATCTTTCTGAAAGACTAATATAATAAGACCATGCCATTTCCATGACTTGAAATCTTTCAGTGACTAAAATTCTAAAATTCAGTATAATAACCCTTACATAGAGTTGTTAGGAAGATTAAATAAAATTCATTAGACACCCTTGGTGCGATGCCTGCCTTGGAACAGGCCTTCAGTGTGTGTTAATATTATCCCTTTGCACAGAGAACCCATGAAACCGGCAGAGCTCTGGTGGAAGGTAGCCCACATCTAGAAGGACTGTGGCTCTGTTGGGAAACCAGGCTAAAAGGAGTGGTGGCCAAGAATCTCAACATACTCGATAGCCATGCTTTCCTGAATCCCCTTGAGGTTAAACACAAGAATAGATTGGTCTAATATCCAGCTCTATCAGTGTTCCAGAAAGAAAGCCTTTATCTGATAAATTACAAGCCAACCCTGTCTGTGACTCAGTTTTTGTAGCTATAAAGTGAGGGAGTCATCTCTATAAACATATTGGTCTTTGCCTTTGTGTTTTCTTCTTTTGGTTTGTTTTCTCTTGAGTTTCTTAGCAAGGTTTCTTTTGTCAGACTTTAACTTTTCTTAAATGAACCAAGAGGAGGTCAGGGAGATACACACACACACACACACACACACACACACACACAGAGACCAAGAGACTGCTGGGGTAGTGAAGTATCAGTGAAAGAGGTGTGGACACACTGGAGAGGCTAGGTTGTTCGGTTGGATTAAATTTGCAGAGTGGAAACAGTTGGGATTGTTGCCTTTGTTCAGCCTTTATTCCCAAACAGACCTATTTTTCTTTGTCTCCGTCTTCAGACAGTGGGAGTTTGGCAAAATCCGATTATTTAGATAACCACAGAATAGCAAAATAAAATCAATACTATAAAAAAGTCTGAATTGATTTCATGGTATTTCCAATTTTTCAGTTTAGTTTGTTGCTTTTCTTAGCTTTTCTCCTTCTATGAAAATTGAAGTTTCTGCTATAGACAAAACATTCAGCGGTCTTTATTAAAAACGAATAAGCTGTTTCATTGTTTTTTCTTACTGATTTAATTAACTTTTGAGTAGGTAGTTCTGTTTACCATGTAGAATATCTCAAATACGATAAAAAAGCACATATGGGAAAGAGAGTTACTTTGTTTTAAATAAGAATCTCTACCAGCAGTAGCATGTGTTTGAAGTTTAAGGGTAACGTTATGTATGTCTTCTGACAATGCAATAAACTTAACTCTAAGCAATCATATCTTCCTTAGTTTTTAAAAGTTCTTAATCTTTTGCCTAATAAAAAGCAAAATAGAGCTTTATAGTAATTTATTTGCAGTTTTGATCAAGTGGATATGAAGAAAATAAGACATTTTAATGAGAAATAAAATCTAATTGATAACTTTGTTGTTGTTTCTGTTTGCTGAGGTAATTTATTAGAGGCAGGAGGCCAAGAAGGATAAGAAATAGTGCTTCTTTAAATGACTTCATTGTCTTGATTTAGTTTGGCTTCTCCGAATCTCACCTCATATTTCATTACAGGCATAGTCCATCCACTCCATCAGAATAATGTCCTACGTTTTTGTAAATGATTCGTCTCAGACTAATGTGCCCTTGCTACAAGCCTGTATTGATGGAGACTTTAACTATTCCAAGCGGCTTTTGGAAAGTGGCTTTGACCCAAATATTCGTGACAGCAGGGGCAGAACTGGCCTTCACCTCGCAGCAGCTAGAGGGAATGTAGACATCTGCCAGCTGTTGCATAAATTTGGTGCTGATCTTCTGGCCACAGATTATCAAGGAAACACAGCTCTTCATCTCTGTGGCCATGTGGATACTATTCAATTCTTAGTTTCCAATGGACTCAAAATTGATATTTGGTAAGTGCTCTGTGGTTTTTGAAGTCGAGTCATTTCTTCCCATTAGTTTGTCAACCAGTGGTCCAATCTCAGAGTCTATTGATTCTGCTTTCTCATTGATCAGCTGCAGTGACAAGTTCAACAAGGCATGGAGGACAAGGTAATCTTGTTAGGGGAGTGAGAAAACGAGAGGCCAACTTCTAGATTTATGCTGAAGCAGTACAAGTTTTCTGTGAAAACAGTGGTGAGGTTCTGCTACCAGTTATTGCATATTGACGGATAAGAGAAAAAAAAAGGAAAAAACTAACATTTGTTGAAAACGTGTTATGGACCGGGTGCTGTGTTTACTTACATTAGCTCATTTAATCCTTAGAATGAATAGCTCTTAAGGTTGGTGTTATCTTCATTTTGCAAATGCAGCATTTGATACAAGAAGGGTTTAAAACAAAGACAGAGGTCACACAGCTGGAATTTGAACTTAGTTCTGCCGGATTCCAAATTGTTCCGTCTTCTATCGTATAATATTCCATGCTGGCTTCATAATCTCTCTGGGACTCAGAGTCCTTTTTATACTGAACAGTTTGAAGAAATAGTGTTTGTTTTAATGATACCTTGTCTCAGAGTGGAAAAGGTGTGAGACCATCTTTAAAACTGAGCTTGACCTTTAAACTACACTTACATGTTGCATTGATTTATTGGTGCTCTGCTGTCCCTAAATCTGAAAAAGACAGCAAATGTGATGGACAAATGTGGTGCGAATTGGCTTTGGGATTCACTATTACTTGGCTCTTTTCTCTTACTAGGGTTCAGTAGCTAGGTGAGCCAGAGCAGCTTATTTGGTTGCTTTGGGCTTTTATTTGCTTTTAATTCTTAGACTTAAAAAAAAAAATATGCTCTATTGCCATAAAATATAAATGTCAGGTAGGAATGAATTTAGAATCTAGAATTTGCAGTTAGTTTCTAAGAAAATGCCCTATGTTTCTTTGATTTATTCTCATTTATTTACACTTCTGCCTATATATTCTTCTTCCTTTTTCCCTATAAGGAAAAAAATAGCTTAACTCAAAATTAAAATTCCAGTTCAGTCATTGGTTCTGCTCTGGTCTTTGAGTTAATTTGGCCCACTCCTTTGTCACTGAGAGCTAAACAAGAGGGTACTAATGATATAATCCAACTATAATGATGACGTCTTTATATTTATGAACTTTTTTTTTTTAAGTAATCATCAAGGTGCTACACCCTTGGTTCTGGCAAAGCGCAGAGGAGTGAATAAAGATGTCATTCGATTGCTGGAATCTTTGGAAGAACAAGAGGTAAAAGGATTTAACAGAGGAACTCACTCAAAACTGGAGACCATGCAGACAGCTGAGAGTGAAAGGTACTTAACAATGTAATTTTTTAAGGGACAAGTCACTTTAAGTCTTTGGATCTTTTATAATAACTTTGTGAGCTTTCTATTTATTTGCTTTCAAGTACAGAGCTTTGATACTTTCTTTGAACTTTATATAAGTCCGTATGGCTCCAGATTACAATTGAGAAGCTATTAAGAGAAAGTACTACGTGCCCACATGCACGTAATGTTCTGTTAGTCCCTGTGCAAGGAAGCCTTGCAGTATTGTCAGCACAAGGGTGAAGAGATGGTTAAGAGCTGAATTTGAGGGAAAGAAACAGGAGTTTGAGAACTTTAAGTGCAGGTCACAAACAGAATGGAATTGCTTAAAGCGGGAGAAGGGTAAGACTAGAAACTTGGACAACATTAGAAAGACTGAAAAGGCCATTTCAAAGGTAAAGTGGAGCACTGAGGAAAAGTAAAACAGGAGGAGAGAAATGAAAATTTAACACCCAGTTCAGGAATGTGAAAGTGAAAGTAACTTTCCCATGATTTGGAACAAATGAAATTTGGTCTCCTGTAAGTAACTGAAGCTAAGATGTAGTGACTGACAGGCCTTCAGTATCTCATCATTTCTCATCTAGAAGCAGTTTACAAGACGGTTCAGGGAGCTCAGAAAAGGTGACAAATCATCTTTTCTCCTGGCCCCACTAGCTCAACGGGTAAAGTCCGTAGTTCAGACTGAGTTGTACTAGCATGGAGTCTGGTTGATTGCCACGAAGTTTCAGGCTTCCAGGTAATTGCAAGGTAGGACAGGTGATGAACCTGCTATTGTCTCCTCCCAAAATTTTCAGTGGAATATATTTCAAGGGCTCTCATGAGCTGTTGACCCAGTAGTTTGACTGATCAGGACTTGGAAATAGGATCATATGCTCCAGTTAGACTGTTGGGATCATTGTTTCTGTGAGTTCTAATTGAAATTGTCTATTTTTTTTTATAGTTGACCCTTAATTTGATTCCTTTGTACCAGTGATTGCTTTCCTTTCCTTCATGTGCTGGCTGGTATACTCCTTAGGAACCATGAATTCTACTCTCAATCATAAGACTATTTGTTTAGATACTTCTAAGAACTTATTACTGTCCAAAGAAATTAAGAGTTTTACTTCTAGAACAATGCATGCTGCTCATGAGTTATCACTGAAAACTGACATGTGGATAAAATAAGAAGTCCAAGATATATTGCAAGCTCTTTTGCTCCCACCTGTGTACTCTGAATTGGCAGAATGTCATAATCAATATGACAACATTGAGTTTTCTATTATTTGTTGAAGACTGTGTTATTCCAAAATATCTTGAAATTTATTTTCATAAATACTTTAAGTTTCTTTACCATGAAAAAAGTCCAAGAATGTGTTTTTGCTTGGTATGTTCTGGGGACCTTGCTTGCTACATTTTGTTAATAGCCAGTTTCTTGGCATCTCCTTATCAGAAATATATGTCTAACTTTATTTTGCCTAGGTAGTGATTACTTACTAAGTAGTAGAAATAATTAGTCGTTTGAGCTGCTCCACATGAAATATTTACTCCTGCTTCTCTCACATACCTGTCATTTCCTTGCATAAGGATTTGTATTATTTATAGCATTGTGTAAAGCCAGTTCTTAAAAAACCCAATTACTAATACTTGTACTGTGTGGTTGCACTACCTTACTCCTGCCCTTCAGTATCATGGCAGACATGTGGTAGTTGAAGTTTAAATTAAAAAACTCAAGGACAACATCATTGGTCATTAGGGAAATGCATAGCAAGGCCGTAGTGGGTTACCACTTCATAGCAGTAGGATGGCTACAGTCAAAAAGATGGAACAACAACAAGTATTGGTAAGGATGTTGAGAAACTGGAACCCTTGTACATTGCTGGTGGGAATGTAGAGTAGCAAAGCTGCTTTGGACAACAGCCTGGCAGTTGTCAAAAAGCTATACAGAATTACCATATGACCCAACAGTTCCACTTTAGGTATATACCCAAGAAAATTGAAAACCTGGTTTCGTACAAGAACTTGTGCACAAATGTTTATAGCAGTATTATTTATAATAGCCCAAAGGTGGAAACCACCCAAAAGTCCATCAACTGATAAATGGATAAACAAAATGTCATCTGTGCATCTAGTGGAATATTACACCATAAAAAGGAATGAACTACTGATATGTGCTACAATGTCAGTGAGCTTTAAAAGCATCCTCCATAAAAGAAGCTGGTCAAAATGCCATATATTATATAATTCTGTTTATATGAAATGTTTGGAATTGGCAGAAAGAAAGTAGGTTAGTGGTTGCCAGGAGCTGATGGAAGTGGCAATGGGAAGTGACTGCTAAAGGGTACGGGGTTGATTATAGAGGTGATTAAAATGTTCTGACATCAGTGGTGGTGGTTGTATAACTTTGTCAATATACTAAAAAAAAATACGCCTTATTGTACAAGATGAATTTTATATATGAACTATACCAATAGAAAAAGTTATGGAATAAAGCTTAATGGGATTGGCTAGCACATGGCATTGTGGCAAAGCTGTGTGATCATTAGCAGAACATAAAGCAAGTTTTGAATGTACTCAGTTTTTCCATCACTCTTAGGATTCTCTGAGACATAGCATAACTTAAGGGTCTATAAATCAAGATGATGAAAAATATTTTCCCACTCCCCCATATATCCTAAATTTAATAGTTATTTTAAATTTGTGGGTATAGGATGACAAAGACACTGTAGATGACACACGTACAAAAAAACTTCTGAGCATTCAGTAGAAAACATTTCACTGGATAAGGTCACTATGGAAAATTCTGATTGGCAGAGCTTCTTAAGCTCCTAGAGATTGCTCAGCGGAATTCTCGTTTTATATCTAATATCTTTGAACATGAGATCACATCAGCTTGGACATTCACTATATTTCATACAAGTCCGAATTAACCTCTCCTGAACTTCTTTATCTAATCATGGTATCATGTGTTTAAACCTTCTCAAAGTTCCAATCTTATTTTTGAACTTGCTTCAGTTTTCTTAAATTTTTGTATTCATGTAGACTCCCACTGAAAATGTCTTTTCTTATTTAGAGAATAAACATCTTTTAATATAGAAGAAAGAAAAGCTTGGATATCAAGCAGAGTGGCCAATTAGGAAGTCAGCTTCCTATGATTAGAGAAGACCTCTAATACTAGTAAATGCTGAAGAATGTCTGGTTAAGTGTCAAGAAGTAAAGTAAAATTATAGGTTAAATAAAAATGCTAGTTTGTAAGACACTGTTTTATTTTGTTTCCATTGTTCTGAGCCCAGACGGTTGGGAGAATATGAAGAGAAAGGTTTTAGGAAGGGTGGTAAATGATCTTTTATAAGCAACAGATAGTTGATATATAGGATTATGGTGATTGTGGCTTTAATCTAAATGATACCCTGTTATTGGACCTGCATTTTGTGACATAATTGCAGGTGCTTATCGCTCTGAGCTTTAAATTCTTCACAGTGTGGCCATCCACATATCAAAGTCAGATACCCTGTTTTCTACTTTCAGGGGTCATATTTCTCATTGATAGAGTTCTGAAAACCAGAATTATTCTTATGGCTTTTGTGCTACCTTATTACCTGTTGTGCTACCTAGATTCAGCCTTTATGCAGAAACAAAATAAACTTATTTTGTATTATTGTACAAGAGAGAACTACAACCAGTGGGTGGAAGCTATTAAGAATTCCTAATGACTAGGCTTGTTCAGATGTTCAACAGACTGAGCTAAGTGTCCATTTTTAGAGGATTACAGTTAAAAGAAGTAATTCCTTCATTGTTCAGATAATTTAAAAGTTAATGAAAATCCCCTTTTGACTTTAAGATTCACACACTGTGTAAAAGTGAATCATAAAATCATTTTTAGATTTACCCATCTTTGCTTATTTTCATTAATATGAATTCTTAAAATATGAATCTTTGTTTTGAATTCTTCTAAATTTAAAGTAACTTAGATACTAAGAGTTTAAAACAACTCATTTGACCTACAGTCAAGACTTCTGCTTGGGACCTTTTCATTAGAAAAGGATTTTTGACTCTAACTCTGCTGGATACCAAACCAAGAAACATAATCATTGCGGCTTAATTGGCAATTGAATGTAGATTGTCCTGATACATGCAGATACATACATCAGTACATGAATGTATGAGAGCACGTATATGTCAGTTTTCTTCTTGCAAGTGTTGTCTTGGCTTTTCTAAGTAACATGGTTGCTGTTGTATCTTTCTGAAATGGGTGGAATGTGTTGTTCATGCCCCTTTCCCTTGTCTTTGCTCCTTTTCACAGTGCCATGGAAAGCCATTCTCTCCTCAATCCCAACCTGCAGCAAGGGGAAGGAGTCCTGTCCAGCTTCCGAACCACATGGCAGGAATTTGTCGAGGACCTGGGCTTCTGGAGGGTGTTGCTCTTGATCTTTGTCATTGCTTTGCTATCTCTTGGCATTGCATACTATGTGAGCGGGGTGCTCCCCTTTGTGGAGAACCAGCCGGAACTGGTGCATTAAAGGAGCCCATGGGGGTGGGGCCTGTGTCTCTTTCCTGGCTTCCACTGTTGTCCTGAGTTTCTCAAACGTTTTCTCTTAGTGCAAGGCAGTGAGGGCTGTACATTTTTTCTTTGTGCATTTTTATGTATTGTAATCCTTTTCGAACAACGTGGTCATTTGAACTAACCACATACCGTAGTCAAGTATACTTCATCCTAAAGCTACCTCTGACTCAGCCCAACTTGTTAGAATGCCTTCACATAGCCTTGTTTCATAAAAACGTGGAGGTGACTTGCTATGGAAACCTTACCCTAATATGGACCAACTAAAGTGAAGTGTTCAATAGGAGAAAGATTTTCTTATGTGATTACTTTTTTGTTAGTTGGTTGATTTGGGTTTTGTTTATTTTTGCAGGAGCCCCTTTTCTTCTTTTTCTTCTTCTTTCCTGGGAATAGGGGAAAGAATGAAACATTAAGCTTAAAACTTGAAGTGCTTTTTTTCACATCCTGTATAGCAAATCAGTATTGTGGGAAGCTGTTTGGTTTATTTTAATATTTTTAAAGTCTAGTTACAAACCGAACAGAACTCTAGAAAATTAGCTGTGTTTTCTTCAAAAATGATTGATTTGATCTTATATTTATTTGTTTATAGGATAATTTTGATTCTCTTTTTTGTAAACTGCTTTGCTTGTTGTTAATATCTGTGAAAAAACTTAAGTTCATTTAGTTCACTTTCGTGTTTCCCCTAGTGTTTTTATCAAAGATCTCCTGTTCATCAAAAATTTAGTCAGGAAACACTTTTTCTACTCAGTAGTTAGCAGGGAAAGATAATTTGAACATCTGTCACTGTAATTCTGTAGTGTAATTATTGTGGAAAATTCAGCTTTACAGGCTAGCTGTGCTGTCACAACTGTACATGCAGTCCTGTTTAGAGGCCCTGTTAGAATTGTCTTAACAGTTTCATCCGTGTCAGTAATTCTCTGATGCAAGAACGGATGGAGTATTTCTGAGGTAACCATGTTGAGCACTACTGTACTGGGTGCCATTAACTCTTTATGGATGGTAATATTATGTAAATCGAAATCTGGTCCTCAAACTATATTGCAGCTTTCAGCAGTATGTTTGAAGGCCTCTTTTGTTAATGACTCTGTTATGTATAAATCATATTCTTGAGTTTTTAAAAAGTATATGAAGTTGATAATTATTCACTGAGTGTAGTCAGAAAATTGTAGTGAAAGAACTAATGGTTTTATTTTTTAGAACAAAGGCATCTAAGCTACTGCTAATTGAATTGTTGTTAGAGGTAGAAATTATAGTTTAGAGTAGGATTGGCATTTCTGTGATTCTCATTGCTTCTTGATATTTTCTCTTGTATTTATATATGTAGGATGAGGTGTTTTCTTTCATGTGGCTTTATCCTCTCTTAAAGAACTGTTTAAAAATTCCTGATTTTACTGACTGCTTCAGGATCAGCTCAGAGAGTCTTGTTTTTAGGGTAGAAACAATAAATAAAAACGATAAAATAAAAACCGACTTTAGAGTAGAGAACACTAGAACTCAGAATCAGAGTATATTCAGAATGAAAGCTTTGGAATTTGCTTTATGTTTGTAAATCTAAATAGATAAGCAGGATTGGTTAACATATATGTAAAGATACTGCATTTTTAGAAGATTTTAAGTGCTGATTTCTTTCTATTTTAATCTCTGCATTCAGCATTCAGTAATACTACCAATAAACGCATTTATAGTCTCTTAATCACAACCCATTTTCTTAGTGTGTCATTGTTTTCTTTTAATTTAGGACTCTTTGTAATGGGTTACAATTGCCTGTTTAAAAAAATGTTTTTTTCAAACCTGATATAACAGGTATATTGAATTTCACATATGTTTGCCTTGTAAGTGCTCTGAAACTAATTTGGGTGAATTGCTTGTGGATTCAAGAGCGACAGTAGCTACCATGATCAAGCACCTTTCTCATTTTTACTTAACATGCCTCATCTTGTGCTGTCTGTCAGTCCCCCGACGCAAGCTACATTTTCCCATTTTGCAAAGTGAGAAAACTGACACAGGGAGCGTTGTGACTTATCCAAAGTCAGACAGATAGAACATAGTGGAACAGGGATTCCAAGCTGAGGCTCTACCCCAATTATAAGTTTCTTTTTTCCTTCTGCCCCACTGTCATACACCTAACAATGGAGTCATCTAGAACCTTGCCTGCTGCCATCACAGTAATACATTACTAAATTTTCCACCCACATTCCTAAAAACTTTCCTCCTCCTCTAATGCTCCATTTACCACATCTTCTTAGTATTACCAACCTTTAAAATTAAAGGTCTAACTCTGGCATGTTCAGAAGACCTTCCCTAGTTAACCTTGACAGCCCATTTCTCTGCCTCTTATTTCCTCATCAATTACCATACTGAATAAACAATGTTTTTTCATTTGTCTCTTATTATAAGCTTCATGAGAGCAAGGGCTTAATCCCTATTACTACCCTATTTGTCCACAGTACCTCCTATGTTGTGTAGGACTCTTTGTACACACATACTGACAGCATTGCTTTTTCACCTGTAGCTGTATTTTTTCTTTTCAGATTAAGTAGCTTTTTACCTTTCACATGTTCTAACAGGCTACATGTGTGAATGGTGTTGTTCATTCTTCACAGTATGCCTGTCACTTGGTAGGAGAATTGCACAGTCATGAACACTGTGGCTCCTTTACTAAGAGCATGCAGGCTAAAAAATATATATACACACACATATATAATTGGTGTGTTCTTGCTCTAGAAGTCCAGGAACAATACTTAACCTGTTAATGTTGTTTTGGTTTGGCTTTTTTTTTTTTTCCCCCAACCAGGTCTTATTCTTTGTCTTGTGAAGTTGTTCATGTATGTATCAAAGTACTTTTAGCTGCAGGAAACCAAAATCCAAATTAAAAGTGGTTTAAACCATAGGAAGTTACTGACTGATACAACTGGAAGTGTAGAGGTAGAGTAGATCCCAAGGGTGATAATCCAAATTTACCTCAGTTCTCCTGTGCTTCTGGCTCTGCCCTCCTGCTTGTTCACTTCATCTTCCAGCTGGTTCTGAGATGAGCTTAGAATTTTCAGGCCTCATATCCATTTGTAATCATGAAGAGAAAAAGAAAGAAACTGTCTGTCCTGTGGTTTTCTCCTAGGAAACTTCCTGCCAGGCGCCCAGCAAACTTGCTCTGTGTTTCATTGGCTGACATTACATCATGTTTCCTCTTCCCAAACCAACCACAGCCAGGCACTGGACAGTGAAGCCTGGATTTATGAGCCAGATACTGGTGACGGTGGCAGTGATAGAACCCATATGATTGGCTTGGAGCAGTGGTTTTAGAAAAATGGTTGGAGGTGTTGCTGGCAACTAGTGGGCAGGGGGGTCAGCTGTGTTTTATGTCCCATAGTACATGGGAAGGTTTAACACAATAAAGAATTGTTCTATAGGTCATGATTCTTGAATGTTCTATTGAATATTCAGAAAAAAAAGAAAGTTTAGTTTTCTGAGCCTTAAACCCAACTCCATTTTTAGTTTTTTTTAGCCTCTCTAAAACAACTGATTTTTGCATATTCTCCTTATGACATATAAAGTTGATATTGCTTACTGACAGTGAACATGTTTGAGTCCTTTTCTTTGTGCTTAGTGTTACAGTATTTAAATTTTAACCTAAGTCGTATTTGAAAAAATTATATGATATTATCAACTATGTGTTAGATGTATAAGACATGTACTAAATTTTAACATCCTAAAAATTTTTTCACCTAATACATTTTATTAATTGTGTTATGTTAGTCACCATACAGTACGTATAGTACATATACAGTAATGTACAATGTACATTCAATGTACATTGAATTTTCTAAGAATACAACGATGCAATCAGTGAGGGAAGATTTTACTTTATTTCATTAAAACTTGACCAAGAACTGTACCTGTCTCAGAAAATCTTGTTACCAGTGCTACTGGTGATAATTGAGTCACCATCACAGGTCTGTGTATAGGTATTGATGACTTTATTGCTTCTTGTGTGGCCGTGCCTAAGCATTTATATATTGAAATACACGTTTTATTATCAATTACTTGACCTTTATTTTGCCTTTATATTGCATGACTTATATGAAATCATTTTATTGATTTTAGCAGTTGTTACTTTTTTCTGGGACTCATATCCTTACTATACCTTCTCTCATTTAGTCATCTTAATGTACCCTTTCCAAATAGTTTATCCAGGAAATAGCATTTCATGAAGTTAATAGAACACTGGGGGAAAGAAGAGGCCAGCACCTGGTTAAACTACCCTTTAAAATTGTTCAGGTCCAGGGTGCCTGGTGTGGCTTAGTCGGTTAAACATCTGCCTTTGGCTCAGGTCATGATCCTGGGGTCCTAAGGTCCTGAGCAGGGAGCCTGCTTCTCCCTCTCTCTCTGCCCCTTCCCCTGCTTATACTTTCTTGCTCTCTGTCTCTTGAATAAATAAATAAAATCTTTAAAGGAAATAAAAATAAAATCGTTCAAGTCCAAACACTTCCAACTCTGCTGATCGAAGTAGGATCGTGGGATCAAAGCCCATTCCTTTGTGTTTTTTTTTTTTTTTAAAGATTTTATTTATTCATTTGACACAGAGAGATCACAAGTAGGCAGAGAGGCAGGCAGAGAGAGAGAGAGGAGGAAGCAGGCTCCCCGTGGAGCAGAGAACCCGATGCGGGACTCGATCCCAGGACCCTGAGATCATGACCTGAGCCAAAGGCAGCGGCTTAACCCACTGAGCCACCCAGGCGCCCTCCTTTGTGCTTTAAAGTAGCTTCAAAGCAGTTTTTTAGGGATGATCTTGGCCTTGCTGTGGACACCTCTTTGGCTTTCCTCACAGCGTAGATAGGTGGGCATTCTGTTCAGTCACCTTGGACTTTGCACATCAAAAATGGACAGGTCCATAGCCCAAGGAGTAGGAACTGTGTTTACCTGGCAGTGGAGGTGGCCACACACCAGTTAGATGTCAAGGAATACGATCTGGAGAACTTATTGCCAAATACTCATCAAAAACTTGCAATGGTATTTAGAGAATATTACTTGGAAGACGTTTATAGATAAGTACTATTTAAACTTTCTGAAATTTCTATATCCGTGCTGTCCAGTGTGGTGACCACTTGTTACTTGTGGTTATTTAAATTAAATTAGAAATTCAGTTCTTCATTAACAGTTATCTGAGCCTAAAACCCAACTCCATTTTACATTTGAAAGCAAAACTAGCCACATTTCTAGTGTTCAATAGCTACAAGAGGCTAGTCTATTGAATAGCACAGATTTTTGCAGAAGTTCTTTTGGACAGCACTGTCCTAAAATCTATAGGGTCAAGTTAGATCAGTGTACTCAATTGAATTGTGGCAGTGCCC
Organism: Mustela erminea; assembly: GCF_009829155.1. NCBI lineage: Eukaryota > Metazoa > Chordata > Mammalia > Carnivora > Mustelidae > Mustela > Mustela erminea. The sequence goes on along the minus strand of NC_045629.1, from coordinate 48,869,596 downwards.
ACCCTAATTACTTTTACTAAGCTCTTCATTAAAAGTGGTAACACAATACAATGCTTATTAACTTGCTTAATCTTTGCAAATTGCTGTTGTTCTCTCCACCTCACAGTTAAAGAAACTAAGGACCCGTGGCAGGTCAGAATAACCAGGGTCACCCAGCAGAGCTGGGATTTGAACTTGGACAGTGTGGAACTGGAGTTTCTCCTAACCATTGTGCTATGATGCCTCCCACTGTGTGAATGTGATGCTATCACTTTCAAGTAAGAATTGTCTTGAGGACTAGCCCTGTGTACCCACCCACTGCATCTATTTTAGGAAGGTTACTGAGGATGCTGTTGGCACAATTCTTTGTGAAGACCCCCAAAGAGGAGCTTTTGCTTCTTCAACCATAAGCAACTGCATTTCCGCTGAGCTTTTGCTTTCATCTTATTTTCTCTGTGAATTATGTAATTGATCAGGTAGACTTCCTCATTCACACTGGGTGCTGGAAAACTTAATGCCAAATTTGGGTTCCACAAGAAGTAGTAGTGCCTGGGTAGTTCAGTGGGTTAAAGCATCTGCCTTTGGCTCAGGTCTTGATCCCAGGGCTCTCTGCTCAGCGGGGAGACTGCTTCCCTTCCTCTCTCTCTGCCTGCCTCTCTGCCTACTTGTGATCTCTGTCAAATAAATAAATAAATCTTAAAAAAAAAAAAAAAGAGAGAAGCAGTTGTAATGTTGACTGTTAATGGTGATTTATTAGATAGAACCTCATTCCTGGCTTATTTTGTATGCTCATCTTTAATTTTATTTAACTGTTCTAAATGTTCACTTTTTATTTATGCAATTCTGTATTATTTAGGCCCCTTTAATTTTTTAGATCATGATAGCAGATGATAGTTAATTAGATCGTTATTTTTATTAGTATGAATTGCTAGGACTACTTGATAATTCATTAGTATGAATTGACAGCAAAACTGTCAGTTTCTGGAAAGTAACAGCAGAAAATGCACTGACTTTTGCAATGGGAAACAATAGTTTTTACCTCCTAATCAAAATACAGTTATGGTTTCTGGTGTAGCTGCAGTTGTCAGTTTACCTTATTCATACGTCTCTCTGTTCCACAAAAGGATTTAAGTTCTGCTGAATAAGCAGGTATTATTCTAAGCTATGGAAATTGAATGTCTTGGTTCTCTTCTAGCATTCGGATGAATCATGTGAGTGGAGCCTAAATGAACATTGGGGCACCTGGGTGGCTCAGTGGGTTGAAGCCTCTGCTTTCTGCTCGGGTTCATGATCCCAATGTCCTGGGATCGGGCCCCACATTGGGCTCTCTGCTCAGCAGAGAGCCTGCTTCCTCCTCTCTCTCTCTCTTTCTGCCTACTTGTGATCTCTATCAAATAAATAAATAAAATCTAAAAAAAAAAAAAAGAACATTATAACAAGTTACTATAATCACAAAATTTTAAAGATGAAGGGACATTAGGAGTCATCTAGGGAAGGGAAAAAGACCGAGAGGAATGGAATGACTGGTCCCACAAGTAAGAAAGGGGTAGAACGGTTGTATGAATCCAGATCTAGTGTATTACTCTTACCACACTTGCCCGTATCCACATCTCCAGGCTCCCCATAGGCTATCAGAAATGTTACTTAAAAATACAAATATCTCCTGTTGGTTACATAAATATAAACTTTCTTTTTTTTTTTTTTTTTTTTTAAAGATTTTATTTATTTATTTGACAGAGAGAGATCACAAGCAGGCAGAGAGGCAGGCAGAGAGAGAGAGAGAAGGAAGCAGGCTCCCCGCTGAGCAGAGAGCCCGATGCGGGGCTCGATCCCAGGACCCTGGGATCATGACCCAAGCCGAAGGCAGTGGCTTAACCCACTGAGCCACCCAGGCGCCCCTAAATATAAACTTTCTTGCCATGGTGTTTTGTGTACTTCAATAGTTAACCAAAACACTGATGTAATCAGTAAGTTGATCATGTCATAAACCAAGAATGTATTTTTCTGTAACCCTATTCTGTTTGTTTATGGGGGAGTCACCATAAACCTATCATCTTCTCTTGATAAACACTTTGAGAAATCTTTCACTTCTCAAAAAAAAAAAAAAATTGACATCAGATAATGCACATTATCTGTAAAGCACCTTACACCATGGAAATACTGTGGGGAAGCCAAGCAGAAGGCCCCAGAGTAGCCGTCAGAGGCACAGTGTTGCCTATTTTTCACTGGTCAGCCACAGTACTTTTTCTTATTAGAACAACTAACTATTTCTTCAATCCCATTGTCTGTTGTATACTTTTAATTCAAGGTAGGAGGTTGATGGCAGAAGGACTGTGACTGTGAGCCCCGAGTTCTAAAATGCCCTGCTCGATGATGCTTCACACGGCCATTCACCACTTAGTTCTCTCATGATTCAGCCATGTTTTACGGGTGTCAAGCGGGCTCTTCAGTACATGTTCCCATGTGTCCTTTCCCACATCTCTGGTAGGAGTTTTTTAAAAAGTAGTGAGAAATGAGTGAAGATAAGAGAATAACCCAAAGTCAGAAGAAAACTATCATTGTATCTGCTTAGGACTCATTCACTTAGGGTGCTCAGTAGATTCTTCTTGCCCCCTTTTTCTTCCTAAAGGTTTTCTTTTTAATCTGGGTTATTTATTCATGTCCAAATTAGTCTAAGGATCAATGTAATATTAAGCTCTGACTTAGGGTAATTCCAACTTGAGATATACAGTAGTTAATCTACTCTTAGGAAGAAAAAATACTAGATGGATTAATTTTTTATTTGTAGGAGTCATCACAAGTTAATGTGTGCATATATTATTTTATGATCAAACCTAGTTCAGCAAATTTCAGGTGTTTATCTTTCTCTTTTTTACAGTATTCTTTATGTGCCTTTAAAATTGTATGGTGTGCTGCGTTAGCTCTACAGAATACTTGTGTATTTTTGTATGTGTCCATAAGCCAGAAAACCTTTCTGGAGGTTAAAGAATATTTGTCAGCCTACTTCTCTTGCAGCTTCCCGGTGTAAATGGCAAGTAATTTCAACTTTAGAAGGGTGGCATTGCAGGGTTAGTTATTTCTTCCTATAATTGGGCTAGGAGAAGGTTATTCTCTGTCACAATAAAAATTAATATTCCCTTTCTTTGGGGATTGATTTCTAAATTTAAAGACTCCGGGTCAGAGTTGGCTGGGTTTTTTCACTGAAATTTCAGCCCCTAAGAAACAAAAATAGGTTTTGGAATAGTTTCTAGGTCACTGGCACAGAAAGCCGGCAAAAAGCGCTAGCTTGCTTTGGATGGTCCTCGTTAGTACAATTCCATCAGTACGGCCTGTTCCTTCAGCCTGTGACTCAAGTTCAGGAGGAAATAAAATGTAAGGATCCCGAAATTTGTACTCTGTAGTAAATGTTAGTCTTGGATTCTCCTGTATTTTAGTAGAACCCCTGATTTAAGGGGTAGAGACTTATTTAATCAGATGTCAGTTCTATATTTTACCCTACTGAACTGTTCACATTCGTCTGTTATTTTACTCTGTGTTCCAGTTCTGAATCAGACAGTGGAGGCTGGGCTTATATTGAAAAGCATGCAGTCTTGGGAGGTGATAGATCTCAGCTACTCTTAGTGTGGACTGACCTTGATCAAATAACATAAGCTTTCTAAGCCTCTGTCTTCATCTGTAAAACAGTTAATACCTACCTCACAGACTTAACAGTGAAGAAAAATAACTTACTTGAGAGCTGTGCGCCTGCAGGTATGTGTACCTAGCCCTTTAAGTGTTGATAGTGTTATTATTCCCATAAAGAAAACAAGGCTTAAAAAATTTAGTATGTTTCCTGAGGTCATGGAGTAGACCAAACCAAGAATCTGTCTAATTCTGGCAATTTTGTGCATAGCTGTTAGAACACGGTGCTTCTCCCATTAAGTGAGTCACCACGTCTGCACGTACTTGGTACTCAGTATAGGGACCCACTATAAGTTCTCCTTTTCTCTTGGCAGAGTAAGTAATGTGGTTTATTGGCTGAACTCTCGCTTTTTATGTGCAAGTGATCTACACTTTATCACACAATTTCTGATTCACTGAGGATGGTTTAATAACTCCTTTATTAATTAAAATTTCTGTCTGTGATTTTTTTATACCTGCAACCTTGTAAGAGCTCGTAGAACTTAGGCATCATCTCATTAGCTCTGACTGCCCCTTCTTGATGAAGAAACTTCTTATCTACAAAGAGAAAGCCCAGAGATCTTTCCAGGCACAGGGAAAAGGAAAATGCACAGACTCATGACTGCTGGACTGTCCAATCTCAAATTTACATTGAGAAGGGAAGTGTACCTTTTAAACCAACTGTTGAGTTGTAAAATGTCAAATGCACACCATTTAAGACTGAGGAGGATGATTTCCATTGAGTTCCATGAAAAAAGATCTGGATGTGGGTAGCCACGTTGACTATATTCTTTCAAAAGGGGTTCTTCTTATGGAACTACTTTTGAACATAACAGAGTAAATGAGAATTACGGAAGCTTATATTTTCTTTCTAGTTGAGCTCTTTTTTCTATCTGAGAAACATGATATTTTTTCTCTCATGATTTTTGTATCTGTGATTATGTTGGCCATGTCAGATCCCCAGAGATGTGGTGATATCATTTTGCCTAATTATAAAAATGTTTCAGTGGCTGAGCTTAGAAACCCAGTATACTTCTTATGATCTTCAAAAAGTATGTGTTGGTCACATGAACTGGGAATGCACTAGATCTTCAGTTAAACCTGCAGCCATACTGGAATTCCCATTCTGGAAAGTGGCAGTCCCAGGCCCCACCCAGGAATTCTGCCCTATCTTATTTCCCCTTTGACAAATGTGACACCTTTCCAAGGCCTGCCCTGCCCTAGCCTTGAGCTGCAGTTGGAAGAGAGAAAGACTTGAAAAGCAAGTTCTTGTTCTTTTGGTCCTGACTCAAAGAATGCTAAAAATAGAAGGGGCTGGAGCTCCCATCGTGCAAAATTCCGATTCTCTTTGCATAGATTAAACATCTGACCCTCCTCAGAATACAACTTCTATTTAACCAGAAGTCTTATTGTTATTAGAAAGAAATCATTTTGATTCCAGAGTTAAGTGGCGAAGCCCCTTTTCTCCTGCTGATTGAGATTCTTTGTCGTCATTAATAGAGCCCTGTTACTCACACTGGGGCTTAACTTTGGTTACCTGGCTTACAGCTGCTCAAATAGCATTTCCAGCTGTGGAATAAATATAGGTAGTTAACTTATTTCACACATCAGCCTTTTAAAATATGTATATGTGTATGATGTTTCTTGATAATTTAATTTGGATAAGATAAATTGTAACAGACTGTTGCTTCTGGGGCTTCTGAGTTGCAAGAATGGATATGAAGGGATGAGGTAAGATGCCCCACCTTCAGCATTCCAAGGGAAATGCAAACACACAACTTGTTCTCTCTACCTCACTATTTGCCAGGCTTATATAAAAACAAAATAAACAAGGCACATCTTTCCACAGGCATCCTGTGTTTGTGATTGGGAGACAGAATGGCTTAGTGGTAAGCACGTGGGCCTTCAAGTCGGACCTGGCTTTGGATCCCAAGCTTACCGCTATAGTGGAGTGGTCTTGGTCAGGTTGCCTACTCTTCTCCCCTAGCTTCAGCTTCACAATCTGTTAGATGAAAATAGTAACACTAACCAGAGGCTCAAATGAGATAAGCAAATGCTGGACGCAGGGTCTGGTAACTGTCAGTTATTAGTGTATTTATGTGATTAGTTTCATTTAGGCCAACCACTACCTAGAACTGAGCCAGCCCGCAATGCTACACTTCAGGAGGCATTTAAAAGGACAACTTCTGTTCTCTTATAATTGGTCAGGCCCTCAGGCACTGGCTGATTGGATTCCAGGATGACTGGATGGCTTCCTCTCTGAGCTTTCTTCAAATAATACCTTAATTATTAGCTCAAGAGGGGGTTGACCACAGTCTCTGCCAATCTCCCAAAACCTTCCCTGCAGAAAGCCCAGAAATTTGAGGAGCTACAGAGCACTTCCCATCCAATGTTGAGAGATCTAAGGCAAGAACTGGAGAAGCAGGACCTGTGCTTGCCAGGTCCAGACATTCATCCCCTTGTTTGGTCCCAGTTCTATTCCGTAGAGTAGCAGAACTGAGATTTTTTTCACCCTCTCCACTTCTACAGAGAAGGAAACTGAGGCCTGGAAGCTTTGCAAAACAAACAGAAGCTGAGTCCAGACTATCTAGCCTCCAGGTGCTCTCTGTACCTGGCTCTTACCACCTGAGCATTGGAAGCCAAGAAAGGAGGGACACAGACATCAGTATCCCCGTGCCTGTATCCCCAGCATGACTGTGTTAATGGAGCTGCATCTCCATAGAGAAGAAGCAGAGAGACCTCACCGCCAGGCCCCTCCTGTCTATTCCTGTCCTGCAGTCCACCTGGCATATCTGTGGCCTTCCCAGTTCCTCCAGCTGAGCCCAGAGGACCATCCCCTTTGCTGGGGCAGGATGCAACCTCCACAAAGTAGATCACATGCATCTGATCTTGAACAAAAGGCTTCGACCGTGTCTGAAATGACAACTCCCCAGTGGGTGATGTCATGCTGTTTTGTCTCCATAGACTGTGGGGATCTGATTTCAGTTGTGAAGAAAAATGGTCTGGGGAAGAAAGTTACTTCATTTGGAAAATTCCGAGAAGCCATAAATACAGTTTGCAGCTGATGAAAGCACATTCACAGGCAGACAATAGCTTTGGGATGGAAGAAGAGCCCTCTTGAGAGGCTAGGCCTTTCACCCCCACCCACGGCCAGCAGTGGCCCTGCTTCTCCCAGGCTTCTGGCAAGATGGAGAGCAATCCCTCTCTCTGCTCAGGAGACTCTCTGTATCCCAGTGGCAGGTTGGCTAGGGACAGATTTTCCCTGGTTCTCATCCTAAATTGCCTCTTGCCCAGTTCATCCTGGAGTGTTTGGCACAGTTGGGTCCACCTTCCTATCCGAAATGGTTGACCTGCATTTCTGAGTTCTGAAAGCAAATTAAAAATAATATTTTGTTTTGTTTTCATTTCTTACTTTCTAGCCTTGGAATCTCTCTTGAATCTTTTTCACTTTGCATATTCTTTTCTCTTTTTCATACAGTTGGCACGGTAGGAAAGAGGGAGAAAACAGAGGATGAAATTCTGTTTTGCTTTTCATAAGAAATTTAAGAGTATAATTCCTAGTCCAGATCCTCAGGCCTGAGTCAAGAAGGAATATAACCATTGCCAGGAAAGACCAGAGGCAGAGAGCTTAGAACTGGGGGTAAGTTTTCAAGAGATGTTGCATCCCCCTGACAAGCTCCCCCACCACACACAATAATATAAAAACAATATGACAAGATTACAGAATTTGGGGAGATCAGAGAAAGTTTTCCTAATCTATCCCTTCCTTCCATCATTGTATCTTCCTGGTGCCAGGTCCCTAGTTCACTGAGTCCCTCATTCTGTCTTTCCTATTCCCACAACCCCCAGCTTAGGGGCACCCTTCTCTTGGGGTTTGGCCTCCTAGAAGTCCATGGTCTTCCCAGACCACAGGAGCTGTTTTTTCCTGAAACTCACCCACAGCCTCCGATTTCCATCCCCAAATTGGTTCCTAGAGATGACGAGCCCCTTGTGTTTAGTCCTGAGAAGGGGAATCCCTTCCCTTTGGCCCTCAACCTGGGTGCCTCCTGCACAGGTCTGCCCCAAGTACCTGCAGCCCTACCAGCTGTCCATCTGCAAAGTCTGAGCTGGGCCACTGTGGTGCAGGCACTGCCCCAGGCCTGGCAGGCCCCGCCTGGTTCCTGCCTCCACCCCCCCCCCCCCCCCCCCCCCCCCCCCCCCCCCCCCCCGTGAGCCTCAGTGACCTGCCAGACTACAGGTTCAGGCTCTTGGAAGGAGAGTCCAGTTCCTAGAGTTGGTGCAAGTACAGTGTCAGAGGAACCTTGGGTGGAGAGCACATGTGTCCTTTGGGGGGTTCTCAGTCCCTCAGGCACAGCATCACCAGATAACAGAAGAATAAAAACAAAGCCAAAGCTTCTGGGAAAGTCCCCATTAACCCAATTAGTCAAATCCTGAAGGGGCTTTTGTCTTAATGGAATTTGACTATATCTCAATATTACTTGAAATTAAAAAAAAAAAAATCAATTCACATTTAGGAAATGTGGATTTTAAGCTCCTGGGATTTGATTTCTAGACATGAATAGTTTTGCCTCATAGATCAGTGTTGCCCCATAGAAGTACAATAAAAGCCAACTGAGTAATTTTAAATCATCTAGCAGCCACATTTTTAAAAAGCAGTAAGAAACAGATGAACTTAATAGTATATTTTATTTAACCCAGTATGTCCAAAATAGCAACATGGAGTCAATATTGAGAACTATTAATGAGATATTATATATTCTTTTTAGTGCTAAGTCTTTGAAACTTTACTCTTTCAACATACTTCATTTTGGACCAGCCACTTTTCAAGCACTCAGTAGCCACATGGGGCTAGCGGCTGCTGTGCTGGGCAGTGCTGTTACAGGCAACTGTCATCTCTCCTGGGAAGGTTCCCTGTGAGAGAAGATCCTGGCAAGTAGGCAGTGGCTCTGAGAACACAGCCACTAGAGGCTGGCATCTGTCAGAGAGCATAGGGTACAACCAAAAGCAGTGGAGGAGTCCATTAGAAAGCAAGTGCTATGGGGACAAAGGAAAAATAGAGCAAGATAAGGAAATAAGTGCTGGGGTGCGTCAGGTTGTAGTATTAAAGAGAGTAGGCCTCCAAGAAGGTGAGATTTGAGCAAGTCTGTATGCAAGAGCTGAAAGAGAAGTTGGCCTGTAGAGCATCTTCACAGGACAGCTAGAGCAAAGGCCCTCGGGTGAGCAGGCATACACCTGGCACGTTTGAGAAATAGCAAAGACACCATTGTGTCTGGTGAAGAATGAGCAAGGGAAAGAGTATTAGGAGATGAAATCACAGAGGTAAGGTGGTGAGGGGCTAGATCATATCGGTCCTGACAGGCCATTGAAAGGACTTCGGCTTTTATTCTGAGCAAGAATCACTATAGATTTTTGAATGACATGATCTGACTTAAATTTGAACAAGGTCACTCTGGTTGCCATATTGAGAATAGAGTGTAGGAGGGCAAGCGTGGAAGCAGGAGGACCAGTTAGGAGTTTATTCCAAGACAATGGCAGTTGGGCCAAGGTAGTAGTAGAGAACATGACAAAGAATACATGCCTTATGGATATATTTTCAAGGTAGAACCAGTGGAGTGTGAGAAAAAGAATAGTCCAGGGAGCACCTGGGTGGCTCAGTGGGTTAAGTCGCTGCCTTCGGCTCATGTCATGATCCCAGGGTCCTGGGATCGAGTCCCGCATCGGGCTCTCTGCTCAGCAGGGAGCCTACTTTCCTCTCTATCTCTCTGCCTGCCTCTCTGTCTACTTGTGATCTCTGTCTGTCAAATAAACAAATAAAATCTTTAAAAAAAAAAAAAAAAGAATAGTCCAGGATGCCTCCTAGGATTTTGGTTTGCATAAAAATCTGTCATGGCATCTATAGGGGTAGAAAAGGCTACAGAGGTACAGGCTTATGGGAGAAGTTAGGAGTTCAGTTTCAAATGTGTTTAGTATGAGGTGTCTGTTAAACATCCAAATAGAAATGTCAAGTAGGCAGTTGGAATTACGAAGCTAGAATTTGAGAGGTAGGTCTGGGCTTGAGATACAAATTTGAGAATTTTCAGCATATGCTTAGAATTTAAAGCCCTGAGATTCAATGAAATCAAATCATATGAGTACATACAGGAAGAGCAGCCTAAGGCACTCCCAACAGTAGATGGTTGGAAGATCAGGAGAACCAGCGAGGGATACAGAGAAAGAGTAATCCGAGATGGAAGGAAAACCAAGAGACTGTCATGTCCTGGAAACCAAAGGAAAAGAGAGTGTCAAGGAAGAAATGGTGAGCTGGATGGGATGTCCTCACCGGTCAGGTCAGATAAGAGAAATGAGAACTGACCATCGGATCTAGCAGCCTGGAGGTCACTACAGTCCTGATGGAGCAGTTCCATGCGTGATGGAACAAAACAGGTGTGGACAAGGGGAAAGTCTGTGGGGCAGAACTGCAGACAACTCAGCCTTGCAGAACAGCTGGTGGGGTGAGTGGGAGCAAGAGAAAGCGTTTTTTTAAAAATCAACTTTATTGAGGCATAATTTAAATTTACGTCTGAAGTATACAGTTCTGTGAATTTTGACAAATGTAGACACCCATGTAACCACCACAACAATCAAGATATATAACACTTCCACTACCCCAGAAATTCCCTCATGCCCCTTTATAGTCAGTCTCTCCCACCCCCGCCTCCCAATCCCCAGCCCCAGGCAACCACTGTTTTGTTTTTTGTTGCTGAGCTTTGTTTCACCTTTTCTAGAATTTCATATAACTCGAATCATAGAGGATGTACTTCTGTGCCTGGGTTCTTTTGCTCAGCATGTATCAGTAGTTCTTCCTTTATATCATTGAGTAGTAGTATCCTGTTGGACAGATAGACCACAATTTGTCTACCCATTCTGTTGTTGTTGGACATGTAAATTTTCTAGGTTGGGGCTGTTATGATTAAAGATGCCAAGAACATTTGTATACAAGGCTTTGTGAGGACATAAATTTCACTTCTTTTGGGTAGGTATATACCTAGGAGTAGAACTGCTGGATCATATAGTAAAGTATGTTTAATTTTATAAGAAACTACAAAAATGTTTTCTAAAATGACAATGTAATTTTACATTCTTACCAGCAATGTATGAGTTCCAGTTGCTTCACGGATTTACCAACACTTAGTACTGTCAGTCTTCAAATTGTAGATGAAGATTTTTGTGGAGGGGGAATAGACTTTTGATTTTAGAATAGCTTTGTGTTCATAGACAAGTTGCAAAGACAGAACAGAGAGTTCTGGTACACCCTTTGCCCAGCTCTACCCAATGTTACCTTCTTATAAAGCCATAGTATATTTGTCAAAACTGTCATTGGCACAATTCAAGCAGCCCCACCATGGCCTCTACCCACAGCTCACCAGTTTTCACACTAATGACCTTTCTCTGGATCAGGAGACTTTCTCTACTTTCTGGAAGCCACTCACTGAGTCTAGCTGACCCTCAGGGAGAGGGGATTCAAGTTCCAGCTCCTGGAGTGGGTAGTATCTACATGTATTACTTGGAATTCTTCTCTAGGGAAGATTTCCCCTTCCCCTTTATTTCTTTGTTGAATCATTTATTACAGAGAAAACTTTCTTTTTAAAAGATGAGAAAATAACAGTGCATTTGTATGTTGGTAGAAATGATCCAATAGAGAGCAAAATATTGTGGGAGTTTCTTTAGTTTTTTCAGCAAATGTTGAAAATTTTTTCACTGGTAAGAGTTTCTATTGGGTCTTTTCTCATGTCATTTTAAACATCACTTCTTCCTATAATTGTTTCCATAGGCCTCACTGGAAGTCAGAGGAGTTGTGGAGGTCAGGGCAGAGTTTTCACAGATGGCCCAGGCGTTAGGTCTGTTCATCCAGCAGAACTCCTTGGTACTTGTCAAAGGATGGCTCCTCTCCCCAGCCTTCACACTTTCTAACGTCTCCCTCCTCAGCCCACAGTAGCCCAGGCAAGACAGAGAACTCCAGAACTGGGAAAGAGCCTGTGTTTCCCCTGGGTAGGAAGGAGCCAGACATCTGTCACAGGGATCTGTGGCAGCTGGAGCCCTCTCAAGGGGACTCTGGGGGCTGATAGAGTCTGAGGGGGAGAATTCTAGGGGAAGGAAAAAGCAGATGGAGCTGCTTGGCTCCAACTCAGAATCCAGAACAGTGGGCTCTATTTCTTCCATCCCCTCATTGGGAGGACAGAGCTCTGAGGACAATAGTCAAGGCTCTGAGCCCCAGTCCAGTGTGGGGGGTTGTTCCAAGAAGAACCCAGGGCAAGATGGGGGGAGGATGAGATATGAATGACCTTAGAGGTTCGGGTTAGGAACTCAGTGCTGGAAGAGATACCTGAGGAGAGAGGCCCAACAGGCCTTGGAAGGGACAGGAGCCACTGCCAGCCAGCATACCAACCCCACTTCCCCATCCCAACCCCCCAATCCCTACACACAGAGACTCTCATCTGACCTCCAACTGGGGAACCCCAGACCCACACGCCTAAGACTGCAGGGTGTGGAGGTGGTGGAGAGAGTGGTTGTGACAAGAGATGACGTATTTTGGGCTGCAGAAATGATCTCCAGGCTTGTATTTTGCAGAGGCCAGTGGTATGGTGTCTACACAGATAGAGATATTTGTAGGTGAATCAATCCATACCCTGCCGTGACAGCAGAAGCCCCGCCACCATAAAAGAAGGTGGTAAATTCCCTCTCATTCAGAGAATGCCTCTCTCTTCTCAACCAGCTGCCCACGGGTTTCTCATCAAGATAGTAATTAATTGTACAGGGAAGGGAACTTACCCTGGGGAAATTCCCACTTCTTCCCGAGAACAGTGTGCACAGTGTTAATCTCGGTGGGTAAGAATCCCCCTGCTCCCCAAAGGCTGCTTTTCTCTTTGGAAGCCTGCAGCCACTCTAGGTCTTATCCAGACCTTCTGTACAAGTCTGAAAAATGCCCAGGGAAGACCTGGGGGTGAGCTCAAAAGCACCAATAACCTGATTAATAGGAACAGATATGGTAACGTTCTTCCTGCCCAGCATCTCCTTCTGATGGCAGCCCTTAGGTTTTCCTTTGGGATGGTAGCTCTTCTCTCCTGTCCATGTGCTTCCACAGGCACAGGCTGCCGGGATGGACACGGGCTGAGCCAGTCAGAGCCTTGGGCAGGTACTGCTAGCCTGGAGTCCAGGACAGAGCCTGCCTGAGGACGGAGTTGAAGCCGAGGGAGCACTTGGCTCCAGCCGGTCTTCTCAGTTACAGATCAAGCAAATTTCTTTCCTCCCTCCCTCCCTCTCTCCCTCCCTCTCTGTCTCCTGCCCACCTCCCCCACTCCCACTACCTTCCCTTTATTTTGTCTCGGTCCAGCTTGTGGTGTTTATCTCTTGCCCTAGAATTGTTCCAACAAATACCTTAATGCCATAGCCACCTCACGTGCCTGCCTGCACCCCCTCCCCTATGCCCCAGCACTGTCTGAGAAAGCTTCAAACTCTGGTTTTTCTCAGGTGCCACAGGGCTACTGCAGGAACCATCCCACGGGTCCAGCCCACAGTCCCTTTTGTCCCCTACAGAATAAAGCGAGAATGTATTTTTTTAAGTTGAATACAGGTGTCTTTCTAGTATACAAGAACTTATTGTTTTAATTAGAGAAAAGGGGGAAATTATTCATAATGCAGCTGCCATGAGGATTTTAGCTTATTTCCTTGCAAATGTGTCCCTAGTACACATGGACATAGTTGTAGCCTGAATGCACACACAAAATGCACCTGCCTGCAGCAGCCTGACGTTGGCAGTAGTGTTTCTCTCTTTCTGTGGTTTTTCACTGTCTCTGTTCTCAACAGCTTCCCTTCTCAAAGGTCCAGCCTTGAGACTGGAGAGTCAAGATCTCCCCTAGTATAAGGTAAACCTGCTTGTTCAGGTGAGGACTATTCCTAACTCTTTCCAGGAATCTGGCTAGCCTCAGCTGGAGTTGGACACTGACGCCAGGGTCGCACCCCTAGGCAGTCTGCTTCAGGGGCTCTGGGGTGGGTTCCAAGAATGTGTATTTCTGAGTAGTTGCCAGATGATCCTAATGCTGCAGGTCTCAGTATGCAGGGTTTACCTGGAAGCTAAAACGCATTTGCTATTCAGGTGACCTATAGGCCCATTCCAGTTCAAGAAGCCCAGATAGAGACATGCCCCAAGTTTTAACTTAATAGTCACTTACTAAACACTACCTCATGCCTCTGTGGTTTTTCAGAAGCCTACCTTTTTCTTGGGGGCGAAGTTTCCAAGTGGGGTAGGACCTTACAACTTCACACCTAAAGCCCCTGGGAACCCCCAATTTCACATAACCTAAAAAAGGAGGGTTATGGGGCGCCTGGGTGGCTCAGTGGGTTAAGCCTCTGCCTTTGGCTCAGGTCATGATCTCAGGATCCTGGGATTGAGCCCCGCATCAGGCTCTCTGCTCCACGGGGAGCCTGCTTTCTCCTCTCTCTGCCTGCCTTTCTGCTTACTTGTGATCTCTGTCTCTCAAATAAATAAAATCTTAAAAAAAAGGGGGGGGGTGGTTATGTGAGGGTTTCTTTCACTGTTCTCTTATAACCCTCTCCTGTTGGTTGGAGATGAAGAGGCAGGCTGTGGGGGTTTGGAACCTCAGGTTAGTTTCATATTTATTGAGTGTTGGGGGATCTAAAAATAAATGAAACATGGTCCTTGTCCTCTAGGAGCTGATGGATAATGGAGAGGTAAACACTAAATAAATAAATGCTCATAAGCTGAGAAGAGTGGGGCAGAAGAAAGCAGTGTTCCCTGGGAGCACAGAGAAGGAGCGCTCAGCTGGCCGTATGGGATGGGGAAGCTGAGCCGAGCAGAATTTTGCAGTCCTTTAGCCATGAAGGAGTATGGGAAGGGCAAAGGAACAGTGAAGGCCAGGGGCCCTGAGACATCCTGGTGCTGTCAGGTGTAGGATGGTGAGAGACGGAGCTGGGGGGTGAGGTGGGCCTGTTGTAGACCCTCTGAACTGAAAGGTCACTTTAGAACCTCCCATATCTCTGGTCCTCTGGCCCAAGAACCTGACATGGAGCCAGCATAAGACTATTGGAGGATTTTGAACCAATCCACTGAGTGGAATGACTTGGTTTCCCTTATCATTTATAATTTCACTCCAGAGGCACCAAGTTTGGGTAATAATTGTGAGGCCTGCACATACCTAGCCACCACAAGATCTCACGAATGGCTCCTGCAGCTGAAACCACATGTCTGCTTAAGGACGAGGACAATGGGTTGGGTTGGGTTGCTAGTGATAAAGAACCAGAGAGCAATGAGTTTATTGAAATCCAGTCATAGTTCCTCCAGAAGGCAGTCCAGGATTCATACAGGGGCCATGTGGTCAAACTCAAGAACTTCTGGTGTTCAAATCCATCATCCTTGAGTGCCTTGCTGCTCAGAGTGTGAGAACCGGTTAGAAAAATGGGAAGGGCCTTCTCCAGACCTGCTGAGCCACAGCCTGCATTATAATCCATCCCCAAGTGACTTAAACACCTATAATTGAACAAGCTGGGCATATCCTCACTGCAAGGAAAGATACCACACACCTTGGGCAACAGTGGACCATCTCAGTAGGAAGGGGTTTGACAGGACGTGCAGGACTTGGCATTTGGTTGAGTGAATTTAGGGAGGACCCAAGAAAGCAGTCATTTGCTCTGGTTGGGGTTTTGCCAGGAAATGGGATAGTTCTATGACTGAGTATCTTAGTAAATCTTATCGATAAGGAGGGTAGATGTGACCCAAGCTAAATGTGTAATTGGTAAAGAAGTAGCCACCACTCCCTATTAGCAAGGAAAGGAAGGCATTTAGTATTTTGTGGTGGGTTTTGTCTATTCTTAAATAAAATTATGAGGCAGTCCATTTGACTCGCTTCAAAATAGTTGCAGAGTGACTTTGACTGATGGCACTCTGTGAGATTGTTTATGTCCAACAAGAAAACATCTAGGCCAGCTTCAGACAAATTAAGGCCTAGCTGAATGTGTCAGGCCAGTTCCCAGATGTCAGGAGCTACTTTCTCCTTTCTCAACATTAAAGACTGAGAGTTAGTGTTTTAGAGTGTGGCTTCCTTTTTCAAGGTTATTTCATGGGCCATATGGTTGCTAGAGCACCAGCAATCATAGTAGTATTCCAGGGACAGGGAGGGGAGAGTTGAGAGCACAGTTCCCAGCTCCGTTTAAGAAGCTGCATCCAGCTCCTTGCATTTATACCTCATTGGCTCTCCCTAGTTTCAAGAGCACTGGGAAATGTAGATCTTTAACTGGCTGTGTTGCTGCCCTTCCCCCAATTAGGGACTTTTCAGTAAGGCAGAAGGGGAAATTGGGTACCGGGTAGGCTACTGGCAGTCTCTCTCAGACAAGGAAGACTGGGCTCAGGAATGGGGAAATTCTGGGCCCAGGAGGGTAGCAGGATTTTATCTTCCCCTCCAGCAACCAGAGCTGGCCAGTCACAGTGAAAAAGAATCAGGAAGTCTCTAGTGTCTGCAAGAAATTCTTAATAAAGGTAGAATTTGCTTCTCAAGTCTTCGATACCCCTGGCTGGGAAAGCAAGAGTGATGTAAATATACAAGCCAGAACTGCCCCCACAGCCACAGGTGGGAGAGCTGTTGGAACGAGAAGGACGTCTGTGAGAAGAGTCAGTCGGCTCCGTTAGAAGGCTTTCTCCCAACCCTAGGGAGATGAACAGTGGGAGGAGGGGAAGACGACTCCTCAGAACAAGGTATGGGAGCTGATGAGATGGAGGCATGCCTTCGCTTTTATTCCATACACTAACCCAATGCCCAGGAGTCCCAGAGGTCACCGGCCGGAACACACAGCAGCGTCACACTGATGCCCAGGTCACAGTGACGCACCCTAGCTCCACACCACAACACACACACCACCACCTGAAGTAGAACGGCACTTCCTTCCGAGTGCCCCCATCATTTCCCAGAAGCCCCAAAGGGACCCTTCCCAAGTGCCCCTGGCAATATGCCAGCTGCCCGCTTCCTCACCTTGTTGAACACATTTGCTAAGCACCTTCGAGACCCCAGGCCCCGTGCCAGACACAAATGATTCTGGTGTCCGTGAGACAGATGCATCCTTACCACAGAGAGCTGACAGCTCACTGTGGAAAACACAAAAGAATCTACTAGACATAGTTACAGATTGTGCAAATGCTGTGTGAAAGACAAAAACCTGGCAGTGACCAACAGGAACTAGGGTATTCCTTGAAAATACCCCGAGCAGCCGGGGGTGTTCCCACCTCAGAGCACAGCTGCTGTTCTTTCTGCAGGAACAAGTTTTCCCCTACAGTCCCCATGACTCACTCCCTCGCTTCCTTCAAGTCTTTGTTCAAATGTCACCTTCCTAAAGACGCCTTCCCCGACACCCACCCCCAGCCCCCGCTCTCCCTACTTCCTGGCCTTACTCTGTGTTCTCCACAGGTTTACCATCTACCGTCTCACATGTGGGTTAGCTGTCTACCCTCCCCTCCACTAACAGTTTGTTCTATGACATCAGGTTTTTGTGTTTGTCACTGTCCCCTGTGTCCATAAACAGTACATGTGACCAGGCTTCGGTGAAGGTGTGTTGAATGAAAGAATGAGTGAATGAGTGAGTCAGCACAAGAATGGAGCAGTCAGGGAGGGCCCCTTGCGCCCTTCCGCCCAGGAGGCAGAGAAGCCTGAGAGACAGTGATTTGATTTCTGTTTTATTACCAGTCATCTGGCTGTTTGGGGCAGAATGGCTTTGAAAGAGCTAAGCATGGCAATGGAGAGGCGGACAGGGTAGGAGGCCACTGCAGTGGCTGAGGCAGAGAAGTCAGCCGGACATGGCCCTGCAGAAAAGTGGGCAGTCGAGAGCCTTTTTGGAGGTGGACGGGATAAGACTTTGAGTTGTGCCCCTGAGCGGGGGGTGCTGGCCTCCGCTGCTTGAGATGGAGCAGATGGGAGGAAGAACAGGTATGGAGGAAGCCAAGCATTTCCCTCTCCTGCTCTGCTCCCCTGTGGACCTCTGTAGCCCTGAAGAGACTTGCAAAGGGTCTCAGTGCTGCTGCTGGGACAGAGCCCCCCAGGGAAGGCCCATGGCCCTGCCAGGTTGGGCCCTGATCCCTGCTGAGGCTGCCAGTCCTTGGTGAGCAGAGGGTGTGCCCAACCCCTGCTGGCCCTTGCCCCTCCAGGGTACGTGGGGACTAAGGGAGCAGATCTGCCCCTTCCCACTCCCTCTCTCCCCTTCCAGCACCCACAGCTCCAACCTGAGCTACCCAGTTCAGCTGCCTGGAGGACCCTGCTATACAGGCCAGTGTCCACAGGGTTGAGGCAAATAGTTAACTAGCAGGGCAGCAAGCACCACATTCACTCAGGACAGGAGCCCAGATAACCATCAGCCCCCCACACACCCTCACCAAACCCCAAATACCAAGTTGGAAGGAACAGGATGGTCAGACTCCCCAGAACCCTGAACCCAGCGGGTGACAGACCCCAAGGGTCAGCCCAACAGCCTTCTCCAAGGGCTCTGTCCCCACTTCCAAGGCAAACCAAAATGGCCTCTGAGGAGCCCATATGCCACCGCACTGAGTCCAGTCTCCTCAAGGTTTGCACCTTATCCCTTTCTCCACTTCCGTTCCTGCCCCTACCTTCCCATTCCCAGACATTCTCTGACACCATCCCTACTCTGCCTCCTCTCCTTCTTTGTGTTTCATTTCTGGGTTCTTTGGCATCTGCATCCTTATTTCAGGATTTGGGACTGTGTCCTTCAGCTCCTGGCTTTTTTAATTCCTAGAGGTAAGAGGGCACTTGTTACATGCCCACAGAGTGGGGGCGGCGAACACAGACTACCCCAGGCAGAAGGTGTGCTCAGGTCCCACCTGCCACGTGTGGCCTTGGGCAAGGAACTTAACTTCTCTGTGCCTCATTGATCAAGAAGGTATTCATGCCTCTTTGAGAGGTTCCTGGAAGAATTGGATGAAACCCTGTTTGTGAAGAACACAGCCTGGTGCCCTGTGCTCAGTGGGAACTCTAGAGAAATCAGCCATTATTCTCATGAGACAAGTCCCTGTGATATCTAACAACACACCAGGCATTCAGGAGGTGCTCAGTAAGTGCTCAGCGGGTAAATGGGCTAAATCTCTTGTTTTTAGCTGCTTCACACTAGTTACATATTAGGGCATCTGTTTCTGTTTCTCTTTGGACTTGGGTCACAGCTGTGGGACTGGAGAAGCACAAGGCTGATGTCTTATTTCCTTAGAGCCTGAGCCAGCAAAGAGACAGGCAGGTCAAGTTTCCAGATAAGTGTAGACATTGGCTTTGGGCCCCTCAAGGGGTGGAGAGAAACTTTCTCATAAATATGTTCACAATTCCTCCCCTCTTTTCCTCGCAGACGTCCCTAAAACAAGGGCAGTCTCTGTGGCAACCCTCTGCTTCAAAGACAGATTCTAGAAACACTCTGAAGACCCTTCAGGTCCCACATGACCTGTTGCAGTGGCTGAGGCTCTGTCAAGGAGTGGTGTGGTCATCGTGATACTTCACTTATTGACCTCGGGGTTCCAGGTCCTGGAGCCAGCCGTTTTATATACATATGTCCCTTGTATCCTCATGAAAACTCCATTCTACAGTTAAAGAGACTAAGACTTGGCAAGGTTTAAGAAAAGTGCTCAAGGCCACACAGTTGGCAAATAGCAGCCCCAAGATGTCTACCCTGTTTGACCTCTATAAGCTCATGCTTCTCCCTCTGGGCCACTCCCTTTTGTAATGGGGTAGCCACCAGCCTAGAAGCCAGATCTGGAAACCCGGCTTTGGGCTAGGTGATGGACTCTCCTGCTGGAACTTCTGGCTTATCCCTTTCTAAACAGGGGAATGAAAGTCTATTCCCACCCCACCCCCAACTGCTCACATGAGGGCTTTTGGGTAGGGTCAAGAAGAGAGTAAAGAGTAAAAAAACCAAAAAAATTATTTTAATTTATAGCTAACCAAATTTCTGTCTTGCAACAATTTATATCCATTTCCCCTAATTCAGGCAACTCTGAATATGAGAAAAAGCATTCATTTGTTTGAAGAATGCTATTCAACTCATGACAAAGAACAATTCTTTTGAATCTGTGAGAATTTTCTGGAAGTCACATGTCATTTTCACTTTCACCTATTAAAATCGAAGCTTACATTCAGCTTTTTAAAAAGTTCCTCAGCATGGAGGCAGCCACCAGCTGCTCCTGCAGGCTGGATCTCGAGTCCTTGCCAGGGGTCAACACTGGAATCACAGACCAGCTCAGCAAGCCACGGGCTTGGGCTCAATCCCGAACTGATACTGAAAGAAAGAAAGACCTGCATAAAGATCACAATGAACCAACAATGAACAAAATTCAATGTCTGTCATTATCTCAACTTACTGGGGGCTTGGGAGCGGGATACAGCACATTCCAAGAGCCCCTTGAGGGAAGAATGAACCACGAGGAAATGGAGCTCCTGGGCTGGACAGGAGCCTGGGGCCAGGATGAGGCCTCTTCACACATCTGCTTCCCTCATAACGGGTCCCTGACTCACAGGCTCTGCCAGGTGGAAACCAAACCAGCCCCGGGCCAGGGGCCAGAGCAAGGACTTACCTGGAAGAGACCTCTGCTAAGCAATTCAAACCACATGCAAACGCTGCTATTTTAATGATCATACATTTCTATGGCAGGTTCCCCCAGTACCTTGGCTACCATGTGAGTGGAATCATTTTTCAATGTTCTCAGTACAGAGGAGACACAGTGCACAGGGCCAGGGAGAGGGTGCGTGTGCCTGTGTGTGTGTGTACATGCCTGCATTTTTCGGGAGTGAGGGTATTTGCATAATGCAGATATCTTTGCTGATATCAGACAAACAGGAAGTTTCAGAACCTTTGCCATTTCCTTTCCCTGTGAATCAGCAGCCTCTTTGTTCACACTCATAAATGATGAAAATCACAGGGTATGGCACTGGAACATGAAATACAAGAGAAGAGCACAAAGGCCTGCCAAGGCACCTTCTTTGGTGGGGGGCTTCCCTGTCGCCCACTCCTACCTGCACTCCTCGGGCCATCACCTTCCACCTATCAGCTTCCTGAGTGCTTCAAGCGATGTTTGGGCACTAGCCTGAAACACAGCAGCAAAACAGTCTTCAGCCCCACGACCTATGTCACACCAATGCTTGGGGTGAGGCCCAACAAGGCTGCAGTGGGACCTCCTGCATCCTAGCTCCTGGCCCCAGGGCTGTATACCAGAGAGGCTCTGGGGAGTAACACGCACACCCTGGACTTGGCACCAGACTACCTGGGCTCACATCCCTGCTCCAGCCAGAGAGGCCTTAGCAAGCCCCCTTCCCCTTCGAGCCTTGGTTTCCCTGACAGTTACATGGGACTGATAGCGACTCCCTGTGGGTTTGGGGCTAATAATACCTGTGAAAGGCAAGGAATATAAGGCGGCAAAGAAAAGCACAGGCATTGGAGTCGGGGATCTGAGTTCAAAACCCACCTCTGTGGTGTACTGGCTATGACACTTGGGGAAAATTACCTAACTTTGCCAAATCTTACTTGCTCTTTCTAAAATGGAGATAATGAGCACATCTACCTGACAGTCAACGGAGAGGACTAAATGATGTAATCTCTTGGCTCACAGGAAACTCTCAACAACTGTAAACCAGTTTTCCCGCCACCTCCCCCACTCTTCCTTCCTCCTGCCCCACCCAGTGTGGCAGGATCCCTGGGTGAGACCCCTGCTGAGCCTCACCGGGGAGGCCGCAACTGACTTGGCCTGTAATAAATCAGGGGAATGAATGGAGGGATGGATATTCCCGGTCCACAGCAGGTGCTGAGGAAATATATCTGCATAAAATAAATTTATACAAAAGTCACAGACCAAATCATGCCCTCTACATTTTTGAAACTCCTGAAGGTGGGCAGTAGAGAATAGTGATGACAAACATCCGGGGCTTAGACAGCAGTCAAGTATGGCCTGTCTTTTAACTTCGCACTCTGCACAAAATATGGAGAGGCTGTGAAGAAATGGGTCCAATGGGTTCGGTAAGTCCCCCTTGACGACCCAGGAAGATGATTCCAAAATTTGACTTCCTTTCCAAGAGGACAGGCCTTGCGACTGGCATCCCTCTTGCCTCATTTCTCTCCGGTCCCTCCTTAGGCCTAACGGTCTTTTCTTGTTGAAGAACTGGTAGGTCTGAAGCCCCACAGCTTCCAGCAGCCTCATGGAGGCCAGTGAGCAATCCCCACTGCCGACCCAGCCTACAGGAGTACAGAGGTGCAAGAGGCTTGTGTTGGCAGGAGGACAGCACACTCACCGGGGCCTTCACTCTGGGGCATGGCTGTTCAGCGCTCTCCTTGTGTAGGCTATGCCAGAAGAGTGCTCCCTAGCCACTCCTCCAGGAGCGAATCCAGAGCTCCGCAGACGCGCAGGCTAAGCGCCAAGGTCTGAAGTCAGACAGCCTCGCTTTACATCCAGACTCTGCACAGACACGCTGATTGATCTCAGGCAAGGCTGCTACCTCTCTCAATCTCAGTTTCCTAATCTGTAAAATGGAGACCAGTGCTAAAGCCCAGGCTGAAAACATTTACTCACTAGCCTGGGCACTGAACTAGGAAGTGAATCCCAGCCGAGACCAGGTTAGACGACTAAATAATAGCTCTGCTCATTTCTACTCCCGGAGTGCTGTAAACACTCTGGACATGAGCCGCTGCTTTCACTACACAGCTCCCAGGGGAGGGACTTTCAGAGGAGTGGTGGCCCTAGACAGGCCCCATCATTGCCCTGGCCCAGGTTAACAAGGTGCCCCCTGCCTCTCACTGTTCCCCAGAAAGTCACAGGAGTGGGACACCCTGGGTGGCTCAGTCAGTTGAGCATCTGACTCTTGATTTTGGCTCAGGTCATAATCTCAGGGTCATGAGATCGAGCCCCTGCGTCAGGCTCTGTGCTGAGTGTAGAGTCTGCTTGAGATTCTCTCTCTTGCCCTTTCCCTCTGCTCCTCCCCCCACTCCTGCTCTCTCTCTCTCTTTCTCTCAAATAAATAAAATCTTGAAAGAAAGAAAGAGAGAGAAAGAAAGGAAGGAAGGAAGGAAGGAAGGAAGGAAGGAAGGGGGGAAGGGTGAGTCCCAGGAGTGCTGGGGATGGGACAGGACCTTGATCTCATCTGCCTTGTGTGAATCATGCTCCATTCCTATGTTGCCCATGGCAGGAGCTCTTTTCCCTGTGAACACTCTGCAAATCTTTATCACAGCAGCAAAAGAGCCTAATAGCTAGTGGTCTAGTCACTGAGCATATATTTACAGTACATATATTGTACATATATGTATATGTACATATACATATACAGCATATATTTACAGTACAAACCAAGCCAGTGTGTGGCTCACATACCACACACTGGGGTACCATGCACTGTCTGGAAGGAAAACCCCAGAGATATTTATTGTGCACATACTCCTACAAAGGATCTGTGTCAGAGGCCAGAGTCACTTTTCCTCATGCTTTGGACCAGTTCTTTTTGTTTTGTTTTTTCTTTTTTTTAAGAGTTCTCAGGACATTCAGAGCATGGAGGCTGCCCCCACAGCAGCAGGAGTGGAAGCTCAGGCATCCTGTGCCCCAAATACCAAGCCAGAAATATCAAGGACACTGTGCCCAGCTGGCTAGAGTCTGGAGGTCATCTTGGCCTCCGGGGAGAGCCCGCTGGAGCTGAGTCTGCTCAGGGCCAGGACAGCCGGTCACCCTGGGGTCCTGTGACCCCCTTCCTGGGCTTTGATGGCCTGCTGGGCCCCCATGGTGAGGGTTAAAAGCGGCCATCGCTCTCCTGCAGACCATCAGTCCCACTATGTAACTGACTGCCTTTCTATGAACGCCTCTCCTGTCATCTCATAAAAGATGCTCCCGCTGGAGGAATGTGGAAGCCAGCCAGGGAGGGAGGTGTTGACCCCTCAGAGCACTGGCTCTAGAAATGTCACCCAGGCGATGGCTGCCCATTGAAGCCAGATAACAATGCAAACCCAAATGGGATTGTCTGATAACTGTTCCATCAGCAGACTTTTTTTTTTTTTGAGAACTCCAACCTTTGTGAATAGAACCCAGCAGGAGTTCACTGTGGGTTTTTCGAGCATCTGTATCTATCCTTTGCTGTGTCATGACTATGGACAATATAACATAATTTTGTGATCCCAAAGCTACCATTTCTTGTCTGCAAACTGTGCTTCTGTCTTGAGCATTTATACACGTTCTCCCCTTTGAGCTATCCCTTGCCAAAAACCTGTGAGAAAGGAGTTATAGTAACACTTACTATTATTCTTTTAGTTTTAATTATAATTTATCATCATTATTAATAAAATGAATTTTATTTTAATAAGTATAACATTTATTAAGCTTTTTCTACATTCCAGGCATTTGTGGTCATTGTCTTATAACAAACATCTCCCTTGTTCCCTCGAAGAGCCCCATGAAGCATGTACTATAATGACCCTTTTGCAGGTGAGTTAGGGGAGACCTGGGACACCAGCCCAGAGCCGCTGTCCTCAGAGCCTGTGAGTGTCCCACTGCACCATCCCACCTCCCTTCTCAGCCCTGCTTCTCCCTCTTCTCTGACCAGCAGAGGCAAGGGCCTCAGGGCTTAGGAACTTATGGCCTGAGCACAGGCAGCCGAATCAGCAGAGCTCTGGAATACCACCCACTTGGCTGTCCCAGCAGTCAGTGAAGACCAGTGGTCACTTCCGTGAGCACAAACACACTGGTCGGGATGACTCCTGAAGGCGCGGGCGGCTCTGGGTCAGCCTCAGAGTAGTAGGTCTGGACTGTGGAGGCTGACATCAGAGCTGGCAGGCCGGAGTAATGTTAGCAAAGAGTACAAAGTTCCCAGACGCCCCACTTGTTACTGACACCTGTATTGGTGTGATACATTTATGACGCATGATGAATCAATTATTATTATTATTGACTACAGTCCCTAGTGTGCACTGATTCACTCCTGGTGTACCTTCTGTAGGTTCTGACGAATGGAGAAAGACACGTCTGCACCAATACAGTATATCAGACTAGTTTCGAGGCCCTCAAATTCCTGTGTGCTCCACCCATTCGTCCCTCCCTCCTCTCTGGTCCCCTGCTGCTCACCTCCTGCCCCAACCCCTGGCAACAGCAGATCTTTCTACCATCTCTGTCGTTTTTACCTTTTCTAGAAAACCGCGTAGTTGGAATTACACAATATGAAGCCTTTTCAGATTGGCTGAGTTCACTTAGTAATATGAATTTAAGGTTCCTCTCAGTCTTTTCATGGCTGCTTAGCTCATTTCTTCTTATTGCTGAATACTAGTCCTCTGTTTGGATGTATCACAGTGTATCTATTCCCGTGTTGAAGGACATCTTGGCTGCTTCCAGATTTGGGCAACTATGAACACAACTGCTATAAACGTCCGTGTCCCGGTTTTTGTACCGAAGTTAAGTTTTCAAGGAGCTCAATTGCTCGATTATATGGCAAGAGTATGTTTAGTTTTGCAAATAACACTTTCAACTTCATTTTACTTGGGATGTTTTGTGTTCCAGTGTGAGTGCTGAAGTGGTTCTGCAGATTTGCCACTGTCCCAAAAAAAGCTCGAGACCCCCTAAGAGCAGAGATCTAACAGTCTAGCCTCACCTCCTGTCCCTGTCTCTCCCCTAGTGTCTCCATCAGTTCCCACTCGGGGAAGGGAGGTGGGCACAGGACAGGTCTGCTCTCAAACCCACCAGGCTAAAATTCAGTGCAAAAGGCCAGGTTCACACCTTCTTCGGGGCAGGGAAGTAATTGTATGGCTTTTTACCACTAGTTAAAATTCAGTTCCTGCTGAGCACACACAAAGATGTCATTCATGTCAAGCTAAATAGTTTAGAATGTTGACAGAATTTAAAAGTAAAATTGTGGGATAATTCTGGAATATAATCAAATTCATTGTCCGCTCGTTATTAGATTGTTACGTTTTAATATATTTCATTTCTTTCTCTCCCTGAATGTTCTTTTTCTTATTGAATTGCCCCCTTTCTCTTCTTCTTTTTTTTAATTTATTTTTTATTTATTTTCAGCATAACAGTATTCATTATTTTTGCACCACACCCAGTGCTCCATGCAATCCGTGCCCTCTATAATACCCACCACCTGGTACCCCGACCTCCCACCCCCCGCCCCTTCAAAACCCTCAGTTTGTTTTTCAGAGTCCATAGTCTCTCATGTTTCACCTCCCCTTCCAATTTTCCCCAACTCCCTTCTCCTATCTCCCCATGTCCTCCATGCCATTTGTTATGCTCCACAAATAAGTGAAACCATATGATAATTGACTCTCTCTGCTTGACTTATTTCACTCAGCATAATCTCTTCTAGTCCCGTCCATGTTGCTACAAAAGTTGGATATTCGTCCTTTCTGATGGAGGCATAATACTCCATAGTGTATATGGACCACATCTTCCTTATCCATTCGTCTGTTGAAGGGCATCTTGGTTCTTTCCACAGTTTGGCGACCGTGGCCATTGCTGCTATAAACATTGGGGTAGAGATGGCCCTTCTTTTCACTACATCTGTATCTTTGGGGTAAATACCCAGTAGTGCAATTGCAGGGTCATAGGGAAGTTCTATTTTTAATTTCTTGAGGAATCTCCACACTGTTCTCCAAAGAGGCTGCACCAACTTGCATTCCCACCAACAGTGTAAGAGGGTTCCCCTTTCTCCACATCCCCTCCAACACATGTTGTAAACTGTCTTGCTAATTTTGGCCATTCTAACTGGTGTAAGGTGATATCTCAATGTGGTTTTAATTTGAATCTCCCTGATGGCTAGTGATGAACATTTTTTCATGTGTCTGATAGCCATTTGTATGTCTTCATTGGAGAAGTGTCTGTTCATATCTTCTGCCCATTTTTTGATATGATTGTCTGTTTTGTGTGTGTTGAGTTTGAGGAGTTCTTTATAGATCCTGGATATCAACCTTTTGTCTGTACTGTCATTTGCAACTATCTTCTCCCATTCCGTGGGTTGCCTCTTTGTTTTCTTGACTGTTTCCTTTGCTGTGCAGAAGCTTTTGATTTTGATGAAGTCCCAAAAGTTCATTTTTGCTTTTGTTTCCTTTGCCTTTGGAGACATATCTTGAAAGAAGTTGCTGTGGCTGACATCGAAGAGATTACTGCCTATGTTCTCCTCTAGGATTCTGATGGATTCCTTCTTACATTGAGGTCGTTTATCCATTTTGAGTTTATCTTTGTGTACGGTGTAACAGAATGGTCCAGTTTCATTCTTCTACATATAGTTGCCCAGTTTTCCCAGCACCATTTATTGAAGAGACCGTCTTTTTTCCACTGTATATTTTTTCCTGTTTTGTCGAAGATTATTTGACCATAGAGTTAAAGGTCCATATCTGGGCTCTCTACTCTGTTCCACTGGTCTATGTGTCTGTTTTTATGCCAGTACCATGCTGTCTTGGTGATCACAGCTTTGTAGTAAAACTTGAAATCAGGTAACGTGATGCCCCCCGTTTTATTTTTGTTTTTCAACATTTCCTTAGTGATTCGGGGTCTCTTCCTCTTGACATACATACCTCTGCTTTGGAAAATCACACTCCTACTTTATTAGCTCAGTGGGTCAAGAGGCAGGCCTTATTTCTCTCTGTAACCCCTGGGAAAATATTTATTGAATGAATACTTCAGAGAAAAGTATCTTGTTTTTTCCCTCCGGTTTGAAAATGTCTTTTCCACTGAGTCAATCTTTACAGCTGAGTACCCAAAGGCAGTGTTGGAATGTCATTAACATAGTGATTTAATACGTATTTAAATTTATGGCTTACTTCCTAGGGTTGTAGCATCTTGGAAGAGATAATGAAGGACTTGAGTTCAACCTCAAGGGTGTGTCAAGGGCGTGTCCCTGGAGTTGCATACCCACCTTTCAGGCCTTTCTCCTGATGTCCTAGATCAGCCTCTTGCTGCTGCAGTCCTTTACACACTGTCCCCAGAGGCTTCATGGAGGCGGGCTGCTCTTGATCCCACTGAGGGTCTCTGATTCATGCTCACCAGTGGCTCCTTCCCAGGACCATATTACGGAGGAGCCCCTGGTGCCTGGGGCCGCTGGAGCTGCACTCCTCTGTAAGCTGACAGCTCCTCCTAGGGTTTGCATTCATACCCAACTCCTCAGCAGAAGCCTGTGATGTTGGATTTGTTTGGCTGCTATGTTTGACTAACTTCTGGTTCCTTCTACTGAAGAAATGGACCCTAATTTCCAGAGGGCATTTTGCATGACTGTCAGTCTTAAAGTCTTTACCCCTGTTTAGCCAGGAATGGCCCAGGAAGAGCTTTGAGGCTCTCCTCCCACCTCAGGAAAAGGTCAGCCCCTACCACTCTCCATACTTCATTCAAGGGTCCTATCTCTGGGTTCCCAGACCTTGACCAGCAGCCCCAAGAAAGATGTCTTCCTAGGAAGACTCCTTTCTTCCTAGGAGTGAGCTCTCATGAAAAGCAAAGTTTCTGTGGTCCTCCTTCCCATTTCAGAATTCCTGTGGTGGGTATGCTGAATTGGCCTTGCTCTACTTAGGACGGGCTAAACCACTGTAACAACTAGACCCCAAAATGTCTGGACTTGTATACATTAGAAGTGTATCTCTAGATCCTGTAACATTCCAGGGTGGATGTTCCAGATCAGCAGGTGGCTCTATGCTGCAGGGTGATTCAGGGACCCAGGCTCCTTCCAGCTGTGGTCTCATTATCCACAAGGGCCTTGAGCCAATGGAGGGGGAACAAGACCATAAAGGAAGCATGCTGCTGTCTCAAAAGTTCCTCACACTCCCTTGGCTGGAAGTCAGTTATCCAGTCCTTGGCCACTCTTACTTGCAGGAGGAGCTGGATCATACTGCCTAACTCTCACCCAGCAAGAAGGGGAGTTGGGTTTTGGTGGGAAGCCAGTGGCCCCTGCCAGAGACCCCATCCATCTTCTTCTCAAGTCTGCCCTCCCTTGCCTTCCTGCTGTCGCCTCATTTGTCACATTTGCAAGATGATGTGTTGAGAATTTATAACTCAGGAACCAATACAATAAAGAGGTAGCCACCTACTGCTCCTAACAACCAGATAATAGAATCTGCTCAGTAAGGTCTAATCACCAGGATCTTAGCAACATATCCCAGCAATGGTCTGCATTAGCATTCTTTCAGTTTTTATTTTGTTTGTTTTAAAATTTATAGTCCGTGCTGTTATTCATTATCCCCAGGCCTCGCTGATGTATACCAGCTCCAAGGGAAATAAAAGCCAAACATTAGCAAACATCTTCCTGAGCACGAATATGTTTTAGAGCTTTGTGCTCAGTATCAGGCTTGTGATATTAATCTTCAGATAAGTTCTTAGGGGCCCACTCAGATGCATTGGCTTTAATGATATTATTAATGGAAAACGGGACCAGGCTTGGGGTTACAGACCTTGAGGCAAGGGTCCTGTAGCCTCCACCCCTACTCCAGCTGAGGCTGGCTCCTCCCGTCTATCAAGGAACAAAAGAAGTCAAACTGATTTAGAGAAGCACTGGACATTTATTGGGTGCCCTGTGGAATAATGTGAACTTTTGGCTTCAAGATGGAGGAGGGGCCGAAGGGGAAGGGAAGTTTAAATGTGGCATCTCCAGAAACTCTCTATTGGTTCAGCTTATGATGAGACTCCCCAGTTTTTAATCGCCTCCATTTTCTCTTCCTAATTGTTCTGTGGGTGCATCCCAGCCAGGGGCTACCTTCCACGATTAATCTGCTGACTGTCCTCAGCTTGTCCTGTCACTCTTCCTCATTGTCTCAGGGCTTAATACCAGGCTAGTACTTTTTGATGGCGACTTTACTAAGCCCCTTTTCCAGGTTCAGCCCTCTCCCCCTTGAGAGTTCCCTACCTGAGTCTCTGCCCTCAATTCCAGGTGAGAACATCTGGCCGCTGCCCCTCCACCAGGCTGGCCTTCAGAGGAGCCTGCGCCTGACTGCTTCCTACAGGTGGAGACCCAAGGGTCTGGACACATCTAGGTGCCATCCGCCTCTTTGGCCCCTACCTCCATCCGCAGCCTGCAGTGGGATAGGTTCTTCTCCCTCAGGGACCCCATTACTGTCCTCCTCCTCCCCCCACAGCTGGGGGCTCCCATGTGCTGCCTGAGGCTGGAGCCCTCACAGGTAAGGAGGGTCATTCCCACCTCAAAACCTTCCTTCCTGCTGCGTACCCAGCCCAGAGTTCCCCATCTGTCCCTTTCCATCTGGGCTCGCCTTGTCCCCATGGATGGCCCAGCTCTCTTCTGGAGCCTCCTCTGATGAGCCCGACGCGGATTTCTTGAGCTCTATGTCCTTCAGGACGCTCAGGTCGGGGTAGCTGTTATCAGACCCAGGGGAGTGGTCCTTAAGCAGAAGCCTCCGTTGGGGCAAAACTCTAGATTTTTCTGAAGGATGAAACTACTGAAATTGTGCCAGAGGCAATAAGCTGCTCTCCCCTGTTAGTTAATAGAAGCTGTTAGCCACAAAGGAGTGGGAGGCACACTTTGTTTTTGCAGTTGGGGAGGCTGTAGAAATTACCAGGTGTATCCACTCTCTGGTGGCTATGGTTAAAAATGAGCAATCACTTCCTTTGTTTGGTGGATATGGTGTGGCCTCAGGAGGTTTGGGTGAAATTTTTATCCCAAATGCCTCTGAAGGAGAAATTGTCTCCAGGTTTGGTCCCTGGAACACCTGCATCAGAACCACCAGCGGCACTAATTAAAATGCAGATTCCTGGTCTCCCCCAAGACTAGTGAACCAGGGCCTCTGAAGGTGGGGCCCAGGAACCGGCATCCAATGCTATCCGCGGCTTGACCACAGACAGCTGTTTGGCATAGGATGCTGTCACCTTCCACCCTGAGGGCGTCGTGGCATACCCTAAGGATCCCAGACCTCCCACCTTAGTAGCAGAGACTTGGAAGACCCACCTAATAGCTCTCAGCCATGATCAACCCTGGTTTCGGCCCACTGCCCTATACCAGTTTGCTCAAGTAGGCAGTCTGTACATATTTCTTGAATTGAACTAGTACCCTTAAGGGCAGGGCTTTGTCTTCTTTATTTCTTTGGGCCCCCTGCTGGCACACAGTTAGTGCTCCCTCTCTCTCTGACAGCAGACTGATGGATGAGGTCACAGATCCAGGCCCTATCTGTAACAAGACTGGAAAGGAGACAGCAGCTTTAGTTAACACCAATCTACCTGCTCCTCAGGGTGTTTTTACAGGAAGAAGCTGTTTTGTTCATGTTCAAAATCCACAGATTGTCAGACTCTCAGCTGGGTAGAGTCCCCTGATAGGAGTTGGGAAAGGAAATATGCACGCAGGTGCCTTTTCCAAGAAAGAGCCAATACTGGTAAGTGAATGAAGTTGGCCTCGAGGGCCTTGACAGTGGCTTGGCCAGACAGAGCTTCTGTGTACAACTTTGGTTTTTGTTCTCTGGGATAAAAGCCATGGTGACAATCTTTGGTGTGCCTCCTGGGCCTCTCAGCTTGAAGGTCATAGAGCCCTTGAGATATGCAGGGAGGGAGCCCACCAGCCATGGTGGGAGAGATTTGAATACGGCTGAAAGAATTCTGAAACCTTTTATGAGGAAACAGTTTTAAACCAAAGACCCAAAGGAAATTGGAGAAGGCTTACATGACAACCCAAAATAAATGGACTTAAGACAACCCAAAATGAATGGAATGTCGCACCCAGAGAATACACATACATTCACATGGGACTGGGAGAATTACCGGATCATAAGAAATGTTTATATTTGAAGAAAGCAAATGACTTCTATTAGTGTCTCAGTCAATCAGTAAGTATTTACAAGAGCAAAACTACCAGCTAGCCTCTCAGCTGGACTACAGGAGGACTCAGAACAAGCCCTACCTCAAGGCTTTACAACCTGGATGGAGAGCTGAGACAAGCTCTTTGGAAAGAGAGAACCACACAGAAGATCTCAAAAGTAAGCACACCTCCCTAAATGGCTAGGAAAATTCTTGAAGGGATGAAGAAATTTTGAGTCTTACCTGGAATCCTAAATTCGTAGTTGTTCAGTATCTTAAATGCTTATATAGATCAAATCTATTCGCCTAATTGCGAGCAACAGAAAAATGGCCTGGTTCCAGAAGAAAAGAAATTTAGAAAAGTATAGCTGGGAAGCTGAGCTGGGACCCAGACTCAGAAAATGGGCAGAAACCATGAGAGGCTGGAGAACAAGAAGAACCACTGGGTAACCTCACAGGAACCAGCTGATGAGGCCACCCCTGTCATGGCAAAGCCTAGGATTCCAAGTCAGAGGCAGGAGTCTAGAACCCCATGCCCACATCCTAACCAAAAGGGAGGCTGAAAAACAGAGTGTCTGGAAGGTTCTGGTTTTTTTTGCAGGAGATAAACATTCATTCATGAGGAGGGGAATTCCAGGGCAGGCAAAATAAATAGCAAATGTTCACCACGCCTTCCTTATCTGGTATGGAAACGGAAAGTAGGGATGTGAAAGAATAAAAAAAGATTAAAAAAAAAAAAAAAAGGTATACTGCGAGATAGGAATTGTGCCAGTTACCCATCCAAAAAGCTCTGCTCCATGGGAATTGGGGAAGTCTTAGTAGAAAGGGGGACCTGATGAATTTGAAGGATTGGGATAAATGGGAAAGAGGTGGGGAGAATCCCCAGGCTGGGAAACTACCTAGAAGCCTTGGGGATGAGGGCAGGAAGGAGATACTCTGAACTTCCTCCTACCCAAGGCAGCCCTGTCAAGGCTCAAGATGCCACATGAGGATACCCCTGTGATGCACATCTGCTGCAGTGTCTTCAGCATCACCCAGATGTCCAGTTTATCATCAACTGCGAGTGGCATCACCACTACTCCTTTGAGCAGGGAAATGAGGAGCACCCGCATTTAACATCTGACTCCATTATACCTAGAACAACAATGAACTGAAACCAGTCGCTACTAATCGCTCCATGTTAAACTGTTTTCAAAGTACAGGCTTAACAAGTGAACAGAGATTACCAAAACTGAAAATATTACTTGATTTTCCTTGTATACAGTATCTTTCCCTTCTTGCAGGTAAAAGTAACTGTGGCCTCTTCGACCGGTGGTTCCTAAGATGGATGGTTATCAGGGATCACCTGGTGAGCTTTTAAAAGTATTTCCAGCTCCATCCCAGCTCAGTCCAAAATTAGGACTTCTAAGAGGGGAGCTGAGACACCCATATTTTTTAGGTTCTCCACGATATTTTCAGGATTATCCAATTTGGAAACCGTGCTGCAGACATTTCAATGCACCTCAGCGTTCATTATACATTCCTTTGATTGTCTATGAACCCAAGACCCCGCTTCACTTTTTTCCCCTACTTAACTCTATTCTCTATCCTTTTTTTCTCAATCTATAAAAAATTTCAAAATCCAGAAAAATTGAAAGAACTCTACAGTGTTCAGTTATATACCCTCTATCTAGATTTTGCATTTGTTAACATTTTGCAATATTTGCTTTATCATGCATTTATCCATCTATCCACCCAGAGATCCCTCCACCTTATTTGATACATTTCTGAGTTGTGGACCTCAGCATTCCTCACCTGTAAACATTTTAGATTGCATATCATCAACTAAAGTTCACTATTTGTAGGTAGCTCTTTCTTTTTTCAAGTAGAATTTACAAAAACTAAAATGCACAAATTGTAAGTGTACCAATCATTGTGCGTTGAGAAATTCAGATCCCTGTGTAACCCAAACTCTTATCAAGATATACAATATTTCCGTTACCTTAAAGGGTTCCAAATACTTCTTCCCCCTCAATCTCCATCTCCACTCCCAGAACAAGTGTTATTCTGATTTTTTTTTTTAAACTTAGGTTAGTTTTGCCTGTCCTAGAACTTTCTATAAATGAAACTGCACAGCACGTAATCTTTCTGTGTAAGGCTTTTGTCACTCAGCTAAGGACTCATCCTTTTTTGCATTTATTGGTAGTTAATTTGTTTTTCTTACTGCTTTTATTACATTTGTATGAATATATCATAGTTTGTTTATCCATTCTCTTAATGATGGACATTTTGGTTGTCTTCCAATTTTTAGCAATTATAAATAAAGTGTCTATGAATATGCTTGTATAAAGCTTTTGTGGAGATATGTTTTCATTTCTTTTAGGTAAGTACTAAAAGGAGTAGAGGAGTAGAATTGCTGAGATGTATGGGAGGCATATGTTTAATTTTATAAGAAACTGGGCAGATTTTTTTTCTAAAATGTTTGAACTATTTTCGATCTGCTAATAATGTATGAGAGTTCTGATTGCTTCTTGACATCCCTACATTTAGTGTTTTTAGTCATCTTTAAGCTATTTTGGTGGGTAGTAGTGGTATATCATTGTGGTTTTAATTTACATTTCCTTGGTGATTAATGATGTTGATCACTTTTTCACATGCTTTCTGGTTGGTGATATATCCTATTTTGTGAAGTATCTGTTCACATCTTTTGCCTGTGTTTAATGGAGTTGTTTCTTTTATTTTTGAGATTCAACTTGCTAATATTTAATTAAGGATTTTTGCACCCATGTTCATGGAGAATATTGGTGTGTGTTTTACTTTTATTGTAATAACTTTCCTTGGTTTTGGTACCAGGGTTATGATGATCTCGTAGAATGAGTTCATTTTATAAATAATTAGTGTTAATATAGTTTTTCCAACTTTCTTACAAACTTCCTCTGAATTTATACTTAAATTGTGCTTGTAGACAGCATAAAATTAGGTTCCTCCTTTTTCTTTCCAGACTGCTAATTTTTTAAATTTTAAGTGGAGTGTATTGGTCAATTCATATTTAATGTAATTAATATACCTATGTGGGTATTCATTGTTTTTAGGTTGTCCAATCTATTTTTATTCCTGTTTCTCTTTCCTGCTCTCTTTGGAAGTAGTGTGGTTGGAGGTGGGGGTTGTTTTGTTTTCTGTTCTGTTTTGTTTTGTTTTAGAATCACATTTTAATTTATCTACTGGTTTTTTAGTGATCCCTATTTGCACTAGTTTTTTTAAAAGTAAATGTTCTACAGATTATAATAAATATCCTTAACTTACTACAGTTTACTTAGAGTCACTTCACAAAATGTAAAAATTTTGCAACCATGCAGTTTTATTCACTGCCTTCGCCTGTATACTCTAGTCATGTATTACATCTACATATGTTCTATGCTTTACAATATAATGTTATAAGTTTTGCTCTAAGTACTCGTATGTATTTAAAACTTTAAAGAGAAAATAGACTCTTACCTGTATCCACATACTTACCATTTATAACATCCTTCATTCCTTTCTGATGAATTGAGTTTCTGTCTGATATCATTTCACTTCAGCATGAAAGAACTTTCTTTATCATTTCTTGTAGTTCAGGTCTGCCGATGACTAATTCCCTTAGTTCTTATTTATACGAAGGTGTCTTTATTTCACCTTTATTTCTTGAGGTGTGTTTTTTTGAATATGGAATTCTGGATTGACAGGGTTGGTTGTTTGTTTTTTTCTTCCAGCCCTTTAGAGAGGATCAACTGATTTCATATCTCCACTCTTTCTGTCCTTCATGAATGAACCAGCTGTCGTTTATATTGTTAGTCCCTTGTATGTAATATGCCATCTTTCTCTAGCTGATTTCCTCTTTATGTTTGGTTTCAGCTAAGATGGACTACTACATATGGTTTTCCTTGTATTTATCCTGCTTGGTGTTTGCTTATATTTTTGCATCTGTAATATTATGTCTTTCATCAAATTTGAATTAAGATTGGCAATTACTTCTTGAAACATTTTTTTCCTACTTCATTTTCTTCCCTCCTTCTAGAGCTCCAGTCATAAATGATAGACCTCTTGATACTGTTCCACAGGTCTCTGATCACTTGCTTGTTTTTTAAACTTCATTTCTCTCTGTTCTTCAGATTGTTTAATTCTTGTTGATGTATCATTAAGTTCACTGACACTTTCTTCTGTCATTTCCAATCCTCTCGTGAGCCGATCCAATGAATTTTTATGTAAAAATTCAATGAATTTTTACTGTATTTATAGTCCCAGAATTTCAAGCTATTTTTAAATTATTTCTGTTTATCTGCTAGAATTTATGTCTTTTCATTGATTGTGAACTTATTTTTTTTTATATTCTTAAGCATAATTATAATAGCTGCTTTAAAGACCTTGTCTGCTAGTTCCAATATCTGGATCTTCTCAGTGTGTCTCCATTGATTGCCTTTTTTTTTTTCTTAAGATTTTATTTATTTATTTGACAGAGATCACAAATAGGCAGAGGCAGGCAGAGAGAGAGAGGGGGAAGCAGGCTCCCTGCTGAGCAGAGAGCCCGATGGTGGGCTCAAGTCCAGGACCCTTGGATCATGACCTAAGCTAAAGGCAGAGGCTTTAACCCACTGAGCCACCCAAGCACCCCGATTGCCTTTTTTCTTGAGTATGGGTTACTCTCTTGAGTACAGGTTCTCTCTCTTCTTGAAACATCTCATGATTTTGAATTTGGTCACTGTGAATGATACATTGTACAGACTCTAGTTTCTGGTATGTTCTTCAGTAACATGTTGATTTCTATTGATTATTGTTCTAATAGTCAGCTAGTTTGGTTGAACTCCAACTTCAAACTCTATCTCCCCTCCACTGGGCAACAGCTGCATTTTTTGTTTGGTTCTCTTCGCCTCGCTTAACTGCTTGGAGTTTGCCCTATATGTGTGTAGCTCAGAAGTCAACCAGAGATTTGAGCAGAGTTTATATATAGAATTTAGGGTTCCCTCCCTTTGCTCTATCCTTTCCAGGATTTTCCCCTTCCCTTTATAGCTGCTTTGGCAGCCCCAAATTCACTTATCTGATTCCTCAGGCTGATAAGATTTCAAGTTTGTTCCCAGACTCTAGTTACCTTGCACACCTGACTGAGGTCTACCACCAGGTAAAAACCCATAAAAATTTTTTAAAAAAATAATAAAGGGAAGCTCACCCATGGTCATTTTCTTCTTCCATGTGTCAACTCCCCTCTGGCTTCTGCATAATTATGGTCATGCTCTAGTGGCTTCACACAGTTGTTTTGTATGCTTTGTTTATCACTGTCATCTGTGTGACATCTGTGTAGGGTTGGTCTAATACAGACTATTACACCTTTTTTGGAATACAGAACTCTACTGCTTTGACTACTTTTTAGAGATAGTTGCTGGGCAGTCAATCATTTGGATTTTCTTTTTCTAGCAAGGCTGTAAAACACAATAGTAGTTAAGATCCTAGACTCTGCAGATCAACTTCTTGGGTTCAAATCCCTGCTCTGGCTGCTGTGACTTTGTGCAAAATATGGGTCTTCTCTATACCTCAGCTTACTCACCTTTAAAAATGAGGATAATCCCAAAGTATCTCCTAGGTTTGCTGTGAAGTTTAAATAAATTCATATGTAAAGATCTTGGAGGAATGCATCTTTCATGGCCAATAATAAATAAGGCAGCATTGCTAGGTTTTATTGATATTACTTCACTTCTCTCTTCAGTAAACTTTTTGGTACACAGAGTTTGGGGCAAAGTTAATTAGCACCATTTTATGGATATGCAGACTGAAGATCTCAAAACTGTAAACAGAAGTCAGAAATTACAGCTCCAGGCCTCTTGTTCTTTGCTAATTTACTCAGTTGTCATTTTCCCTCACCACACACTACCCTGAATCCTTCAATGAAATGAGCCTGCCTAAAAAAAGTTTATCCCAGGTTTTATTCATTAGGCTGAGAGAACTCCCAGACCCCTTCTTAAATAAGGACATTCTGTCAGGAAGCTTTTTTGGCTTTTATTTACGTTTGAAGGGCTACAAAATTCCTGCTGCCTAAGAGGAAAAGCCTGTTCTCCCAAATGCTTTTCTCCTTGGCCACATACCCCAGGCTTGAGCTCATATTCTGAACCAATGACTTCTCCTAAGTGGTTGAGTTTATTATTAACAATGTCCTTTAAACTTTATCTCAACCTTGGCATCTGCAGCTGGGGTGGCAAAGAGGGAGAGAGCTGGTCTTCTCAGAGCTCAAGCCTGTCATCAGGAAGGTTCTGGCACCTGCTCCACTCTGATGATCCCTCTCTAGCTCTCCCGTACTAAAAATCAAATTTTTAAGAAGCTAGAGCGGTGGGTTCTCTTTATAAAAGGGGCCCAGAGGAAGCTGTGAAGGAAGGCTGATTTTTGAAAGGGGCTTAGTTTCATTAGAGTTACAAAGTTGGCCTCAGGATGTATTTTTTAATCCTCTGAATTTAAATGATTTTAGGCAGAACAGGCATCACCATTCTCTCTTTATGTTTGACTGGCTCCTGCAGGATTTAGCTTTGTATCAAGTTCTGTCTAGGGGCACCTAGGAGAGTACAAGAAAATCTGGATTTTGCTGCAGACATTGGCACCTGATGAAGGGACCAGAGACCGGAAAGCATCAGCAGTAGCAGATATAATCCACTAAAGACATACAAACACAGGCCCCAAATTCCAGCCTACCAGTTCCAGGCCCAGCTGCCATCACAAGTTAGTTTCCTCATTATGGTTACATAAGATCTAGTTGGAAAAATCCACCTGCATCGCCTAATTTTATATCTCAAAAACTCAAGCCTACCACAGTGCTATTTGTTGACAATGACCATAAAGAACAAACTTGGGTACTCCTATACAAGTCAGGAATGATTCAGTATTTAATTGAATGAAATGAAGTTGATCTAGTTCTTTGGAGGAGAGTTTGGAAACCCAATGGAAGCTACTAGAGCCACAGAGCCAGGACTGAATATTGCCTGCATCCTCTCTGCCTCTGGTTTTAGGCCCCTCTACCCTCCTCAACTGAGACTCTGCATTACTAGCCAGAGATATCTTCCTTGGTCACCATTTGATAGTGTCTCTTTCCTGCTCAAAACACTCTTAATGACTCCCAGGGCCCACAGAAGAAACCCTAGTTGAGTGATGTGACGTATAGGGTCTGAGTTTTGACCTTAAGCACATCCTCAGTCTGAACTCTGACCACATCATTCCCTCCCCTCCCTGACATCAACCTGGTCCTCCAGCTGCAGTCCTAAGATGTGTCATACCCAGTCTTTGCCAGATTGCGTCCTTGGCTTCGGCCACTTGCTGTCTCCAAACCCCACCCCCACTGTATTAGTTTCCCATTGCTGCTGTAACAAACTTTCACAAACATAGTGGCTCAAAACAAGCCAAGTTTATTCTCTTAACCTGCTATAGGCCAGCAGTCTGAAATCTGTTTCCCTGAGCTAAAGCTGGAAGTATTGGTTGGGCTGGTTCCTTCTGGAGTCTCTGAGGAGAGAATCCATTTCCTTGCATTTTTCAGCTTCTAGGGGCTGCCCATGTTTCAGGCTGGAGGCCCCCAACTTATCTTCAAAGCATATCACTCCAGGCTCCTCTCTGTAGTCAGCTTGCTTTCTCCTCGGCCAAAGTCAGGTCTCCCTTTGTCTCCCTATTACAAAGACACTTGTGGTTACATTTGGGGCCACCCGGATAATCCAGCATAACCTCTCATCTCAAGATACTTACCTTAATCACCCCTCCAAAGAGCTCTTTGCCATAGGGGGTAATATTCACAGATTTGGGTGAGTAGGATGTAGACATCCTTGAGATCCAACTGCCCTCCAGGTTCTTAGCTCAGATTTTGTTTTTCTCCTCTAAGAGGCATCCCTGATCCCCCAAGCTGTGTTCATGGGCAGACTCCCTCATGGAGCATGTCACACACCAGACTGTAATTGCCCTTTTGGTCTCCCTTCTCTCAACTGTCCACTGCTCCAGGGCCAGCATCTTGGTCACCTTCCTCCTTTCAGTGTCCTCAAGGCGTGGCCCATGATGTATGCTCAGTTTTTGTTGGCATGGATGGAAGTGTCCCTCTGGCTGATCACTCTAGGATGAACAGCCCTGACAAAGTGGACACAGAGGTCTCCCCATCAGGGGGTGAAGGGGCCTGAAGAAAGCAGGGCTGTAGCTAGGCCAGTTGGTGGGCCAGATCACATAGTACCCAGGCTTTTGGATTCTAGAGCCTTGCACAGGGCATACAACGGCCCAGCAGCCATAGAGGCCTGGGTTCCTCAGGTCACATGCTCTGTCCCTGCAGCCTACCTGTCGCTCTGACCCCAGGGACATGGCCCTTGGGAACAGGTACTCAGAGTCCAACTTTACTACACCTCTGTGGTGCTCTGTGACTGGTTCCTTTAGATACTGATTAACTTTTCAGGGAAACACAATCATTAGGCAAATTCCATCCACCTACCAGGCAAGATAGAAACATAAGCAAATATTAACCTAGACACGCAGTTTACAGCCCACAGCTGCACATGGCCAGTGCCAGCTTGTCCCTGGCTCCAGGGAGCTGTTTGGTTGAAGGGAGCGAGGCTGACAATTCTGTGCTTTCAGTTTACGCCAACAGATACAGGAACATGACCCCTGGAATGTGGACTTATCCATGGAGCAAGGTTTACGTATCAGCAAGAAACACAAACAGTCACACACCCCCAAGACTATATTATATCGCAGCTGCAAGTGTTTATTTCTGACAAGGCTAACCTAGTTTTAATTATTTATGCCAAAACTTATAAGCCACTAAAAATGCCCTGCAGAATGGGGGTGCAAAGGGAAAGAAGTCTTGGTAACCTGAGACTTTGCTACGGCAGGCACCTTGCCCTTAGCTCCTGCGGGCAGCAAGCTGAGGCTGTTTACTGGTGCACTCTTTCGACATGTGGTTGAGGTGGTGTGGGTGGGAGAAGCTTCTGTGAGCTTCTTTTGGATGGTTAAGGGTGCAGAAAGGGCTGGGGAGTCTGGTCAACCCTCAAAAAGCACACACCTCTTTGAGACTGCAAAGGGTGAGCTACTGTAGGACTGACCACCCCCTCTGTGGAGGCCCTCAGGCCACTTCAGCTGTCCCCACCCCCTGAGGTGTCTGGGGCTTGTGGCTGGACACTCTGGAAATCCCGGTCAAAACACTGGACCGATTGGAAACACTGAAATCTTCATTCCCTCAGTTGGCAGGCCCTCTCCGGCCCTTTCTAGAGAGTTCAGAGGACATTTCTCTTCATGCCCACAAGAGGATCTTTTCTGCCCTCTCCTGTCCTGTCTCCCTTAACCCCTTTACTCTCATCCATCTGGAGTCCCACACTTATCAGCATCCTGGACACAGGAGAAGATGAGCACAAGAAAGACCTTAGAATGAGAAAAAATTGCATTCGATTCTGCCATGTCACATACCTAGTGCCAGTTGTGAAACCGAGATTCCTTTTCCTTATCATCAACTCCCACTTGACAGACGGTTTAGGGTCCTGGCTAAAAGCATGGGTTTTGGAGTGGGACAGACCAGGGTTAGCGGCGGTGCTGCCATTTATAACCTCAATGCCCTTGTGCAAGTTAGTCTGCCCAACTGCTCCTTAGTTTCCCTGTCTGCACAATGGAATAACAGGGATGGATACCCACCTCACAGGGTTGCTATGGGAACAAAATGAGATAAGCATGTTAACGGCTTAACGAGTCCTTGTATATGTAGCCACTGATTGATAAATGTTAGTTGTTGCTACTATTGGCCATGATAGGATTGTGGGTAGTATAAGAGTAACATGGAGAACCTCTGGTTAGAGAATGCTGGAGAATCAACTACTGTCCTATATTCAGGGTAGTTGGAAGTACAATGGAGGGTGGAAGATTTTTCCAAGAGGTCACGGGAGGTAAAGTCACATAGGATGGAATTCGGCAAGCCCACTCCCCAGTACCTCCAGGTTCTCTAAGTGAAGGAGGAGAAACACATCTTGATCCTATATTGTTCTTTGAGAGTCTATTCCCCCTACCCCACCCCCCAGCCCCCATCAAGCAGAAGAATCTCAACAGAAACTGGCATAAGTAAATTTAGTGCGAGAGGAAGTGTTGAGCCACCCACTAGGGAGGGGCTGGGCCTTCCAGCTTCACATTACAGGTCGGAGAAAAACAGAAAGTGTTTCAGGGACAGCTTTAACTCACTGAGCCAGCAGCCTACTGGGGTCAAAAGCTACTTCCCACAGGTATCAGGCCAGAACCTTTCAAGAAGGAACTACGCAGGGCTGAA
This sequence comes from Mustela erminea, assembly GCF_009829155.1. Classification (NCBI taxonomy): domain Eukaryota; kingdom Metazoa; phylum Chordata; class Mammalia; order Carnivora; family Mustelidae; genus Mustela; species Mustela erminea. The sequence goes on along the minus strand of NC_045629.1, from coordinate 48,827,927 downwards.
GTAACCACAAATGGATCCAACTGGTTTTCGTGGTGAGGAATGTTTGTTTAACATTATATCCAGATGTCTAGAATGCAAGACACATATGTTGGCCTCAGAAAGTGTTTATAAAATTCTTATTTGAACTCCATACTGGGTTAGATACTGGGATAAATCAAACTGAAACCAAACTGTTGGCCCCACCCTTGCAAAGAAGGGCTGGAACTGGTCCCAGGTTTCAAAAAAAGTGGACAAAAAAACAAAGAGAATCATATGAGCAAGGAGAATTTGCCCGATATTCTCAACTGTTTTCCCATTCCAGGAAAAAGGCTAAGTTGTGGACATGGCAAAGTAATCAGGGACTTTATTGAGATCTGGTTTCCTAGGTGAGCCCCAGATAGGGAGAAAGCCCCCTCCCTGGGAACATCTGGCTCCTTTCCATTGCTGGGCAATTAATGATATACTTGGTTAAACAACCTCCCTGCAAGAGTGGGAGGTGAATGCCCCACTCCCCAAAAAAGCAGGTTACTTTTTCTTCACTTTTCTACCAAACATAAGCATTAATATCCTCTATTCGGCAATAACTTCCTGTTCTGGCAAAGAAGTGGAAATTATTGTGAGGTTTTTTGGTTGTTTTCATTTTTCAAGACTTACGTATTTTGGTTGGAGGGAGAGAGAGAGAGTGTGCACGTGCATTGCATGCAGGGGAGAGGGAGAGAGAGTCCTAAGCAGACTCCGAGCTAAGCACCAAAGCTGATGCGGGGCTTCATCTCAATGAGCCTGAGATCACAGCCTGAGCTGAAACCAAGAGAAGGTCACTTAACCAACTGAGCCACTCAAGCACCCCAGAAATGGAAATTGTTTTAATGGGGTTTTTGTTTGTATTCTGGGTTGTTTTTTGTTTTGGGGTTTTGTTTTTTGTTTTGGGGTTTTGTTTTTTGTTTTTTTGTTTGTTTTTGGTTTTACTTTTTTTGCCCTAGTGTTGGCTATAAATTCAGATTTGTATTTTCGAGTTTGACTTTAGGTAGCAGGACAGACCACAATTAGGCCTGGCCAAGAGCTCTAGTACAGAAACAGCTTAGGCCAACATCCACTTCATTTCTGGGTTCCCCAGTACTCTGCCCCCAAAAAAGGGAAATGTCCAAAACCATCGTACTTGTGAAAAAAAGGAGGTATAGATAAGAGACTCTCAGATAGGAGCCTCTATTAGCTAACTTAACTTCAACAAAGTATAGCTTACATTTAGGCCTTAGAACAATGACAAAAAAGCTCCTCCACATATATACAAATACTACTAAATGTATTTAGTACATTTATGGTAAGCACATCTGTGCTTACCATATTAATGGAAAATCAAATAATTAAACATTCTTAATATTGATTATTCCTAGAGAATGGATTCATGAAATGGAGAGGCTAGTCTAGATTTTTTACTTGCTATCTTTTTTCCTTTTTTTTTTTTTCCTGGTGACTTTAACTGCCATTTTCCACAACATTACTATTATAATTTTTGAAAGATTTAAGAAAAAAGTGTTTCTCCACAAATTGTATGTTTGAAACATCTGAAAAATCATATATTTACAGCTTACTGTGACAGAGCCTATGACTGAGAGTCTGTTATCTTGAAAATAGTCTCTAAATTGCTTTCTTCCTTTGATGGATAAGAGGTGAAGGGTTGGAAACTAGGCCAGATTCCATCTCACTGCCCACCCCCCTCCACTTCTCACCACTGTTTAAACTATTCAGGCAAACTTGCTTCAGCAAACAGAAGATAAGGCTGAAATAGCTGATGTAATGGTGACCGAGTTTTTCCTTCTGGCAAATTAAAACAAATGATTTTGCTGTCAAACTTTACCACTGAAGTCACTTGGCAATCCAGAACTTTTCCATCAAGAAATTGCAAAATTGGATCCACTTGGAGGGACACAAGAGAATGGAATATTTGACCAAAAAGATAAGATAAAAGAGTGAATCTTTGCATTCTGCTGGATGAGTGTGCAGAACATTTTCTAGAGATACGAGGTGGTAAAAGGTTGCATTTGTATGGGTGAGGCATGTCAGAGCGTAAGACTGGAGAATAATATTTTAGAAACAGTGACTCTCACTGGGTTGTGTAAGTTCTCATAGGGCCTCCCTTTGAGTCTTGAATAGGTGCTTTAAGACTCAGAGGGGAAACTAGGTATTTGGGGATGACAATCACCTTTGACTCTTTGCTTCCCTATATACAGACACTGGACAAGCCCCAGAAACCCTCTGGTGGATCAGATACAGAACACTCAGTGGTTAGGACTGTAGGCCCTGGTGTCAGCAGGACTGGGTTGGAGTCTTGGTACCACAATTCACTAGCAAATAATTCAATGTTTCATTTTCTTCATCAACTGCAGATTATGATACAACTTACATCTTTCAAAGGCCTTGAAAGATAAATCTGGTGATGCATACAAATATTTTAGCATGGTGTCAGCCACAATCTAAAAATGTCTCTGACCAAAGACTCTATATAATCTCTTGAAGTCCATGTAGAGGAGGGTGTCATCACTGGGAGGCTTATGTTTAGTTTATACAGGCATTAAAGACCCGGCTGAAAAAAGCCCAGGCTAACTGTTAAAGACCCGGCTGACTAAAGTGTTCAATGTGTACAGTTGCCCCTTCATTGTCTTCAAAGACAAGGTGCTTTTCAGATAGTAGAGATTTGGGGGGTTGTCAGCCTGCCTCCAATAAAAATATTTCAAGTGACAACAAATTTTAGTTAGTGGGTGGTACCAAAAATATGGCAGAAGTAAACCAGTCTTCTCCACTATGGTTTCACACTGGGTAGCCTACCATAGCTATTGCCTTCTAGAATAGGCAGATAGAAATACTGTGTGTGTGTGAAACTCTTGAGACATACCAAATTTCCAAAGCTGAATTGTTTGTTCCTACCAGAGTGTGTTTTAGGTCATTATCTGGTAGAAAGTTTGCAGGATAAATGAATTCAAGCATTTATTCACAGTTTGTTCAACAGTGTTTTATGGAGAACCCCAGTATGTGCTGAGAATGGTTTTAGGTGCTAGGTTCGTCCTGTCCATGAATATGGCCCTGTCCTTGTGGAGTTCACATTCTATAAATACTCTGGTTGGAGCAAAGCAGAAATTAGCTAACTGAGCATTTCTTTGGACTCTCTCATGGACTAGTGGTGAATTATCTAAGTAAGAAGACCTCAAAGGCTCTGTGAACAGAATGATGGCCTGGCACTCAGAACCTGAATGGACACTCCCAAAGTGGTTTCCTTACGGGCAGCCATCCTACAGGAGCACTTGGCCCCTCTCTCCAGGAGTGAGGACTTGCACCTCTCTCATGAAGGGCTGCCTCTTTGAAACCAAGGCCAAGGCCAAGAGTGATTCATGTGGTCACGTGGGGTTTACACATCACCTCTTCACCAATCCATTTCCTGCAAAGTGGCTATTAGCTTGGCCATGTGAGAGGATAGATCAAGAGGAAAGTAGGAGAGGCCTGGTTCTTATAGGCAGGAAAGATATTTGTGGAGGGCCGAGGTTTGAGATGAGAGATTCCTGCTGCTGCTGTGGCTAGCAATGTCGGTGCTCAAGGTATCATAGGAAGGGATAATGGAGTTAGCAGCTGGTTGCTGAATCCTTCAGGACCCTCCACTATAAACCACAGAGGCTGATTCTGATTATCAAGCAGAAAGGAGTTTATGGAAAGGAAATTGGCTTGCTCACAGACTTAGCCTAGAGAACCAATCTCTTAGAACAATATTTGAATCCACGCTACAGAACCACCTGGGTGAAGAAGCTATTGCTTGGTGGCCACCCCACCAAGGAAAAAGGCCACCAGCACTGCCACTGATCCACTGATACTATTTCTGACCCATTTCTTCTAAAAGAAACCTCTGCCGCTCCTTGTGACAGCAAAATGGACTTCACCCGAGAGCCTTTTCCTTTAATGTTTTCACTTCTCAGTCAAATGTAACTCGGATTCTGATCCCTGAGCTCTAATTGCACAGAAGCTTGGGAACTGATTTTCTGGATTCTTCCTGATAAAAGTAGGACTCATAAAGCTAGAATTTCCCTGATAGAGCAAAGACGGGTTAAAAAGTTGCTGGACAGCCAGGCAACACTGCAATTGTCTATCTCACTCAACCCCTTAACTAAGCCAAGGCCAACCTACACCACAATGTGAAGCACAGTGTCAATAACAACAAAATTCTCTGCCTAACGTAATTCAGCTCTCTCTTAAGCAATCTAAAATGACTCCTCTGCCTGAAATGGGTAAAACTCAAACTCAAACAAGAGTGGGCCCTCAGAAGTAAAGAAAACAAAACAACGACAAAAACAAAAAACGCACAAAATAACTGTAGCCATTTTATCTTTTACTGGAGAAGCCTGGCAAGCAGGGTTTATGGTATAAAATCTTTAGGGGGGCATTAGTTTGGTAATCAAGGCATTCTCAAGGACACCATGAGTACCTCTACCTTCTGGCTAGCTTATCCCCTAATCTGATGCAGGAGAGAGGAGCTATCCTAGAATCCTCTCTCCAGCATCCTCTCAAGAGATAGAGAATTTGGATTCAGGGAATAGGGCTGCCTCCTCATAAGGGCTCAGGACACAGTTGTCCAGAGTGTCGCATTGTGGGCCCTAAGATGGGAGCACTGACTTCTCGGTATTGGGCAGCCCTTGCCTAGTCAGATAGTAGAGCTCCCTGTCAGGGCTCACAGCCTCCCAGTTTCTCTCCCTTTCCATTTCCCCTCTAAGCTGCCCTCTGGAAAAGACCACAGTCAAGTGTGAGGGTCATTCATTCTTATCTGTTCCCCTTGGACTCCTGGCAGCCCTTGAAGGTCCCTCAGAGAGGGTGTCCTGTGACCGGGTGTGAGGGTGCTGCCCGCAGTCTCTCAGAAACTGGCAGGCAAACGGGCACTAGAACTCAGCTCTGTACTCTCCCATGATGGCACCTCTTGTTCAAGGATATTTGCATTTAATAGAGGACAGAGACTTGAGCCAAAGGGTTGAGTCACCTCTTGTGCAATGTGCTCACCTTTGAGCCCTCGTGCTAGGGATTGCTGAGTAACACAGCGTTCCCCCAGAAGCCACAGGGAGGTAATACGGCAGTGAGCAGAGCAGGCAGCCCTGGGGCATCTCTACTTCCTGAAAGCCTGCCACCCTCCACTCACAGGGCTGGAGGAGAAATCCCTATCTCCTCCAGTGGAGGAGCCCAGTGGAGGTCCTTCAGGAACTTCACTTTCTAGGTCTTCCCATCATGGGAAAGATGAGAAGGATGAGAAGGAAATGCCAGCCCTCTGTCCCACTGGCCAAGTTCAGCTTCTGTGACATCTGAACTTAGCAAAGCTTGTGCTAGAGGAAGGAAGTCTACAGGATTTCAAGTTGCCTTCTGCCTAAAATGAGGGAGTGGTAACTACATGATCATAAAACTGTTCTGGGCCAGGCTCTGAGATTTGGAGAAGGCTGGAAGAGGAGGGATGACCATGGAGGAGACATAAACAGGCCATGAGGAAAGGTTTGGTCAGAGCTCAACGTACTGGAGGCTGTGAGTGAATCTGAATTCCAACTAGAACCTAATATGAGACCAACAGTCAAGGCTCTGAGGTGTTCAGATGACCACAATGGTTGATTCATCACAAGAGGAGGAGACCATCCGGAGATTCTGGGCTTAGGGAAGCCTGCCTTCATGCTGGCTTCACTCCTCTTGGTTTGTTCAGCATTTATAGGGCTGAGAACCAACATGGGTGCCACCTCACCTTAGGAATCTGCTAGCCTTTCTCATGGCATTTCTACACCTGTTGCCCCAGACATACCCCCTTGATCCTGTACCTCAACTATACAAATGTGGCAAGTTTTGACTTAAATTTTCAAAGAAGCTTCTTGATCTGATTGGAAGACAGATATCAAGCTATGCAAAAATGTGTTATGACTCACTGACACTAGGGCCCCTACGGTCTGGTCAGACTAAGACAGTGGTGCATGAAAGACAGTCCAGACTCTGCAGAGCAACTCTCTTAAACTTCTGTCCTTTCTTTGTGCTTCTTGAAGGAGAAGAGATGTCTGGGCCACACTGCTCACAGTCCTCCTCTACGCTTCTGTCCATTTCCTTCTTAACCCAAACACGCTCTAGCTTCTCTTTCCTCTGAAATATTGGAGGAAACCCTCTCCAATACTAGTTGGGGTACTTCTTATCCTTTTCCTCTTTTTGCTTTCTGCCTTACAATAGCTCCTAAGAGCTTCTGGCCACATGGAACCCTGTCCCCAGGGTTCCACATGAGGACAGTAGTTCCCGAACAGGATCCACTGTCTACTGAACCAGATAAATGCACATTCAACACGCTTTTGGTGCCACTTCCTTTGGATCCACCTACTTCTCATCTTACAAAATGCTTCCAAGTGCCTAAATTTGTTGTAGCACCTCAGGTAAATACTAGAAGGAGGAGTGATATCTGTGGGACAGAAGTGGGAGAAATACAAATACCCATGAAAGAAAAGTGTGAGTTCTTGGTGGGAATTATTGGTGTGAAGAGGAAGCGGGAGGAGAGACCAGCGTAGCGATGGTATTGATTGGTGGGTCAGTCCGCACGTCTGTGATGCCGAAGTCGGCTCAGTGAATAGTAACCGTAGTACTGATATTTGCTGTGTTGACTGAGTGCCAGGTACTTTACACAGAATGTTCCATTTGTTCCCCATGATAACTCTGTGAAGTGATATCCCCCTGCTGAGGAGAGAGGATTTGAAGTCAGAGAGGTTAAGCTACTGGCTCAAGGCCTCTCCTGATAGTAAGTGATGGCATTTGGAATTGAACCTGAGCAGTCTGATTCAGAGACCGTGCTTTTCACTTCTACACTTGCTTTACTGTTTCCTCACAGAGAGGCTCCATTTGGGAGCCAGGAGAGAGAGAGAGACTCACAGAGACTCCAGTGAGGCCACAGGCCTGTGGGCAGGACTGGTGTTTTCTTCAGGGAGAAAGTTAGGGCCTGGGGAAATCCCTAAGGCACATCGCTATTTAGGAAATGCTGCACAGGCATGATCTTAGTCAGTATAGGCTAGTGGGCAATGAGCAGCTCCATATCCTAACAGCTGAACACAAAAGCTTATTTCCTGCTCCCATAAACCCTAAGCAAAAAGTTCTGCTCAGGCAGCTCTCCTGGGCTTCTCCTCCACACAGTGACTCTAGGCCCCAGGGCTCCAAGGTGGGAAGAAAGTGAAGGAAGTCATGCTGGCGACTTAACCACCTCAGCCAGAAAATGTCACCTCACCGAGACTCCTGTTTCACTGGCCAGAATGAAATCACCAGGGGAGGGTTGAGGGGTCTCAGAAAGGTAGTCCGTGGATGGTCCGCTGCTTTTCAATAGTCACTACTTACTCTGGAAGGCCACCATGACTCTTCAGGGGTCACTTGCCATTTCTGCCCCAAACACACTTGAGAGCACATGTGGGCAGTGATATGATGGCCTGGCACATGCTGGTGAATGGCTCCTGAAAGCTGGCGTTGTATGGGCTGCCCAGGAACTGGAATGTTTGAGAGCTTTGCATGGGGTGCTTCTCCCAAGGAGCAAGTCCAAAGGGTCAAGCCCATTCCCTGGGCACCCATACCTGCTGAATCTTGGCCTAGCAGCTTAGACTGGAATCTGCCCTCGCATGTGGTCCAGTGTCACTGACTCTGACCTCAAAGGCAGCCGTGCCAGAGGACGGGTTTCTGAAAACAAGACCAGCCTTCCCGTGACTCTAGCTGTACTCAGTTACATCGGGTCACATGACATACTGAAGTGTTTAATAAGTTCCTACTGACAGGCTGCTCTGGGAGTCTGGGCAAGAAAGATTGAATACCAAGATCTAAATCCTCAGACTAAAGACATTTACAGAAAGAATTTGAATAAATGTGGCTGTCAGAAGGAAAAGGGGCCAGAAAAAAGGGTGGACAGATTCTGAGGGGGGTGGAAAAAATAACCACCTCACCAGCCTGTTCTCAGAATCATATTTCAAATTCCAAATCTTTTTTTCCCCCAAATTGTCATTAATTATGGATTGTATGTCACGTGGAAGTTTGTTAATATTATTAGCTTTGGAGAGGGGTTTCCTGCTTCTTTGCCATATGCAACTATTTATTTAGTCAGCTGGTTCTCATTTCCAAGTGCAGGTTCAATGGTCCAGCTAGAGGATAATGGACCGAAATGTCTCGAATGAGACTTGAATAAATAAATAACTCTGATATTTGTTCTTCGGGAGTAGACAAATACAGTATTAAATCCATTGGGACTCACCTGGCCCCTCTTTAGGAAAATGCCCCTGGAAGGAAAGAGTAGTGGATTTGAAAACTTGAGTTGTAGATTTTTCTGGAACGCCAGTGTTCTTTCTGTACATCTGACACTTGGTACTTGGAAAACGGTCTACGACTACTCTTCAAAATATCCCTCAGAGGAAAACTATAAAATTTCCCTTTGTTTCCAGATGAGGAAACAGGCTCTGGAAAGACAGCTCTTCCAAGGTCATAGAAAGGGCATGAACTTGGAGATTGTGGGGCCCCCAGTTTCTCACCCACTTTCCCACTCTGGTCAATCCCACCTTCATGAGGCCATTTTTCTTACCAAACAGCCAAAAGGACTGAAGGGTGGGCTCACAGACACCAATTGTAGGAATTTCCACTTGAAACCTGTGCTCAGGGCCTTAGTCAGCGTTGTGCCTATAAGCTGTCTCATTAAAAAGCCTCTGCCAAGCAATCTTTTTCCCATCAGCCCCAGTGAGCCTGCTGTGTGCTCCTCTGGCCCCACTGTCCCTCTCCTGTGACCCTTCCTCCATCTCCCTCTGCTCCAGCGCTCCAGCATCCTTGGCTGTCTTCCCACTTCCTCCTCCCCTCCACAGCCTTTTCCAGGCAGCCTATTGCCCCCCTCTGCATAAGCACAGCTGGTCTAAGTGGGTGGACTCGTGCAGAGAGGGGCGAGGGGCCCAAACTCTTGTGTGTGCCAGTGAGCAGGTGTGGGCCGTGCTGGGCTGGAACAGGCTCGGCTGCTCCAGCAGGTCAGGGGCCACAGCAGTCTAGCAAGGCAGAGGTCATGGTCTTGGGCATGGCAACAGACAGATGGGACTCTGAATCAGAATTGGCGTCAGAGGTGGCTGTAGAACAGACATAGCTTTTGTGTCACAGGGAAGGGCACTCTGGACACACGGTCAGAAAGCCTGCCTCCAGACCCTGCCCCTGACAATTTCCATCTGTGTGACTTTGGGACAACTTCTCTGAACCTTGGCTTCCTCATGTCTACAATGGAGGCTACCTCAACATTAGCAAATATGCAGCTCTTCAGAAATCCCCGAAGGCACTCCGAGCACTTTACAAACGTGAATATACTTATTCCTGATACACACGCTCTGGAGTGTGTACTCTGATGAGGCTTACTGTATAGTTATGGAAATGGAGGCACAGAGAGGGGGACCAACCTCCCCAAGATCTCATGGCTTGCACAAGCTGAACTGGGATTTGAACCCACGTAGACTGACTCCATTATCTCATCGAGTGACTGGCAGGTAATCTTCATCAGGTTCCTAGCTCAGTGCCTGGCACAGAGTAAACACCCAATAAAGGTTTAGAGATAAAGGCGGCTTGATGCGGGGGTGGGGGGCAGGTATGGATGGGGGTCAGGACAAGACTAGCAAAGGGAAGATGCTGGATTGAAGGACAAGAGGCAAGCTTCACAGACAGACCAGAGTGGGGGCTTCGGTTTGAACTAGGCCTAGGGTCTCAGCCTAGCTGTTGCTTCTTCCAGGAAGCCTTCCCTGATCTTGCATGACTGAATTAGGAGCTCTTCCTCTCTAGTGGATCCTTCGGCACAGAGACCAGGCTCCTGTGGAAATGCATGGACAGCTCTGTAATTACTCAAACTCGCTTATTCTCCATACTGTGGGCTCAGCAGTGACTCTGGCCTGCTACCCTGTGTACCCCAAGGGCCTGGCGTCTAACCTGACACACAGCTGGTTTCAAGAACTCTACTTGGGAAAATGAAGGCATGAACAAAGAGGCACAAAGGGTGTCTGGGCAAGCAGACTGACAATATTGTCTCTCATCTAAGCACTTCGATTCGCACAGCAGTGAGTCCCACTGAGAAGCCCACTCAGCCTTTGTTCCCACTCCAGGCCTGGGTAGGTCAGGGTGACATGTCTGTAGGGTCTGTGGGTTATGTGGCTGGGCCTTGCAGTGAGGCAGCAAATAGCTGCTAACAGCGAGGCTACCTCAGGACCTGAGGGAGGACCCATGAGCAGTGTATCTTTGGACCTCTCTCTTCAGACTTCTCTGCCACCCCTGGCCCAGGCAAGTGTCCAGGAGAGTGACCAGAGTGCCTGGGAATGGTCCTGGGAAGTTACCCTTCTAAGTCCTTTACCCTCTTAGGATCACCAAATCCTTCCAAGGGGGGTTACCTCATGTCTGGAGAGAGTACCTGAAATGCTCCTCTCAGCAGACTTTTTAAGAAGTTGCTTTTCTTACCAAGGCCCATCCCCAACACAGCAGGCACTGGGGTCACCCACCCCAGTCCCAACCCAGACTCTCTGGACCCTCCTTCCTCATTAACACAAGCTCTTCCAGCTCCTTCCAAGCCTACGGGCTCTCTCAGGGAAGTCTCCATGGGAACCTCCCGGGGAATTCCAAGCCCCACGGATGGCCTGCCATCTGAACTTGGCCTCTCTCACAGTTGCTCAAGACCGCTGGCACACTGATGGGGAGGCAAGACAAAACACTTGGTTTTCTTTCCCCAGCAGTGCTGTCTGGGCCAAACCCCCATGCTCAGAGATGCCTTATTGTATAAGCTGCAGGTGGGCAGGCCGGGATGGAATAAACGTTTCGGGCGCAGAGTGTAAACCGGATGTGTAATCACCTCACAGGCCCGAGGTCAAGGTTTATGGTTCGACTTTGCAGCTTCCATCAGGCCTTGCTCTTTCTACAGAGCAAGGCAGGCAAAACCGTAGCTGCTAGAATACCAGGCACAATTTCCAGACTTGGCCATTTCCAGCTGGGAAAACTCTGGACTTGGCACTTGCACCTCCAACACCTCCTTTTGTGGATGCACGATATAGCAGGAAACAGAGGTTAAAACAGTTATTGTGCTGTAGAGATCCAGAGATCTCTCTTGTTGGCAGAGATCAACGGCTTCCTGATAATCTGTTCTCTGGAAAACACAGGGCAAGGAATGTTCCAGGCAGCCCCACAGATAACCCACAATAATGAAAAGTTCTCAGTAAATGAAATTGTTGTGAGATACAAGAAACAATGTGGCCAGCCTCACTGAGGCTGATGGGGTAGGCAGGGTGGGTGAGAGTGTGGCATATCTCCATAGTGCTCTTGACCGAGTGGGGATCAAGCCAGCCTTGGATCAAGTGAGAATCCAGCCTGGACCCAGGCAGGCAGGGCTGCTGGCCTCTCAGCTGTGACCTGAGGGCAGACAGTGCATCAGGATGTTACTAAGCCTTAGAGCCCTGTCCCAGTTCTACTCCCAAGACCTCAGTGGGTCCCGGACCTAAGGAAGAGGAGGACAACATTTGCTCTGCTTCTCAGGGTGGTCACGAGGTTTAAGCTGAATGACCGTGACAGCTCCTAAGCTGTTGCTCTAAATGCTCCTCTGTGACGCTGGGGACCCTGCAAACCACGATCCTCCTTTGCCAGCTGGTAGCAGCTGAATGTCGCCAGCAGTGAGAAGTAGTGGCAGGCCAGGGTGCAATGAGCAAGGCTCCTAGGATGCAAACTTGAAGAAGCCACTTACTCTGCCAAGCACCCGGCACCCGCACGACCCTCCAGAAAGGCCTGCAGAGACTCAGATGAGATGCTGTTCCCTGCCACCGTGATTTACAAGCACATACCTTGGTGTTGCTGACGGAGAGCCACCCTCCTATATGTTCCCTGCAGTTCATTAATGACTTAGTTTTGTTTTTGTCCTTTCTTTTCTTTTTTCCCTTTCGATGACAAAGACAAGCAGCTTTTCATCCGTGAGGGAGCACTCAGGGCTTCAGGATAGCTGCGGACATTCCCGAGGGCTGTGGGGCCAGGAAATCCTCACTTTCTTCTCTGGAGGGGTTGAGCCCAGGTTTCAGGAAAGGGAAAAATGCCTCTCTTGTTGCCAGTGGCTTCCCCGTGCCCACATCTGGCCTAACTGGTCCACCAGAGGAAAACAAGCAGAGTGAAGGACCGATGAGCAGTCAGCAAGGATAGGCTTGGAAGAAGGAATGGAAGGAAGTCCAAATTGCTATGAACAGAAGAAAGAGTCACCTGGAGTTCAGAGGCGTGTCTGCCAAGAGCAATCAGACATCCGTGTGGGCATTATTATCCCCAGTTTCCATGAAACCATGATTCCATCTGGTTTAAGGAAAACAAAATCTATAGTATTTAATGATTTCGTTCCCGTAATAGCACTAAATGAGCAAACAATGTCTTTCGCTCTGCTTGGAGAAAAATGCAAACCATCCTCATGGAGTGATGTTTAAATAAGAAGCTCACTCTCTGATTCTCTGCCTCTCTCACCGCCCCCCCCCCACACCTATTGCTCTAACCAGTATTGACATAACAGACACCAAATCATTAAGCTGTTGATACTGTGCTCTGGGGCATCTTGGTTACAACAGTCACGTGATCTTTGTGTCTGTATTCCATCTGAGGTGTAACTCTGGTAGCCAAATCCCACAGACAGCAACCCAGGGTCAGAAAGTAGAGTATTGGAGGATTTTCTGTGCAAGAAAATGATAGAAACAGACCAAATCTTAACACTTGTCATTTAGGAATATATTCTTGTCAGTAGTACTTACTTAGCTTGCTAGGACTGCTGTAGAAATCACCATGGGTTAGATGGTGTAAATAACAGAACTTAAATTTTCACGGGGCCCCTGGGTGGTTCAGTCAGTAAAGCATCTGCCTTCAGATCGTGATCCGAGGGTACTAGAATCAAGCCCTGCATCGGGCTCCCTGCTCAGTGGGAAGTCTGCTTCTCCCTCTCCCTTTGGGCTCTCTCTCAAATAAATAAAATCTTTTTCAAAAAGAAAATTAAATTAATTCTGGAGGCTAAAAGTCCAAGATCAAGGTGTCAGCAGAGTTGGTTTTCACTGAAGTTTCTCTTTTTATCTTGCAAATGACTACCTCCTCCCTACATCTTCACGTGGTCTTTCCTCTGTGTGTTTATAACCTAATCTCCTCCTCTTGTAAGGACACCAGTCATACTGGACTAGGGACCACCCATGTGACATCCTTTTACCTTTTACCTCTTGGAAGACCCCTCTAGAAATACACTCACATTCTCAGGTACTGGGGGCTAGAACTTCAACATATGGATCTGGGGGTGAACAGACAGTTCAGCCCATGACAAATATTTGGGATGATAACTGCAGTTATAGTTAACCTTTCCTGTAGTGTTTGGAACTGTACTAAACACTCAACTCGAATCTAATCCTTAAAAACAGTTTTATACGGTGGGTGTCATCACTGTTCTCATTTTAGAGCTTAGTGACAAAGGCTTTAAGAGGTTGAGTGACTTGCCCAATGATACATTACTAGGAAGTATGGAATCAAGAATTATGAGTTAAGACATAATGTGAACTCAGGTCTGCCCACTCCAAAGAAATCCAAGTTTCGAAGGTCTTGCAATATTTCCCTTTCCAGAAAATTAATGAAAACAATTTACTAACCCTCAGCACATATATACATTGAAGAGAATAAAGTGAAATATCTTTAGAAGAAAAATATAATGTCTCAGGTATGCAGTGAAGGAAGAATATGATATATGCCATTTTGGAAGAAAACTGGTTTCACAATTAGGAAGTATTTTAAAGACTAAGCAAAAGGGGAAACAAAAAGAGCAATGAATAATTAAACTTTATTTGTTGATGTTCTTGGGATTGCATTCAAAAACAAATCCATTTTGGAGAAAACCGCAGATCTCAAGAACACATTTTGTACTATGAAATTTGAACCTTACACAAAGACAAGAACAAGAGCTAAGTCAAGTAGATAAGAAACATCTATGTTTATTTTTCTGTACTTGAAATATTAAATCACATCTATCTCTACACCTATCTCAGAACTATCTGGTTTAACTCCTTCGTCTTCCTGCCAATCTCAAGATTCTTATTTATCGTCATTATCAACGTAAAGAGGGCATGTGATGTAAGGAGCACTGGGTATTATATAAGACTGATGAATCACTGACCTCTACCTCTGAAACCAATAATACCGTCATATGTTAATTAATTGAATTTAAATTTTAAAAAAGTTTATCAATGATCCAAATGTGTCATTTTTAATATAATATCTATTTTACCTATATTTTCCTCTCTGTTCTGCTACCTGACCCATCCAAGCTGGATATTAGCTAGCTAATTAAGATTTTATTTATTTATTTGATAGAGAGAGAGAGCAACAGTGGGGTTGGAGGGAGAAGCAGATTCCCCACTGAGCAGGGAGCCCAATGTAAGGCTGAGTCCTGGAAATCCAGGATCATGACCTGAGCTGAAGGCAGATGCTTAACCGACTGAGCCACCTAGGTGCCTTGTAGCTAGCTAATCCTAACAGGAAATGAGTAACTATGATCTGAAATGATTCTTGAACTAAATATTTCCAACATTCCAGATAAACCTAAATTGGGCTTCATCCAAAATGTTAGCACCACTCAGCAAACATGGCTTACTAGTTAATGATAGCCAGGGTTCTGTAATTAGCAGGAATGAATATGCCATTATCATTGTCCACCCCCCAAAAAATACATCCAACATCTCCTGTACATTGTTTTGTCAAAGTTACTATAAAAAGATGGAAAGATTTAGTTTTATGCCCCTAAGAGGCAAGGGAGACCATAGTTTAAGATCAATAGTCTACCTTGTATATATTCTGGTTAAAAACTCGAGCTGGCATAAATTGATATTAACCTGCTAACCTTGAATTTATCCACAAAGAGTGTATAAAGACTGAAATAGATAAACACTAATTCCTAAACCCAAGCCTTCAACCTGATCTGCATAAATCCACTTAACATTGAGTTCCTGAATGTGTAATGCACAGTAGCTAATAAAAACATTTGATAGAGGGATTAGTGACCCAAGTCCATAGTGGTTACATCGAGACTTAAACTGCGACAGACATTAATCAACAAACCCTCCAAGGAAAAATAGTCCCTTTGTAATAAAAATCAATATTGCTTTTTAAAATCATAAATAATGCAAAGCAGGACCAATGTCAACCGTGGTTTACCACAAAGACACACAGGTTCCCAATTTTACATAACAAAAATTCCATCCTATGCCCAGTTTCTATCGGTAGGGGAAAGGGGGACATTGCTGTTGGCTCTGTTTTCAGGACAGCCTGGGCGGTGACCTGCATATGTCCCATTTACTCTCCAGCATGGAGAGCACCTTGCCCCCTGCCTCCGCAAGCACATTCTAAACTCCAAACCTTTCTCCCTTTCTTTAGCTTCTCCCTCTACACATTATAATTCTCACTCATTAAATTCCCCTCAACACCTGATTATCTCCTTCTTGCCATGCTGTGAGCTCTAGGAAGGCAGGTGGCAAATGTTTTAACTTTCCTAGCTACTTAGTCTAGTCTAGTAATCATTCTAGAAATGCTTATTTAATAAATGAATGAATTAGAAATTGGTCTCTTTTTAAACCATATGCAATCCCTGCAGTCTGCTTGCTGTAGGATAAGCTTTTATGCCCACATTGGATTTCTTTCCCTGGTAATAACATTTCTAACAACAAACTGTGTCTTTAAAATGCATTATTTTTGTGCCTAGTACGATCATAGTACGCATTCAGCTACTCTACTAAATATTAAACTGACTTGTTTATTAACTAAAGTTAAATATTTTCAGTAATCTAAAGTGACCGAATCTCTGTAGTATCTAAAGAAATGTACTCAAATATCAAATATTCTTTTTAACTCTTCCAAGAAGAGAATCTTGGGGTGGGGGTGGGAGGACACTGAATAATTACTCTTACATCTTACAGTGTGACTCAGATTTTAGGAGCAATATGACAAAGTGAGGGCAGGACTCTCATGTGGAAATCCCCCAAACTGGGTACTTGTGACCCAGGCCAATTTGAAATTTTGTGGCATGGCATGGACCCATTGCTAGGCAGCCCTGGTGATGGGACCACAACTCTGCCTCAACAAAGCTGTACTCCAGCCCAAGTAAACAACCCCCCTGCCTTAAGCAGGCACAGGGCTGTGAACACAATATTTTCACTCTGCTCTGAAAACCTACCATTTCCAACCTTGGAAAGCACACAGTGCTCTCTTGCTGAGAGGAATTTGCTGCTTAAAGTCAGAGGAAACATACTTCAAAACTAAGAGGTTACAGACCATCTAACACTCAGGACCCAACGTCTAGAAAACAAGACCTCCATTTTGTGCTTGAGTGTTAGTTTTTCTGCTGCACCCAAGTGAGGAGTACTGAGAGTTGGTGTCCATATTTGTATGTTCCTCTCACACTGTAATTCTATTTGCCTGTGGCCTTGACCTGTCGGGAAGTTTCTGTGAAGCAAGGGAACTGTTTGCACTGACTGGACCTAACTGGGGTGCGCTGCTCGATTGGCCTGCTTTTAACTTAGAGTCTGCCCTAGGGCTTGAAATCCTGATTTTGTGGCAGAAACTTCTGCGGAAAAGATGGGGAGGGGGGCAAAATCAGACCCCTTTCATGCCCTCCTCTCTCTGCCAAGATCCTAAGAGATGGAGTCTAGATGGACACTCCTTGAGATGTGAGCTGTTATGTTGTTGGCATTCCCTTATGCTATTTTTGAGTAATTCCCAAGAAATGAGGAAGCTCTCTTTTCCTCTTCTATCACACATACACCCCCCCCCCAACTGCCGCACACACACACACACAATATGTATGTATTCTCTACCTTTGACTTTGCATTTGTAATTAATATTTTTCATAAAATAAGTCAGTATTTTATGTTGCTCAGATTGTGTCATGGTTCAGAGGTGTTTGGGTAGGTCAGTGAAACCTGTCATAGTGCTGCGTGGAGGTTTTAAAATATGTCCACGAATTCTTTGACATGCCTTGCTTCAAAAGATAAGACCTAATTCCTCTCCTCTTGAGCATGGGCCAGATTTAGTAACTTGTTTCAGAGGAATACAACGTAGCAGAAATGACGCCATGTGACTCTGACTTCAGCTCATAAAAACAATAGCTTCTACCCAGCTCTCTCTTGGCTTGCTTTCTTTGGTGAAAGTCAACCACCATGTTTTAAGGACACTTAAGCGGCCCTTCAGAGAGGCCCAGGAAGAGAGGAGCTGAATCTGGTGCCAATAGCTTGCATCAACTTGCCTACACAAGTGAGCTTTCCTGGAAGTGGATCCTTCAGCCTGGCAAGCCTTCAGATGATTTCCATCCCAGCTGACATCCTGACTGCAACCTCATAAGAGATCTTGAACCAAAACCACCCAAGGAAACTACTCCCAAATTTCTGACCCATAGAAATGATGAGAAATAGTAAATGTTCATTATTGTTTGTTTTTTTCTATTTTCATTCCAGTATAGTTAGCATATGGGGTTATATTAGTTTCAGGTGTACAATGTAGTGATTCAACAATTCTCTACATTACTCAGCGGTCATCCTAAGTGTCCCCTTTAATTCCCATCACCTATTTCAGCCATTCCCCCACCCACCTGCCCTCTGGTAACCATCAGTTTGTTCTCTAAGTTAAGAGTATGTTGTTTTGGGGCACCTGGGTGGCTCAGTGGGTTAAAGCCTCTGCCTTCGGCTCAGGTCATGATCCCAGGGTTCTGGGATCAAGCTCCATATCGGGCTCTCTGCTTAGCGGGGAGCCTGCTTCCCCCTCTCTATCTGCCTGCCTCTCTGCCTACCTGTGATCTCTGTCTGTCAAATAAATAAATAAAATCTTTAAAAAAAAAAAAAAAGAGTATGTTGTTTTTTCTTTTTTAATTTGTTTCTTTTTTTTTCTGTGTTCATTTGTTTTGTTATTTGGATTCCTTTATCTTTATTGTTTGCATTTCCACCACTGGTTTTTGATTTGTGGTTACCATTATATTTGTATATAACATTTTATGCATAAAACAGTCTATATTAAGTTGATGGTCACTTAAGTTTGAACCCACTCTTTATTCCTCTCCCCCTCGTGTTTTAGGTAAATGGTGTCATACTCTACATCCTTTTATTTTGTGAATCCCTTGACTGATTGTTGTAGACACACTTATTTTTACTGCTTTGGTGTTTCCGTTTTTCTCAATCCTACTTGTGTACTTTCCTTTCCATTCAGAGTCCCCTTTCACATTTTTGTAGGCCGGTGTAGTGGTCGTGAATTCCTTTAACTTTTGTTTGTCTGGGAAACTCTTTCTCTCTCCTTCTATTCTGAATGATAGCCTTACTGGATAAAACATGTTTGGATACAGATTTTTCCCGTTCAGCCACTCCCTTCTAGTCAGCAAAGTTTACGCTGAAAAATCAGCTGATAGCTCCCTGGGGGTTCTCTTTTATGTAACTGTTTTCTTTTCTCTTGCTACTTTTAAAAGTCTCTCTTTACCACTAGTTTTTGCCATTTTAATTACTATGTGTCTTGGTGTGGACCTACTTGGGTTGATTTGGGTGGGGGGCTCTCTGTGCCTCCTGGGTCTAGATTTCTGATTTCCTTCCCCAGATTCAGAAATTTTAAGCTATTATTTTTTCAAATACATTTTCTGGCCCCCTTTCTGTCCTCCTTCTGGGATCCCTATAATGTGGATGTTATTATAGTTGATGGTGTCACTTAATCTATCTTCATTTATTATTATTATTTTCTCTCTTTCTCTCTTGTTCAACTTGATTGCTTTCTTTTTTTTTTTTAAGATTTTATTTATTTATTTGACAGAGAAAAAGAGAGGGGTCACAAGTAGGCAGAGAGACAGACCAAGGTCAGGGGAAGCAGGCTCCCTGCTGAGCAGAGAGCCTGATGCAGGGCTCAATCCCAGGACCCTGGGATCATGACCTGAGCTGAAGGCAGAGGCTTAACCCACTGAGCCACTCAGGCACCCCACTTCATTGCTTCCTTTTACTCTGTCCTCTAGGTCTTTGATCCATTCTTCTGCTTTCTTTAGTCTACTATTTATTCCTCCTAGTGTATTTTTTAACTTCAATTACTGAATTATTCATCTCTGATTGGTTTTTGTTTGTTTGTTTGTTTTATCTCTCTTTGTTAAGGGTCCCACTGATGTCCTCCACTCTTTCGAGTATCTTTATGATCATTACTTTAAATTCTCTATCAGGCATATTACTTATCTCTGTTTCATTTGGGTCTCCTGCCATGATTTTTGTCCTGGTCTTTCATCTGGGACATATTCCTCTGTCTCCTCATTTTGTCTCTCTGTCTGTTTCTGTGTTGGAAAAGTCAGCTATCTCTCCTCTCTTGGAAAGTAGTGGCTTTAGGGAGAAGAGGTTCCTACAGTACCCTGCAGTGTAATGTCCCCTGTTCACGAGAACCTGGCACTTCAGGGTTTCTCCTATGCATGTTGTGAGAGCCCTGCTGTTGTGGCTATGCTGCTTTTGTCTTCAGTGTATTCATCTGCAATAGCTGTCTTTACCTTTTGTGGGCAGGGTTTTGTCCCTGTGTTGGTAGGATGAGTCTAGGGCCACCCTGGACTTAAGCTGAGACAGAACAGATCTTTGTTAGAGATGCAATAGTACTGAACTGCAGGGGAACATAGGAGCAGGGCACACAGTGCCAAAAAGGTCCTTATTGGTGGGAGGAACCTGCAGGTATTGGGGATTGAGCCATATCAAGTTGGAGGGGGTGGATTTGCAGAAGAGCAGGGGAGCAGGTGACATGGTGTTAGCAAGGTTTGGGTGGGTCTGCTGTGGGAGTCGACCTAGAGCTGAGGTTGGCTGGAGGAGGCCTGTCTGCTGGAGCATGTGGAGGTGGCACACTGTAGGCACAGTGCCAGTTCCAGCAGACATCCGTGTGTTTATGCTAGGAGGTAGGAGAGGAAAATGGCACCCACTAGCTCCCTTTTTCCTGGGGAAGTCTCGCAATGACCTCCTGCCCTTGCAGCACATGCTATTAGATAAGTAAACAAATCCCCCTCCTGCATACCCCAAGCAGTTTTCAAACTGCTGCTTCTATGCTATATCTCTGTGGGGCTGTTTGTTATGCTGTCTCTTTAAAGGCAGGGACTCAGTTTCCTCTTGCCCTCCCAGCTCTCCCACAAGTCTGCTGATTTTTAAAGTTCCAGATTTTAAGCCTCACTGATTGTAAGAACTCATGAAATCCAGCCCCTTTGGTTTCAAAGCCAAATGTTATGGGGATCTGTGTTCCCTTTGCATGTTGCCTGGTGTTAAAGAGTCTGTTTCTCTCCCCTCACTTTTGCCCACAGATAGTCTCGCAGTTCCATTTAGTTTCCAACTCATCTCCACCCTTCCTACCCTCTTCCATATGGTCTTTTCTCTAAATTTAGCTGTGGAGAGTTTGTTCTACCAGTCTTTGAGTTGTTTTCTGGGTTATTTACACTGACGGAGGTGTCACCTAGTTGTATATTCAGGGTTAGGTGAGCTTAGGGTCTTCCTACTGTGCCATCTTCCTGGAAGTCAAATGTTTGTTGTTATTTTAAGCCATTAAGTTCTGAGTTAGTTACACAGAAATATATACACGTTGTCACTCCTCCCTCCTGTGCCCCTTACAAAACAATACTGATTGATTATGGAACTTTTGTCCCCTGAGCCTGGGCATGGCTTTGTAACCCTTCACACATTGCATTTGGCTGCCACCATTATAAAAGATTAAGCCCATTTGCCAGCACTTGTCATGGGGACAAACTAGAACTGTTGAACATTCAATCGAACATTTTATAAAAATGCCCTTTTACTATTAATTATAAATGAAGACTAACTTTAGCAACACTTTTATTACAATGTAGATGCTATTTACACAATATTTACAATAGTGTACAGATAAAAAGTATGGCCTATGGAGAATGATGTTTGTGTATGTGTGATTCTGGTCTGTTTCCATGATCTATTCAGCTTACTCTACAAAAATTGGGAGTCATATACCAGCTCAAGAATTTGGTCAGAGAGGATTTTGTGTGTGTAACCCAGTTGCCCAGGCCACAGTAGAAGTAAAAACAAGGTCACTATCAGAAGTATAGCTTGGGAGTGATGCCAGCAAAATGGTGGAGTAGGTAGCTGTAAGTTCTTATTCCCCCAAAGAAACACATCTCACACACACACACACACACACACACGCACACACACACAAGCTGAAATTTTCAGAACCAAGTTGTCAGAACTCTAGAAAATAGCCAAAGGTTTATAGCAATCAAATAAATGCTGAATCAAAAAAAGTCAACTCGACAATGGTAGGAAAATTATGTGGCATTTTGCTTGTTCTGGCCCCACTCACTCCCCAGTATGAAGATGGTCTTGAAGAGATGGCAGCCTGGGTTCCCCATGTTCGCACATTATTGTTTATATCTGTTCTAACACACATTTTGTTCACCCATTATTGTGTATGTCCATTGTAACCTGTCTGGAGGTTACCAAAAATGCTTGTCTAGTTTTGCCTACCTCAGACCTCAGAAAAGCAGTGGGATGTTTGAGAACGTTGCTGGGTGAACCAACAACCAGCAGAAGCCTGAGCCAAAAGATTATCGTCCAGATACAGGTTACCAATAGATCCAGGAGGAAAAGCTGTGGCAAGTTCTTTGGGAAATTAGGATATTCAAAAGCACCTATATATGCAGGGGAATTTAGAAAACCATGCACATGCTCAAGCAAGCTTCATGCTCAGAAAATACCTGAGAAGACATTCAGCTTTTACTCTGTGCCAATCCCTAGGCTTAGTGCAAGCCTAAGTTTTGGAGTGCTCCAGCAGAAAGTCAACCTGTGAAGATTAGGATAAGTGTTTGCTTTTTGTGTTTTTTCTTTCTCTCTCTCTTTCTTTCTTTCTGGTTTTGTTTTGTTTACTTTTGTCTTAACATTCAACAAAATCTCTATCAAACATTAGCTGAACATAAGCAAATGGAACAGAGACATCAGTGACCACACATACAACAAGGAATAAGCTTTGCATAAATAATTTGGGGATGCCTGGGAGTCTCAGTCTGTTAAGCATCTGCCTTTGGCTCAGGTCATGATCCAGGGTCCTGGGATTGAGCCCCACATTAGGCTTCCTGCTCAGCAGGGATTCTGCTTCTCCCTCTCCCTCTGCCCCTGTTCATGTTCTCTCTCTCACTCACTCTCTCTCAAATAAATAAATGAAATATTAAAAAAATAATTTGGAAAGTCATTAAACAAGTGGGCAATTACAGAAATTAACAGTTAAAAAAACACAATAACAAAAACAGGAAATCTTGGGGAGGGGAAGATGCCGATTTTCAGTGTCATGACATAACATTCAAATGTCCAGTTTTCAACAACAAAAGTTACAAGCCATTAAAAAAAGAAGAAGAAAAGTTTAGCTAATTCAGACGATCAAAACAAATGAATAGAAACCATCCCTGAGGAAGCCAAGGCACCAGATTTACTAGACAAAGACTTTAAAACAATTACCTCAATACTGTGAAAGAACTAAAGGAAAAGACAGACATGGAAATAGACAAAATCAGGAAAACAATGTATGGAAAAAAAAAAAAAACACTGTTGTAAAAAGGAACCAAACAGATATTAGAGGCCTGAAAAATGCAATAACTAAAATGAAAAATTCACTAAAGAATTTCAATAGTAGACCTGAGGACATAGAAGAAAGAATCAGCAAACTTGAAAATAGGACCACTGGAAGTATCCAGTCTGAGGAGCAGAAAGAAAAAGATTTAAAGTGAATAGAACCTAAGAGACCTGTGGGAGACCATTAAATGGACCAACATATGCTTTATGGAAGTCCCAGAAGAAGAGAGAGGGAGAGGAGTAGAAAGAACATTTGTAACTAAATTTGGTTAAAGACATGAATCTATATACCTAAGAAAAGAGAGAATCCCAAAACCAGCAAAAGTGACTTTTGATACACAAGGGACCCTCAATAAGACAAATAGCTGGTTTCTCTTCAGAAATCATGGAGAACAGAAGGCAGGGGGATTATATATTTAAAGTGAGGGAAGGGAAAAAGCCTGTCAACTGAGAATTCTATATCCAGCAAAATAAAGGAAAAATTAAGACACTCTCAGATAAAAAGTACAGTTAACAACATAATAAAGGGCATTTATGAAGATCCCACAGCTAACAACATAGTTAATAATGAGAACTGAAAGCTTTCTCCCTGAGATCAGGAACAAGACAAAGAGGCCTATTTTCACTGCTGTTATTCACCATTGTACTAGAAGGTCTAGCCAGAGATACTAGGCAGAAAGAAAGAAAGAAAGAAAGAAAGAAAGAAAGAAAGAAAGAAAGAAAGGTAATCCAAAGTGGAAAAGAAGAGGTACAAACTATCTCTGTTTTCAGAGGACATGATCCTATATGTAGAAAATTCCAAGGGATCCACAAGAAAGAAAGCTACTAGAGCTAATAGACAAATCTGGCAAAGTTTCAGCATACAAAATCAACACATAAGAAAGTTGGGGCCTTGCCTTACACCATATGCAAAATTAACTAAAAATGGATTGGAGACCTACACTCCGAAGATAACACTCTTGGGAGAAAACAGGGAAAATCATTATGATTTAATGTCACTGAATTGGACACTAAAAATTGGTTGAAATGGCAAATTATAAATATACATATATATAATTTATATATGTAATATATATACACACATTATAGATATAGATATCTGTATCTCTCTCTCTCTCACTCTCTCTCTCGAGATATATGTATCTCTCTCTCTGAGAGAGAGATACATATATCTCGAGAGAGAGAGTGAGAGAGAGAGAAAGAGAGTGCACAAGCTGGGGAGTGACAGAGGGAGAGGGAGAAGCAGACTCCCCACTAATCAGGGAGTCTAATGTGGGACTTGATCCCAGGACCCTGTGATCATGACCCAAACAGAAGCAAACGCTTGATGGACTGAGCCACCCTGGTGCCCCTCCTTACTTTTTCTTTAACTAAAAAAAAAAAAAATCTGATGATGTTTATGATATCTGCATGTTTTGGAAAATGTGCAATGTACATTCAATGTACATACATACAAAAATTATGGATATGATAATTAAAACATGCCCTCCTAGTTCCTTTTATTTCATTTAATCCTGACAACAAAGCAGTGGGGATGATCTCATTGTTTCTGTTGTCATGGCAAGGAAACCAAGGCTCCAAGAGAAGTTATGGGGCCTGCCCAAGGTCACGCCTAGGAAATGGACTTGCACTAGGAGAGCCAGAGCTCCTTCTCATAAACACACTGCCTCCTGAAGCTGAACTCCAACCACGTGTTACTGCAGAGCTTCCAGGGAGCTCAAAGCTTTCTTTTATAATGTTCTATACTCAGATCTTGCAGAACTGATGATTTGGAAAAGAAGGAAGGGAACTCCAACTGTTACTAGCCACAGAAACGGCCGCTGACAACTGTGGACCTTGGGCAAGATGACTTCCTATTTTTTTATATGTGTTGCAAAATGATTAAATAACACCTCATAATTTCAAGTAATTACCATTTCTTTTTCATTTAAGATCCACTCTCTTAGCAACTTTCAAGCGTATAATACAGTGTTATTAGTGAAGACTTCCTAATCTTAACTGTAAGGATTGGACCCGTCTAAGGACCATTAGAGATAACCTACAATATGCTTAAAGAAATGCCAGGTACTAATACATCCTTGGAAATTTCAGTTGCAGGAATAAATGGATGCCCCTTCACAGGTCAAACATTCCTGATTGCTACCTTTTCATGTTGAATAGTGATTCTACCTGGATCACTGAAAGAGGGTCAAAGTGGGAAGCATCCCATCCACATAGGCAGGCACCTGAAAATTAAGGGGAACACACCCCCAGGGCCATAGTTGGAGTAGGAGTGTTAGCCCCAAGAGGAGGAATCATTATGCTTCTCCTAAATTCTGCAGTGGTTCTTGGTTTTGCCATTTTGATGTCTATCCCTCCAAAGCCAGTTTTAAGTTGTTTCCAACTCTCCTGCGCTCAAGAGGCTTGGGAGTTCGCTCTGAATCACAGGCATAAAGAATTGCCAGGAAGTCCCTGAGTTATCTTTGTGATCAATTCCTTTCCCAACTAATTTTAAATCTTCCCAGGTGCTGCTTAGTGATTGCGTGAGCAGTCTGCAGAACAGAGAGCTGGGTTCCTTCAGCTGGTGCGACAGCCTGGCTTTGGGCATATCTGGTCAAGGATGCCATAAATTCTGTACAGCATACCTTTCGTCCAATAATCCTCAAAGTGCACCTACAAGCATTAGAGAACATACCTTTCACTTCAGAGTCACCCCCCAAGAATTGACTCACCTTCCCAGTTCACAATGTCACCACGAGAACCACTACAGCCCTCACAGCCCCATGTTGAGTAGACGGCCTGCCCACCACTTCCGCAACAACGCAGCCAGTCTCTGACTAATCCCCAACTTACCAGTGATTCATAGATAGGAACAAGCTCATTACGTCCCACCACCTCCGCCCCTGGAGTTCTCCCCACCATTTCTCTGCCGCAGCCAGAGCCACCAGCAGCTCCCTGTCCCCTTCTCAGGGCTCAGAAGCTGCAGCCTCTCCGGCTCCCCTCGGCAAGCATCGCTGATGCCAAAAGGCATTTGGAGCAAGTTTTCAGAGTGAAGGTTTTGGAATCAGACAGGCCACTGATCAAGTTTGAGTTCCTTCACTTGTTGGTTGCATGGCCTTAGGTTGGTTTATTTATTTATTTATTTATTTATTTCTCTAGTCCTTGTTTTCCTCATCTGTAAAATGGAAAGCTAACTGTACAAATCCCTTAGGGGGGTTGTGAGTGTCAAATAACGGGGGCATAGAGAGCATGTAGCACATGGGAAGTGCTTTCTAAGAGCTAGCTATTAGTATCATTATTATCACCATTAAAAATACTCAAGACTCAGCTACGCTCAGAGGCATCAGTAACCCAGCCCACTATCAATGTCCCAGATTTGTGCCTGATGATCTATCTGCTCCCGCTGTCTCACAACCCATCCCACTTGCTCACTCTCTCCAGCGAGTTCCCAGAACATTCCATCCTTCCTCCTGATGTGTCAGTGATGCTTCTCTCTGTCTAGAATACTCTTCCTATTCTTATTATTATTCTTCTCTTTTGCCTGGCTGACTTCTCATCTGTTAGGTCTCAGCTTAGATGCCACTTCCCAGGAAGCCTTGTTAAGCACTCCTAGTCTCCCCCACCAGACCCGGTTATGTTCCCCCTTAATGCTGTTAAGTGCTATATCTCTTTGGAACATTATCCATAATTATAATCATGCCATTATGAATTTAACCATGATTATGTGTCTGTCCCCCTTCTACCATAAACTATAATTTCCATTGGGAAGGAACTGTTTCCATCAAGGGCATCCTTATTGCCTAGGAAATGGCTTGGCAGTTAGTGTGAATGAATGAGAGAAAGAAAAAAAAAAAAAAAAACAAGGTGAGGGGTGGGGGAGGGATTGGGGAGGAAAGGAAGATCCTTGGCTACAGTATGAGCTATTCAAATTTTACCCTTCTAGATCCTGGCCACTTGCTCAGCTCACGAAACTAGGCTTCTCCTAGATCCCAGCCATCCTTATAGAGCCTAACACCAAACCAAGCTTTCCTAGACCCTTCCTTGGAGGATTAGATGCTGCTTCTAAACTCAGCAAGCAGTGCCTGAGGTCCTACAGAGCATAAGCTCAACTGCTTGAAACATATCCAAGATACCTGCCTGCCTTTGCATATTCCCTTCTACCTGGGTCCTCACCATGGTCCTATATCCCCCAATTAGCCACCTCTCCATGAAGGCAGCCTGGACCTCAGCTAAATTCCCATTCCCTAAAGACATAAGATGCACCTCTAGACCCCACCCAGTGAAGCACCACCAGCCCTCCTGCTTCTGGTTCTGGACTCTGGGGGAGACAGGATTCAGGGTGACCATTAGGACTCCTAAGGAAGTTGAGCAGACCAACTCTGTGTGACAACCTGGAGTCATTTCTTACCAACTTTCCATGGAATATCACAGAAACATGACATCTCTATGAATTTTAAAAATAACTCATTTGAAAAATACTAATTTTTTGGTAAAAGTTCTTACTTGTTTGGGCTTATCTACTATAACGATGTTACAGGAATCCATGTGCCAACCCTTCCCCTGCTCAGCACACACATATTTCAGTCTTACTACACCTACGCTAATTCCAGGTATACCTTGGTTGGTTTCTGTGGGAAAATGCATGCCCAGATTCAATCAACCAACCTACATAGCAGTCCTTGGAATCTCAGTTCTTGGTGAGTAAAGGATTGCCTGCCTATGCACTAGACTGGAGGCTTCCTTATGATTAAGAATGGGAGAAATTCCAGGAAGGATATAGTTCAGGTTCAATTTTAATGTAATAAGACCAGTTTAGGAATGTGCTTGGGGAAATGGATCACTCGCCAGGTGGATCTCCTTTTGTCTTCCACAATGCTGTACATCCACTCCTAAGCCTTTGTTCACACTAATTCTCCTGAATAGGATACCTGCTCCCTTCCCCTCCACCTGGCTAGACTCAGTTTATCTTCTAGGTCCATCTTGAAGCTGCCTGAAAACTTCTCCAGGATGTACCCACCTCCCCTACTGAACTCTTGGGGGCACTTAGCCCATGTTGCCATCTTCACATGGTCCACAATTGTCTCATATACCTTTCTCCAGATCACATTATAAACTCATCAAGGACCATGGTCATGCCTGGTGCACTGCCACGGTCCTTTTATGGAATTGACACTGAAATCCCGGCCATTTCCTACCCCTCTCTACTGCATATGCTCTAGCCCTCTATCTCACAAAAATGGGGAGAATGTTATGGGACTAGCCCAGAACAGCCTGGGATTATAGATATCAACAGAAGGTATGGTTGTTCATATCCTCCAAGGTCTCTGCTCATGTGGGGAAACCACATGCTTCTTAGGAAGGAGAATTAGGGCAGCAAGCTCGGCTCTGGGTTGTGTGGAGTGACAGTTTGAGAGAACAATCAGAGAGGCCAAGAGAAGCTGAGTTACTCTGCATAAGAGAAGCCGAGGGAGCTACCCAGCTGAAAGAATCTGATGTATCAGAAGAGGCTAGAAAGCAGGCTGTCCTTCCAGGAAGAAGAAGACAAAGAAGTAGACATAGAGCAGCCATCATGAGGAGTGAAACTTTGGGGGTAAAGAAAGACATGTTTAAAGACAATTTTGAAGAGTTGTGCCATGTGACATATAGCTTCCTTCCACCCCCCACCCCCCCCAAAACCTGCAGTAAATATCAACATTGCTCCCTGACGTTTTCCAAATCAGGTGTGGAGTGTTCGGTTCACTTTTTTTCAATAAGATAATAGGTATGGCAGTTCTCACAGTGGATGCGGGGTGAGTGAACAGAAGTCCAAGGAAGCCCAGCTTGGGGACATATGGGTGACATTCTCTTCCTTCCCCTTTCCTCCCTCCCTCCCTCCCTCCCTTCCTTCCTTCCTTCCCTCTTCTTTCCTTCTTCCTTCCTTCTTTCTTTTTTTGGAGGGTGTCAGAGTCATTTTTTATTGGCATAAAGACTAAATAAGAAAAATACAATTTGAGAAAATGAAAAACAAAAAAGGTACTCTGACTCTCACTAGATTAATACTAGTTTTCCTAGTTTTTTTCAAATTGGCTGAACTTCTGAGGAATGTGTTCCTAACCTAAACCCCACATAGACCTCGCAGATGAAGAATCCCCAACTTTGACAATTTATGTTGTACACACGGACAGCTGATTGCTGCTTACCTGTGACTCAATTAACAGGAAAAAAAAAATCCAGCAGTTCTGAAGTGTTTTCCTGTCTCTCCTCAGGAAGACCAGAGGTTGCGGGAGCACATGTGGTCCCCGCAAGCCACACCCTGTGGGCCACAGAGCATGCGCACTCTTACCATTATATTCGAGAAACTGGAGCAAGCCCAGAGCGACAGATTGTGATTTGTGGGTGTCAAACACGCCGGAAAGCGGTCAGCGTGAAAGCGACAGATGGGAGAGGGTGGTATTCCTTGCTGCAGGGGAAGGGAAAGCTGAGGGCCTCCTTCATTTTGAAACCTGTGGCTTTTCCCTGCCCAGGAGACTTGGCCACACTGGGGTGGCCCGTGGGAAAGTCTGAGTGTACAGGCCTCGAAGCCAGAAGGTCAGGCGTGGTTACAATAAAAATAAACTCTTGTGACTAGAACCCTGGCTCAGCGCACACGTTTGTGGCCTCGGACTGAAGACGCTGGCCACAGTATGATTTGCATTCACCAAAAATAGTCATTTCAGCATCTGAGAGTGAGATTGGGAAGGAAGAGCCAAGCTCAATATCTCACTCTCTAGCTGCTATTTTTCTCCGTGGGACCAAACACATCAGCGCAGTCCTTGTTCTTCCTTCTTGCTTCAATCTCACCTGCTCAGGCTCGGGTACTGTCAATCAACGAAAGGTTATTTAGGACCATTTGTGCCCCGGACATGGTGCTAGACACTGGGGATTCCACAGATTACATGTGGCCTCTGCCCTCAAGAGCCTGAGAGTCTTGTTGGGTATGTGTGCATTTCCTGGAGACTGTCCTAACAATCCCCCACAAACAAGGGGGCTTAAAAAACAGACCTTTATTGTCTCATAGTTTGGGAGGCCAAAAGTCCAAAATCAAGACTTTGGCAGGGCCGTGCTCCTTCCAGAGGTTCCAGTGAAGAGTCCTTCCTTGTCTCTCTCAGCTTCTGGGGGCTTCTGGCAATCCCCAGCAGTCCCCAGCATTCCTTGGTGTGTAGATGCCTCACTTCAGTCTCTGCCTCTGTCTCCATGAGGCCTTCTCCCCCATGTGTGTGTGTGTCTGTGTCCAAACTTCCTTCTTCTATTAAAGGCAACAGTCATATTGGAGTATGATTTCATCTTAACTAATTACTTCTCTAAAGACACTATTTCCCATAAAAGGTTACTTTTGAGGTTCCAGGTGGACATGAACTTGTGAGGGGAGGGCACCTGTTGAACCAGATGTCAAATGATAAACCAATAAACACAAATAAAAGGTACAGGGTAGGATTATATGGAGGCTGCTAACCATTGTTTTCTGGGTATTTCCACTCCTCCTCACAGGCACACCCAGTCAGCATAGACCAAAGCAGAAATAAGAGCAAAAGGAGAGAGCACACTGGGGGCTCCAGGAAGATTCTTGGATGCAGGCAACTTACAGAGTCTCCCTTTCCTCTCCCAGTGAAGAGCCCAGATATGGCAGGACCTGGAGATAGGAGAGTGAGAAGACAGCACGGCAACAAGAACAGGGGACGTGGGCAGGAGATTGGGGGGTGGTGGGTCTCCAGACTGGGAGAGGAAGGGGCAACTTCTGTGAGGAGGACCGGGGAAAGTAGTGTCTGGGCCATTCTTGAGTGTGACCCCCTCGCCCCCGCCACACAGACAACTCTCCACCTCATAAGAGTCCCAGGCACTTGTAAGTCCCTCTAAACCAAAGGGAGGAGACTTGGACACCTCTGTGGACATGGAGCAGTAGGAAGAAAGGAATAGAACCAGCTGGAATTTCTGTCTGAGCTAAGGCCATGGTAGACACACCACCGCTGTCTCTGTAATTGCAGATGGTGATAAGAAGGGAACAGGTGCACTGGCACAGAATAACAAAAGGGGCTGCTTTCAACTGAGGCCTGTCAGGAGCTCTCTGAAGAAGTGACTGGTAGGATGGGACATGAGGACAGGAAGATGTTCACAGGCAGAGGGGCAGGGCTGGGGACTTTTCTGGCAGAGAGCACAGCTGGTGAGCAGGTCTCGTACTTTCGGTCTTCTGGATGGAGGCCCTGAGCATCAGGGAAGCAAGCAAGAGAGAGAGAAACACTAAATGGGGTGAAGAGGGAAGCAGGGGCTGGAGCCACAGGTCTGGCAAGACCCAGTGAGGAATTTGGAGGTAAATTCAACAGGACCAGGTTAAAGAATGTTGGCGGGTTGGGGAGATGGTGTTAGGGGACTGGATAAGAAAAAAGAAGCTTCAAGAATGACTCAGAGGTGGAAGTAGGAGGAGCAAGTTTGGGCAGGAGGGGATGGAGCATTAACTTGGGGGCATGTGGAGTTTGAGAAGGCTTCTAGGTGGTCATGTGAAAATCCTAAGTAGGCAGAGGAATGGCTGAGTCTGAGCTCAGAGAGAAATCAGGCTGATGGTATAAAGCATAAACGTGGGAGTTACTGCAGGAGGGTCAATGAGGGTAAACCCATCCAGGTCAGCTGTTTGGCAGAAAGGAGAGAATCGTAGGCTTTATTTTTAACAAAAAGTAGACATTTTTCCCCTAGTTACAAAAGCAAAACATATTCATTACAAAATGCTGGAAATTCAGACCAGCAGTAAGAGGGTAAAAAGAGGAATTTCTGCTCCCAACAGTGTACTATAAATATGGGTATATGTCAATATATATCCTATAATAGGGTGGGGAGCAGCTGGGGGGGGGGGTGCATTGCAGGAACATGAAGTCATTCCTGATCATCTCCCATTATAAACAGCACTGCCATGAACAAGCTTTTTGTGTGTATCCTTTCATTATTTCTATAGGATAAATGACCTTGCAAATCAAATGAGGTTTATGCGCTCTGTGGTTTTTGATCCTTGTCACTGTACTGCCCTCCAAAAGAGCTGGATCTATTTAAGAAGTTATAGGTGTGGCTGGATCAGGAGGAACACAGACTGGCCAGGTTCCCTCCCAAACCCTCCACTACCGACAGGGATGAGAAAGTCCAAGGAGTGGACGTTGTCATCCCAAGGAATGGGACATTCCTTCCATGAGAGCACATGCCTGCATGAGCTCTCAGGCACTGAATGTTCCCGAAAGGAGTGATTCTCCTGAGTGCCAAGAGCGACGTCAGGAAGCTCAGCTACCAGATGAACGGAATTTACATGACTGCAGGTGGGCCGGTGTTGCTTGTGCTGATGGATGAAGTCAGGTGTCCAGGGTCGGAGAGAAGTCTGGGGTTAACAGGCAGCCCTTACGACCTCCTTCAGGCTCGCAGCCTCACACAGGTGCAGCCTGGCAGCACTCCATGGGGATGCTGAGACCATGACGGGAGAGCACCGGCACCTGCCCTGGGGCTCTGCACATGCGCCCTGGCACGCGGAGGCGGTGCCGCACCTGGCACGTTTTCTCTCCTCGCCGCGTGGTCCGTCTTCAGGCGATGGCCAACTGGAGAGCACATCTCTGCGGCTCTCCCTCCTTCCCTGCTCGACTCAGCTTGTCTTCCATTCCCTGGCTCTCACTCCCCAGCCTTTGAGTCTGTTTGTTAGGCTCTGCTTTGGGAGCAAACTCAGGCTAAGACAGTTGCTCTAGTTGTGCGACCTTGAGAAAGTGCCTTAATCTCACTGACTTAAATGTTCTCATCTCCCAAACGGGAGGAACTAGGAGTGCTTCCTGGGGTAGGCAGATTAATGCCCTCGCACTCCACCACCACCAAAGATGCTTGCATCCTGGTCCCCAGAGCCTGGAAATATGTTTGATTATGGCAAAGGGAAGTTGAAGTTACAGATGGAATTAAGGTTGTTAATCAGCTGACTTGAAAACAGGAAGTTGATCCTGGCTAATCCAGGTGGACCCAGTGTAATTAGATCATCCCTTCAATATAGGAGATGGAGGCAGAAGAGAGAGAGAGATGGCCACTGAGGAGAGACCCCTGAGGAGCTTTGTGGCCAGCTTAGAGGCTAGAGGAAGGGGCGCAGAGCCAAGGAATGTGGGCAGCCTCCTGGAGCTGGGCAGGGCACAGAAACAGATTCTCCCCTAGAGCCTCTGGAAAGAATGCAGCCCTGCCGCCACTCTGGTTCTAGTCCACTGAGACCTGTGTCAGCCTTCTAACCTCCCAAGCTGTGAGGTAATACACTTCCCTAAGTTAAGGCACTAAGTTTGCGACGATTTGTTACAGCAGCGAATAGAAAATGAATACACATTCTGTATGTGACCATTTCACAAGCTGATGTGTGTAAAGTGTTTGGCTCAAGGGCGGGTGCGGAGGAAATGCTATTGCTGTTCTTGTTTGGTAGCAAATAACCCCAGAGCACCTGTCTGGTACACTGAGGTGACAACCTGAGTGTCACCCCTGCTGATTCGGGAAGAAAACACCATCCTTTAAGGGGTACATGAGTGATGCCGATGTACTTCTAGGATCTGGGACCATGTCTTTGAGCCCCCAGTGATAGCCTTGTGGCCACCAGCACCACTCATCCCCTGACCATTGGCACCCTGGTCCTTGCCCCATCCCAGGCTGCACAGCCCCCCAACCACTCCCACCCCCCAGCCCCTGAAAAGGAGCCAGGGCCAGAAATAGCAGCCCCATCCCTCAGTCTGAAAAAGCGCTCCTGCCAATTTGGTATTTTTGTCACTGTGAATGCATTTAAAGTGTGAAGACAGTTTTTCAGGCAACATCAATATCCTAGACCATCTTAAGGACACATCTTATTGGACACATCTTAAGGTAGGGTCCCGGACCAGCAGCATCAGCATCACCTGGAACTTGTTAGACATGGGAATTCTCCATCTTATCCCAGACCTACTGAATTAGAAACTCTGGGGTGTGGGGGGCTCTGCGATATGTTTTAACAGGCCTCCAGGAGATCCTGGTGCATGGAAGGTTCGAGAACTGTGGTGCTGCACGGGCACAGTACCAGATGCCAGGTGGACTGCGTGTCTCATTGGGCCCTACCTTTCACATCCTGTCTTTTCCTACCACCACCCCCGCCCCTGGGGTTCAGTCACACAGGATATAAGGCTTAATAGTTAAGTCAGTAAATATTGGGTGCTTACAGTAGGTGAGGCACGGAGCTAAAAAGTGGGGTGCAGTGGGGAATAAGCCAGCTTGAGGCCTTTCATGGAGCTAAAAGAAAAGGCATTTAACAGATCATTCCCCAGTCATACCTCACAAGGTACAATTTGCAGTACGGTTTGTTTGTTTGTTTGTTTGTTTAAATCCAGGCTTCTCAAGCTTTAATGTGCAAACAGATTGCCTGGGATCTTGCTGAAATGTAGATTCTGTTCAGGTAGGTCTGGTGCAGGGCCTGAGAGCCTGCATTTCTCATCAGCTCTCTGGTGGTTCAGAGACTGCTGGCCGTATGGCCACACTTTGAGTAGCTAACCTCTTATGGCGAGTTCATCTTCCTTATCCCATTCCATCCCCCAGACTCTCTGATAAGCAAAGGTAGCAGGAATTAGAGCCTCATGTTCAGGTCAGGAAACCCAGATCCTGAGACTTTGCCACGTTGAGGGCTGGCACCCTAGAACCCAGGAGTTTCTTGGGCCTCTGGCATTATCAAGAAGGGCTGGCAGTGGAGACAAAGAAAAAAGGCAGCTCCCTGATAAACTGCTGCCCTCAGGGTTTATCACAGAACTTCAGAGCTCTCCCTGCACGGGTCCTGAGGGGAGGGAGACCGCTGCTCCGTCTCCCTCCTGTCCAGGACTTCGATAAGAAAACAGATGCGAATTTGCGATGCTTCGGAATTAAACTGCGCTCTTGGGCCAGCACTGAATGATAAGGAAGCCGCACTCCCCAGTTGCTGAGGGGAAAGAATAACACTGAAGATTTGCAGTGCCCCTCACTCCCCCACTTTTAAAAACAAAAGCCTCTCAAACTCCTTCCTATAGCAAAGGGAAAACAAAGGGTGCAGGCTTTTCTTGGCTTGTTTCCAGCCAGGGCAGCTGGAATCTATTGGACACATTCAGTTACTCTTTCCTGAGATGGGGGCTTGGGTAAAGGCTGCATTTCATTCAAGACCGCTCTGTCCCCTTGGGGCCCCCCTCTCAAGGCTAAGGAATGCCCCCACCACAGGCCACGCGTGCTCTCTTGTCCCTTGACTATTTCTTGCCTATACTGAGGGTTCTCAAGATTTGGGAAGGTGGTAGGATTCCAAGGGATTTAAGGGATTCTTTCCCACATCCTATCAAGCCTAATTAGCATCCACATCTCGTGAATTCAGCATTTGGCCAATTTGAGCAAATGACTATTTTGGCTGTCAAAAGCATGATATGACTCTTATGATTCTGCTTTTCGAACGAGTCGCCTACAAGGGATACATCTAATTTACAACAGGTCATGATTTCTCAATAATTGTTATTGCAGACTAGAAAATTTTCTGCAAAGTAAGGAAAGCAAGCCTTATTGTTTTTGAACACCAGGATTTTTTGTGAATCCCAAATTTATGAAGTTTAGCATGATATTTTTGTAGGCATTTAATCAGACTTTCATTAATTTCAATTTTGCCACTTCCTTTTCCTATTTGGAGTTCCCTACCAAATATATATATATATATATATATATATATTTTTTTTTTTTTTTTTTCCTGAGTCTTGGGCATTTCTGTAGGCTCTTCAAGGTACTTAGCAGTTGAAACAGCCCTGGATAAGGAAGAGGGTGCTGCTGTTGGGAATCTGGACAAAGGGTGGATGCCACCTGAGGGAACTACTTACCAACAGCATGAACCTTCACATTTTGCTTAGTTCCTGCATTTCCCTACCTCCAGGGATCCAGCTTCTTCCAAGAATCTGGTTGCCATGGTGCTGGGGAAATCTCAAACTGTGCGGAGAAAACTACAGAGCATCCTCAGGTCCAGGGGCTTTGTTCAAATTGACTAAATTTTAATTATAGCAAGTGTGGAGAGTGGTGGGCAAGGGGAGTGTGGTCCAGACTGGAATGAAAGAGGCCACCGAGAGTGAGGGGATGGGATGGGGGTGGCAGTGGGATGAGGGCCTGGGAGGTGGGGCATCTACGTGAAGCCCTGTACGTGGGCTTAGTCCTGTAGACTTGGGCATTGGATGGTTTTCAGTCCTGGCTCATCTTCCACTTTGTCTTGAGACCCTGGGCAAAGTACTTCACTTCTCTGTGCCTTTGCTCGATCTGTATACCAAGATCATTATAATGCCTGCCTCCTAGAGCTGTTGCTGGAATTAAATTAGCTACTGTCTGTATATTAGACAGTATACTAGATGTTTCTATATTGTATGCATATATGTATGTCTGGAATTTTATCAAAATAATGGCTATTGTATTTATATTCCTGTGGGTGGGGTCATTTTCCTTGTCTCGGCCCTCTTTTTTTTTTTTTTGATTGCTCCAATGCATGGTAGGTCCCCTCAGACACCCACAGCTCTTACCTGCTTAGGGGCAAATCCAGCAGCAAACATGGTCTGAGGGAAGATTTTTGAAGTTAAAAGAAGAAAATGACAGTCTGCATTTGTAAGTTCTCCTCTCACCCCGCCCCACCCCGACCCGCCACCGAAACCCCAAGGAAGCATTAAGGGTAACGAGGTGGTGATTAAAACAAACATATTGGGCTAGTGAGTCTCAAACCCTCAAACCCACGTGTAAGTTGGAACAGCCCCAGAGTCTGGCCCTGGATCCTGGGAGACAAGGAGGAAGGAGGGTTTCGAGGGCAGTTGGAGGAGGCAGACTTGGAGGTGACTGGCCTGGCTCTTCCCTACCCTTTTGCCAGCCAGACTCCAGCACATACTACCTCTGAGAGTGAGGGGGGTTGAAAATCGGGTCAGTCACGTGGCCACAAGGAGCATCGGCCAGCTGCCACCACAATGAGTGATTTTTAAGGCAAAGCTAAGTTCAAGAACTGCTCTTCTGGGGCAAAAGGCAGCACTGAAGTCTCAAACTGCAAACCCTGTGTGACCCAGGAAGGGAGGCTTACAGTTCGCAGCATTATCTCCTGCGCTCACTTCAGCGTCCCCATAAGGAAGCACAGGGTCCCACTTGCCCTCCTATGGCCCCTGGCCCCTGGGAGCCTCCCCCTCCCCACACAGCACAGGGGTTTCTTGTGTGCCTGCAGGGCCCTGTTCTACTGTAGGCCAGGCTTTCTGCATAGTCAGCCCCAAATCCCAAGGGTCTGACAGGGTGTTTGGCACAGAGTAATAAGCTTTGGTTGAAGGTAATTGCAGGGGAACTAGATGGGGGAGGGGGGAGTGAGACGGAGAAGGACAATCCCAGTGGTTAAGAGCACAGGTTCTGGTTCACTGTCTTGATGTCTCAGTGCCTTGATTTCCTTGTTTGTAAAAGGGTTAGTGGGTGCGAACACTTAACAAGCTAGTCACCAGGCTTAGAAGAGCATCTGACTCAGTGAGTCCAGGTTAAATATTGTCGCTACTTTTGTTAGTAAGACAATAAGAAACCTTGCACCTGGAAGGATGCGAGGGCAGAAATGTGCAATCACGAGAAGGGACTGTTTGCACACAGCACAGGGGGGAAAGGGGGAGTCGGATGGAGAAAAGTTTCCCCGCACACCCTGGCTAGGAAACTTCAAAGCAAGTAAACATCAGAGAGTGACATTTAACTTTTCACAGAGCAAATGGAACATCGCCGTTCTCGCCCTGTGCAGGCTGGGGCAGGAAATGGGTCAGTCATTGCCGAACACAGGTGACTTAAGAGTCCCACGGTGCCAAGGCAAGGCTGGTGTTTTGAAGAGGGAATGAGGGGGTGTGTGAGAGACAGAGATACATGTGGGGTATCCGAGATCCACCAGATAATACTTGACATGGTGTTCAGGCCACAGGTGGCTGCTTTATTGCATTAAAATTTCCATAATTCAGAAGATCTCTTGCAGCAGCTGTATGATTAGATGTCAAAGATTTGAAGGGACTTAAAGATCTATTTGGAAAAACCCTGCATGATAAGACTAAGAGGGAGATACTGTCACAAATTTCAGTTCAGTCATTCAAGGCTTAGACATAGCTCTCCTGAAAATGGAACAGAGACCACTTCTGAGGACACCAAGACTAGATGTTTAATCTGTGCTTTAACTGGGCCCTGCTAGCTCTTTCTCCCTTCGTTAGACCCTCTCAGGAGGTGATCAAGAGGTCAAAAACGTGAGAGGCCAGTTACAAAAATCTGATTAAAATGAGGGAAATCATTTGAGCCTGCCCTCCAGAAGAGCCCAGGTGAAGTGGGCTAAGGCTCAGAGGAAGGCCAGGATCCCATCCATTGTTAAGGCCCCAAGATTCAACCCCTGCCCTCTTCATGCTGTGTGTGGTTCCCCCCTGAGGAAAGGGAGCACCACATGTTTGCTTGGCTTCCTTTGATTCTGGTTAAAAGAACAGTCCCTGATTAAAGAACTTTTCACACATTCGCCTCCTCCTGGCAATGCACCTCTATCATTTTGTGATCAGAGAACCCCTCCTTACCTCAGGGTTTTGCCTACTGTTACAAGGCAGACTCCTGGAAATGTCTTCTGGCATTGACCTCTTTCAAGTGAGGGTTACCTTAGGAATGCAGGAGTCTGGGGAAAGGGATGGAGCCTGAGGTGGGTGGTGAGGTGGGTACAGAGAAAGGAACACCATGGAGAGGCGTGAGGGGAAGCCAGAGTGGCCAAAGCCCAGCCTCCGGCCTCCGTTTACACTCCTTGTACAGTTCTCTGCTGGACAAAGCTTCGTACCTACACTGTTCACCATGGCTTCAATCCCCTGTGAATTCCACCCTCATTCTTCAGCACTTCCCATTCACTGCCCTGAACCCGCACTAGTCTTGTTTCCGTTTCTTGAACATACAAAGCCCTTGGCCACCTTTCCGCATTCTACCTTTCCACAGAGGCCTAGCCTCTGCCTGGGAAACCCTTCCTACTGTCCATCAGAGAACGGACTCCTCAGAGGTTTGCAGTCTTTTCTTGAGAAGAGGGGGGCATTTCTACCGCCAGAAGGGATCTTACTATCTTGATTACGGTTGTCCCCTTGGCACCTGGCTCATCTATATAGTCCCCATTCAAGTAGTTGTTGAATGAATACATTTGTTTCATGGTTCAGTTGGGCAAGTCCCACGGCTCAGTTCCCGGTAGGATCAGGCTTGGTGAGTGGGCTGAGTTTCTATAAAAATCTCCTGACCAGGTTCCAATTTTGGTGAAACTATCTTTGTGGGCACAGAAGAATGTGCTTGCCACTCCCAATTCGTGCCTCCGGTTACCCAGCCGTGGATCATGGTCCTGGCCCACGGAAGACTGCCTCACCCCCCTTTCACTTTTCATCGCTTGCAGTTGGCAACAGACACAATTGTTCAATGGGAACAACCAAGTGCCACCAAGTTAGTGACCTTCAGGAAGGGAGCTCATGAAGGTAGTCAGAAGCTCATGGTTACAGGTGATTCAATATCCTGGCTGATATCTCTGTTATCCTAAATTTCCAAATTAAATTCTGAGCATCAGGAGTGAAATGAAAGTAAGAAGACAACTAAAGTTCTCAGACAGAAAGCAGTTTTCCTCTTCTGGGGTCCAGAAACACTTTCTGCCCTGTGTATCCTGAAGGTAGAAAGCAGGGCTGCCATCCCACGGTAGAAAATGTGAGTAACCCTCACGTAAGATGTGTTAGACCTAGATAAGTCAGCCTCATTAAGAGACTATAACGCGTATACAATTCACCTGTTGTTACCCACTCTGGATACCAGAATATTTATGATTTTTGAAAATGTATAAATAAATTTATAATTAAAAATTACAAGAGGTGAACCCTCTTATATATCATTTTTGTATATATGTATGTATATATATCAGAATACATACATATATGTATATATACAATAAATACACATACACTATATATGTTAAGAATATACAAGAGGATTTAACAGTAGTTATTTCTTTTCTTTTTTTTTTTTTTAAGATTTTTATTTATTTATTTGACAGAGATCACAAGTAGGCAGAGAGGCAGGCAGAGAGAAAAGAAGAAGCAGGCTCCTGCTGAGCAGAGAGCCTGATATGGGGCTCTATCCCAGGACCCTGAGATCATGACCTGAGCCAAAGGCAGAGGCTTTAACCCACTGAGCCACCCAGGCACCCCAACAGTGGTTATTTCTGAGAGGACAGGAGTATAGGTAGTTTTCCAGTTTTTTCTGAGCTAGATTACAAGTTTCTAAAGTGAACATGCTTCTAGAACAAGAAAACAAAATAATTTTTGATAAAACAGTATGTTCTCATTAAAGAAAAAAATTACAAAATATAGTGGAATTAACAAAAGAGGAAAAATTACTCAAATCTATTATATCCACATTTTGGGTTTTTTAACATTCAGTCTTTCTGAAAAGTAAAATGTTTTCTATAATTTAGCATAGTTAAAAATCTATATATAAAATATTTTTGCCTCCATTTTTCAAGTCATTTCATTGTAAACACTTTCCATGTTGCTACTAATCATAGCAACATTATTTTAACTTGTGAATAATATTCTAACTATTGAGTTATTATAGTTTGACTTCTTTTACTTTTTTCTCATTAGAGGACATGTATGTTTCCAATGTTTCATAGTTAAAAGCTGGCCCCCTAGCGTGCCACACCGTAGAATTTCAATTTCATTCTGAAGGCATTGGTAAGTCACTGACCCATCTTAAGCAGACAAGTGACACAACCATGTTTTCATTTCAGAAAGATCTGGCTGGCTCACCTTCAGAGTGAGGCTGAAGGCAGACAGGACTGGACTGAAGTGGAAACCTCCTGAGTCTCCCATTTCACAGAAATCTATTCCTACTGTCCCAGATCTTGCCTTCACTTTACATGGGCTTATAAAGTTCTGGAGCGCTGTGGAGATCTAGGAGTCCAACTTCCCTATTTTACAGATGGTCAGGGAAGGCTCAGAGAGTTTACGCAACTTCTCGGAGGTTCCATAAAGATGCAATGAGGCACTGTCATTGGAATGCAAGGGATCTGATCGTAGTCTCCAGCCCTTCGCTAGAGTCCACCGTAGCAAATAAGATGACTGGAATGTCCTTTGGATACTCAGAACTGTGGGAAGTCAAGAGAAATCTATAACTAAGTAGCAAAAGCAGGGATCCGTGATGGCAATGGTGATTCTTCACAAAGGCCAAATACACCCACAACTGTGATCTTCCAAATAAATAAATAATGCCCATGATCTACTTCCAAGCTGGGCATCATGTGAAATATTTTATATACATTATTTCATTTAATTGACTCTATAACCCTATGAGATCGGTATTCATCCCATTTTACAAATGGGAAAACTGTGGCTCAGAGAAATGAAAGGACTGGCCCAAGCGAATGAGGAAGTTGGAATTAGAATTCTGTTCTTTTGTGTGAGTTTTATCAGGATTTCTTTCAGGACTAACCTTTCAGGCAATACTTTCCTCTGGCATGTAATTTAAACAATTGAAAGGCATTGCTGAAAAGAAGGGAGGCAGATGGGCTGGCCAGGCCAGGTGCATGGCTATTGAGAAGGGACTGGCCACTCTTTCCAAAGATGACCCCCTTGAAGGACATAGAGGGTAGAGATGGAGCTCCACACAAAACATTCTCCACAAAGATCTTTGGCCATAGCCATAGATCACCAAACAGGTACAGGACTGTTTAGGCAGAACTGCACTTATGGACCTAATCATTAAGAATGCCATTCCCAAGGGGTGCCTGGGTGTCTCAGGCAGTTAAGCATCTGCCTTCGACTTGGGTCATAATCCCAGGGACCTGGGATGGAGCCCCACATCAGGTTCTCTGGTGAGTGGGGAGTTTGCTTTTCCCTCTCCCTCTGCCCCCCGCCCCTCCCCCTCTGCCTGCTCATGCATGCATACTCGCTTTCTCTCTCATAAATAAAATCTTAAAAAAAAAAAAAAATGCCTTCTCCAAACTCAGAGTACAAGATATGACAAGAACATGAGCCATTAAGAGAGAGAACTGTTTTTAAACTTTGAAATCCTCTAAAAATCGATCACTTCTCACAGGCTCCCATCAGCTTAAATCTAAATACTTGTTGCCATAGGCAACGGAGTTCGTGGACTATCAAAACCGCCCAGTGCAGATGCGTTCTGCCAATGCGATAACAAGCATTTGTTATTGGGTTATTCCAACATGAGCTTATTTGGAACAGCTATACCTGGTTCAGGAGCGTAACAGCAGCCCATAATTAATGTACCATCCATGATTGATTTACTGGGAAACATGCAGGGCACCAAGAGAATAAATGTCACATTCATTTTTATTTCCTGCCATAAACAGGCCATAGTATAATAGTTTGACACTATTGTGTTGGGGACATCCTCCTCTAGCTTAGTGAGATGGAAGGAAAGTGTGATGGGTTGCCCAAAGTACTCAAAGTGAGAAAAAGTAGGTCCTTGTTGAAACAAACAAACAAAACCCCTCACCCTTTTTCAATGAAGGAAAAAACCAAGGATGACCTAGAGTGCTGGTCTGTATTTCAATGCGATCACTATTACCAACTGGAGTTTGTTTCTCAGTGTCACTGGTTAGGCTGGCCAAGTGACAATGGGTTTTCTCTTCCCTATCTCACTCCCAGATATCAATTCACTCTTCTCCTCTGAATGATTCAAAAGTCACCTCCTCTGAGAGGTCTTCCCTCGCTCTCTAAAATCCCACAAAACGTCTGTCTAAAATCCCCTTAAACTACTTACGTGTCCTTCCTGCTTTTTAGCTGCTTAGCATTATTACTGTTTCATATCCTCTGTTTTACTGAGTTTGTTTATGTTGATTGTTTTGTTGATATTTAGATGATTATGGTGGTTTTCTCCCTCCCTAAAATATAAGCTCCATGAGAGCAGCCATCTTCATCTTTTTTTGTTTTCTTCTGTTTCTCCAAATTTTGAACATGGTGCTTAGCACATAATTGGCTCTCAATACATTTGTTGGGCAGATGAGTGGAAGCATAAATCAATTTCTTCAAGAAGGTCATTGAGAAACTCCAAAGATGTGTGACTAGGGGTTGATGGACAAAAATATCACTTATTTTGTTACTAAAAGATTAGTCATTGACCTTTATTATCGACCAGACACTGGCCACAAGCTGTCCATGTTTAGGGCAGAAAACCCAAAATGTTTTTTAGAGCTGGCTGCAAGTGGTAAAGGGGAGTAAAGGCAGAGTTCATCCTCAGGACAAAACTGCTCTGCTGTTGAGAAAACAATCAGGGACAACTTGGATGTGCAAAAATGAGGGGATCTTTGTAAATGACGTCAAATCACAGCTCTGACTTCCTTGGAGAGTTCACATTTCTGTGAAGGGATTTTCAGTTTTACCTCACAAATGTTTGAGCTAGGGTGAGGGAGGAATTCTGGACTTAAGAGTGAATGGAGACTAGAGAAAGAACTTGGACCCCAGAATCAGGACGGCCAGCTGGTGCCCAAGAAGGGAGACCCCTGACATAGGGCTCCTTTTAATGTGGCATGACTCATAGGCTTGCAGTGATGTCCGAGACCGAATATTCAGCTGCCCCATCAACATGCCCATCTTTCAGCAAATCTTGCACAAGACTAATGTACATACTGGCAAATAGCCTCTTGACCTGTACCTTCTCCCCCAGTTCCCACCACCATTGCCTTAAGCCCCCTGGCTCCAAACCCATGACCCCTTGATCTCCCCAGTGATCATGGCAGGGACCCATTAGGACTGACTGGCCATTCCATGGGCCACAGCAGCTGTTACATATTTTGACTCTCATCCCTGCCTGCACATACACCCGCTGGGCTCTGGAGGTGAGTGGGAAGTAGAGGAGGAGGGGGCTGTGTCCACAGCTGTGTCAAAGCCGAGTGGAGAGAGCAGTGGTGTGAGAAGAAGTGAGGAGACACCTGAAGGCCCAAAACCAGAAGGTGCCCTTAGGTGGCAGGTGGGGACGAGGGACAGGCAACACCCAGGGCCTGCAAGCACTTGCCAGGTCTCTCCAGAAATATCCAGAGGGGTCCGGGTTCCTACAGTCAGAGCAAAGGTTCAGCCTGTAAAACTTGAGTATTAAAAAATGAGCTTACAGAAGTCTGGGAAACTTGGGGATACTGAGATCACGTATCGGAATGAAAAAATGGCCCTTCCCATGCTAATTCTGATAGTTTCAATTTTATATCAAAGAGTAGTTTGTGTCAGCAAAGAACAGGCTGAATGAAAACAGCATGATTCCCCCCATATTTAATCAGATGTTGAAGCATGTGGCGGGGGTCGGGGGTTATGCATGGCAAGAGCTGGCTCCTCAACCCCGGTTTCAAATCTGACCCATTCCTCAGGTGTGAGCATCCCAGGGAGGAGTACAGGACCCGCCGCGTTCATTAGACTCTGCTCAGCAACAGCAGCCTTGTCTTTTCTCTTAATATTAAGCAAATGGGAAGCTATGAGGCAGAAATACGAGTGATCCTTTTCCAGAGGCCCAGGCAAACGCTGCTGGGGGGAGGGGAATGTCCTGCCACCCTGGTCATCCCACACTTTCACTGGCTTTTGTCCGAAGTTCTCTCCCCTCCCTTTGTCCTTTGTTGCTGATCTTCCCTTTTCTTCTCAGGCTCGAGGATTTCCCTTACTGATAACGCTTGTATTCTGCTCACTGACAACATGGTTGGCCCCATGTCAGACACTGAGGCTGACTCTACCCCAGGGCTTGCAGAAAGCAGACAAACAGTTCCCATCTCGCTGCAGAGAAGCGAGAGAATTAAAAAATGGTGATTCACCCCCATAGCTAGGACTCAGGAGAAGGGGCTACCAAAGAGCCTGTGAGGAAAGAACAGGGGATCCCTTCAACCCCCTTGCCCTACAGAAGGGTGAACTCCTTCAAGAAAACCTCTCATTTGAGACCCAGGAGGCATGCGTGCCACATTTTGCAATACTCCTTTGGGACATTGAGAGCAAAATACCTTCTCAGCTGCCTCTTGAACCCTCTTGCCTGCAACTCTCCTCTGGCTTCAGTCTGGACACGCCAA
This sequence comes from Mustela erminea, assembly GCF_009829155.1. Lineage (NCBI taxonomy): Eukaryota > Metazoa > Chordata > Mammalia > Carnivora > Mustelidae > Mustela > Mustela erminea. Next base: position 48,783,293 of record NC_045629.1, on the reverse strand, counting down.
CCTCCTTGTGGATCCCACGATCTGCCAAGCACATTCCTACCTCAGAGCTCTGTACCGCCTGCTCTCTTTTCTGGAACATTCTAGATGTCTGTGTGACTCCTTCCCTCCCTTTCCTAAGGCCCCTACTCAAATGTCACCACCTCAAACACCCTCCACAATGACTATATCAAAAATAACACCTCTAGTCGCTACTCCAACCCTACCCTGCCTCATTTTTCTTTCTAGCACTTGCCCCACCAGACGTAGCTAACATTTGTTTGATCTCTGCCTCTCTTCATTAGTACAGAAGCTCAAGAGAAGAGTCATGTGTCTGTTCCATTGGTGACTGAGATCTCCGTACCCAGAAAAGATCCTGGCACAAGGAAGTTCTCATAAGTGCCATTGAATGAATGACTCCCCCAACTTTTTCACCACCAGATATTGTTTTCTTACTAATTTTACTCCTAGAAGTCTTAGAAATTCTTATCGGATTACTGAAAGCCTGTCTGAGCTTCTAAGAAGCAGAAACTGACCTATTCTCACTAACTTGTTTTTTTTTTTTTTTTTTTTTAATAGGAATTTTTTTTTTTTTTTTAAGATTTTATTTATTTATTTGACAGACAGAGATCACAAGTAGGCAGAGAGGCGGGCAGAGAGAGAGAGGAGGAAGCAGGCTCCCTGCTTAGCAGAGAGCCCGATGCGGGACTCGATCCCAGGACCCTGAGATCATGACCTGAGCCGAAGGCAGCGGCTTAACCCACTGAGCCACCCAGGCGCCCATCACTAACTTGTTTTAATGCCAGCCATGTGGGTCTTCAGTAGACCTTGTTAGCTACCTCTCAGGTTTAAAGTAAAATTTTAAGTTACCTTTTCCAGCTCCCCACACCCAGGGGTCAGGAGCACTCAGGCTGGGAATTGCTGCCTCAGACCTTCGGCAATACCGCTTCTTCCCACTAAGGGAACACCTGTCCACGCACAGCGTGTGGGCAGACCTGTCAACGTATCATTCAGTCTGCATGGCACTGGATGAAAAAATATCCTCTCTGACCATTTTTTCAGGCTCCTACTCAGTCCTGGAAACAGCAATACATAGCAGAGCTGTGGTGCGCACATTATGGAAATTAGTGAATGCTTGTTAACTTGAATTCAAAGTGACCTAGAAACCTAGGATCTGCAAGGACAGGAATCCATGTTAAAATGCTTCATTCTCAAAGCTCTGGAGATGGGTAGCAGTGGTGGTTCCACAACATGGTGAATGTACTTCATGCTAGTAATTGGACACTTAACAATGGTTGTTAAAGTGGTAACTTTTATGTTATCTATTTACTTTACCATCAATGTTTTGTCCCCACTCTCTCCTTCCAGTGTATATTCTTTTTTTTTTTTAAAGATTTATTTATTTATTTGACAGACAGAGATCACAAGTAGGCAGAGAGACCACAGAGAGAGAGGAAGGGAAGCAGGCTCCCTGCTGAGCAGAGAGCCCGATGCAGGGCTGGAACCCAGGACCTTGAGATCATGACCTGAGCCGAAGGCAGAGGCTTTAGCCCACTGAGCCACCCAGGCGCCCCCACCAGCATATATTCTTTAAACGTGTTTTGTGGTTCACAAATCTGCACTCCTTTCACTGAAATTTCTTTGATCAGGTGGAAAAGGAGTTTACCAGAAGGGTATCGGGTAGCTGGCAGAATTATCAGCAGGGCCAGAGAAACATGCTTGGGGCTGTGTTTTGAGGGAAACGGTCACGTGGCCACCAGGCACTGGTGCTGAAATATACAACATTGCAACTTAAACCTGAAACTTCCTTTACTGCAACTTCCACTGCCTTTTGCTGCACGAGTAAGCACTTCTGCACCAAAAACCACCTTTCGGTTACCGCCACTGCCAAAAAATCCCCTTTACCTACTTCACCAAAAAAATAGATTTTAGATGGTGCTGGCATCCTTCCATTACCCACTTTCCAAGAGAAGTTTCATGAGGACTTGGTGTCTGATTGGTGGAGCCCAGGCCATATGTCAGTTGTTTGCTCAAATCAGAATCCAAATAGTCCATTCAGTTTAAGTGGTTACACCTTAAGTGGTTACACCTCTTACGTGTCCTTTAGGTCACTTTTAATCTAGAAGAGTCCTCCCTGCATTTTTCTTTACAAGTAACTGACTTGAGAAACCAAATCTTTCTTTCGTGTCTTACATCCCAGCTTTCAGTGATTCCTTTTTCGTGATGCCATTTAACATGTCCTTCTCCCCATTGTATTTTCTATAGATGAGGAATTAGAGTTAATGGCTGGATTTGACTCAAGTTCAACTTTTTTAAAGTATACTTCACCGGTGATGCTGTTTGTATGCCATGCTTGGAGGTTCATAACGTCTGATTGCACTTAAAGCATTGCCAAGATGCATCTAGGCTGGAAATAGCCTGAGCTCTCTGTTATCAAGCCAGATATCCTCTTAGCCTCTATCCTATCCTCTACTGAGGACCGCCACAGAATTGTAAATTTTTTTAACTGTGCCATTTCTTCCGTAATTCAACTCCTCTGTAATTTTGATATTGAAGAAGTTTCCTTCATCCACGAGAGCTGTTTGGTTACTCTGAGGTTTGGATTGTACTAAAACAGCAGGACAAATTCTGGGGGTATTCTGGAACATTCCACAAAATCAGTGTTTCAGTTGAGTTACCTTTAGAATACACTAAAGAAACTGAATTTTTATTTATTTATTTTTTATTTATTTTCTGCATAACAGTATTCATTATTTTTTCACCACACCCAGTGCTCCATGCAATCCGTGCCCTCTGTAATACCCACCACCTGGTACCCCAACCTCCCACCATCCCCCACCCCGCCACTTCAAACCCTCAGATTGTTTTTCAGAGTCCATAGTCTCTCATGGTTCACCTAAGAAACTGAATTTTGAAAGGACATCTGTATTGAGTCTTTGTAGAATGAACAGATAATGCTTTAACCACTTAATCCCTGAAATATCAGCTTTGTCAACCTAAATACTCCGAATTGGTTTTCCATAAAGGAAGCATAGAGTTTTCAAACGGGAAAGCCCTGGAAAAATACTGACCAATTTACTGATGGAATAACCAATAGATGACCCAATGTAGTGTTTCCCCATCTTCTTTCTCCTGGTAGACACATGGCCAATGTACCTCCAAAGAAGTGACAATACAGTAGCATTAATTATATGTCAGACACTGTTCCTAGTGCTCTACACCCACAAATGCATTTAATCCTCCCCATAACCCACTAGGATTGATACTTGTATCATTCCCCCCATTCCACAGATGAGAAAACTGAGGTAAAGAAGATAAAGATAGTTGCCCAAGGTCACACAGCGAGTAACCCAGAGGAGCCAGGAGTTAAACCCAGGCAGCATGGCTTCCACATGTGTGCTCAGAACCACGTTACCCCACGGGATAGCCAGCAGACACACACGATTGTGTGTAGCTCCCACAGATCTAGCTGTAACTAACTTTCTCTACTAGTCAGAGAGCAACTTCATATCCATTCTGATTTAATTATTTTTTAAAAGACCAAAATCAGTAGGAAATACTTACTCTTAGATCAATGAAGAACTCATGGGACATGGATAACACTGATCGTGACAGACCGGTAGAGACTCTGACTTATGGTTCAGGGAGGAAGGCTGACGCCATTCAGTTCCAGATGGGTTTGAGGGTGCCGCCCGAGCAATCGGATCGCCTAGTAATAACAGCTAGTATTTATATAAGGCTGGATGCTGATGTATGCTCTCTAAACATATTATCTCTCTCAGCTACATAAAGGGCTTTTTTTTCCCCCCCAGCATGGGTCTCAGGCCAAACCTATACCCTTGAGAATGCCCCTAGGAGGTCCTATGGGGTCCAGGCCTGGATGTTGTTTGATCCAATTTCTGGAAGGACCTGTCATCCTGGCCCTGCCTCATGGAAATCAGTCCCAGAGCCAACAGTCTCTAGGACCTCTTGGTGAGCTGAGGTGACCTCTGAGAGAGAGAAAGAGAGAGAGAGAGAGAGAGAATGTCATTACTCCTCCCTGAAGCCATTTCCCACTTCCCCCCAACCCAGGAGGGTCACACTCTGATTAACGCTATGAGTCTTCTGAGCCCCGCTCTGCATACACAGCTGCTGTGTATGAATCAAAGATCATGCCTCTGTGGCATGAATCAAAGAAACAAAATCTGGAGGCAAGGCTGACAGGCGTGCCTCATTCTGATCTGACAGCTTTCATGTCTGTGTCAACTGTCTTTCCCCATTTAGGAATCGTCACGGCTTCAGCCTCCTTTCTAATAATATAGTAAACATCCCTTAGTGACTCAAACCAGATATTGGTAGCTACCCAAACTGCACCTTCTTCGGGCTCTCTTGTGATCCCTGAGTCATCACTCACACCAAGCCCGGGCTGGGCTCCTCCTGACCAGACCTCCCATCCCGTGGCTTCTCGCCAGGGCTGCTCTGGGCCCAGGGCTAATTAGCAACACCCCTCCCCCGCCCCCACACCCCGGACCCTGTCCTCTGCTGTCTCGCCCACTCTGGCAGGCAGGAATGGAGAGGGAGAGTTCAAGAGCCGTGAAAAATGAGCCAGCTTCAGAAAACAAGAGAGCCTGCAGACTGGGAGCCCTTCACACCAATTTTAGGGCAGCTCCTGTGATGAGAGCAATAAAGAAATGGCAATTTATGCAATTGAGGAGCAAATGGGCCTTTCATCTGGAGTGGCTGTTTAATGCAAAGCGCACTCCACGGGAGAGGAGGAGCCGAGCCCTCTCGCAGGGTACCCTCCACGCAGCAGAGGAAAGGCTGTCTTGCTGAGCCGCTTGTAACAACTGGAGGTGGAGATGAGGCAGAACATCGCCTGGCGAACACAAGGTTTCATTTTATGCCTTGTGTCTCCTGAATGTTCTTTTCCAGGGGCCAGCTCTGGGCGCAGTCACAGGAGGCAGGAGGGACCATGGCGGGAGCATTTGATATTGCCTGCCGGTGTGATGGGTAAGGGAACAAGAAGAGATACTGAGAGCAGCATTCCGTCCTGGGATCATTGCCAGGGATAAGAGTGACGATCTGCTGTCACCCTAAAACGCTTCATCAATGTAATGGCCACATGAGGCAACTGTCCTCCCCTCGGTGTGACTAAATTTTGAGGCTGCTCGGTCCCTGCTGCCCCGGGGTGGTTCAGAGACCACGTCAGCCCTGGAACCCCTTGCCCTCTTCTTGGAAACACAGACAATTGGGTCCCACCCAGAGCTACTGAATCAAATCCTGTGTTTCAACAAGATCCCTTGTGCTAGCTGAGCAATACCTTCTAGGCCCCCCTCTTGTTTGTGAGGAGACACGTGGGGGTGGAAGGGAAAAGAGGAGCTTGGAAGGCACTTTCCTTTGTAGGAGAGAGGGGGTCTGTGAGAATCACAGCTGCTCTCCCTCCCTGCGGGAACACTGCTGAAATCGTGACACCCCAGCCGTGAGTCTGAGTCAGCGGCAGGCTCTCCCTTCTGGCTCCCAGTGGGGCCTCCTCTCTCCGCATCCAAGTGCCACGACCTGAGCCCTTTATGGATGCAAAAGTATGTGTTCTCTTTCATCAGTTGGAAGTCATGTTCCTAAAGCATTCACGGAGCTTCTGACAATCAGAGCAAGCGAGGGCGGGGTTCAGCCCTCTCTCTCTCTGGAGGAGCTCCCTACCACCGCCTTTCTGGGCGCAGGCCTCAGAGCCTCAGAGCCGCCACCATCTGAGACCCACAGGCAAGTCAGCCCTCACCCTGGAGGCCCCCGGCTCACTTCCGTGGATGGGCCCCCTTTTATTTCTTCCATGTCGCCCCCACCGAATGCCAGGAGCCAAGAAAAGTTCTATTACCGAATGTGTTCTAGAGGGAAACCTCCCAAGATTTTTTTTTTTTTCAGCTTGCAAAAATTTGAGGAATGTCTGTGCTGTCAAGACTGGGAAGAATGTCTGCTTCAGCAGCCATCAGCAGCGTTTAAGAAAATCAGTCTCTGATGTGGTGAATGTGGAAAGTGGACTCTTTATAAAGGAGAAGCGGGGCTTTTGTTTTGGGGATGAAAACCACTGGCGCCTGTGTTCCTAGCTTCTCAATCAGAGCATGCTGCTGGTGCGGCTGCCTAGAGCCCTTCTGCCCTGGTCCCCCCTTTCCATGCTTCCAAGAGGTGCTCAACGTGGGAATGCTGTTTATTTGAACAGAGATGTATCAAAGTTAAAAAAGCATGGCTGGTGAGAAAGTTCTATGAACATCATCTTTAAGGCATCTTTAAGCCATAGTGCAGAATGTGTGGTCACTTTCAAGTATTAGGTATTTGGCAGAAAAGGGACACTAGGGTCCTAGCATAGGATGTTGGCTAAGGCCCTCACACTGTGCTCTGTTCCTGGGGCCAGTGCGACCCTGCCACACTGTTGACCCTCGGGAAATGTCCAACCAAAGAAGTAAAGCAATGAGAGGATGGAAGGACAGCCACCAGGCCGTGAGCACATCGCACCTCAACTGCTTTTCTCTGCAGGGCGATATCAGGCACCCAAAAAGTCTCTGAATGTCACATATAAATTGAGGATGAAAATGGAACAATGAAGTTTTGGGGGAGAGTGAGCCAGAACAACCCTCAGTCTTCCTGGTCCGCTCAAGTGACTCTCCTATCCCATCAGCTGGGGCCTGCCCTAGACCAGCTTCCCTAGAAAAGCAGAATTTGAAACAGGGATTCTTGAGCAAGTGACTTGCAGAGTCTGCTCCCAGGACAAGGGGAGTGAGGGAAGCAGGATCAGACAGTTGGACTAGAAGGGTGTGGCACCCCTGAAAAGCTCAGGGAGCGTAGATTACACCACCAAGTCGACCCCATGAGGCAAGGGGCCGTCAGTAGTCAACGAGTCATGGACAGGGTAGTAGGAGGGGGTGGGTAGGACGAGGGAAGTTTGGGGAGTGAGGAGATGGGTATATCGGCCTAAAGGGGATCAGGATGGGGTACCAAAATCTTCTACATTCCTCAAGTCCAAGGTGCTATAAGCCTACCTGTCAAGCCTTTGTAATATACAAGTTGGTTTTTGCAGATACATATAATTTAGAAGAAATTTTAATATCTCTTCATCTGGCAATCTCCCCCCGTCTTGCTCTATTTTTTACCCTACCACATTTATGACCATCTATCATGCTATAAAATTCACCTATCTTTAGATATACTAGTAGCTTATTATCTCTGCTCTCGTACACTAGAATGTAGACTCCACGAGGAAAGGCATTTTTATCTCTTTTTGATGGATCTATCCCAAGAATAGTGGCTGACACTTAGAAAGTGCTGGGTAAGTGTGCGTTAATGAGAGAGTATTCTGAAGAACATATTTCTCCTGGGGTTGCTCATTTTGTGATGATTCTTTGGGTCCAAAGAAATCAAATTCCAATCTGCATGAATAAGCAGGGGAGTCTACTGTTCCAGATACCGACCTTAGAGCCCCGTGAGTCTCCGATTTCCTAGTGTTGAAGAACTGTGTAAGGATCTTGGTAACCGTGGGATTCTTGGTCCTGCTACCCAGAGATTCTGATTCAGTAGTTCTCGGAGGGATCTAAGAATATACACTTTTAAAAAAAAGCGTGACCATTAATGTTGATGTAGGTGACCTGAGGCACGTACTTTGAGAAACACTGATGCAGTCTGAAACTCTGGTTCAGGCAGCTATTAATAGCTTCCCCAGAGTTGCTCAGCCACAGGACTGGGGGTTGGACCTGGCTCTCCTCACTCTCCGTGCAGCATGTTTTCCACTCAGTCTTAGTATATGTGTATAAGCTTTGCACGTACGGTGATTACCATGGGAACATAGAAAGCTTCATGAAATCCTACCGTTCTAGCTGGGTTTTGAGGCGTCGGTGGAGAGCTGTCTTCAGAAACATTTGGCTTCACAACGTGTTGTGGCTTGTGTTGTCCCTATGCTCCTCCAGAGTCTGTTAAAATTGTAAAGGGGCTTTTGTGATGTCCTAGTGCCATCTCATCTGACAGGAGGGGACGAGATGAGAGCCAGGAGCCTTGGCTCGGTCTGATGTGGGGCATGTACTAAAGAGACACGGAGAGCTTGTATGGAAAATCTGGAATGAGATCCTGTGATTTAAGGCGTGGGAAGAGCTTCAGGGTGTCTCCAATGGAGGACATTAACTGATTAGAAGTCAGTAAGCTAAAACTGAGCTGTCATGAGGAGGAATTTCACGGAGACTGAATATATAAATGAATATTTGTTTAAAGACATTTCAATTAAAATTTTTTTATTTACCACAAATCCTCTGGTTGTGAGCATGGACCATCCTCAGAAGGAGTGTACTTGGGAGGGAGGTTAGACTCCAGAGGGATAATGTGGTTGAAAAGTTGTCGCTCAAGAATAAATCCTTAAAGAATTATATTGCCATGTACGGCATGTATAGGGAGTCAGGTTCTGTTTTGAGATTTATGTATTATCACATTGGATCCTCATGGCAATGCTCCGTGGTGGGTACTATTATCCCCCATTTGACAGAAGAGGACAGAGAAAAGTAAGTTACCTAAATTCACACCCTTCTAAAGCCTCTGACCTAGGACTTGGTCCAGGCAGTCTGGGTCCAGAGCTATGCCTTGAAACAACCACGTATCTGAAGTCGAACAGGCTGACTCCTGTCTTCCAGAGCCAGGCCCTGAGGGTTGCTAAACCATTTAAAAATGGAAACTGGAACACAATGGAACTGCTTGTATCTGTGTGTGTGTGTGTGTGTGTGTGTGCGTGCGCCCGTGCATTCTGGTGGAGAGGAGGAGAGAAGCACCAAAAAAAGGATTCAGGAGCACAGAAATATCCAGGGTCGATTTCAAGCCTTTCACTCTGGAGTTGTAGGTCCTAAATTGTCTCCTCCTCTTCTCTTTGACGTAAACAGAAAATTTACAGTGCTCATTGCTGCGTTTGTCACACGGATTCTTTTCTGGGAGAGGAACTGGAAGAGGAAAGATGAGTGAGCAGCCATCTGGTTTCACTGAGGAGGGAAGGCACCGGGTCGAAGAATGTAGTTTCCCTTGATGGTGATCGTGTGCGCTGTGGGCCCTGCACGGAGCAGGAGCATCAGGACTAGGGAGGGTCAAGGTCGGGATCCCAAACCTCTGTGGGCTGTGGCTGGAAGCTTCGGGAGGAATCATGTGGCCTTGGCAATAAAAGCTGCGCCAAGAAGGAGAGTGTAAGGGATTGGCTTGGGGGAAGAGACAGCTGTAGGCCAGAAACTAAAACCACAGCTGGTGACAACAGCTTGGACCAAACCTCAAACCAGAGAGCAAAGAACATAATTTTCATATATTTGCCACCAGCTAGAGGCTGTGTGAGCAGGGATTTTTCCAGAGCTCATCCTGAGTAGAGAGAGGCTAGCAATGGAAGAGGAAAGTGAAACGGGTCTAACTCTGGTTGGTGCAGAGCTCCTCGTCGGCCCTTGTTTTTAGTGATATGACCTTCTGCCCTGTGAGCCCCCACACCGAGCTGGACACATTCAGTTCTGTCATTGTACTTCAGCATTTTCCACCTTTTGCCATTTAATGGTAAGCAGACAGCTATAGATCTACACAACCAGTGTACTTTAGCCATAAATAACATAGCTTCTTGTTTGGTCAGTTGGTTTTTTTCTAAGACTTTATTTTAAGTAATCTCTACACCCAAGGTGGGTCTGGAACTCACAACCCCAAGGTCAAGAGTTGCAGACTCCACTGACTGAGCCAGCCAATGCCCCTTGTTTGTTTTTTTATTTTCCAGTTCTCTGTGTATTTTTGTAGATTGAAACTGATTTTTTTTTCTTTTTTTTTTTTTTTAGGGGGCAGCACAACATTGAGGGTTTAGAGAGGGTTTTGGTCTGGGAAATGTGCAACTGACACGAAAGTTTTTCAAACCTGAGAGTACGTTTGGCCGTTATGGGCTAGACTCCAGAGCAAAGGGGGGTTGGAGGGGAGGTACCACCTGACGCCTGGTGACAGCCAAAGGTAGTCAGGGATCGAGGCTGCGGCCACTCTGGAGGCTGGAGGGCCAGACCAGTCAGGCACAGGGGAGGGCTCCTGGACTCCCAGTAACTCCCCTAGAGGGGCACTCAGAGTGTGACGGGGAAGGCTCCGAGGGGCGGACACAGCACCGCAAACAGGGTCTGCTCATGCATGCAGCTCCCTGAACATGCTTTACCTTGTGCTTCGATAACTGACCTTCTCACCCTCTTGTGCCTCCTGTTCTTTGACCTCTTATCTCTGGAGGTGCCTGCTTTCTGCTTACTTGCCTCATTTACCACTTTCTTACGCACAAGTTAAGGGTTCAGGTCAATGGTTCAGGGGGAAATGGCTCACACTGAGCCTCGGCTAGCCCTCAGCAGATGCACACCAGTCTGGAGTACCAGTTGTTAAACACTTCAACCATCCCCGTTGGAGCTGTGACCCAGAATCCCACTCAGCCCAGAAAGATGCTGGCACTGTGGAAGGCCAGCCCAGGGACAGGCCACTCCCGCCCCACCCCCCACTTGTCTTCTGGACCGCCCTCCTCATCCATATCATTTCAACTGCTATTTTCCTCCTCTCCTTGTTCCTCTCTTTCCTTCTCTTGCCTATACTGTTGAATACAAAGTGAATGAAATGTGGTTTTGATGGGCTCGACCGCATTTCACCTTGGTCTTTATTCCTGTGTACGTCTAGGTCTGGGCTTTCCCGCTGTCTGCTAATCCTTGGCTCACGTCAGACCCTGTCTGCTTGCCACTAACCCACCCATGTCAGCTCTGCTAACACTGACACAGGACACTCTATTTTGAAAACAATGCTGGTAGCAACATCCTCCCGCTTTGTCATTCTGTAACATGGAGACCCAGGAAGGGACGCCTATCTTACATTCACCAAAACAAGTCTCCGCTCATGAACACCTTGTGTGTCCATTCATCACTAATAGATTTTGGTTATAAGTAGGTTGCCAGATTTAGCAAATTAAAAAAACAAAAGCAAAAACAAAAAACAGACTATCTAGTTAAATGTCAGTTTTAGATAAGCAACAAATAATTTTTTAGTATAAATATGTTCTATGCCATATTCAGAGCCCATTTCTTATAAAAAATTGTCTTGTTTATTTGACTTCCAAGGTGAAGTGGATGGCCTGTATTATGTCCGGCAACCCTCGCCACAAGTGCTACAGCAAGAGCTGCGAACGGGAATGTATTGGCTTAGCCAGCGGAGAAGTCTGGAGGCGGGCCTGCCTTCAGCACAAGCTGGTGCGGGGGCGTACTGGAAGTCACCAAGAACGTGCCCATAGTCTCAGGTAAGGGTTTGTCCTGTGCTGACAAGATAGCTACCTTCTTCGAGCCTCTTGCTCTTATTCTGAGTTGACAAAAAGAGAAATGTCAAAAGCACCCCCTCTCCCCCTGGGAACTAAGATTCATTCCAGTGAGGTCACGTGTCCACTACCAAGCCCATCTTTGTGGTCAAGGAAATAAGATACACTGATTAGTGCAGGCTGGGGCCAGTTCTCCCCCTGGAGTGGGAGCAGCAAAACCACACATGCCTCATGGGCAGAGAGCGAGCTGCAGCCGGGGAAGGGGAAAAGGACCCTGGGAAGGCCAGTGATGCACACCCTCTCCATACATGCACTGGACGATGCTCTTTGTCTTTTGCAGCGGCTTGCAAAGGCCTGGAGGGAGAGAATGTGGGGAAGCCCAGGGCCGTGGCAGCAAGCTGCTGTTCCCAACCGCTTTCTAGATCTGGGCAGCTTCACTCTCTTGCCCCTCTTCCCGGCTTTTGGCTCTTCCCCAATTTGTCTTGATTGAGGCAACACTGGAGACAGTTCAAAAATGTTCTGGACAGGGGTGCCTGGGTAGTACCATAGATTAAGCGTCTGACTCTTGATTACAGCACAGGTTGTGATCTCAGGGTCATGGGGTGGAGTCCTGCCTTGGGCTCTGTGCTAAGTGCAGAGTCAGCTTGAGATTCTCTCTCTCCCTTTGCCCCTCTCCCCACTCTTGTGCCTACACTCGCTCATGCTCGCTCGCTCGCTCTCTCGCTCTCAAATAAATCTAAAAGAAAGAAAAGAGCATTTTGGACTGAAGATTTGTGTCCTCCTCCCCCGCCCCCCACCTCACACCAATTTCTTATGTTAAAATCCTGACCCCCATGTGGCTGTCTTTGGAGATGGGCCTCTAAGGAAGTAATGCATGTTAAATGAGATCATAAGATGGAGCCCTAATCTGATAGGATTAATGTCCTTTTAAGAAGAGACCCTGGAGGACTTCCTCCCACCCACACTCCTCCTGCCCCTAGCACACAGCAAGAAGGCAACTGTCTATAAAGTCAGGAAGGTAGCTCTCACCAAAAACTGAATTTTCTGACACCTTGATCTTGGACTTTACAACTTTACATCTAGACTTTACAACTGTGGGAGAGAAAAGAAAAAGAGCCTGCTGCTTAAGCCACCCTGACTGTGGTATTTTGTTATGGCAGCCCGAGCAGACTAACACAAGGACTCTGGCTGAATCTTGGAAGGGCAACTATATTTTCACATAATGCTACTAACGGGAAAGGTTTTTCAGGATGTCAAATGACCCAGAAAGACATGATCTACCAGATGGCTTTTCTGTGTAGCTGTTTGCAAGGACACATGGTTTAGGATGCTGTTAGTCCTTAACCTGAGTTTACATTTTAAGAGACTTCATCAGATTTGTTAGGTATTTTTTAATGATACAGTTAAGAGTAAATTGTTTCTTTTGAAGATCAAATATAAGATACTAGAAATTACTACAGCCATTTGTTTAGAACAAAATGAGTAAATTAACCACCAATAAGTGTATTAGCAATATCTTTCTTTAAATAAAAAAGTTTAAAGACTAAAAGCCTAAGAAATAAGATAGAAATTTATTTCTCTTTCACATGAGAGAAGTCTGGAGGAGGTAGTCCAGAACTGATATCGTCATAAAGGCAATTAGGGATCTAGCCCTCTCACTGCCCTCCTATTCTTGGTATAGAGTACCTCATGATCCAAGATGGCTGCTTAAATGCCAGCCATCATATCTGCATTACAACCAACAAGGAGGAGGAAGGGACAAAGAACATTTAAGGACATATTAAATTTATATATGATGTCTTCACTTACATCTCACTGGTCAGAACTTAATCACATGTCCATTATCTATCAATAAAGGAGCAGGGAAATGCAGTCTATATTCCAGATGGCCTTTTCCCCAGGTGAAAATTGGCAGTTCTGTTAGTGAGGAAGAAGAGAATGGCCATTAGGGGCAAATAGAAATTTTGGAGCAACGGACAGCTGGAAAACTTTTCATATTATAATGAGCATTAAACATTAGAATGCTTTTACAAGAGATATTTTAAAATAAGACTTTGAACAAAGATACCAAACATGAACAATTTGTAACTTTCCAGGTTTTCTTCCTATCTTTGTTAAACTTATTTTATATAGTTATGGTCAATGTCTACTTGTTACTTGAGTGGTTATCATTTTATATTATGTCATATAAACATTGTCAATATGGTCATAATTCACATAGTGGTAGTTTTAATATCCTGTCATGTTAATTTAACATAGTTTTAAATAGCGGATATGGGGGGCACCTGGGTGGCTCAGTGGGTTAAAGCCTCTGCCTTCAGCTCAGGTCATGATCCCAGGGTTCTGGGATCGAGCCCCGCATCGGGTTCTCTGCTCAGTGGGGAGCCTGCTTCTTCCTCTCTCTGCCTGCCTCTCTGCCTACTTGTGATCTCTGTCTGTCAAATAAAAAATAAAAAAATTAAATAGCGGATGTGGGACAGATGAAATGAGAGTGGTAAAAAGTTGATAATTATTGAATTTGCTTGATGGTACAGGATGTTCATTATTCTGTTATCTCAACTTCTCTGCATGCTTGAGGATGTCCATCCTAAAAGAGTGGTCCGTATGTATCATAGTTTCCCTAGGGAAGACAAGTTTTGAAAGAATAAACTGCTAGATTTTCTTTTTTGCAGTCAAAATACTTAGAGGAAGAGGAAGGATAGTAGAGAACCCATTTGTACTTTCTTCCATCTCCCTCAAAGCTTAAACAAATTTCATTCAGAAAGTTGGTTGCAATCTATATTTTTCTAAGATTTATTTCTTTATTAGAGAGAGAGAAAGAGTAGGGGGAGGAGCAGAGGGAGAGGGACAGGCAGACTCCAAGCTGAGCACCCAATGAGGGGCTCAATCCCACGACTCTGAGATCGTGACCTGAGCTGAAACCAAGGGTTGGACTGACTGAGCTACCCGGGCACCCCAGGTTGGTCTCAATCTAAAAAAAGATAATCATAAGACCCTTTTGTTCAAGACCAGTGATACTGTATTGCACTTTAGGAGGATTGGTTTCAACAGGGGATAGTATCTTTCATAAAGTTTTCCTTGTCAGAAAAAAAATAAGTAGAGAGGTGTTGTGCATGATTCAACCCCTCACCCCCAACATTTATCGAGAACCCATTCTGAGTTCTTGTGGGGATACAGAGATGAGTAAGGCCATTGCGGCCCTCAAGCAGCCCATAGTCTGTTGGGAGAAGCAGACACATGAGTAGATGGTTATAAAATAATGTGGTTAGTGTACAGCATATCATGACCGTACAAAGCATATTCATAAAAAATGGTTCACTTTGAAAATGTTGCCTTCATTGAAAGAAACTTAATACGTAGTGGTATTATACAGTTAAATATGTGCCAACTATGACCCTGCTAACACAAACTACAAAGATGCTTTTAAAACAAATGCAACTTGCAAATGTTAATGTATTCCACATACTTGAAATGGTAATATGACTTTACCACAAATTCCTCAGTGCAATCAGAAGAAATGTGATATTTCATGAGGAAAGGCCTTTAACAAAGTCACTGCAAGATAAGTTATTATGTAACTTGATGCTCAAATTCACAGAAAATTTTTTCAGATAAATATGATAGGTTTAAATTGTTAAGAAAGTCTTTTTGGATATAGCAATTAGTGCAATGACTGGGATGGGAAAGTTTGTGAACAGATGGATGGAAGCTTGGAAGAAAGCTTGGGTTCTGCTCTTGGCTTTGTCACAAAGTAACCAAGTGTTCTAGGTAGGTCAACTAACCTCTCTGGGAATTTATTTCTTAACCAGTAAAATTAGGAGGTAAAATATACTGAGGGTTTCAAACTTTATTTAGCCACATCACCCTTTGTTCTAATGAAGTGTTGAGTGGTGGCTTTAGATGCAGGCACGTGCGTGCATGCGTGCGTGTGTGTGTGTGTTTGGTATGTCAGAGGTATATTCTTGGTTTCTTCTCATGTTCCCCTCCCCTGGTGATCTCAGAGTCACCTCCTGCCATGAGTCGAGTTTCTTAGAGTCTCTAGTCTGGGGGATCCCTAAGGTCATGTCCCACTGTAATGCTGGACGATCCTATTATTGTAAACCATGTAGCCATAGAGTAGTTGAGGGAATGTCAAAGAAAACCTAAGCCCATCTGTGGAGATAAATGGTGGAAAGGGGGGACATTCTGAATTGATCAAACCTGGTAGCCTGTTCAAGAAGCCAAGAACTAAAGAATGGACAGCTTTTTATCCCGATTCACTCTTAGATTAGGCTCTTCAATGACGAGAATATGAATCAAGCAAGACCCAGAATTAAAGTCTTCCAGAAGAATCCAAGGGGCAGTATCACCAGCCCAGAGAGTTGGTTTTTCTCAGCCCTCTCTGTTTAATTCTTTCAGCCAAAACATCACAGAGGAGAACCATGGGTTTCAGAAAGTGGTGCCTATTAATATGAACACTGCCTGTTGTACTGATAACAGATGTGGTTATAATGGGAGCTGAGTGAACAGAAACACATTTCCCCAACTCCAAACCTCAAGCACATTTTTCATCATCTGTAACAGACCGAAACGCTGGCTCAGAGCAGATGATTTTCTTTGTTCATTTGTGGACATTGCTTCAAGCCCGACTTGGGAAAGGAGAATCCGAGGTCTCCAATGGCCAGTATCCAGGAGATGGTGGAACCGCAGCCTCTTCCTCTCCCTCACTAATAGGGTCTGCTTTGGGGGCTGGTGCTACAGTGGCCTTTCTCTTTATACAAAGCTTTCCTGAGCCAACACTAAGCACACATTTCTCAGAGAAAGTTTCAGAAAGCTGAGCATTGCTTAGCTGAGCCGTAACAGTCTTATGACCAATGCCTTGGCCAAAACCTTCCCCATAGTGCTCAGCCACGAACTTCACCTTGTGTTAGTGCAAAACCACATGCTATCTGGAAATAGCCTTGAGGAACTCACGCAGTAAGAGACCAAACCCCAAAACTTTACTCCCCCAGAAACAAGCCACCCACAAATGATCACTTTGTCAACCTGACAGCTTTTCTGGAAAAGAGATTGAGAAATGACCGCATGAGGAGAGCATGCTAAGCCAGCAGGAGAGGCCTGATCTGAGCTTCTGGCTCTCGATCTTGCACTTAGTAAACTAGTCCAGCCCCTTCTCTGTACAAACTTATGTCTTTAAAGTGTGGGGAGAAACCATTATCAACAGTGTATATTTTATAGCTAAGTTCCAAACCCCATGACATTTCATTTTTCTCAGCACAGCCCTCTGTGCTGAAAGACTGTGTCTCTCTGAAGTGCACTGTAGCCTTCATCTGAGCGTCTGTTGGGAAGGAATCCGATTTTCCTGTGGATTGGTATTAGCTAAAACATTTGTCATTATATATTCCCCAGAGTTTTCTATACTTTGTTGGGTCAGCCCTTGTCCTTTCCGGCAGTAGCCAGAGATCATTGTCTAGGAGCTGGAGTTACAGCACTGCTGTGAAGTTACCCAGGAAAGTTCTCGTTCAGGCTGGAATTAAGGCTGTTGACTGGATCACTTAAACTTTCTCTTCCCCATGCCCAAACTCCCAAAGCTGGAGCTTACCAGTTAGTTTTGTACCACATCTGTATCACATCAAGAAAGAGCTCTGGACACCCAGAGTGGCATCTTTTAAATATTGTGTAGTCTTGGGATGGCTGGTTGGCTCAGTCAGTTAAACATCTGCCTTCAGCTCTGATCTCAGAGTCCTAGGATCGAGTCCCCCCAGCAGGGAGCCTGCTTCTCTTCCTGCAGCTCCCCTTGCTTATGCTTCCTTGCTCTCTCTCTCTTTCTCTCTGACAAATGAATAAAAAAAATCTTTAAATATTGTGTAGTCTGTCTAAAGGCAATGTCTACAGTATGATCCATATTTGGTTATAATATATACACTAAAACTGGAAGGAAATTCCCCAGTTGATAGCAGTGCCTTCCTCAGGAGAGTGAAAATCTAGATGATTGTTTTTCCTTTATCTCCTGGACTTTTCAAAATTTCTACAATGAACAGATATTATTCTATAGCACTGTGGCTCTATTACCATATATTACTGTACTATTCTTATAGTGATATTACTCTACATCATAGTAATTACTATAGATACGTAGTACTATATTATACAGTATTGCTTATAGAAAAGAAAAGGGTGTGTGTGTGTGTGGGTGGGTGTGTGTGTGTGTGTGTGTGTTGAGTGTGATGTAGCTATCATGCCCTAACTGACATAGACTTTGCTTTCCAGAAAGCTCAGGCTCCCAAACCTAGACTTTATTTCCTAGAAGACATTCTTCGCCTCCTCTTCCAGTTACTCAGAAAACTTTTACCAAATTCCCACTTCATTTCAGCTGTGGAGACAACTTAGGAAATATTCGCAGAATTTTCAAGCCCTCCCACTAATTGGGAAGGAATGAACAGAAAATGGTGGGAGCCCTAATCAATAATTTAATTTTTAAAACTTAACTTTTATACATGCTTATCTTCATTGGTTATAAAGCAGACTTCTTACCAGAGAGATGACTCTGGCTGGCAATCTGGTATCTTTGTCTTCTTCCACTAAGCTCATGCTAGAAGTTGCCCATGGCATGACTCAGGAATGCAGGCCCCAGGACATTTCTTTTCCACTTGTCTTTTCTAGACAGGCCCTTGAATGTCACTCTGTCTCAGAACATCAGGGGACAGCAATAGGGCTGCCGTGATTTCAATCTTCCAGTCTGCTTCTCTTTAACCCGAAAGAAAAGGCGTTATTTGCATAACACTGTTCAAAGACCTCCAGTATTGGGCCTAGATTCTGGTTGTACAAAGATCAGTAAGATGGCTCTGAGACAATGTATGAACAAATAATAAAAATACAATGTGCAGAGTACTCTGATAGATACACACTGAGACGACAGCCCAAGAGTATAGCAGAGGGAAGACTTAGGAACATCTTTCACATGGTACTTCTGGATTCCTCCAGTTGTTGAGTTCTTAGGAGTGCTGACCCCTGGAATCAGCCCATGTAGATTTAAGCCCAGTCCTGCCATTTACTTGCTATGTGACAGTGGGGGAAAAATACGTTCTAGCTTTCTGAGCTAGGAGGGACTGATCCCACCTTCCTCATAGGGTTTGTAAGAGAGTGACTTCAGATATGTCAGTAAAGCCTTGGGCCCGGTGTGTAGCACATGACGAGCATGCTGGAGGTCCTGTGGCAGGACCACCAGGCTCCCCTTCCTGCAGCTCTGTCCTCCCAGCTTCCTCCTCATGGATCCCAGACTGACACCACCTCTAGTCCCCAGGGATGAGAACTTGGTAGTGAAGAGAAAGGCTCTTCACTCAGCATGGCCAGCCACGCAGGTTAGCTGAAAGATGAAGCAGATTGGTCATAGAACTCCAACCTAGTTCCCCAACTGTGCTCAGCCGGGTGGGAGACAGAGGCAGAGGCCAACAGGAACATGGTTTTGGCCATATCTTGCCTACTGTGGGTTCAGGAATAGACATTCAACCTGGGCCTGGCATTTGCCTCTGTGGTAAATTTGGCAAAAGGAGGTAATACTGCTATACAGGGGCACAGCACATATTGGCACGGACATTAATGATGCCAATTTAACCCTTTTGTTGACCGACATCATTGCACTGGGACTCCAAACACACGATCACCTCACTTGTTAGAAGGAAGAGTATCAGGAGGAAAATTGATATTTTTTGGTGCTTCCTCATGTCGTTTCTCATGGAACTGACACAGCTGTCCTGTGAGCTTTGTATGACACTATCACCCTGGCCATACAGAAGAGGACACTGAGCTTGCTGATAGGAAGAGACTTGCCCACCCCACACAGTGAGCAATATCTGAGATGGGGCTGAACCCTATCTAACTAACACCAATGACCATTTTTTCCAACACTTACACTGTAGTTTGAATGATCCAGAGCAGTGCCAAGAACCAGGGAGTCCTTTAAAGGGCAGCTAAAGTACATGGCATTGACTTTATGTACTAACGAGAGTTTATTTTATTCATAGGCAATCTCCCAAGGCCTTGTTCAGAGATGTTTTTTTTTTTTTCCCCCTGCATAGAGCAGGAGAAATACTGAATTTCTTCCAAGATGTAAGTAAATCTTATTGACTCGCAGGGATGCTCCCTGATAAGAAGGGTTCAGTTCAGATATGCCTGTTGGACCACTTAGATCTTGTTTTGTCGTGGTCCCTTCCACACTCCGCCCGACCATGTCTCTGAGACTTAGGATCGTGTACAAAGAGAGGATAGTTTCTGAGCTCTGAGGATACAGGAGAAAGGGTTCTTCTTGATTCCCATCTGGGAACAAGTTCTTTGAAACATCCACAAACATGATTTAAAAGTTAAAATATATTCTTTCCCATTCCTAAAAGAATTTCTGGCAAATCATTTTGGTGTGAGATCAACGACACATAATGGATTTTAAAAATTTAAATCTGTGCTTACTTTAGCTTCTTCCTTTACTTTCACAGAGTTTTGTGTTGCTCTTGTTTACTTAGTTATTGACCAAAAATAAAACATGATCATTAAGAGTCATGGTCCTGGGATCCCGGGATCAAGTCCCACAGTGGACTCCCTGCTCTGTGAAGAGACTGCTTCTCTCTCTGCCTCTCTCTCTCTCTCTCTCTCTCTCTCTCCACCCCCTGTCTTTCATGAATAAATAAATAAAATCTTAAAAAAAAAAAAGATTAAGAGTTCTCCTAGATCCTACAAGGGAAATACTTATTCAAGCATTTTGAAGCAATGGAGTCATTCCCCATAACATCCATTAGGCCATTTCAGAGCAGATGGGTCTGAGCACTTAAAAAATCCAGTCTCAAAGAAAAAAAAAAAAAAAAAAAAGGAAAAAAAAATCCAGTCTCATCATAATGGTGAAGAAAAAGCATACCGCAGTACAGCTTCAAGAGCCAACAAGAAGTTAGGACAAATGGCCACGACAGCACAGGCTAGAAAACCAAGACTTTGGGGAGGTAAAAAAACTTCAAAAAGCACCTATTCAGAATCAGTATTTTCAAAAAGGCCACATAGAAGTGTTTTTTCCAAAACCAAAGGCTCAGAGGTTAAGTTTAAATTTTAATAACTTAGGCAGCTAGCAAAGGAACTTTATTAGACTCAAAATTGGCATTAATCAGAATTTTCCATTAGATCCATTTTCTTTTCTACGCAACACTCAGCATGCTTAGACATTAACCAGTTGTTATGAGGACTGTGTGTTTGTTATTATTTTATACCAGTACATTTGGGGCTATGGGATTATTTTCACAATAAAATTTTAGAAGTGTATAGCTGCCTGATACAGATCCAGCTTTGCCAAAATCTGGCATGGCTTGTTTCAGCTCTCTCCCAAGAGTGGGTCTTTATTGGGATAATTTGCTATAATGACATTTTATGAGAGAACAGTTTTCATGAGACATAATTTTGGAAATAGGCAGGGATAGCCAGATGTTGTGCTTTATTTTTTGAGTTCCTAAATCCTGTTTTAACTCCACTTGATTTTAATAGTTATTAAGTAACCCTGAAATAAGTGCCAGAGTTTTCTTCAGTGTTTCATAAAT
Organism: Mustela erminea; assembly: GCF_009829155.1. Taxonomy (NCBI): domain Eukaryota; kingdom Metazoa; phylum Chordata; class Mammalia; order Carnivora; family Mustelidae; genus Mustela; species Mustela erminea. The sequence goes on along the minus strand of NC_045629.1, from coordinate 48,762,485 downwards.
CATAGACAAATGCCAAATGCCCCAAACAAAAGTTATGATAGAAGGGCAGTCACAGGAAACACACACACACACACACACACACACACACACACACACACACACGAAAAAACCCAAGGAAACCAAAAGATGATGTGAGCAGAACAGATTTTTCTGAAACCCTTTTTTATAAGCAGAGGTAGGGGTCAGGAAAGGGTCCCATTTTTTTACTATAATGTATTCTTTGTCTATAAAGATGTCTCTAGCAGTGATGAGTCTGAATGGATTCATCCACACATTCTAATCCTCTATTTTTTTGTGACTAAGAGATATGTTTTGCAAGGTGGCTGCCTGAAACCAAGATGGAGGAGGGGAAAGGGAAGGGAAAGGTGCAGAATCCAAGGTCCCAGAACAGGAAAACAAGAGCCACGTGACTTTTTGACCTTGGCCATTTGACTTAATAAGATACACAGTAGCCAAAATAACTCAAGTCCCTGATGCCCCTGTGACATATTATTCAGTTTATAGTGTGTGTCATGATGTCTGAGCAAGCATCTGCTTTTTTGTGTCCTGAAAAGTCCTAAAAATTTGCATTTTATAGTCATGGGCAGGGTGGTTGGAAAGCAAACATGTATTAAAAGTTCAAAGTGGAGGGCCCCTGGGGGATTCGGTGGGTTGAGGTCAGGTCATGATCTCAGGGCCTGGGAGTGAGCTCGGAGTCAGACTCCATGCTGTGCATGGAGCCTGCTTAAGATGCTCTCTCTCCCTCTCTCTCTGCCACTCCCCACCCCGCACCTTGGACAAGCTTCTTTAACCTCTTTGTGCCTTAGTTTCCTCATCTGTAATATGGGGATCTTAACACTACTTGCCTCACAGAGTTCTTGTAAAGATTAAATAAAGTGAGATGTGTAAAACACTGTCTATAGGTAGCATTATGCATGAGTTATTATTACTGAATACCTACTAGGTGCCAGACTGTTAGATGCTTTTGTATAATGTTTTATTTAATCTTTTTATAACAAACTTAGAAGTCATGTAATATTATTTCCATTTTGCAGATACAGACATCAAGGCTCAGAGAAGTCAAGGAAATCACCTCAAACGTACACAGGTAAGTGGCCCCACCAAAAGGCATCAAATCCAGGTATTTCTGCTCCAGCATTATATCAAACACCACTGGTGCCCCCAGCTAACTTTAGCTGCCATTTGATAAACACCTACTGCATAGTCTGGACTATTACATTTTTAATCAATTTTACTGATTAGAGAATTATGTGTCTTTCCACCATCATTTGTCTAACTCATTAAAATTAATAGACAGCATTAAATAAGTGTATTTGAACACCTGAAATTGAGTCACTCTGGGAGAAAGCCCTGTGTATTACAGGTTTGGGAGCAATTGGAGGGAAAAAGGACAGTTGCTCCTTCCTTCCTTCCCTCCCTCACCAGACAGGAAGGGCCAGCAAACATACAGCTGCCTCTCAACAAAGTGACAAAGCCCAGGACAGCCGTTCTTCCTGAGCTGGGGACCATCTGCTAGCTCAATTACCAGGCAGTCGCTCTCATATGGGCTATCCTTTGGGGGCTCAAACGCACTCAGAAATTTGGGAACAGGACTTTCCTCATCAAGAGGACTCAAGCAGGAAGCAGCCCTTCCTGACAGGCTGCTCTGCTCAGCTTCCTGGTATAGAAGGAGAGGGGAGAAAAGGCAACAGAAAAACACTAATTAGAAACAAAACAAAACAGTAAGTGACAGCGTTAAAATAGCACAATCATTTAAAATTTGAGTTTATAAGGACTGTTGTAGTCGTGGTTGACATTTACCCTTTTGATTTGCCTAGTATTGGCAAAGTCCTTTGGAAGTTTCTCTAGGTTCCTTCTGGTTGTCAAGGCATAGGGTTGTGGGACAAACACATTTGGGACTGTGGGGAAAAAGAGCATGGGCACTGCTGGAGCCCAGAAAGGTAATATCTAGAAAACCCAGTAGACAGAACACCATGATGCCACCATCAGAGAGAGGCTTGCAAGGGCTTGGTGTCTGTAGGGCACTTGGACTGGGCATGACCAGAGAAACAACATAGTTCATTGGTGCATCCAGAGATGAGTTTGTGACCTTAACTTCATAGGTCTCTGTGACCTGACCAAAGATACTAACTAAAGAATTACTTCAACACATCCAAACAGGTTTTAAGATTAAATTAATGGATAGGCTATCCATTATAGGGACCAACTTGCACTGTTGGAGAAATGATCCTAGAAAAATTTCTTTTTGTATGTGCCCTCTTTGAAGCAAATACAGTGCATACATATTTGGATGCATAGAACTGATTACCTAATTTTTCATGTTACAAAAATTTTTCCTTTTCACAAAAATTATCTTCTTGTCTTCTCTTAAATAGCAAGCTCTTTAAAAAATATGTGCATCTTTCTAGGTGCACAACTACCAATGCTCCTTTCTTTGCCCTGGTGATTCCCAAATGAGAATTCTACATGGCTACATGAGAATCATTTGGGTGTTCATTAAAAACAGCTTCCAGGGGCACCTGGGTGGCTCAGTGGGTTAAGCCTCTGCCTTTGGCTCAGGTCATGATCTCAGGGTCCTGGGATCAAGTCCCACATCGGGCTCTCTGCTCAGTAGGGAGCCTGCTTCCTCCTCTCTCTCTGCCTACTTGTGATCTCTCTCTGTCAAATAAATAAACAAAATCTTTTAAAAAAATTCTTTCAATAAATAGTGCTGGAAAAACTGTATATCCACATGCAAAAGAATGAAGTTAAAACTTTACCTTATATCACATGCAAAAATTAACTCAAAATGGATCAAGTACCTAAATATAAGATCTAAAACAATAAAACTCTTAGTAGAAAGCATAGGACAAAAACTTCACTACACTGGATTTGGTTTATTGGATATGACACTAACGGCATAGGTAACAAAAGAAAAATTAGACAAATTGGACTTCATGAAAATTAAAATTTTTGTGCATCAAAAGACACTGTCAACAGAGTAAAAAAGCAGTCTACTGGGGGAAAAAAAAGGCAATCCACTGAATGGAAGAAGATCTTTGTAAATCACATCCCTGATGTGCAAAATATGTAAAGAGCTAAAATTCAACAACAAAACAACAAACAACCCAGTTCAGAAATGGGCAAAGGGGTTGACTAAACATTTATCCAAAGAAAATATATGAATGACCAATAGGCACATGAAGAGATGCTCAATATCACTAATAATTAGGCTCCTGATACAGGGACTCAATCTCAAGACCCTGAGATTATAACCTTAGCTGAAATCAAGAGTCAGTAACTCAACTGACTGAGACACCCAGGTGTCCCAAAAATATATTTTTAAGTTAGCAGACTAAAAAGGTTAGCAATTCCCCTAATCCCCACCTCCAAGCTTACCACTGAAGTCAGCATGGCTTTGGGCCTCTCTGAGCTGACTCTTACTTACATCTACTGACAGAAAAATGGTGCCTACCTGAGACTGCCAAATAATTAAGTGAAGCAATCTACATGAAAGCACTGTGAGAGCTATTAACTATTATGAAAAGCAGAGGTGTCATTAAATCTATTTCTGTAGAATGTAATGAATTCGTTCTTTCAGTTAAATTTTTTATGGAATTCGGAAGCTGTTCTTATAAACTGACAGAGGATTCAAAATTTACACATTAAAACAAATATTTATTGCCCCTTTCAAGCTGGTCATCTTGAGAAACTATACATTTATTCTGACATTGCTACATTTGCTGGAAATATCTCTTTCAGTTATTATTTACATTTCTCCCTTTTTAATTTATTAGTATTTTACTTAACTGAATGCACTTATTTATCTTTTTAAATTTTTTTATTGTGTTATGTTAGTCACCATAAAATGTATCATTAGTTTTTGATTCAGTGTTCCAAGATTCATTGTTTATGTGCAATACCCAGTGCTCAACGCAATACATGCTCTCCTTAATACCCACCACCAGGCTCACCCATCCCCCCACCCCCCTCCTCTCTAAAACCCTCAGTTTGTTTCTTGGGAGTCCACAGTCTCTCATGGTTTGTCTCCCCCTCTGATCCCGCCCCCTTCACTTTTCCTTTCCTTCTCCTAATGTCCTCCATGTTATTCCTTATGTTACACAAGTAAGTGAAACCATATAATTGACTTTTTCTGCTTGACTTATTTCAGTCAGCATAATCTCCTCCAGTCCCATCTGTATTGATGCAAAAGTTGGTTATTCATTCTTTTTGATGGCTGAGTAATATTCCTTTGTGTATATGGACCACATCTTTATCCATTTGTCTGTTGAAGGGCATCTTGGCTCTTTTCACAGTTTGGTGATTGTGGACATTGCTGCTATGAACACTGGGGTACATATGATGCTTCTTTTCACTACATCTATATCTTTGGGTTAAATACCCAGTAGTGCAATTGCCTGGGTCATATTTTTAATTTTTTGAGGAATCTCCACACTGTTTTCCAAAGTGGCTGCACCAGCTTGCATTCCCACCAACAGTGTAAGAGGGTTCCCCTTTCTCCACACCCTCTCCAACATTTGTTGTTTCCTGCCTTGTTAATCTTTGCCATTCTAACTGGTGTAAGGTGGTATCTCAAAGTGGTTTTGATTTGAATCTCCCTGATGGCTAATGATGATGAACATTTTTATCATGTGTCTGCTAGCCATTTGTATGTCTTCATTGGAGAAACACTGTTCATGTCTTCTGCCCACTTTTTGGCATGATTATCCGTTTTGGGGGTGTTGAGTTTGAGAAGTTCTTTATAGATCTTGGATATCAGCCCTTTGTCTGTAGTGTCATTTGTGAATATCTTCTCCCATTCTGTGGGTTGCCTCTTTGTTTTGAAGACTGTTTCCTTTGCTGTGTAGAAGATTTTTATCTTGATGAAGTCCCAAAAGTTCATTTTCACTTTTGTTTCCTTTGCCTTTGGAGATGTGTCTTGAAATAAGTTGCTGTGGCTGTTGTCGAAGAGGTTACTGCCCATGTTCTTCTCTAGAATTTTGATGGATTCCTGTCTCACGCTGAGGTCTTTCATCCATTTTGAGTTTATCTTTATACACTCTTATTTAAATTTAACACATAAAACTTATATTTATAAGGACCAAATTTATATGTCAAAATACATCTGTTTTTACATACTTATATAGAAAATAAGAAACTCTGTGATTAATAAATAAGAGTTAGAAATAACTATATAACTCCTATAATACAAATGCTTTCCTGATCTAACCAATCTCAATGAATTAAAATTATTGTAATTCTATATTACCCACTCATACTTAAAATCCCATTAAGGTTGAATATTTCATTATAATATATATCCCATTACTTTGTTTATCCTCAGTGGTAGCAAATCATTACCAATCACCAATTTTTAATACAAATTTGATTTCTTGAAATGATCAGATGTCATTGAGAGCCAAGTCTAATGGTTCAGTGAAGGCAGTGATCGGTCTGGTTAATGCTTTTCTTTTTTCAAGACTAAGTGTTACTACTAGGTAATAATTAATTTTTCTTTAATTAATATGTCGAGATTTGTGTGTTTAAATGAGAGTTGCCCTACAAAAAAGTCCCTGGACTGAGCAGCTTGTCAACTTGTGATATGATTACTGATTAAGAAAATAATAAGGTATTATTTCTCAGCTATGACTGAGAAGCATGTTCTGCTCCTCCTTTCTTACCCCAACCCATTCCCTAGAACATGATTTTTCAACTTTGTCATTAGTGACATTTGGAGCGAGATAATGCTTCGTTGTCAGGACTATCTGTGTGTACTATGGGATGTTTAGCAGCATCCCTGACCACTACCCACTAGATGTCGGTGCCAAATGTATCTGGAGGGCAAAGTTGTCCCTGATTGAGAACCGCTGCCCAAGATGGTAGCCAGACCTTAGTGTCCTATAGATTTGGGCTTCTGTTTCTCCAGGGGATAGGTTTTTTTTACTATCAAAAGTCTAGGCCAAAAAAATCTCAAATACAAATCCTTCCAGGAGCAGGAAGATCATTTGTATTAGTCAGGTGGACCAGATGTAAAAAAAAATTTCAAGTATTTCACTCTCTTCACCATAAGAAATAAAACAAGTGGGATTAATAATGCCACTGAATGGTCAACCCGAACACTAAGGAGCAGTAGGGATTGGTGAAGACTATAGGGAATTATAGAGCTTGTGCCCCATCTAAGTGGAGGCAGCCAGTTTTTGGCTCTAGCTAGTCACTGTCATGGAGGCATGTGTTCTAATGTTTCAGAACTTTCAACTTTGAGGAAAAAAGCCAGAAATTAAGATTTTCTTTTTGAACAAATAATCCAGTTAAGATATGGGCGGAAGATATTTTTCCAAAGACAATATCCAGATGGCTAACAGATGCATGAAAAGATGCTCAATATCATTCATCATCAGGGAAATGCAAATCAAAACCACAATGAGATACCACCTCACACCTGTCAGGATGGCTGAAATTAACAACATAGGAAAGAACAGGTGTCTTCTAGGATGCGGAGAAAGGGGAGCCCTTTTAACGCAGTTGGTGTGAATGCAAATTTTGTACAGCCATTCTGGAAAATAGTACAGAGGTTCTTCAAAAATTTGGAAATAGAACTGCCCTATGACCCAGGAATTGCACTACTAGATATTTATCCAAAGGATACAAAAATACAGATTTGAAAGGGCACATGTACGCTGATGTTTATAGCAACATTATCAACAAAAGCCAAACCATGGAAAGAGCCCAAGTGTCCATTGACTGAGAAGTGAATAAAGAAAATGTGGGGTGTGTGTGTGTGTGTGTGTGTGTGTGTGTGTATAAAATGGAATATTACTCAACTATCAAAAAGAATGAAATCTTGCCATTTGCAATGATGTGGATGGAGTTACAGTGTATTATACTAAGCAGAATAAGTCAGAGAAAGACAAATATCATATAATTTCACTCATGTGAAATTAGGAAACAAAACAGATGAATATAACGGAAGGGGGAGAAAAAGAGAGAAGCAAACCATAAGAGACTCTTAATGATAAAGATTTTTCTTTTTGATTGTGAAATCTTCCAAATTTTCTCACTCTGTCAATGAATTCAAAAATGTGTAAAACCTTGAATGTGTATCTTGTGCCTGACCACTGGTCTCAGATATGCTACCCTGGGTAGAAGCACAGAATTGGATTGCTCTGAGGGGAGGGGATAGAAGCTGTGAGGGAAGGAAGGAAATGGTTAGGATCCCAGAAGTACTTGACCCTTGATTCCGGGAAGATATGCTCTCAGGTAGCATCTTAAAGGTACTAGGATCTCTGCCGGGATGTCTCTATGATGCCTGGAGACCAGACACTTCTGTGTGGCCAAGTTTGCTACAGATGGAGCAGGTGCTATGAGCACCGGCCTTCAGATGGGCAAGGTCAGCTTGGTTAATGAGCATCTTGATGTCAGTGATGACCAGGATGGACTCAAGAGCAGAGACCCTTTCTCAACTTTCCGGGATCTCATGAGCCTCAGTGTCCCAGTAATATCTTAACAGAGGGGTGGGGATCCCTCCCTCTGCAGTCCCCACCCCTCACTTCCACCGCATGACTGAGATTGGATTTCCCATGTAACCTGCTGTCATAGTGTCTGTAAATTGCTTTAAAACAATTTAGCACAGACTGGATGCATTAGTTTTATTCTAAACCCTAGGGGCAGTTAGCTGACATTTGAAATATCTGAACCAGAATATAAACTCTACAATAGTTTGTTAGCATTTGAAAGACTCTAATTAGAAACCCACACTCCCATGGTCCTTTGTCTCAGAATACTAGAGGCTTGTTAATTGGCAAAATGGATGTTGGAAAGGATTATTCATTGGAGAAGTCAATAGTGAACAGAGTGTATGGACCAGCTAGAAATCTGTACAGCCACACCCGCCCTTGCACAAACAAGTACTGAGGATCAAGTGAGCCCAGTAGTCTGTACCTATACCCTTCAATATGGCACTGGTCCTGTAATGCTTTTTGGAGACCACGCATGTTAGCTGACTCTGGCCATAAAATGCTGTCACATCCATCTTTGGTGAAACTTTCAAACAAGATGGCTTCAAAGATCTCAAAAATCAGAAATCTGGGATTTTACTCTGCAAAATAACTTCATGACTGCTTTTGTACCTGCTTGGTAATATATGTGTGGCAGAATCCAGCCTGAAACACACTTTAATAGTAAAAGAGGGTGTGGTTATGACTGTCACCTAACTGAACTATTAAAGACTGAGATGGCTACCAATAAGAACCAGGGCTTGGGAATATCCAAATTGGGTTCTCCATGTCTGCCAATGCTGGTGGATGGATGATGAGTCCAATTTCATAGGATCTTGAAAATTAAGAGTATGATGCTTCCTACTACAGAGCCAGGGAATGCATAACTATTACACACTTATTCCATCCATAATGCCAATGCCAACATTTGGAGGCTCTCTTTTATAACCACTGTTCGTGAAAGTCAGCCTTCCTAATTGTTACACCTGACATGTTAGAACCACACTTTGTTGGAACTGTGTGTCTGCAGTCTCAGCAAATGAGGCTGAGGTTCCTGCCCAGAAGGGATGGGAGAGAAGTCTCACAGAGCTTTTACTCTGTTTTATTCAGTTTCCATATTTTGCCTTGAAATGCCCATTCATTTTTATTCAACCAACAAATAAGAACCTATTATGGGTTAGCCCTCAATAGAGGCCATGTAAAGATGATCAATATGAATTAAATGTAAATCCTGAAACAACTGACTTTATAATTTGGTGAGAAAGAAAGAAATATGTGCAAATGTCAGTCAATAATTCAAATCAGAATATGATAATTTAAAAATAAAGGGATAGAGGCTTCTGGATGGATCAGTCAGTTAAGTGTCGGACTCTTGACTTCAGCTCAAGTCATGACCTTGGTGTTGTGAGATCAAGCCCTGTGTCGGCTCCACACTGGGCATGGAGCCTGCTTAAGATTCCCTCTCCCGGGGCGCCTGGATGGCTCAGTGTGTTAAGCCTCTGCCTTCAGCTCAGGTCATGATCTCAGGGTCCTGGGATCGAGTCCCGCATCAGGCTCTCTGCTCGGCAGGGAGCCTGCTTCCTCCTCTCTCTCTCTCTCTCTCTCTCTCTCTCACTCTCTGCCTACTTTTGATCTCTGTCTGTTAAATAAATAAAGTCTTAAAAAAAAAATGATTCCCTCTCCCTCTGTTCCTCCCCTCCCTGCGCTCTCTTGCACTCTCTAATTAAAAAAAAAAAAAAAATGGTGGGGGGGATAAATATCATGCTGGGAGCTCTGACTGCAGGGATAATCAGTCTTCAGAGCAGAGGATGAGATGAGTCTTAAAGAATGAAAAGGGATTTGATAAAGAATGAGGAAGTTGTTTTGTGTAGGTGGAAAGTCCCAGAGACAGGAAAGTCCTAAACTGTACAGGGAAGAGTAGGTAAAAGGACAGAGCAGGAGGAATGTGGAACCAAATCTTCACCATATCTAGCTGGGCAGTTTGCACCTGGCACTGAGGGACCCTGCCACATGGTCTTCAGGAGAATGAGATCCTGCCCTCCGCCAGCTCATCAGCTAGGTGGCAGCCATCTGCTGAAAGGGGTGTCTTTTCTTCTTTGATTTTTTTTTTTTAAGATTTTATTTATTCATTTGACAGCGAGAGAGGGAACACAAGCAGGGGGAATGGGAGAAAAAGAGGCTTCCCAACAAGCAGGGAGCCCAACGCGGGGCTCAGTCCCGGGACCTGGGATCATGACCTGAGCCAAAGTCAGGCACTTTATTTTGATTTTCATTATTATTATTTTTACAGAGCGTAAAGTATTTTACTGTGTGAGTTGTTAAAGCAAAATGGTTAATTAGCTATGCAAAATCCTTTGGTACCTCTGAGCATAGCACACAGCATTTCTGGAGGCCAGTATAGTGATATGTATCAAAAGTCTTTAAAATGGTTCTTAGGGCTATTTTTTCTAATTTGTACAAAGACCCCCTATGGGTTAGTGGAATCTCACTCTTGCTAGTCTTGAATGTCACCTCCCATCCCTCGGGAGTCTGGGCTTTGTTCTGTAGGCAATGAGAAGCCCTTATGAATTTGGGGGAAGGATTAGAAGAGTCTTTGAAAAACAATGTGAATAATGAGAATAATAACAAGATGGGTATTAAGCACACTTTTCACTGGGGCTCACTCTGTTTCAGTTATATTCTTGGATATTCACAAAAGCCTCTGAAAAGTACATTTCTCTAACATACGAGCAAATGGATCACACAACAGATGGATTTTTTAAGAGCCCACACCAAGTACAAATCTAAAGCCTGGCTCTAGACCCTCAGTCTAGAACCTAATTTCCCCGGTTTTTATTAGGTTGGATCTCTTCAATGATCTCTAGTGTGGTATTCAATGGAGTGTTTGGATGAAGTGCAAATAAAACAGAAAAAAAAAACCCACATATATAATCTAAGAGTAAAAACTTCATGGTTTCTCCTTTTGTTTAGACATATTCATTTTTCCATTTATAACTAAACTTCCCTTAAACCTTCTAATAAGATAAACTAAGATGGAGCACCTGGGTGGCTCAGTGGGTTTAAAGCCTCTGCCTTCGACTCGGATCATGATCCCAGGTTCCTGAGATCGAGCCCTGAATCGGGCTCTCTGCTCAGCAGGGAGCCTGCTTCCTCCTCTCTCTCTGGCTGCCTCTCTGCCTACTTGTGATCTCTGTCTGTCAAATAAATAAATAAAATCTTAAAAAAAAGATAAACTAAGATTTATAAGGCATCAATAGGTAGTTTACCCGAATCAGTTTAAGATCATGAGCAAAAAATGACAACTGACTTTCCCTCATGCAGACTCTGACATATTTCCACGTGTCTCTGTGTTAAATAATATACAGCATTGATCCAGCAGTCACTGGGTCATTAGTCATTAGCAGATCCAGCCTAAAGTCTTTCCTGGCCTCCAGAAGCAGCAGTGTCTTTCCTTCCTGGTACAGATCAAATTTCCACTCCAGGGAACACAAAAAGGAATGCAAATTCCAAGGAGAGACCTTTTCCAGAAGGAGGGTCCACCCCTTACTGGAGTGTGGCTTTTTCCACCCGGTTGTTCTGGGATTTCTGCACAGATGAAGACCAGGCCTCCAGGTGCAGGGCGTGGAGGCGGGGAGGGGAGGCACTAAAAGGAAATGTTGGAATCATCTAGTAGGATTTCTCTAACCCTCATGGTCTCATCTAGAGAAAAGAAAATGAGTCTCAGAGAGTTTAGGTGATGCTTCAGGTTACAAGGTTCCTGATTTCCAGCCCACTGCTTTCCTACCACACTATTCAGCCTCACAAAGTATGTATTGTTCCCTCTTGCTTATGCAATAGAATAGTCATTATTATGTTGGTTTTTTTTCCCAATTACCATCCTCTCATAAGGAGGTGCTTTTTTGTTAGCATTTGTGATAATTGAAATCGATGTCACCTAACAGACGGTGGTTCACTGTTTTGAAGTAGATACTTAAGTGGTTTTTAGTAGATTCCCAATTTGTACAGCAACCAGCACCTTCTAATTCTAGAACTTTTTCATCACCCCCAAAAGAACCCCTGTTCCACTTCGTAATTATTCCTCATTCTCCCTTCCCCTAGGCCCTGGCGACCACTCGTCCACTTCCTGTCTCTATGGATTTGCCTCTTCTGGGCTTTTCATAGCAGTGGGATCATACAATACGCGGCCTTCTGTGTCTGGCTCTTTTCACAGCACAGTGTTTTCAAGGTTCATCAGTACCATAGCCTGCATCAGGACTTCATTCCTTTGTACAACTACAGAGATGGGCTTTACAAAGAAGGTTCTAGACTGACAGATGAAAGTCTTTCCCTTTGAAGATTTTTCTTGGGGTTAGTCCTGGTATATCTGACCTAGGGAATATGCAACCCTTCTCTAGAAGGCAATTTCACTGTGCACAACTCAGTGGACCCAATTTTCTCCCTCTCTATTCACACTCTCTTTTCTCTCTTCAGCTTCAGAGGCTCCATCTTGGGCAAGAATGTAACTCAGAGATACAATCAGGCAAGTGGCTGTCTTGTAATTCATTCCTTTGCTTAGATATAAGATGTCACTGAGGAGAAATTCTGTTAGACATTCTGCTCATGGCAACTGAACCTAGTCCAGGATTACTAAGCCCACTGTTCTTAGGGACAGTTCACTTGTTCGCTGAGCAGCACACCCAGCCGCCCACCCAGCTCAGGATCAGAGCTAAACCAGATCCATTTAAGCTACCGTGAAATATAATTCACTGAATTCACTGAAACAGAGCTCAGCAGGAGGGCTGAGGGGGAGGGTGAGGTGGAGAGGATGGGCGGCCATTGCTCTTTTGTGGTAGGAAGCTGCTGTGCTCTCCTTGTATTATAAAATAGCCTCCCAAGTGTGAAGGTTCTGTCACCGGGAAAGCAGTGGTCCCTTTGGAGACATCATAGCTCTATTTATTAACTGTCAGCCTCCTTTCAAAGGGGAAGATGACTTTCTTTTTTAGAGCCCAAATCTCTTTTAACAGGTTATATTGGACTTTCCAAATGTTTGCATTTTGTGATTTTCTTTTTTTACATTTGTCACTTTCTAAAAATTCCTTTGCTAGCTGATTTTCAAAGTTCTTCCTTGGAATAGATTAAATGTTCAGAAATGAGGAGGTTTCTTTCTCATCCAAGTTCATGGATAATTTGGCATGTTTTCTTAGAGAGTTTAGATAGAATTTAATGGTGAGTGTTGGAAGGTTGAGACAGGGAAGGAAGAGATGAGCTAATGGTAGTCACTGCTTGAGAGCAGGACACAGTCATAGGGAGAGTTCAGCATCATCTTTCTCTAACACATGAAGTTCCACTGGTGATTCTTAGATGCACATGGACTAGGAAAAGCATGTCAGGTGGCATTATTTGACTTCAAGAACTCAGTCAGGAGATCAACAAGGCATGAGCACTCCAGGCCATCCACTCTGCTGGCACATGGTTGGCTGACACTTCAATGTGCCTTTTCTGTTGTCTGTTACCTGTCACAGTCATTTACTACTCAATTTCTCAGCTTCCTCTGCATCTGGAAAAGACCTTGTGACATAGTTACACAGAGAGGAAGCTTTTGCTTTTCCAGTGAGAGGAGTATCTATTGCCACTGTGACCTGCTTCTCCCTTTCTTCCTCTGAAGGTGTGAGGTCTGGCGCTATAGCAGCCCTTTTGGGCAGTCATCTTGCTCTCATAAGAAAAGGTCAAGAGACTCACTGAGATGTTAGTCCTGATATCACATCATGGACCTGATGAAACAACACTGCCTACTTCTAGCAAACTGACTAAGAACTCAAAACCATTATTTGTTGAAGACTCTTTTTAGCATGATTTTCCCTACCTGAATGCACTGCTAATATCAACAATTTATGGAAAGAATGTTATTACATACCTGTCTTCTGCCTTACTAATATTTAACAGCAAACATTCCTTTTACCTTAATATTCACCATTTCCCTTTTTCTCTGTCCTATGTATTCCAGTATTATCTAAAGGGAAATCATTATTGTTTTTATTATTTTATTCCATTTCATTTATTTTTACAGAAACTTAATAGAGGTATAAGTTTTAAGTTGGGGGTAGGCAGATTTACAAAATCCATTTTGAAGGACATATATTCAGGAGTGAGTTTCATTTTCACAATCTAACATGTGTTGCTCCATTGAGACAAAAATGTTTTCTGGGGAAGTTGCAACCCACACATGGTAAAACAGGTTGGTGTGCGAGAAGGACAAAGGGAAACTGTGACAGAGGCAGAAAGCGCAAAGCTGTCTGACCATAGGTCTGTGCATAGAAACCCATAACCTTTTGCAACCTCAAATGCCAAAAGCAGAGTGTGAAATAACCAGCACAGGAAAAAAAAAAAAAAATGGGGGCTTACGATTGATCTTCACTATAGTAATAGGTTTTAAAATTTTAAAGACATTTATATTTTTTTAGAAGAAAAAAATCTCTACTTTTAATCATTTTCAGATTAATCCCTTGCATGGATGCCTGTGGCCTGTTTAAGAGAGTCTGGGTGGCTCATACATTGTTTTGTCTGTTAAGGATATTGTCTATTGAATCATGGGCTTTCCTGTGTATTAGGACCTTTGAGGAAAATCTTCTGTCTGATCACAGAACCAAGAATATTCAGAGCTTAGCAATGGGTTTGTTTTTATCCTATGGATATTATAGTTGGTTTCATTGTCATTGAGCTGCTGATTTTTGCTTTATTGGTGCTTTAAAAAACAAACAAACAAACAAACAAAAAACCTGGGTGGTTCAGTTAGTTAAGCCTCTGCCTTCGGCTCAGGTCATGATCTCAGAGTCCTGGGATCAAACCCTGCATCAAGCTCCTTGCTCACTGGGGGGCCTGCTTCTCCCTCTCCCTCTACCTGCCACTACCCCTGCTTGTGCTTGCTCACTCTCTGTCTGTCAAATAAATAAATAAAATCTTAAAAAAAAAAAAAAGTTTATCCAGAAAGGTATGCAACTCTCACAGCTTTAGTTCCTATTAGCAAAGAATGAGCTAATTAGGTCAGATTTTCATGTAATAGCGAAGAATGACTCTCTGGCTAATAGTGTACCCAAACCCTCCACTTGAAGTTTCCCAACACGGACTCAGGATATGCAATGTTAACTAACATTATGTGAATTTTCACATTATTGCTATCCCCAACTTTAAGGATTCTCATTATAATCACAGTAAATGGAGATTAGTGGGCATTGTAGTTAAGAGAACAAACAAGTCTCAAAATATATAATTGCTTCCACATCGCTACTGAAGTCTAGTTTTCACTCAGGTTGAGTCTGACATGCATGTTTCTGATCAGCATAGAGTTCTTCTCTACCCTTGATTCCTTTCATCTTATAACTCCACTCCCTTGACTATGTGGCTTCCCAAATTGCCCTGCTGCTCGGCCATCTCGCCTGCAGCAGAGGAAAGATCATGAGGCTGAGGGCCAGGCCACTCATATTCCACTGGCTGAAGGGCAGCCCCATGGCCACACCGAAGTGCCAGGGAAGCTGCAAGAGGCAATGGAGCCCGGGCCCAGAAAGAAGAGTGAACAGGGTCGATGAAGCCCTAGCTAGTCTCCGCCACAATAAAAGTGATGATAAAGTCAAAGGCACAGAGCGTTTTATAACCTGAAGAGGGATGGAAAATTCAATTAACTCTAATCACTTGGTGTGAAGATAGGCTACACCCCAAGGGGGACTGTAGAGTTCTATCTACCCAAATCATGCGTTAAAAAGTGAAAGAGGCTATGATAAAAATAAGATAAGGGTGAAATTTGAAAGATACTCTGGGGACACATGGACACATTCCTTCTCTGGTGACACAGAAGCCAGAACCAATCCTACTATAAAAAGCAACTCAGTGTGTTAACCCGTTGTTCAGGTAGAATCCTCCTGGAAAAAATCCCAGTTTCATATATCTTGCTGATAATCAGTATTGTAGTTCCAAAGAACTCCAGCCTGCCCAGACTACCTCCCCACTCCTTTTGGCTGGTGACAATGACTTTGCTTCTCTCAAGAAGATGCAGAAAAAGTGTGCAGATGGCAAAGCCAGTCAAACTCACAATATGATTTACTCTTGTGTTAAGTTTAAGGAGTAAGTTTTATGACCATTGTGATCATCTGTTTGTGTTTGTTATTTAAAGGGTTTGAAATGTTTAAGAGACTCTAACAAATTAGCCTTGTAGTTTTATTTTCAAATGATAAATTGGTGCTCGATTCGTGATTTTTTTCCATTTGAACATTGTAAAGTAACTGAGTATGTTTGTGAAAAGCGTTTGTGTGTTGAAATGAACCCCAATGCACCACACATATAAATTAGTTTTATTAGATTTATAAAAGTTAATTGAGACATAGGAAGATTTTACTTGCTAGGTTTTTGTTGCCCTCGGGTATATGAATTGTCTCAGAAAACAAAATATATTAAGTTTGTGAGGGCAGTCAAAAATACTTCAGGAAACCTAATTACATGGCCAACATTTGAGGAAGCTTAATCTTTTTAAATTTATAAGTTAACTGAAGACTAATCCATAAAAAGCAATTGTTTTTACATAAAAATGTCTATATTTACTGATCAAATAAATGGATAAATTTGTAGATTATTTTTATAGGCTAAGTTTGAAGACTTAAGGTAAGCTAAAATGTCCAACTTTAACAAACAATATTAATTAATTAGAGTAGATGCAAGTAGTTCATTTTGCTCAATGACCTCTCACAAATACTCAACTGGTAGGAGTAAGGAAGAGGAGAGAGAGAGAGGGTAGGCATTTAATAAAGTGCAAGACCAGAAACAGTTAAATTCATTTCTTTCAAAGAGTAGTATGAGGCTAGATATTGGTCTATGGTATATCTTCAGAGAAAAAAAAAAAAAAAGCCAAAATATAATCTCTATATATCACGGTACCACAACTTGGAAATCAAAAAGGTACAATGGGTTGCTTTATTATAAACACATTAAATTTTCACAAAGTCAGCTACACGAGCTTGGTTATGACCAAAGAAGTTAATTTTGTCTCAGTCCCTAAAATCTCCTAAAGATTACGGGAATTTTTGAGAGCGATGTTGCCTTACAGATCAACCCTGGAGAAGTCAGGCATGATTCTGCCCAAATGACCGCCTGACCTGAGTCTCCCTGCTGGCTGGTGCTGCCTTTTGCCCACAAAAGGGAGGTGGTTCAGCTGAGCCTCCATGGGGAGCCCTAGAGAGGCTGAGGTGGTCAGAATGGGGAGGAAGCTGGGAGGGTCTAGAGAACTGAAGACCGAGCTGTGTTGAGGCTCCTGGGGAGCCAGTGGGATTGACAGGTAGAATAGAGGCCGTTCTAGGAATTCTCCCCAGAGCAGGGCAAGAGAGAGTTGGGGGCAGGTCTTGGTCCCAGGAAATGGGTCTGACCAGCATTCCAAAGGGGCACCAGTGCCTTGTGTCAACAGAGTAACTGGCAGCGAATGAGAGGATGGGAAGAGTCTTGTGGCAGTGGCTACAACTGTAGGGGAACTACCTGGCCACCTGATGCTGAGACAGAGCAGAACGGAGACTAAATATAACCAACTGGTAAGAATTTGTTGAATGAATGAATGAATGGCTTCTAGGTAGTATCATAGCAGTGGAAAAGTGGGGATTAGATGATGATAAAGTTCCAAAACCTTCCTGGATTGAGACAGGTGAAAGCTGATTGATAGAAGAGAGTCAAAAGAGATTTATCCCAGTAAAGAAAGAAGTAATGGTCATACGTAAAATGGGATATTACTCAGCCTTAAGAAAGAAAGCAATCCTTTCATATATGACGACATGGACAGACCTTGAGGACATTATGCTAAATGAAATGAACCAGACACAGAAGGACAAATACTGCATGATTCCACTCAGGAGATGTCTAATATAGTCATAACAGAAGTAGAGAGTAAAATGGTTGCGAGTGCAGGGGGGATGGGATGGGGGAGTTGCTCTCCAACAGCTATAATAAAGTTGTAGTTATGCCAGATGAATGAATTCTATAGATCTCTTATGCAGCAGTGTCTAGAGTTAACAATCCTGTGTCATACACGTCACAGTTTGTTAGGAGGATAGGTCTTGGTGCACCTGCTTGGCTCAGTTGGTTGAACGTCCAACTCTTGGTCCAGGCTCGGGTCTTGATCTCACCATTGTGAGTTGGAGGCCCCATGCTGGCCTCCAAGCTGGGTGTAGAGCGAGCCTACCTAAAAAAAAAAAAAAAGGAACACAGATCTCATATTAAATGTTCTTACCACCATTTGAGAGAGAGATAGAATGGTTTATACTTAAATTTAAAAATTTTTTTCTAGCTGGTATATGGGTTTATCTCCTCATTTAATAATGAGTATGTGTTTACCATTTTTAAATACATTTTTAGTCCATGTAAATACAGATGTGTTACTTCTGTGGAATTCTTAACATTCCCTTCAGAAGCCCACTTCTGTTTTAACCGGGAGTCCATCATATTACTTATGTGAGCTGACTACAAATCCTCTAGTGACAGCAACAGGACGGAGCAGTCCCTGGGTGAAGAGAGGAGAGCACAAAGCACTGTTCACGTTTTCCCCCAAAGCCCTAGCATGCGGTTAGCAGAATCCCAAAGGAAAATCTGGTTGGGTTTGTGCAGTGGGTCTGGTTTGGGAGGATCCTGGGAGGCCAAGCCAAGGAGTTGTTTTAAGGTTTGGAGCAAGGGAGAGCCCCGAGGTCACATGTTGAGCACAGTCCCATGTTGTCCACGATGCCCTGAGAGGATTCTTCAGGCACTGGTGGGCAAGGCGGACAGGAGAGGGGAGAGATGCCTCAGGATGGGCTCTGATGCCACATGAATGAAGGGAGTTGGCTGTTGGATCTCAGAGCCAAAATGCCATGTGGAAACGACTATGAAGCTATAATTGTGTCCAGCGAGGATGGAACTTCCTTACGGCTTACAGTTAGTGGAATTTAACACTGTCATGATGATCATAGATATATTTTCCTTTTCAAAAAAACTCTGGGAGCGGGTTACTAAGGCACGGTCACCAAGACCCGGACAAACCAACGCTCTCACTGCTTTGGGTAGCCTTGGCCATCAGGTCAAACCCAGTGTTATTTGAAAGGTCAAGGCATTATTTTGTCTCAAGGGAAATCAGTTTTAAGATAAGATTCTAGGATGGTCGGGATCCCTGGGTGGCTCAGAGGGTTAAGCCTCTGCCTTCAATTCAGCTCGGGGTTATGGTCCCAGGGTCCTGGGATTGAGCCCCGCATCAGGCTCTCTGCTCAGCAGGGAGCCTGCTTCTCCCTCCCTCTCTGCCTGCCTCTCTGCCTACTTGTGATCTCTCTCTCTTTGTCAAATAAATAAATAGAATCTTAAAAAAATAAAAAAGATTCTAGGATGTAAACTACATTTAAAAAATTCTTTTTATTGAGATCTGGGGAATAACTTTTAGCTATTATGAAATTACAATGTCTTAAGCTTGCCTTTTTTTTTTTTTTTTTAACGACATTATGGGAGGGAAAGGCCGTGAGGCCCGAATATCCTTTCTTATCTCCCACAGTAACAGAACTCCTGGTTTTTCAGCAGGGAATAATGGATCCCTAGAGAGCATACCTTACTTCCTGGCTTCCCATGCTAGATGTCGCCCTGTTGCTAAGTTCTGACTAATGAGATGGGGACAGAAGTATCGTGCGGAGTCTTCCAGGAATCTTCCCTTGAAAGACACCCAGTGTCTGCTCTTTGCCCTCTCTTTCTTTTGACCCTTCCTCCATCTTGCTGCTAGGACCCAGATGTAGCCGGCCTGGGCCATGAGGAGGCTGACCACCCCTAGGCGTGGCAGAGCGGGAAGCCAAAGGGGGCTGGGGGCTTGAGGCACTCACAGAGCTGTCACACTAGCCTGGCCTGCCTGACTGGCCTTTGCATGAGACAGATGGAATCTCACATGTTGCCCGAGTCTTTCTTTGGAGAGTTTTGCAGTCGAAGCTAATCTTCAGCAATACAAAAAATAAAATTCTGTTCTGTTCTTACTCACCTATTAAAAATACTTTTCAATTTCTCTCTTTCATTTTTTTCTTCCCTACCATTTGTCCCACATCACTGAAAAATGTCCTCTTAAAAAAATTTCCAACCTTCTCTTCCACGCCTCCCTCTGTTTGGCTCAAATGAGCCTTGTTCTCCTGAAATATTTATCCCCAACTCTGCCTGTCACTGTTCTCTGTGTTGTTCAAGGCCCAGCTCAAATATCATCTTTCCCAAGCAGATTTTCCTCCTTTCCTTCAACAGGATGGGATCCCTCACTCTGTTATCTAGAGCACTACATCTCTCCCACCTGACAATTATACCCTCTGATGGCTTTTCGTCATCCTGTCCTTCCTTTATCCCCATCCTATCTAGCAAGTATTGTGAAAACAGAAACTATGTTTATTCATCTGGGCATTTCTATTGCCCTTAGCATAACTCTTGCGTAGGGTGGATGCTTAATAGTTATTTGTGGAACTGAATGGCCAAGGTTCTTGGCATAGAGAGAAACCAATTCATTCATACGATTCATTGCTGATCCATTTGCTTTAGATTTTATTGTTCAGTCTCTCCTATCTTCTAGTTCTTGAAACAGAGCCCTTTGCAGTGGGGAGAAAAATTAGATACAGTCTTACATAATTAGTTGTCATAACCTAATAAATTGTAGCTCCTTGATATCAAGAACCATGTTTTTTTTTTAAAGATTTTATTTATTTATTTGATAGACAGAGATCACAAGTAGGCAGAGAGGCAGGCAGAGAGAGAGGAGGAAGCAGGCTTCCCGCTCTGCAGAGAGTCCGATTCGGGGCTCTCAATCCTAGGACCCCGGGACCATGACCTGAGCCGAAGGCAGAGGCCCCAACCCACCAAGCCACCCAGGCGCCCCAAGAACCATGTTTTAAACGCATTTTCTATTTCCTTTTTTTGTCACTTCCCCACCCCACCAAATAGTTCTGAGCTCAGTGTCACACTCACTGAATTATTTAAAATATCTGTTGAAGTAATGAATAAATGAAGTCAAATTACTTCTTCTTGACATGGATCGCATTTTCTTTTCCCCAACCTTGCTTTCTCTTTTCCATTTTCAGAGCCTGCCTCTTGCTTTGATGTCCCCGGTTTTCTTCTCGGTTGCCCAAGCATTATTCTTCAGGGATCATGCCCAGCTCTTCCCAGAGCTCCCAGATGTCCACTGACCGAAGAGAGGAAATAATAGAGACCCTCTTTGGTCTCCATGTAGTGAAAAAGTGGTGCAATACTGAAGGGCTTGAAATGCCAAAAATGTTTAAAAGACACGATCATAGCTTAGACAAGGTTTTCAGATATATAAATGTATATATTTAAATCAGAAACCACTATGAGGCCAACAAATATGATGTTATGTGGTCAACACTCCAAGACAAATAATGTTATTATAGCCAATCAAGATCTGTTCTCGTTTGGTTTTGTATGAGTACATCCTACCGCTTTCCAAATTGGAATTAAAGTAGATTAAGATCTGTTCATTTTCTGATTTGAGGCTTGCACGGTATCCCCAGGGCACATGGGTTTGGGAATTATGCCAAGGACAGCACCATCAACAAAAAAGTCTATCGCCAATACATTCCCTATGGGTACTGCCAAGCAGAAGGATTTCTTTTCTAAAGGCCACACTATTTTCTAACATAGCTTTCTCCATTAACTCTCCCTGGGATCGCTCTTGTCTTCTATGGTGCCTTCTATGATTAATACAAACTCAGTGGGTAAGCATCCCCAGAAGGACATAATCTCATTACTTAAACTACTTGTTGGGGTTTAAATTTTATAGCTGATACTAGATTTACTTCTTAATCCCATTCTTCTGGATCAACCAAGGGCCCTTTGCCTCATGGATTCTGTCACTGAGGACATTATGGTCCTACCATCTGGGTATATGGGTTAAGCCCATATATTCAGGCCAGACTACCCTCTGTATGACCTTGGGTATTATAAGTGGTGATCTTTCCCTAGTATCATGCTCACATAAATTTCCCAAAACTCACTTGCCCCTTTTGTGAACACAGGCCTCTATTAGGCAGCTCTAAACTATGCTTCCTCTTCGGTTTAGACAGGTCCTAAAGGCCACTACCCGAAGTCATTCAACCTGTGTCAAATCACAGTGCTTGACAGCTCTCCACACTTCCAAAGGTCTGTTTAGTTTAACGGATCTTTATTGACAGACTACCTCATGCCAAGCTTGATGCTAGGCTGTGGGGATATAAAGATTAAGGCATGGTTCTTGCTCTGCTGAGGAGGGGACTATAGCTTCCCCTTTCCTTTTCATATATTTTACACTCCTGCAACCATCAGCCCACAGGACTAGAACATTTTCTGGGAACTGCCACAGTTTTCAGGAATGGGAACTATACCTTGTGGTCCTACTAGCCAAACAGGCAAAAGCCATTCATATGAATGTCCATCATTCCCACTTTCCTTACTCTAATAATCTTGTGTCAGAAATGACTTAGTTTGACTTGTCCTGTAGACTACAGGGGAGATTTGGAAGAGAGGGACTCTTGTTGCTTTGAACCAAAATGAAATTTGGATCTGGGGCAGTTGAACCCCCTACTGGTTGCCTCCTATTATTTTACCCTAAAAGGAGTGTCTGGGTATCTTGCATGAAAATCTGGTAAGTAAAGATGGTCCACTATCAAGAATAAAGAATGGGGTGGGGGGGGCGGTCAAGTAGACCAGCCATCCCAAGGAAATCTAGGAAGGGAGGATGGGAAGGAAACAAGAAAATACAAATCTGTTGAAGGTTGTATTTCCTCCCCCTCCCCTGGTGGGCTTTGCTCCTTATCTTTGGCCTGGAGGAAGGGTCTGTAACTCCTCTCTGGGGCGGGGGAATTCCACCTGGGACTCTGTGTTGCTATTTCTCCCGCCAGGCCATCTCCATATGAGGTGCACCCCCCCCACCACCACCACCTCTGGAGGCTGTCACTAAAAGGGATCATCTTTCTGGTTAATCTTTGGCCATTAGCACCCACGAGATCGTATGTCTTCCTATTAAACTAAATTTTGTACTTTGTTATACTATAAAAATGCATCTCTTCTTTCTGATTGTGAGTTACATTACAAACCCTTCTTCTATGAACTTAATCTTGAGTGGCACAGTGACTGCCCCCGCCTCCGAATCAACTACAAAAGCATGTGGGGAGGGGTGGGAGCCTTCAGGATGGCCCCCTCTAAAGAAAACTGACAGGAAAGGGTGAAAGTCAGGAAAGATTACTCCTAGAGATTTTTGAGATTTCTTGAAGTTTTGTTACCTCCCCGTGGGGGGTGTGTGTGTGTGTGTGTGACTCAATTTCAAACGAGCAGTAAAAAATCCTTAATAACCCAAGGTAGATTGTGTGCTTGTCTCAGGAACAGCGGGGGCTGAGGCAGAGGTGAGATGCTTGCTCAACTTCCAAAATGCTTGAGCAACTTCCTTGCTATCTCAAAATCAGTCTAGGCCAAGAGAGGGGTCAAGAGGAAGTCACTGGGAGCCTGAGAAGAAGAGGTAACCAGGAAAAATCCTTGGACTTGTGTCATCAGTAAGAATGGAAGGGCTGAGAAAGGACCCTGCCTGGGACTGGGAAGTGGGGGTTTTCACCTGGAGAAAGGCCCGGCTCCCCAGTACTTCTGTGGCTTGGTAGCTGGTCTTTGACCCTTCTGGACACTTGTAGATGAAACGAATGAGAGTCTAGGCACTCTAAACCAAGGCTTCTAGATCTGGGGACTTTTTCCTGGGAGCGTCACTCTCTTTCATGCAGGAAGTCCAAGATTCAAGTCCTGGCTCCTGAGACCGCTGGCTGTGCCATCCTGAATCTGTCGCTTATACTCTCTGGGTACTTGGTTTCTTCATCTGTGAGAGGGATGATAATTCCACCTGCCTATCCCCCCCACCCCCCTTCAGCAGATATCTGAAGCGCGAGCCATTATACTCCAGGTCGCGGAGCCAGTGAGTGAGGAAAAATATGGTCCCTGCTCTCTGGTAGGTTTTGTTCTACTTTGAAATTGGTTGTGAGCAACTATCTACAGGTGTGACGGTGTCACCGTGGAAAAGCCTCCGGATTCGTGGGTGCATTCACCAGGGTTCCTAACCCAGACCGGAAGGTCAGGGACGGCTTCCTTGCTGGAGGCACACTTGAGCTGAGATGCAAAGGATGAGGAGAAGTTAGACCAGTGATGTGGGAAAGGGAGAGCTGGTCATGATAAAAGAACAACAGGAGAAGAAGGTGGCGTGAACAACAACAAAAAACGGGCAGAGTGACAGGAAGTGCAAAGCCATGCAGGGAAGGTGGAACAGACCGGTGCTCAGCCTCACAGGCTGCAGTAGGTTAATTCTAAGGGAGACAAAATGAATAATAAAGTGATACTATTTCTCGGGCCAGATGCTGTGGTCATCACTTTCCATGCACCATCCCATTTATGTCTCCCAATACCACAAGGTCACGTAATTATCAAGTAGGGGAGCCAGAACGCAACCCCAGGCAGCCTGCCCCGGCCCCCTCACACTATAAATGTGCTTTATATAAAAATTCTGTGCAGACTCGAAGGCAGCCTGCCACTGTCACATATGGACACTTAAGACCCAGAAGGAATCCTTTCTCCCCAAATCTCTTTTGGATATTTCTATTTTTGTAGGAGGTGTTTCCCAAGACCACAGAGAATGTGAAAAATGAAATCAGCTTCTTTTTAAAGAAACTCATGAGGAACAAATGACTCTCGGTCAGGCTGTTCCTCTCTCTGGTCAACATCCTGGCAGGAAGCTTCCATTGCTGCCTGCAACAAACACAAGAGACTTGAGAAGGAAGGAGGGTTTTCCTTTGCCTATAATTTGGTTTCCTGTTTTGCTTTCCATAATTTCAATAGATATCTTTTAAATGCTTTTAGGAAAAGTGGGGTTTTTTCCAGTCTTTTCCGGGAGACAAGATTTATGTCAGTGAGGGATCAGCCATAGGAATTGCCCAAGATTGGCTTGAGCCTTCTGGATGTAAACTCGGCTGCCTCCTCCCTGGAGCCTGTTCTGTGCCCCTTCTCCCGGTTGCCTAGAAATATCTGCTCCTTCCTTTTGTACTCTCACGCTGGCCCCACATTCCTCTGAGGCACTTTGGCAAGCTCATTTGCTTTTATGCCCGTTCCTCTACTAGACCGTCTGCTCCTTGGAGGCAGGAACTGTCTGACTCATCTGTCCATCCCCATGCTTAACTCACATGGTTTCTGGTACATGCTGGCCATTCACTGGAGGTTTATAGACGGAATGAGCAAACAGTGATACCAGCAGCAATGAAGTATCCCTTTTGTGAATAGCCCCATGTCAGTGGCTTGGACGTATCATCTCATTATATTCTTGGAAGCCTAATAGGCAGGGACTCTCTTGTTCCCTGGTTTTCAGGTAAGGAAACTGGGCTCAGGGGACTAAGTAAATCACACAAGTAGTAAACAACTGAGCCAGGAGTCTGTATCAACCTTTTCTGGCATGTTCTTGGCCTCCTTCCTTAAAGTGGCAGGTAGAAGTCAGCAGCTCAGAGGGCCAATTTTTAAATGCCGTCTCTTATTTGGCATGGTAAGGCTTGCTTTGGGGCCGCTCTAGGAGGGTGAGGTGATGGGGACCGTTACTTCCCTCATGTTCTGTGCGCTTTCCCACCAGCATTGAGCGGGAGGGAGGAAGGAAGCCATGGGTCGGCGAGGCCACAGTTCAAATCCTGGTTTTGTCACATTCCAGCTATGTGACTCTGGCAAGGTGTTCATCCCCTCTGTGTCTCTTAAAGAGGAGTCCTTTATAAAGTCTGGCTGGTTTTGTTGTGAAGATGCCCAAGAGATAAGGTCCCACCCGACCACACCCTCCAGCTTTAGCAGATAAAGCTCTGTCCCTCCACCAGGAGCACTTGCCCGTTCTGACGTTCTGACACAATCCTCCCCATCACTCCTTTCACCCTGCCTGCCCTATGGCTTGTTGCTGTCTGTTATTTGGTCATTGGTTGGTTGGCAGATATTGGGGAGGTCTTGAACTCTCGGCATGGCCAGGGCTCAGCAAACTGGAACCTGCGGGCTAAATTTTCTCTCCTTGTTTTTCTATGACCCACAAAGTAAGACTGGTTTATACATTGTTAAATGGTTGGGAAAAAATTTTTTTTAGTATATGTGCTGCCGAAGCGAGCACAAAAGGGTACTGTTTTGTGACAAACGAAACTCATGTACAATTCAAACTTTGTGGTCCATAAATAGTTTTATTGGAAGACAGCCAAAAAAAAAGGAAGACCGTCCTGCTCACTCATTTACATATTATCTACAGCTGCTTTCCTGTGACAAGACAGAGCTGAGTAGTCACAACAAAGGCTGTAGGGTCTGCACAGTCTAAAATATTTCCTATCTGGCCCTTTACAGGAAAGTTCGCCATTCCCTGGTATAAGCAAATAATGGCGGAAGATTCCTCACTCAAAAATACCCAAGCAAACCTCTTCCCCTTCTCCCTCGGTTGCCCATCCCCAAACAGAGCCTCAGGCCAGAAGTTCTACTGGGTGCACAAACTGCATATACTCCCTGAGAACTCCACCAGTGCTCACCACGCTTCACACTTTTATATTATTTGACTTCATCACACCTTAGCATAGGGGAGGGAGGGAGGAGAAGGTGGAAGCAGATGAGGAGGAGGAAAAAAAAAAAAAAAGAACAAGAGAAGTGAAAGAAAGAGAGAGTGAGAAGGATACACAAGAGCGTAAATAGACTTGTCCCAAACAAATCCATTAAAAGTCAGGAAAAGATTTAATGGAAATGTATAAGTTTCCCCATCTTCCCCTCAAATGACACAATCATACCATGTCTTCTTCTCCAAAAAAAGTAACAGTTCTGACAAGATGGCAACGAGAGCTAATGATACCAGTTAGAGAAGACAGCTGTTAACCAGGCAACTATTGTTGACACAATTTAGTATTTACTCAGCTTAGAAACTGACCAGTTGACAGAGATGACCTCAAAACTCTTGGCAAAATTTGGCTGTCCTGGCAAACAAGCTGAGGGGCCAGAACTATCTAGAAGTCACTGGATCTCTGGAAAAGAAAGAAATAGCAATTTTAGCACTGAAACCTTCGTAGTTTTTAAACTTTAATGTATTATTTGCCCCAGGGGTACAGGTCTGTGAATCATCAGTCTTACACAATTCACAGCGCTCACCATAGCACATACCCTCCCCTGTGTCTATCACCCAGCCACCCTATCCCTTCCCCACACAACCCCCCAGCAAACCTCAGTTTGTTTCTTGAGATTAAGAGTCTCTTATGGGGGCGCCTGGGTGGCTCAGTGGGTTGAGCCTCTGCCTTCAGCTCGGGTCATGGTCCCAAGGTGCTGGGATCGAGCCCCGCATCCGGCTCTCTGCTCAGCAGGGGAGCCTGCTTCCTCCTCTCTCTGCCTGCCTCTCTGCCTACTTGTGATCTCTCTGTCCAATAAATAAATAAAATCTTAAAAAAAAAAAAAAGTCTCGTATGGATTATCTCCCTCCCCAGTCCCGTCTTGTTTCATTTTTCCTCTCTTCCCCCCACAATCTGCCGCCCTGCCTTTCAAATTCCTCATATCAGAGAGATCACATGATAATTGTCTTTCTCTGACTGACTTATTTCGCTTAGCATAATACCCTCTAGTTCCATCCACGTCATGAAACCTTCATGTTGAATGACTATAGTAATTAACAGGGAAAGTGCTGGGTAGAAAAAGACATGGGCATTATTTTTAAAAATTAAAAAGCTAGCACATGCACTTGATTAGCATAAGCCTTACTTCATCAATAGAAAGAAAAGCCCTGGTGATGGTAAATACCAGAGAAGATCTGGTTTTATCCTCCGTGTCTGGGGAGCTCAGGCAAGATTTCTGAGCACAGGAATAGGGATTGTTAAAATACCACAATAAGCCTAGCAAAGCATTTCTCCACTTTAGCACAAAGACCAGAGATGACGACCACAAGAGCACAAGTGTTTGCCAAAGCCAAGTCTCATGGGGCTTCGTTTTTTTCTGAGTGTGCACTTGACACAGAGGGGGAGATTTAATCTAACCCGGACTCACAGAGGAATGGGAAAAGCTGAAAAATCTTATCTCCTCACCTCCAAGGCATTTAGTAGTACCAAAAGAAGATAAAAAAAAAAAAAAGAGAGAGAGAGAGCAGAAAAGCAAAAACCAAAGTGGTATAAGCAAAAAGAATAGGAAAACACTTGCTATGTTCTCTGCACTCTGGGGCTTTTAAGCATTTGCTTATGCTCCTGGCTCCCCCAGCTCCAGCATTCCACATTCCCAACTTGGGGGAGTTAATGCACAAGTTTATGCCAAACTGTAAAAGGGGCGCCCCCACCCCGATTCACTGCCCCAAATTAGATAGCAAAAAGGATAAGAGAAAAATTAAGTGATTCCAATCAGTGCATCTCAAAATAGTCAAGGTCATGAAAAGTAAGGCTGGTCTGAGAAACTGTCACAGCCAAGAGGAGCCTAAGAAGACGCAATGACTAAATGTAACAGCGCAGAGGATCAGAGGGGAAGGGGGGCAAACCGAATGGGAAGTCATCAGAGGGAGACAAACCGTGAGAGACTCAACTCTAGGAAATAAACTGAGGATGGCTGGAGGGGAAGGGGGATGGGGTGGCTGGGGGATGGGCATTAAAGAGGGCACCTGATGTGATGAGCACCGGGTGTTGTACGCAACTGATGAATTATTTAACTCTACCTCTGAAACTAATGATGCATACTATGTGTTGGCTAACTGAACTGAAATTTTTAAAAAATGTTATGTGGTACCAGGATGGGATCCTGGAACAGGAAAAGGATATTGGGTGCAAATAAATAAAATAAATAAATATGTATATATATATATATATATATATATGTGTGTGTGTGTGTGTGTGTGTGTGTGTAAATAGACTTTAGACTTGGATTAATAGTGATGTGTCAATATTGACTTATAAACTGTAAAAAATCCACCATACTTTTGCATCTCCCAAAATTCTCAATGGTTTCACTACATAGGGGGTAAACTGTCCTCTTGACCCTGCAATGGCTTAAGTCTGTGTTTTCCCAAGGGAAATTCTCTGTGAGATTCAGTAGGTGTTACTTCAGTAGGTGTTACTCTGTGAGATTCAGAGAGGGAGAGGGAAGAGGGATGGATGCCTGGGTGGCTCAGTGAGTTAAACGTCTGCCTTTGGCTCAGGTCATGATCCCAGGGTCCTGGGGTTGAGTCCGCACATCAGGATCTTTGCTCAGCGGGGAGCCTGCTTCTCTCTCTGCCTGCTGCTCCCCCTCCTTCTCTCTCTTTCTCTCTCTCTCTCTTTGACAAATAAATAAATAAATAAAATTCTTAAAAAAATTAAAGAAAATGGCACACATTTAAACAAAAATTAAAAGACAGGGAGAGAAAGAACAAAAGAGAGGGTAGACTTCGGTTAAACAAATTCCAGAAAAACTGAATTATGCACATTTCTCTACTGTGGGACCTTGCAGAGCCTTTCTTTGGTGCATGAACATTGCACATATCCAGAAAGATGTAGAATGCAGCATTTCCCAAACTTAGTTGATTATGAGACTCTTTTATTATAGAACACCGCTTGGGACTAGCTTTCTCCTGAACGTACTTTGGAAAACACTAATTTGTGCAACCTAAGAAGAGGACTAAAATAGCTAACAACAACTAAAAGAAGGCCCTGAAAAAGTAAGAAGAAACACAACGGAAACTATCCAATTAGCCATTGCTGATTTTTAACAGGGTTGCTTCGGGATCTCAAAAGCAAGAAATTCTGCCAAACTAATTGCTGAAAAATTCTCATTTTACGCCCAGGGCCTTAGACAAGAGCTTAATGGACTGTGTATCTTGTTAAAAGCAACTGGATGAGGAAACTATTAACATGGGGCTCAGCTGATTTCCTTTGTTGCTAAACAAAAGGCATTTGTATCTCAGTCCTTTGAAGAGTTACACAGATTTGCGTGAACAATGAATATGTGGTCGAGATTAGTTAATGCGAGATGAATAAATCCTCCCTCTTCTGGGGAACAAAGACAATTCAGTTTGCAAATAACTGCAGACACCCAAATGTATCTTGGACAGCTGGAATATTTAGAACTCATATGTGAAAAATTGTACATTTTATTCCCTTAGACGTGAGAGTTTCTCAAGTCCAAACTGCATTCTAATTTAATCAGTTTGGGCTTGTGTATCTCATCAACGGAGATTAAAATAATAACAGGCTCAAACTATTCAGGCTTTTCTGGCGAATTTGTTTCAAAATGTAACAGAGGATAAGGGATAAGACTTGAATCTGGACAACAAAGCTTTGTGATGGCATACATTAGTAGCATTTTTATCAGCTCTGTTTTTGGCACAATCCTTGAGGAATTGGAAAAATCTCGCTTGAGATGCATTTAAAGTAGCAGAAAAAAAATCGTTGAGGAAAGAGAAGACCTGAGACAGCAGAATAGACTAAGGAATCAGACTGGAATAGAAAGACACAGGCTTTTTGAAGGGTAACATATATGCGTTTGAATCCTAGATCCATCCCTTCAAAGTTGAATAACATTGGGCAAATCACTGGAAATCTTAGCTCCCTCATCAGTAAAATGTGAACAAGAATATTACCTTTGCAAGGTTGTTGTCATAAAAATAGGGCTCACAAACTGTCTTTTACAATACTAGACACTTACTATACTCTCAGCAAATGATTATTCTAATAAGAAAGTACCATCATTAATCTCCAACAGCAAAGAGTTTAGCAAGGATACAAGCAAATGTGGGAATATCAGTGCAAAACCCCTGGAAGCCAGGTTTATAGGAGACAGAGGAAAGGAAAAAATGTTAGGCCAACTAACAGTGAATGCTGTATGGAAAGAACAACTTTATTTGCATCAGCTGAGTTTCTTGGATGGCAGGCAAGACTAATAAACTTTTAGCCTGTTGGCATAACTGAACCCAATTATAGTCCTTCTGCTTGAGTCAAGTTCATAAAATGGGCTACCCTGTACTTCTCAGATCAAAGTCTTCTAAAACTAAACTTCCTAAACTCAAACAAACAAGCAAACAAAATTATTAGATTCTCAAAAATAATACAGTGAAAGTAAACCAAGGAAATGTTTCCCAAAGTACCTTCTGGATGTTATTCAGAGGAAAAGAAATTGTGAAATTATATATTTCAGGAGCCGTTGGGTTAACATTAAACCAATTTCTAGGTTTCTTTAAAAAAGCTAAGCATAGGGATGCCTGGGTGGCTCAGTCATTAAGCATCTGCCTTCAGCTCAAGTCATGGCCCCAGCATCCTGGGATCGAGCCCCAAATCGAGCCACAGGTCAGGCTCCCTGCTTGGTGGGAAGCGCGTTTCTCCCTCTCCCTCTCCCACTTCCCCTGCTTGTGTTCCCTCTCTCATTGTCACTCTCTCTGTCAGATGAATAAATGAAATATTTAAAAAAAAAAAAAAGTAAAGCATACACATGGATAAATATTTGGACAGTAGAAAAGAGCAAAGAATGCAACCTAAGATTTCTTCTCACCTCTCCTACTGCCCCCCAGTTCTTCACAGAATCAAGGATTGTTAAGTTTCTTGTGTATCTTTCCAGAGACATTGTATACATTTATAAGCCTCTTTTTAAAAATATTTATTTATTTATTTATTTGAGAGAGAGAGACAGAGAGACAGAGGGGCAGAGGGGCAGAGGGAGAGAAAGAAACTCAGGCAGACTGTGCACTGATTGCAAAGCCTGACACAGGTCTTGATCGCATGGCCCTGAGATCGTGACCTGAGCCGAAACCAAGAGTCAGACATTTAATCAACTGCATCACCCAGGTGCCCCTACATCTCTTATTTAAATCAAGGTGTCGGTAGCTATAGGTAAATAGTTTACACAAATGATAACATATTGGGGCGCCTGTGGCTCAGTGGGTTAAAGCCTCTGCCTTCGGCTCAGGTCATGGTCTCCAAGTCCTGGAGTCAAGCCCCGCATCGGGCTCTCTGCACCGCAGGGAGCCTGCTTCCCCTTCTCTCTCTGCCTGCCTCTCTGCCTACTTGTGATCTCCCTCTCTGTCAAGTAAACAAATAAAATCTAAAAAAAAAAAAAAAGATAGCATATTATACCTGTTTCTCCACCTTCCTTTGTTCACTTAAATATAACTTAGGGGAACTATTAGTTCCTTTAGATCAGTAGTGGTCAACCAGGGGTGCTATCTGGAGACATTTTGCTATGGGAGCTACCGGCAACTAGAGTTCAGGGATTCTGCTAAACATCTACATGCACAGGACAGCCTCCTACAGTGATGGATTATCTAGCCCAAAACAGCAACGGGGCTGCCATTGAGAAACTGGTTTAGGTCTATCTCATTTTTTTAAATGACCTCATATGCTTCCACTATATGGATGAATCCTAATTTATATAACTTATGCAATATTGGTGGTCATCCAGGTGACTTCAAGTCTTTTACTAGGAAAAAAAAAGAAAGCACAAATGCAGAAGCATATCTATAAAATATTATCCTATAAGTAGAATGGAGGGGTCAAAGTGTGTATTTTTTTTTTAATGATTTTATTCTATTTCCTTAAGTAAACTCTATGTCCAATGTGGGGCTCGAAACCACAACCCCGAGATCAGGAACCCTATGATCCACCAACTGGGCCAGCCAGGCCCCCCTGTGTGTGCATTTTTATCATAAAAATGATCAGTTGTTTTCCAAAGATGTTACACTAGTTTATACCACCATCAACCATGCAGGAAAATTCCTGTTTCCTCAGATCCTATCCAAGGCAGTGTCGTCACATAATTTTTTATACTTGCCCATCTAATTGGTTAAAATAGTTTGTTTTAATTTGTGTTTACTTATTGTAAGTGAAGTTGAGCTTTTGTTCATATACCTAAATTCCATTAATTATCTTTGTAAACTATTTGACTAAAGTTTGACTTAATGCAAGTCTTCTTAGAGCCTTTTATATATTCTTCTATATTATTATGAGTCTCCAAGAGATAACATTCAGCATCTCCCAGTTTTGGTGCCCTCATTACTGTATTTCCCTCGTAAATCATTTTTAGTAAGTATGGTTCTGTGACACACTCTGAGAATCACTAAACACAAGACACCAGGATAATACTGGCGTGTGAAAGGACTTTGTGGACATTTTAGGGAATGTACAACAGTGACTTATCAATCCTTTGACGGCCTTTTTAGCTCATAGGGAACCTCATAGAGAACCTTCCTTCCTTAGAAGGAAGGTCAGTCACACTTGAGCCCCCTAGACTCTTGCTTTTCCACCAAGTGTTCTGTCAGGATCCTTTCCCTTACAGACTGAAACCCAGCTGAATGAAACCCAACCGACTCAAACTAAGTTCGGCAAAACAAAACACATAAATAAATTTGGGGAGGGCCTGTACTTCAGTTGTACCTCAGTATTAAGTGGTGCCAAGAATTCAAACTCTGTGGGATTTTCCTCTCTTTGTACTCTCTTGCTCACTCACATTCTGGGCTTCTCTTATCAGTCTTAGCCCCTCAAATGACAACACCCCCCCGCCTTGCAGCTCCTATACCTACAATTTCACTATTCACTACCAGAGAGACTGAAACCCTTGCTTTTGGTCCCCAGGTTCATAAGTACCAGGGGGAGCCCTGGGTCACTGCCCACCCCTGCACCGCACTAGGGCGCCAGGGCTGGTTACCGTGAGGAGACCAAGCGGCCATCCCCTAGTCTGCATCATGGCAGTCGGGGAAGGAGTTTTGCCCAGAGAGAGGACAAAGGAAGTTTCTCTTTCACCAAGACATCACAAAATGTCCTCTGTGTTAACAAAAGAGACCAAAATCTTGGAGCATAAGTGACATTTGGCAAATAAATTTAAAAAGAAGCTATGATCCATATATACAATGAAGTATTGTGCCTCCATCAGAAAGGATGAATACCCAACTTTTGTAGCAACATGTACGGGACTGGAGGAGATTACTCTGAGTGAAATAAGTCAAGCAGAGAGTCAGTTATCATATGGTTTCACTTACTTGTGGAGCATAAGGAATAACACGGAGGACATTGGGAGGTGGAGAGGAGAAGTGAGTTGGGGGAAATCAGAGGGGGAGACAAACCATGAGAGACTGTGGACTCTGAGAAACAAACTGAGGGTTTTGGAGGGGAGGGGGTTGGGGGGTTAGGTGAGCCTGGTAGTGGGTATTACAGAGAGCACAAGTTGCATGGAGCACTGGGCGTGGTACATAAACAATGAATCTTGGAACACTGAAAAAAAATTAAATTAAAAAAAAAAAAGAAATTTAACTGTGTGCAGTTTACACAGATGTGCCAACATGAAAAACAGCATCAGACACTGGAAAAGGGCTATTAATTGACGTGATTTGGACAGGTGAAAAAATAAATATCAAAGGGATTGCCGGCTGAGGCCCTGGGGCAGAGGGTAGATTCATAAACCTTGCCAGATATTAAATAAATAAATTCTCTTTTTCACAGTTAAAAGTCTGGAATGGAGAATAGGAAAAACTGGACTATTCAGTACCAGTCTGAATGTATGGAACACTTAGAAATTATATTCAATTTCTATTTGCTGCCAAAACCTGGGAAATGCTGAATACTATCTCTTGGAGAGTTATAGTAGATGAACATATCAAAGGCTCACACAAACTTAGGGGCTTCAAAAATGCAAATGTATTATCTTACAGTCCTGAAGGTTAGCAGTCCAAAATGGGTCTCCCTGGGCTAAAATTAAGGTGTTGGCTGGGCTGGGTTCCCTCATAGAAGTTCTAGAAAGAGAATCCCTTTTCCTGCCTTTTCCGGTTTCTAGAGGCTGCCCACATTCCTTGGCTCTGGTCTGCGTTTCTTCATCTACAAAGCCAGCAATGGTAGGCCCTGCCTTTCTCACATCCCATAATACTGACTCACTTCTGTTGTCACATTTCTCTCTCTGACCCCCTCCCACTTTTAAGAACACTTGTGACTACCTTGGGTCCACATGGTTAATCCAGAAGAATTTTTCTGTCTTGAAGTTGATGATTAGCAACCTTATTTCCTTAACTCTGCAATCTCCTTCTCCATTGCCAGTAAAGTACCATTTCCCACGGTTCCCAGGGGTCAGGAAGTGGATATATTTGGGGAGGCATGATTCTGCCTACAAATTAAGACCTTGAAACCATTTTCTCCTGAGTCACCAGAAGGACAGTCAGCATTTGAAATACGGATTATCAATGATATTAGGTACTCCAGATGTATAAAGCAATGTCTAAAGTTTAAATATTTCAAATGCTCAGAGGACAGTTTGCATGGACATGGAAAGGTAAGTCTCTCTGTAGGCTAACCCCTAACTTAGAGGCAAGAAATTTCATGAAAAGAACTAAGTGAACACTTTTGAAACTGGCTATTTTTGAGTCATTCAGGAAATTGTTCACATTGCTTAATTTGTATTTTATCCTCCCAGCAACAGTACACATCATATATAGTATTACCACAAAAATCCCATAAAACTCATATATTCAATATCTACAACAGAAAACCAAATGGCAGAAATTCTTTTTTTTTTTTCATATTTTATTTATTTATTTAAGAGAGAGAGAACATGACCAAGGGGAGGGACAGAGGGAGAAAGAGAAGCAGACGCCACTCTGAGCAGAGAGCCTGATGTGGGGCTCTATCCCAGGACTCTAAGATTATGACCTGAGCTGAAGGCAGATGCTTAACCAACTGAGCCACCCAGGTGCCCCTCAAGGGAAAAGATCCTTACAAGGTATATCAAAATTAGCACAGCATTATCCTTTCCTTAGCTAACAGGGAAGACTTCTTCACAGTACTCCTGAGATTAGCCCCTCCTTCCTTGAAGGCAACACTTAGGCTTAAAGCTATCCAAATAGACAAATAGTGATGATAGTTTCCTGCAGATATATCATGAAATGAGAAAAAAAAAAGGGGGGGGGTGGATTTTATGTTATGTGAAATGTGGTATTGAATTATATCTCAGTAAAGATGTTATTAAAGAAAATAGTTCAGTATCATAAATGGTGGATCTGTCACAATTAAATAAAATAAGCCCTCAATAATAGTTCACAATAATTGAATATTAAGGACCAGAATTTTCCTGAATATTTCATACGTATTGACTTGTGTGATCCTCACAATCATCCTCTAAGGCAACTACTCTTACCCGCACAAATAAACTGATTCATCCAAGAACCCCAATAGTGAACCCCAATAGTAAATGGCAGAGTTGAGGTCTGAACTCAGGACATCTAAGTTCAGAACCTCTGTTTCTAACCCTACATTGTTCATTCCCTTAACCACTGTACTACGCCCTACTGCATCCTTGAATAGATGGGGTCCATTTATCTGAAGACCGAAGTTACTATTAGACATTCTCAGCAAAAAACTATGGTGGAAAAATAACTTAATATTTCACTCTAAATAGCTGTATGTTTTGGCAGAACTAAACAATATAATCAGCCTATACCCCAAGCCTGGTTTGACAACATATGTGAAGTTATAAAATTGAGAAAGTCATCATAGATTTAAACCACCTCCCACCCAAGTTCAACAGGCATTTTTTATCCTGTTGAATGCTCTAGAATTTTATCAATAAGAAAAACAGTGCAATCAGAGAAGAACATGTATTTCACATCCCATAAACATTTCCTTGAGTAGAATAAACAAAAGCTTGACGTCAAGATGAAATATATCTTCAATATCCATTTTGATATGGAAATGACATTAGAATTCCTGTATCATGTAAAAAAAAATGTAACTTTTTCTTTTGTTTCTATTTCCATTAACCTAGTCTGGTGGGGAAAATTGAAATATATATATGAGAGTTTAGGAAAGATTTCAATAGCATTTATTTTTCTCTCCTCAAAACAAAAGGCAATATATATCTGTTAAATAGGACACAAAAGTGTTAAGGGAGCAACAGTCCATGCTTGTAATGAGCTGAAGTTTCTTTGCCCTTTTGTTTTAAAATTAGGCTCTTGGGTTTTGTTTGACTAACATTTGAAAACTGAGTATTTTGTGCCTTATTAACACATAAAGTACCTTCTTATCGGAAAATGATGATTCCACTTACTCTGAAGGTTTCCCGTATACAAGGTCAGAGCCTCATCTCTTGCACTCAGTGCCAAGGTTTTTGTAGGATACCAGGACTGGGAAGTGGGGTGAAAGCTGACTCAGAAATGTTGGGCAAAGGCGCATGGGTGGCTCAGTCACTAAGCGTCTGCTCTCCGCTCAAGTCATGATCCCAGGGTCCTGGGATCGAGCTCTGCATTGGGCTCCCTGCTCAGTGGAGAGCCTGCTTCGCCCTCTCCCTCTGCCCCTCCCCCAGCTTGTGCATTCTTGCATTCTCTCTCTATCCCTCAAATAAAGAAATAAAAATCTTAAAAAAAATAAAAAGAAGAGTCAGGCGAATTGGCTTGGAGGTGTGTTGAGATTAAAATTCCACCTGCAAACAACAGTAGTTACAGTCTTAACCCTGAACAAGTTGTGTGCCCATGAGCTTCCCTCAAAGATGTGAAAAAGAAGAAAATGTCGCGACTAGCCAGTTGCCGATCTTTCAGATCGCCTCTCTTCCATGGCTCACTTACCAAAACCCTCAGGCTTCATCTTCACCAAGCCACCTTCCTATGTGTGTTCTACACTCCACCACCCTGGGGTCTTGGGCCCAGCTGCCCAGGTCCCTGGAGAAAATCTCCCCAACATGCACACATACACCTTCTACACTTTTTCTTCAGTAATTTTATTCAACCAACACACATTCATTTAGAACCAAAACTATGGGCCAAACATTACAGAAACAATGCTTAAATGACTATTTTGGGGGGGCAATTTTGCAATTATGATCGTGCTTGCATTGATTTATATGGTAACTCTGTCCTATTGCTTGATGAGGACTTGCCTGTTCTTTGTATCCTTAAGCACTCTGGATTCTGGCATTATTGGTACTCACTCGTGCTCTGTGAGTTTTACTTAGCCTCCCAAGAGTGAACCCAGAGCAGCTCTTCTCACTATGCTCCACAGTAAGAGAAAATACATGAACTTTACCTCACTATCTGAGCCACACTAATCCAGCTGACTTGTGACCCCCCCCTCCACCCTCCTCACCAAAACAAACATGGAATAATTATCCCCAAGAATTATCAACTTTGGCCAAAAACAGGAACCCTGAAGCCCAGAATCCAAGTCCTTTGCCTAAAGACTTTAATTAGCTGAAACATCTCAGAATACAGAGAAAGAGGACAAGGACACAGGATTTGAATCTGGGTGCTGCCACATCAGCTGGGACATCCCCAAGGAAACCACAACTTCACCGAGGTTCACTGTGCTCATGTGTAGGATGCAAAGGCTGGTGCCTGCCTACCAGGGCTTCTGGGAGGGAAAAAATAAGGAACCGTCTAAGAGAAGGCTGGGAAAACTGCATAGACTTAGGGGGAAAAAGAAAAACAACTATTGACAAGCCTCTCCTGCCTTTCTCTGGCTCACTACTGCCTTCCGAAGGACCAGTGCCTTCCTAATAAACCCAGTTTTGCGTCAATGACACAGACCTTTAATCTTTGCCTTTTGGCACTGGAATTTCAAATCAAACTTCACAAAAGAAAATCCTCACAGACTTTCTCCATAATCAGTCATGCCTCAACCCCTGTAATCTGTCTTCCGTTCTCAGAAATGTAATGAAGCTGTAGCCTTGAAGTTCATCTAGGAGTTCAGTTTGCCAAGTCTAAGAACTTCTTTCCTTGTCAGTCGACTGGTCACTTGTTGCTCTCGATCATTTTTCTTTCTCCACTCCTGAGACATAGCAACAGTGTGGTTTTTCTCTTACCTCTCAGTCTTCCCTCCCAGGACTCTTTGCGTTTCTATCTCCTTCTGTCTCCTAATGGCTGCTGTCCCTAGCGTCCTGCCCTCCATTGTGCTTTTTGGCTTCTGACTCTTGCCTCATGGACTCATCCACCATCATGACTTCAGCGACCACTTTCTGAGCAAATGACCCCCATTTGTAGCTTCAGTCCCCATCTCCCTACAGGCTTGCTGGATCTTCCCACACGATGAAAGCTTGACCATGTCATGTCTGCAACAAAATTCATTATATCTCCCCCAAACTGACTCTTCTTTCTGCTTTTTCTCTCCCTCACCCCCCTTATGTGCTTAATCACCTAATCCTGGTAGTCCTTCCCTCAAAATACCTTGTCCAAGCCCCCGTCACCATGGAGAGTGATGACAATCGTCTTCTTTCCATCTTGCATGACTAGGGGGCTCTCCTTTTTGACACAAGGGGGCAAGTTTGGATTTGTGGTTTAATTACACAAGAGCATTTAAATGTATGAAAATTGTTTCTAGGCAACAAATTTCTGCTAAGCATTTTTAATACATTGTCTTAGGAGGAAGGTTTGAGTTGATCATTCTCACTTGGCAGTAAAAAGATATAGTAAAAGATTACATAATAGGTGTTTCTCAGATCAACAGACTGGGGGTGATATGATTCTCCCCCAGATATTAGTGGAACAGGTTTCCCAATTTTGTAAACCTCTGCTCAATCCGAACTGACCCATGCCTCAGAGGGTCCACACATCCAGGTCCTAAAGATGAGGTCTATTTAACTCCTAAGTGTATAGGGACACTGTACTTCCCCAAAAGTCCATGCCCAGCCCCCTACCCTACCCCCCACACCCCTATATTCCTGTCTAATGAACATGCCAACCCCAGCGAAGCTTTTCTTTTTTCCTGCCATATACAAACTGCTGGTCATCTCTGCTTCATTGACAGTCCACCTTCCAGCTGTTCTGCCACCAAACCTCTGCTTTCTGCTCCAGTGAAAGGAAATATGCCTGTAGCTCCACTCAGGAACAAGAACTTAGGAGACCCCCAAAGAGTACATGAGGTTTTGATACAAAATACTATGTCCAATAGATGAGGTAAAGCCACCTCTATGTCCCCCACCCCTGACTCTCAGGATGCCACCTCATTCTTCCTGAGAAGTCCAGACCCCCCACCACCACACTGCCTGAACAGGGGAGAAGCTTCTAACAGCCATGTTATCTGGCCCTGTGCACCCTGCTTCACTTCTCTTGAAGGGGATGATTTGGACCCCCAAATCCACTCCAATACTCTACCCTCTCTGTTGCTCTCTTCTCTCCTTCCAGCAGCTTCTCTGTTCCCCCCAGAAGGTCTTTCCAAAGCTCAAAGGACAAATTGAGCCCCGTGACATTGACCGTCTCTTTCAGAGTCTCTCATGATAATTACCCTTCACCTAAACTTAAACAAAAAATCATGGCAAAAGATGTCACAGTACTCCATTCACTCCCAGGAGCTGACTCCGTTGAATTAACCGAACATGCCTGTCTCTCTGTGATGTATATTCTTAGACTGTTGGTCCATCATAGTCAACAACTTTGTACTAGCTTTTTATTAAAAATTACAGGCATAGCTTCCCAGAAGACCAACAGCAACACTGAGACATAATGTACTGGCGGCCGCATAGAAGGGCACATAGGGAAGGAAAACAAGAGGCCTACAGATAGACTTGCCCCCACTTCAAGAAAAGTCTGAGTCGAAACAGACCATCACAGGAGTGTTCGCTAGGGCACTGACAGGACCAACCTCCTTCTATGCTAATTCACAGAGATGTTTATGCCTCCATCACCGTTTAAAACATTTCTTAATTTCTTTGGGCTTTGAGGTCTACAACATTGTTTTCAGTTTACATTTTCCACCTGGTGTATAGCCCACACACTCAAAAGGGCAGAGAAATTCCATTTTATGTGAGGCAGAAAGGTCTTTCAGAGCCACTCCTAAGAGTCAGTGGAAAAATTTCTTCTCTCGTCCTCTCTCATCTTCTCCCCATCGCTCCCCACACAGCCTTTAGTACCCACTCACTGGTATAGAATCCTCCTAGCAGCTCTTCATCCTTAAATATTATTAAATGGGGTTTGTACAAAATTAAAAGTGAAATATCATGAGAGGAAGTACACGTTAAGTCTCACCAGTCATTTGCATTTTGATGAAAAGCTTAGTTGATTTTATCTCTTTTCCACTTCCCTCAGAGCAAATTTTAAGAAAGGAAGAAGAACAAATGGGTTGTGGACACTGAGGACCTAATAAGGCCATGGAAAAACCTAGAGTCCAGTTGCCTATATCACAGTCTGGCTAAAAGCAGGGTCACGGGTATTTCTCTTTACAGTTCTGTCATATCCCCTCAGTCCCATGTGGTATCCAAGGGATAAAAAGCCCAGCACCTCCATCGCTATCTAAGAAATGAGAAGAAAAAAGAATAAATGAGTTGCAAGTGGGAAGATAACACATGCCAAAGAGATCAAGCCAATGGTTTGAGGTGAGAAGCTATTCCTTGTGTTTGGCCTTATTTTATTATTAGTCAATAATCAATGCAAGTTCATGTCTTTAGTTGATCTTTGTATTAAGCGTTATAGGAACCAACTGATACACAGCAAAATGTAGTGATTTCTGGAGTAAGACGGGGAAGGAAGAAGGAACCCTGTGGCCATCATCTTGGGACCTTGAGTTTGATTTTCAATGTGAACTTGAACCAGAAATCACTGACATATGAATGGAAAAACAACCCCCCTTTCAAGACTGCAAACCGTTTTCAGTGTCATATGCAAGGAGATTTAAAGGACCAATCAGGACCAGATACATAATTTGTAGAGCCCAGAGCAAAATAAAAATGTAGGACCCTTGTTTATAAAGTCATAAGAAATCCAAAATGATGACAGCAGCGCATTCGAACAAACATCCCTTCTGAGCATGGGACCCTAAGAAGCTACACAGGTTGAAGGCCCATGAAACTGGGCATGGGGCCATTTAATCATTCCAATGTGGACAACTTCTAATGTGGACATAGTTGAGGCCTGACTCCAAGGAGCTGAAGTGCTCCATGGAAGAATATGACTTTATGAAGGCAGGAATGTGGGCTCTTTGGTTACCACCATATTGCCAGAGCATAGAGCAGGTGTTCGATCAATATTTGTTGGGGAGCAAATGAGCAAATGAGCATGAAATGCTTCGTACGCAACAGGTAGCTGCATCATTGCAGACTTTACTTATGTTTGCTTCCAGGTTTTCTGTGTAGGAAACTGAACTGAAAATGCAAGTAAACCATTGCCTGTGCTTACAGAAACATGAATATTCCATTTACTCAAGAAAACCAAGGAGTTGTTTCCATCAAGGTGTTTGAGAAAATCTGAGCCCAGATGGTGCCTGGGGTTGAGAGGACCGAGTGTGGCCCCAGTTGGGAGCAAGTCTTTCTTGTCAGTAATGAAAGGAGAGCAGAGCCATTCATTCACCTCAACTATTGGAAGCACTGGGACCATGTCTTGGAGTATTAGCCATATACCTATGTGTTTAAGACCAAGGGCACCGAAATCAGACTAGCTTCATTATTCGCTGCTCCTGAACCTTGAACAAGTTATTGAGCCTTTCCATGCCTCCATTTCCTCTTCTATAAAAGGGAGGGATAATATAGTATCTACCTCACCAGACTGTTTAGAGGCTCAAATGAATTTTAAGTGCCAAGCCCTTAGAATAGTGTCTAGAACATAGTAAGTGCTATATAAATATTTGCTGCTTCTTATAACACTCTTTGAAAGACACCGTGGTCTGAGGCAATCATGAGGCACCTTTAAGGACCTTCCTGGACAGTGAACGATGATGGGAATGGGAACAGAAGAGGAGGAACAGGCTCAATGCTGCCAACAAGCAAGTATGGGAGCACTTTTGTTCCCCCAGCCCTTACCTTAGCATATTGCTAGAAACTCCAGGGAAGAAGAGTTCTTTACTTCATGGGTGAGGGAAGGGAGAGGCAGACAATAAGCATGGAAAATTCAGGACACCAGTGCTATCGTGTGATTTGACTTGTAAGTTTAGGCTGGAAGAAGAAGTGCACAGTGGGAGTCTACACACCTAGATGGTTATGAGCAAGGGTCCTGGGGTCAGACTGTCTGGGTCCAAGCCCTGGCTCACCTGTGGGTTCAAAACTAATTTAGTAGTATAACTAGAACCCAACCCTTGGGACATCTGGGTGGCTCAGTCAGTTACACATCTTCCTTTGGCTCAGGTCATGATCTCAGGGTCCTGGGATCAAGTCCCTGCATTGGGCTCCTTGCTCAGTGGAGAGCCTGCTGCTTCTTCTGCCTGCTGTTTGTATTCTCTCTCTCTCTCTCTCTCTCTCTCTCTCTGATAAATAAATAAATCTTCAAAAACAAACAAAAAGAACCCAACCCTGAGTGATAAGCCTTCCTCTACAAGAGAAACCTAGAACGGAATTGGTGTTCTAAGGTTTTCCACGTTCTCACAGAAGACCAACCCTGTGTTGGGTAACTGAAAGGACTACTGGCCCAACTGGCCACTATGTGTGAAGCAAGAGAAGTCTTCATTTTCTGAGCTCGCAAAGCTCAGGCTGGACTTGACTTCCAATTCATCCCTTTGCCAGAAGCCCCTGTCAGGGTTTATTTAAGCTTAACACATATACTCAAAGCACAGTTAACCAAATCAGTTACTATTTTAGTGTAAAGAAAACAACAACTTGGAAGAAAAGCGTCATTTAATTAAAAAATAACAAAGTCCATGAATTTTACATGTATTTTTGCAACTAGTCAAGACCAAGAAGACTGAATCTGGAGGCTCTGGCCAGTCATACTTTCTTAAGATGTTTAAGATCCTAGTAGAAAACAATATATTTTATCGTTTTTAGAAGGA
This sequence comes from Mustela erminea, assembly GCF_009829155.1. Taxonomy (NCBI): domain Eukaryota; kingdom Metazoa; phylum Chordata; class Mammalia; order Carnivora; family Mustelidae; genus Mustela; species Mustela erminea. The sequence goes on along the minus strand of NC_045629.1, from coordinate 48,719,368 downwards.
AATGTTAAGAAATGCTTTGCCAAACAGAAATTGGAATTAAAAAATAGTGGTCACTTTCATCACCAATCATATATGAAGTTCAAAAGAGTGGTTAAAAAAAAAAACACAATTTTCCTATGAAATCTTTAAGTAAGGAAAAAACCCATAAAAGTAATTTGACACAGTTATACAGTAAGTTATCTCTGTGGTTTTAAAATGGAAAAAATAGATATATTAAAATATCTTCTATATGTAATTTAGATACAATTTGCAATTTAGATGCAAGTTATAATTGAGTCAGTAGTAAGAGATGTGAAATCTTTGCATTTGGAAAGTAGAACTGATTTAGGATTTTCACAAGTACCACCAATTATATATATTTTCCTGATATATTCTCCAGATTCCTGTCAAGAGTCTTCCCAAGACCGAGGATTTCTTTGCCTGCAGCATGGAGAGACGAGTGCTGGACTGGATCAACATACAGGGGTTTAGAACACATTCAGCCACCAACCAGCTGGCCCTGCTGGAATGATCTTCCTCTCATTCTCCTCCAGCCAAATCCTGTTCCTCTTTCAAGACTCAGCCCAAATCCCAGCTCCTCCCGGAAACCTTCATGGACTCCCCCAGAGAGTCTCTGGATTCTCACGCATTTTGCTGTATGTCTTTTATAGTTTTTTAGCTGTTTCATAATTTTGTTTTCCTAGCACCTAGTACAATACTTGACTAGGTAAATGATTAAATTAATGAACGAGCAGTGCTCCTAGGCAGTTCATATACTCTCTTTGGTACTGGTTTTCTTCATCTATAAAAGGAAGACATCAGGCTATTTCTCAAGGTCCCATCTGGTTCGAATGTTCCTTGAATATATCTTCAGTTACCAATATTCTGCCCAGGCCTTTTCCAGGGGTAGAGCAGACAGGGTTCTGTCATATCCCCTTTGTACCCTCTATTCATCTGATTCCCCTCACATATCCTGGCTATATCTTTTCCACAAGCCCTTGCACTCAACTAATAGTCAATAGTATCAGGGTTAAGACACAGGGCCTGGAGACAGACTGAAATCAAACATTGGCTCTAGCACTAACTAATATGACTTTGAGAATGTTAGTTAACCTCTTGATTCCCTAATTTTAAAATAGGGATGATAATAACAATGACTTGCCTTCCTAGTATGTCTAACACAGGCTCTGACCAATCAGAATGGATCTAGGCTTAAACATCCTGCACAGATAAAATGAGCACAGGATGCCTTCCCCCAACCTTGTAGCCTTCCAGTGCTGAATCTGTTGTAGCCATTGACTGTTATTTTTGAGAAGAAATCAAATAAGGGCTTAACAAAAGATGCTCCCCCTCCCTAGGAATTTTGAATAAGGCCTTGGAGGTGGGACAATTCAGATAGTTGAAGTCCAGTCCCAAGAAGGCTCACCTTAAGAAGGTTTCCAAGCTTCGTTGATTTCACTTTGGCAATGAATGGCCAAGCTTTGGAACCTACTCCTCCTAGTTTGTGAACAGAATATATGTCTACTTATTATCAGAAAATAATATTAACATGGTTTCTCAAGATTTATAATTCTCCGATCATATGTGTAACTTAAGAAACTGTTACTTTTAATAAAATATTTAATGTTAAAATAACACTTCATGCATTTCCCTGTAAATTACTTCATACAATTCTCACAAGCCCCAAGTGAGGTGGGTAGGGCAATATGAGCTGCCCCATTCAAAGAGTAATCACAAATTTGTCGTATCTGGGAGCATCTAACACATACAATTTGGGGCAATTCTTCAGAAACTTGTCTAAATACTGATGAGCTGGTAGTATTCTCTGGGAAAGTAGGAGAGTAACTCAGATTTTCTTAATCAATTTCCTGGAATCTAATTGGAAATCTTGGATGATGTAAGACTCTAAGGGTAATAGCTCATATTAAATGGATCTGTAGCTTAGAAATTGCTGCTGTCACAGATAATATATTACTTCACTTACTCCAAGAATATAAGGTAAGTGACTTTTGCAATTCACAGAGCAAAGTAGAAATAGAGGCATACCAAGCACATAGATTAGTTATAAAATATTATAGTAGAATCCCTCTGAAATATAAAGCTATTAGGAGCTCTGTAGACCATCTCTCCTATGTGGAGATGAGCAAATTACAATTTTACTTAACTTGACAGAATACGTGATGCAGAAAGAATAATCTTCACCCGGCAAATCACAATTGTAGTCCCAATCCTCTTCCACTATTCATTAAATTAATATACCCTTGACTTCTAAGAGAATGCTTAACAATAATTAAAGCTTATGGCTTATAAATGTAAGTTTGACTCTATTAATGGGTCTATAGACTAGATATTAATATATAATAGCTAAATCTTCTGTCTTCAATCCTAGACAAGTATTTGTTCACTGATCATCTCTTTTGATAAGTTCAGAGGAAAAGAATTGTGTCAACTCATCACTGAACGCAATTTCTGTGAAGCATCCTTATGCCTAAGAGCAAGTGAGGTAGGCAATCTTTGTTTATTGAACAGATTGATGGAGTAACATTTTGGAAAAATTATAGGAGTAAGCAGATGGGAAATGGGCAAAAAGCCACACGGGTAAGAAAAATCACGAGTTTTCATCATGTCACTGTGAAATACGAAGGAAAATTCTTTGGGGAACCCCATGGGTCACTTCATTCAACAACAGTGATTTATTTTCTATTGAGCAAGGGTTCTAAACTTTGGGAGTACAGGGAGTTTTATGACATATGGCTCTCAGCACCAGCTGTGACAGAAAAAAAGGCAGGGTAGGGGGGAGGCTGTTGATAGAATAATTCTGACCAAGATAATGAGATCCTTAGCTGGCTGCCTCTAATAGCCTCACAGGAAATTTTAGAATGGAAGTCAGCCAACGAGCCCATCTTCATTTGCCCTTTCCTTTGAGCTGGCACAAACAGTAGATACTTATTTATTTCTCTGAAAAATTAATTCCTTTAAAAAAAATTTAATGGAGTCCTTTCCCATGATAGTCCAGCCTATATTTCAAACTAGATAAAAGCTTCAAAATAATGTTCCATCTTGCTGGCTTGTTCCATCTCATCCTTGGCCCCATTGTGTCATCCTGTTATGTCATGACTACTGAAGGTGGAGAGACTGATCATGCGAGAGCCGCTGGAGATGGGAGTGCAGGAGGGAAAACAGCCCACGGGGAGCTCTGTCTCCACACAGAGAAGGGTCTCACACAGCAGGCGAAGGGTAAGCAATACAAGCTACAGATGCTTCCCAACTAGGAGTGCTATAGACTGAATCTTTGTGTGCCCCCCCCCCACCAAATTCCTTAGGTTAAAATCCTAACCCCCAGCATGATGATATCAGAAGGTGACTGGCACATTTGGGAAGTGAATAGGTCATGTGGCCCAGGTCCTCACGAATGGGATTAATGCCTTTATAAAAGAGGCCAAGAAAACTCCCTCACCCCTTCTGCCATATACAATTATGGGGAAAAGATAGTCTTCAGTGAGAAATCAGGCTCTCTCCAGGCACTCAATCTGCACTATGATCTTGAACTTCCAGCCTCCAGAACTTTGAGAATTAAATGTTTGTTGTTGGGCTGCCTGGGTGGCTCAGTGGGTTAAAGCCTCTGCCTTCAGCTCTAGTCATGATCCCAGGGTCCTGGAATCGAGTTCCGCATTGGGATATCTGCTCAGCGGGGAACCTGCTTCCCCCCTTCTCTCTCTGCCTGCCTCTCTGCCTACTTGTGATCTCTGTCAAATAAATAAATTGAAAAATCTTTAAATGTTTGTTGTTTATAAGCCATTCAGTTTATAGTATTTTGTGACAGCAGCCCAGTGGACTGGTGTCCAAAGGAATATGGTGTAATCAGATCTGTGCTTCAGAAAATCACTCAGGTGACAACATGGAGGACAGATTAGAAGAGAAAGACTATGGACTTTGTTATATCACTTGGAAAATTCTCTAAAAGGGCTGAGGGGAGAAATGCTGAGAACCTGAACTAAGTGGCTCTGGGGATAGAGAGGAAAAAACAGATCAGCACACTTAGTCATCAGGTCCTGTTCATTTTCTCTCTGAAATCTCTCCACCAAACTAATCAAATATCCCAGTAATGTCCTTTAGAGCATTTTGTTTTCCTGCATTAGGAGACGCAGTTCAGGATCACGAATTGTGTTTGGTTGTTATGTCTCTTTAGTCACTTTTAATCTGGAACAGCTCATCAGCTTTTCATTATCTTTCATGACACTGACATTTTTTTTTTAAGTACAGGTCAGTTCTTTTATAGACTGTTTCTTAACTTGGGTTTGTCTGATGTTTTCTCGTGATTAGATTCAGGTTATGCATTTCCAGCTGGAATACCACATAAGCAATGTCATGTCCTTCACGGGGTCACATCTGGAGGCCACATGAGGTCTGGCTGCTCCTCATTGGTTATGTTCATCTTGATCACCCGGCCTGGTTTCTCCACTGTGTAGTTACTATTTCCCCCTTTGTGGCCAGTAAGCAATGTGGGGAGATATGGTAAAACCATACAAGTGTTCTGCTCTTCAGCAAACTTTCCTCCCCAGACTGAACATTCTCTGATGATCCTTGTCCAAATCAATATTTACTAGGATGGCTACAAAGTGGTGATTCTTCCAGCACCTCCATTTTTAGCTGGACGTATTACTGTCAGAAATGAGGGGCCCCCTATCCAGTCTAGTTGTTGTGATTTTGTGACTAAATTCTCCTTGTAGCAGTCTGTGGGATTTCCAAGAAGTGTCCTTAAAGGTGAGGTGGGATGGGCAGGTGTTCATCTTCACCCCGCTTCCTGCACCTCTAGGTTGAAGGTCCATCTTCCAGGTTAGACCACTTTGGACATTGCAAATGAAATCTTCAGTTAAAGGATACCAGAGCGGAAATCTTGTATCTCTGTTGACACCATGAAGCTTCCACACCAGCGTTAGGCTGTCTACATTCGGACTTGCACCTTGTTGAAGCCAGTGTTTTGGGGTTCTCTGTTACAGATGAACAAAAATTTCTGGCTAGATACATACATAGTAGTTGAATCCTTGAGAAAGCATGGGCAGTTTTTTTAAGAAGAACATGGTGTAAGAAGAGAGAAGACTCTAGGGGCACTTGGGTGGCTCAGCTAAGTGTTTTACTCTTGATCTCAGCTTGGATCTTGATCCCAAGATCCTGAGTTCAGGCCCCATGTGGAACTTACAAGAAGAAGAAGGAGGAGGAGGAGAGGAAGGGGAGGGGGAGGAGGAGGAAGAAGAGGGCCCTGGGGAATACTGCAAATTACTGGGTAGAAGAGTAGCAGCTGTGAATCTGAAAAATCACGCACCAGGACAGAGTAGTGCCTCCAAAATCAAGGAAAGAAAGAGTTTGTAAGGAGAATGGAATGAGCAGTTCAAATATCGTAAGAACGCCAAAGTAAGTGAAGAGCCTCCATTGAATTGGCCATAAGAAATCTTTGGTCAGGGGCACCTGGGTGGCTCAGTGGGTTAAAGCCTCTGCCTTCAGCTCAGGTCATGATCTAAGGTCCTGGGATTGAGCCCCACATCAGGCTCTCTGCTCAGCAGGGAGCCTGCTTCTCTCTCTCTCTCTCTCTCTCTCTGCCTGCTTGTGATCTCTGTCTTTCAAATAAATAAATAAAAATCTTTAAAAAAAAAAAAAAAGTCTTTGGTCACCTACCAAAAGGAATTTTACTGAAATGGAGGGGGAAAACCTAGACTGTACGAAGATGAAATATGGGCATTACAATCATTTAGTTGACTCTTCTGTAAAGCTTCCCAGAAAGGAAAAGGAATAAGATCAAGCTGTCACAAAACCTCAAACTAATATACTGAAGACAGAGGTAAATTGTCTTGATTACCCTGGTCTCCAGCAATTCATGCACACTTAGCACATAATAAGCAGTAAATAAATACTAGCTGAATGCAAACTACACAGAAAAAGTCTCTTCCTTTAGAGACCTTTGAGAGTAGGATGCATGGTGGAGGGTTCTTTTTTTTTTTTTAAGGATATATATTTTTTCAGGTTTATTATATTAGGCATACAGCCCTATGAGTTTTGACAAACATACACTGTCAGTCACTGTCAGATTCATCTTTGTTTTTGCATGTACTAGTGGTTTATTCCCCACATTCTTACCAACACTTGTTATCTCTTATCTCTTTGATGATATCCTATCTAACAGGTATGAGATAACATACTGTGGTTTTGATTTGCCTTTCTCCGATGGATAGTAAAGTTGAGCACCTTTTCACGTACCCACTGGCCATTTGTACACCCTCTTTGGAAAATCTACTATTTGGTTCCTCTGCCAGGAACCAGATTTTTAAATTTTTAAGTCTGATTGTTCGGTTTGTTTTTTATTTTGGTTTGGTTGTTGTTGTACTTATTCTTTATGTTGTTTGTTATTGAGTTGTATGAGTTCTTTATGTATACTTGTGATGTGAACCCCTTATAAGATATATGATTTGAAAATAGTTTTCCCATTCAGTAGGTTGCCTTTTCATTTTGTTTATTATTTCTTTTGTCATGCAGAAGGTTTTTAGTTTGATGTAGTCTCATTTGTTAATTTTTGCTTTTGTTGCTTGTGCAAATTTTTGTGTCCTATCCAAAAAATTGTTGCCAAAACCAACATTAAGGAGCTGGTCCCACATGTTTTCTTCTGGAAGTTTTATGGTTTCAGGTTTTGTGTTTTAGTCTTTAATCTATTCTGAGTTAATTTTTGTGTGTTGTGTAAGATAGGGGGTCCTATTTCATTCCTCTGAATGTGATTATTCAGTTTTCCCAACACCATTTATTGAAAAGACTATCCTTTCCCCATTGAGTATTTTTGACTCCCTTGTCAAGGGGACAAGCTGACTGAATATGCACAAGTTTATTTCTAGGCTCTCGGTTCTGTTCCATTGACCTATGAGGCTATTTTTCTGCCAGTACTGTTTTCATTACTACAGGTTTATAATACACTTAGAATCAGGAAGTATAATGTCTTTATACTTTATTCTTATTATTTAGCTTTATTCTTCTTTCTTGAGATCGCCTTAGCATTCAGGGTATTTTGTGGTTTCATACAAATTTTGGGATTGTTTCTAATATTTCTGTGGAAAATACCATTTGAATTTTGATAGGGATTGCATTGAATCAACAGATGGTTTTGGGTAGTATGGACATTTTAACAATATTAATTCTTCACACCCACGGACATGAGATAACTTTCCATTTATTTGTGGCTTCTTCCATTTCTGTCATCAAAGTCTTATAGTTTTCAGTGTATATATCTCCTACCTCTGTGGTTAAATTTATCTCCAAATGTTTCATTGTTTGATGCAATTGTAAATGGGATTATTTTCTTTATTTCTTTTTCAGATATTTCATTGTTAGTATAGAAGAAGTGCAACTGATTTCTGTATGTCCCTTTTGTATCCTACAACTTTACTGAATTCATTGATTAGTTATAACAGTTTTTGTGGAGTCTTTAGGATTTTCTATATATAAGATACCATCTACAAACAAGACAGTTGTACTTTTTCCTTTCTAAATTGGATACCTTTTATTTCTTTTGCTTGCGTTATTGCTCTTGTTAATACTATGTTAAATAGGAATTGTGACAAGAGTGGGCACCCTTGTCTTGTTGCTGATCTTAAAGGAAAATCCTCCCAATCTTTCACTGTTGAGTATGATGCTAGCTGTGGGCTTGTTGTATATGGCCTTTATTATGTTGAGGTATGTTCCTTCCATACCCAATCTGTTGAGAGTTTTCATTATGAAAGGTTGTTATATTTTGTCAAATGTTTTATCTGGAACTGCTGGGATGGTCATAATTTTTTCTTTCATTCTCTTGATGTGGTGGTATATCATATTTAGTGACTTGCATATGTTGAACCATCCTGGCAGTGTCTGTCCTATTCGTGCTTCTAGAAACGTACCTTAATAGGACGAAAACCTACAATCATGAAAAGGACCTCAGATATAGTTCCTACCCCTCAGGAGAGGCTGTACCTTAATTGTTTACCAAGTACATAACTTCAGTCATTTTTCAATGGTTTCCAGGAGGAAGATTTTTCAAAAATGAATAAGAAAATTGCCTGTTTTAAAGGAGCTTACAGTCTAGAAAGGAAAAAAAATTTATTATCACAATATATAGCATATTATAGGACTCAAAGTTATATATAGGAACAGTGAAGAAAACAACTGATTCCAGCTTGACATACTGTTCATCAGAAGATACAGGGTTTAAGTTGACCCTTGGCAGATGGTTGGAATCTCAACCAGGAAAAGGACATTCTAGACTAAGAAAACAGAAAGCAAATAAGTCAAGATTCAGAAGTCATAAAGTACAAGATTTATTCTTGAAACATCTCATGTTTCATGTGGCAGTGGGATAGGGTTTTAGAGATAAGGGTGTGAGGCAATAGGGCTGCCGAGGTGGTTTGGGGGGGTGCTTCTTGTGGAAAGCAGAATAAGACAGCAAGCAAGATGGATTTTTTCTGTACACACTGGGGAGCTACCGCAGGTTCTGAAGAAGCAAGTAAATAATAAGTCAGTTTTGAAAGGATTTGACTAGAGGCCAAGGGTAGAGGGAAGAGTTTGGAGACAGGGATGGGTTAGACGATTTTGCCATGGTGATACCTAAAGAGTCTGAACATCTGTATGGGCTGTGGTTCTAGGAAGGGAAAGAGGAGGATGAACACAAGAGCCACTTCACAGGGCAATGAAGGGAAAGTGTCCTGAAAATGTGATTACCATAAGATTCCTCTCTTTGCAAAATATTACCATAAACCAGTTGCAGACATAAGCCACAGAGTAACTCCTGCTGCTGGCTAGAAGACAACAGGTCAGTTTCAAAACATACTGCCATTTTTCTCTGCCTCACGGTGTTCAGAAAATTATTTGAATCATTTATTGCATTTTGTCTTTATTTTATTGTAATAGTGTAAAATATAAAATAACAGTGTTACTAATAGGAATGAGAAGCATTGGTCTTACAAACTTAAGACAACCGTGACTGTCAGAAAGAACCAAACTTCAAGTTCCCTAAATGCTTTCTAAACTTTAACTGGTTAATTTCTATTCAGTTATGATGGAAAAATACAGAATCAAGAATACGAGTAAAATGCTAGAACCACGTTATGAAAGATTATATCTAAGAAGTTCTACATATAACTATGAATATAAATTGTATGTCTCTCTATAGATAGACACATGGATATAGTTATAGATATAGATACACACAATTTATATTTATACTCTGGGATAAAATCCTTCCTTCAAACATGTATTTCTATTGTTTAGCTTTTACATATTTAATTTTAATTCACATTTCCACAAACGCATGTGTGAAAAGGAGACTTATTCGCCTCTCTTTACATTCAGAGTTTTCCAACGTTGAGGTCTTATTTAAATAACCTCTTACTTCTTCCCAAAATCTACCTTGATGAATCCTTTCGGTCTAAACAGAAAGCTAATGCTGCTGTCCTTCTATGTTTCTCTCCCACTGTCCTTCTATGTAACTCTCACTTTTCTTCTCTGTTCTGTACTGCAGCCCTCAGCCCCTCAGCTCTTTCTCTCCGTTATCCCAGCCTCGCTCTCTCTTAAAATGTTACCTAAGTGTCTAGATTATTTTTCTTCCTCAAATGAACCTAAATGCCTCCAAGCAAAGAGATTAGGAATATAGTCACACAAAGAAGGACTGATTTGAAATAAAAATAACTCGGGTGTTGGCAGGTGCCCCTCTGTTTCTCAGTATTTTATTACATGTGGGTTATTTCTCGCTCATACTCTGTAAACCATAAGAACTATTAAAATTCCTTTGCTTGGCATGGTTCTGAGAATCCTGTTATAAGCACCAAATGTGATATTGCCAAACAAAATTTAATGAATCGTGAACGCAGAGGACCTAAATTCCAATCTCATGGCTGCCCTCTGTAGAATAATAAACATAGCAAATAGCAAATCTTGCTCATTCTGGAGATGAACAATAAAGAGGAAAGCAAATCTAAATTCACAAAAAGTTAAAGAGCTGCTTTGTTATACTACCTTTGTATACCAAGAATAATTTGAATGCCAAGGCTAAGGAAGGTTTTCTAAGTTAGAAGCCCTATCTTTTTTAATATTTTATTTATTTATTTGACAGAGAGAGATCACAAGTAGGCAGAGAGAGAGGAGGAAGGAGGCTCCCTGCTGAGCAGAAAGTGGGATGTGGGGCTCCATCCCAGGACCCTGAGATCACGACCTAAGCCAAAGGCAGAGGCTTAACCCACTGAGCCAGCCAGGCACCCATTTACATACTTCAGAGATAACAAACCTTTGGGTAGTTAACAGGATCTATTTACATATAAATAGCAAATGCACTTATCTCCTTAAAAAACATTTCTTCTTTTAAGTAGACTAACATAGTAACCCCCCCAAACACAGAACCACAATCTCATCTAGGGGATTGATTTGCTCCCTTTAGATAGCACTGACAGTTACTCCTTGCAAGAATGGTTTCATTAGAGATTTACATTTTATTTTAATCTCCATAATTAGGGCTATATCCCTGACAAAGTTAGAGTTAGAAAAAGATACACTGGTATTACAGTTAAAATAGCCTATGAGAGGGTGCCTGGGTCGCTCATTCTGTTAAGCGTCTTCCTTTCTGCTAAGATCCTGATCTCAGGGTCCTCGGAAGGAGCCCCATATCTAGCTCCTTGCTCAGCAAGGAGCCTGCTTCTCCCTCTCACCAGTACTCCTGTTCTCTCTCGCTCTTTCTCTCTCTCTCCCCTCTCTCTCTCTCTCTCTCTCTCTCAAATAAATAAGATAATAAGATCTTAAAAAAAAAAAAACTAAAAAAAAAAGAATAAAATAGTATGTGTGATTTCAACTGTGAGGGACCAGTCTAACATTGTTTTAGGCTGTGGCAACCTCAATTCATCACTCTTAGTTTAGTACAAAAAATGAAGTTGTAGTTTAGTTCTATCATAAAGTGTATGGGTTTTGGAGGTAAAGAAACCATTTGAGATTATATAGAGGAGTTTATATTAAGAATTTGCAGATTTTGAAATAGTTCACTGGTACTGCCTCCCCAAAAAACCATTAGGTGTAAAGTAAAGGAAAAACAAAATGCGATGCAAACCCCACAAGATTTAGAGTATAAAAACCTTAATGTTTATCTGGCATATATATGACTTTGGACACGTCCTGTAACCTCTCTGGCGCTGTTTTCCAGCTACAGAATAATACTACAGTACTAACCTCAACATATTATTTTGAGTATTAAATTCGATCACATGTGAGAAAAATGTTTTGTAAACTATTCAATGCTTGATTAAAAATGGAAAAACACTTAATTTGCATTTTATTGCTTTTGAAATAGAACTGTTCCTGTCTTGGCCTGAGAGAAAAATTTCCTCTAACACTTGGCATCTTTTGAAAAGCTAATAATAAACTCTTCTACCAGTAGTTGACTCGTAATTATTTCATACATTTGTGAAAGGAAGGAAACACGATACAAAGTAGTGACTTTAGACAAACTGTCAAAACATCCTTACAACAGTGACAAGTTTTTGGTCAGGAAAACATTCCCGTGTAGCTGCAACGTGGAGTTTAAAACCGGTTTTTGTTTTTGTTTTTTATTTTTTAAGATTTTATTTATTTATTTGACAGAGAGACAGCAAAAGAGAGCACAAGCCTCGGAAGTGGGAGAGGGAGAACCAGGCTCCTTGCAGAGCAGGGAGCCCAATGCGGGGCTGGATCCCAGGACCCTGGAATCATGATCTGAGCCGAAGGCAGACGCTTAAGGACTGAGCCACCTGGGCCCCCCTTAAAGTGGTTTTTCACTACAACATCAACAGCAGCTCATAACTATATTGTTAAAAATGAGATATGCATTGTACTTAGTTGAATATGAACTAAAGTTTTACAAAGCTAGTGGAGTAGTAGCATCCTGAGATGTGATAAGAAAGAACTGAAGAGGGGACGCATGGGAGGCTCAACGGGTTAAGCGTCTGCCATCAGCTCAGGTCATGATTCCAGGTCCTGGGATGGAGCCCCGCAGGGGGTCTGCAATCATCATGGCAACATCAGGGCTTCCTTGCTCAGTGGGGAGCCTCCTTTCCTCTCTGCCCCTCCCCCCTGCTTAGGCTCACACTCTCTCTCCCTCTCTCTCTCTAGCAAAAATAAATAAATAAAACCTTTAAAAAAAAAAAAAGAACTGAAGAGAATTGTCTTGTCGCCCTCGATAGTTTTCATATTTGTACATGAATGAAAATCAAAATAAGTGACTATTGACTAATTCCAGATGGGGATAGGTAGTACCACCAACAATTGGTTATTGTTAGCCCGACTCTAAGCACTAACGGTGAAAAACAAGGAAGAGGAAAAGGAAATATGTAATAACAAAATAGGGCTCAGAAATTCAGAAATTTCACCCAGGTGGAAATGCCAATCATTTCTTCCCTGTCAAAATCTCTTCAGGTAGCCTGCTGCCTGTAGCCTGTGAGGGCATTCTTTCGGGAATAAGGACCCTGCCCTACTAACTGGCTCTCCCACCAGCTAACTGGACCAGGAGCAGAGACACCAGGCTCAAACTGGGTCCATTCTCGAAGACATGGAGGCAGAATTGGATATTCTTGGCAATGAAGAAGCAAAGTCATGAAGAGTCATGGCCAAAACTGGCAATATGGCAACCCGAAGTCATGCGCTAGCCAGTGTGAGGAGGGCAGAGAAACTAAAATCCTTACAGAGAAGCAGAATAACCAGTTGGCAGAGAGGAAAACGGATCAGATGTGAAACCAGGATAAGGAGAGATTAAGAAACCAAGCAGCCAGTAGGAGAGAGGGAAAGAAAGAGACAGAATGAGAGAGAATCTGTCTGACCATGCATCCTTTCTTCAGCTGGGTTCTGTAAAATGTCTTAAAATAAACCTCCTTTCCTGTACTTGTGCTGGCTTCAGTGTGTTTGGTTCCTCAGAACCGGGGGATATTTTAGTAAGACATTCACTGATTGGACTAGAGCCAAAAGTATAAAAGTAAACAAGAAAGACATCTGAACAAACTGCATTTCCAAAACGTATACTAAAGCTCATGTGAAACTAAAAGTCTTCATGCTTATTCAATTTTGTGTAACAGCTTTATTGAGATGTAATTGACATCTCTGATACTATAACATTCACCTTTCTCTAATTGCCCGTTTACTTAGAGTTTTTTTCAATTCCGTCAGGCTTCCAGATCGAGTGTCCAAGTCTACAAGTAGCCTTAATAACAAAGACAGAAAGACTAGTACATGCAGACACACTCTGGCAATGAAATGTGACAGTTGACAGCCTAGCAGCAAAGGAGAAACAGAAAAACTATAAATAGGAGAACAATAATTCCAAGGGGGAAAAAGAGAGCAATCTGGGGCCGTGTAGAGTGTTTTTCTTACGCTCTTTTAGTTCCGAGGAACAGCTCAAGTTACATCTAATATTAGGGGAAGGAGTTATAAGTAATGAAGAAAACAGGGATCTTAGCCCCACAGGGCCTCGTGGGAACGACTGAGGGCCAGATCACCAAGCCTCTGGAAGAGCAGGCTCTGTCACCGAGCCAAACCTCGGGAAGACTGAAACCAAGACACCACGAAGAATCCAAGGTTACCCCAGGACTTCAGCATCAGGAGCCTGCACATCATCACCTCGGTGATTGGTTATTTATGTGACTCAGCTGTCCCCACGGGCTGTGGCCGTCCATATCTAACTGGCTTCCTCATCCTCTTTCTGGAATGTGCAAATGGCCAGTTCTTGACCTGTTTCAACCTGCAGACACATTTTGTTTGGCCAGCATGATGCCTCCACATTGTTGAGAATTCCAGTCTTTGGGTGGGACGTGAACTTGGAAGTCTTCGGAATCTTGACGGGGACCCATTACCTTCGCCACACCCTCTTCTCTCAGCCACGGAGCCTGCTGGACTGCTGAAGGTACCTGAGTTTGTGACTCCTGCTCGCTCTCTTTTTTCCACCGCCCAGCAACCTTGTACCATTGTATCTGGTTCCTCATAACTTTTGCTTTTTCTCCCCCAGCAGCTCTCTCTCTCTATATATATGCCTTCAGCTCCCACTGCTAACTAACAGTTCCCAGTTCAAATTCCCCAAAGGGAGAATCTGGATCACGTTGCCCATTCTTGGCTAACCTTCTCCCACTGGTTCATATTGTAGAATTCTGGCCAGACTGGAGCATGTTTCCTTTAAGACAGGTGTCGTTCCGTCAGCAGCTGGGGCCAGGGGAGCTCCAAGGCCTGCACCGAACAGAGCACAGCTGTCTCGGGCCAACGCCTCAGTCGGGTCCATGAGCTGCGTAGCTAGTTACCTTGAGAAGGGACCGAGGGCAAAGGTGGCCACTGCACTTGTCTAGTGCAGTGGGTCAAAATGACATGACTCTGCAAGTTTAAAAAACAAAAACAAAAACAAAACAAAACTGAGAATCAGCCTCCCTCTAACCTCCCCCAAGTAATTACAGTCCATGATGCTAGCACGGAGTCTTCAAGAAAAGGTTAAATCATGTTCGCTTTCCTCTATTTAAAAAGCAGCAACATGCACAGTATACTTTGGAAGAATTTTCGTTGAAAACTAGAAAAGAAAAATAGTGGAAGTTATTTACTACATACTCAGATATTTGAGAAACTTTGGATATCTAAAAAAAAATCTCATTTTCCTTTGAAATAGGAATTAGTCTTAGAAAGTTGTTAAGAACAGAAGCCCTGGAAGTTTTCTAATCCTGACTCTGATACTTCCCAGCTAGCAAATCCTTGAGCAATTCAGTGCCTCCATTTCTTCATCTATAAAATGAGGGTAATAATAATACCTATCTCACAGGGTTGTCAGATTAATGAAACAATCAAAACAAAACAAAATAAAACCTTAGAACATGTACTTGGTGCATAGAGAGAGCTAAAAAGTATTATTGTTGCTTTTGTTATTATATAAATAAGCAGTCTGTGTTATGATGTCATGAGTCCAATTTTTATAATAGTTGAGAACGGCTGAGGTTTTCCTCTTTGTATGTATATATTCTCTTCTCTGTGATATTTTATTCTAGCTCGGTCACACAAATTATGTATCACACGTCCATATGAAACAAATTGCTTTGATCAGATCAGATTGCTGTATCATTAGCAATAGTGTTTTGTTTGGGGAGATCTGAGCTTATTTTAATGCCAGTGCTGGCTTGTCTGTTCATTCGCTTCCCTTCGCCTAGACTGAAAGGCAGCCCATACACGGCAATCTTCAGAGCAGGCTCCAATACAGACAGTTGTCTATTTGAAAGTAAACACCTTTGAAACACAACAAAGGCTATAGCTGATGCCAGAGCATTTATCCAAAGACAGTCTCTTTGGAGTCTCTGGCCAGGGCTAGGATGACTTCCTGCCTGGAAACAGGACAGGAAAGTGCTGGAAGGGGTGCATGCCAGAAGGGCTGGGGCCTGAAAGCATTAGGGCTCCCTTAGTGAAACCATTAAAGGCAGATAGGGAGCTTTAGAAAACAGATCAGTGCTGTCCCGCCTTTGACCCATTAAATTCTAAACCTCTGAGCAGGGCGGGGGAAGGAAGAGAGCAAACAGTTATATTTTTTAAAGCTCCCCCAATGTTTATAATAGGTGGCCAGGGTTGAGAACCCTGCCATTCGCGGGCTTCCTCTAATTTGCTTCCGCCACTGGGCGGGGCCTCCTCGGAAGAGAGGCTTCCGGGAAAGACCGGGTTGCTGGGGGGTTGGTGAAGAAGAGAGGACATTGCCCACCAAGCTGCTCCTCCTAGCAGCCGCCTCGGGACTTGGCCAGGGCTTTGCCTCTGCTCAGCACTTTGCAGAAACCAAGTGGGAAGAGAAAAGAAGATTATGATTAGCGCTGCCTGCCCTCACAGAGCTCTCAAAACAGTTGGGGATTCCCTATTAGCCCATGAGAAATGGCGGCAGAACCGTGAGGCATTACCCTGCAGCCAGGATTGAAAGGACACACTCCGAGAGTTCCACCAAGGGGGGATGGTGAAGGTGGACATGGAGGAGACGGGGCCTCCTAAGGATGTGAGAGAGAGGGGTACAAACGGAGCATGATGAAGGCGGTTGTGAGAGCAGTGCACAGAATGAGCAGGGTCACAGCAAAGGCCTGGGGTGTCCCAGTGACATATACATATATGTATGTTCCCCACCCCAATACCTTTACAGAGAGTCTTTGCACCCTACATTTTTACTCAACAATGTATCTTGGAGAAACGCCATATCAGTACCTACAAAGGCCCATTGTTCTCTTTAATGGATGGGTAATACTCAACCGCATAGAGACACCCTACATTACTTAAATGATCTATTGATGTACCTTACGTTGTTTCCAATATTATGCTCCTACCAACAAATTTGCAATGATTATCTGAGTCATAGATTATTTCATACGCATTGCGAATTATCCATAGGATAAAGTCCTAAAAGTAGAATTGTTGGGTCAAAGAATATGACTAATTTTCTGTATTGATATCTATTGTCCACTTCTCCCCCAAAGTGATCACATAAATTAATAGTCTATCAACAATGGATGAATGTCTGTTTTCCAGCATCCTCTTTTTTTTTTTTTTTAAGATTTTATTTATTTATTTGAAAGACAGAGATCACAAGTAGGCAGAGAGAGAGGAAGGGAAGAACGCTCCCTGCTGAGCAGAGAGCCGGATGCGGGGCTCGATCCCAGAACCCTGGGATCATGACCTGAGCCAAAGGCAGAGGCTTTAACCCACTGAGCCACCCAGGTGCCCCTCCAGCATCCTCTTTGACAAAGTCTATTTTTAAACATTTTGGTCTTTGTAAATCTGCAAGTGAAAAATACTATCTCATTTTCATTTTAACCTTACATATTTTATTATGAGGTTGAGTATCTGCTTGTGTTTAATACTCACTTGTCTTTCCTTCCCTAGAACTATTTGTTCATGTTTGTTGCCGTTTTTCTATTAGATTGTTAACCTATTGATTGGTATATACATTTTACATTTTATGGAAACTAGCTTCTTTTCTTCCATATGTATTTGCAACTTTTTTCTAGATTGCTATTTAACCTTTCATTTCATTTATGTGTTTCTTTTTTTGCTTTGTCGTGTTTATTTTTGCCAAGAACATGACAACTTTGAATCTTCTTTTTTAATCCTCTGTATATTGCTAAGTCTTAAAGTTTGTTCCTTTTTACTATTCCGTGATGGGAGAAAAATGAGCAGACCATTTATAAGCAAGGAAGTACAAGTGGCTAATAATAAGCACATAAAAATTTCATCCTCATAAACAACAAAAAAATACAAATTGGTTTCATTTTTTAGTCAAGCAAATTAGCAAAGATAATTAAAGTGAAACCAGCATTGCTATACTGTGTTGGCAGGAGTGCAAATTAGTTCAGTACTTTTGGAAAGCAAATTCTCAGTAAGTAGCAAGAACTTTAAATTTTTGAAAACTCTTTATTCAGTAATGGCACACCTAGAAATTTATCCTATGGCTGTACCATCAAGATAGACAAAGATTCATGTCTGAGATGTACTTCTACCCCATACTATTTTAGCAGGGGAAGAATGGAAAGCAATTCATAAGTTGTTGTCCTGCAAGTAAATCACAGTGCAGCCATACCAACGAAGGCTACACAGCTACCAAATTAAAGCTCAAAGCTATTAACAATGCAGGAAAATTCTCATACTCTTATACTAAAGATGGGATACAAGTTTGCTTAGACTGTGAGATAACAACTCCATTACAATAAATGAAAAATCAAAGAGAAATGTCAAAGCAGTGGTTACTTGTGTTTAGAGAAATTATGCATGAAAATTTTCTCCTTTTTACCCTTCTGTGATTTCTCAAATTTTATAGTGTGCATGTATCATATAGTCTGATAAAAATCAAAATCAAAAAAAGCACACATCAAAGGAATGTAAACCTATTTCTAGGATTTTTTCTTTCTCCTTGTGCTTCCATGGTGACCACAGAGGCCTTTATTTATTTATTGGTCTTTCACATTGGGATTATTGTATTACCCCATCTTGCTGCCTCTGGTCTCCCCCAATACTCTGTTAGGTTTCTGGAAAACACTGTCATTACTCAAGACCCCGCAATGTCTTCTTACTCCCTACTGCGTGATGTTACAGCACTCATAGTGCATCGGTCTTCCATAATTTGGCCCCACTCTGCTTAAATCATCCAAGTGGATTTCCTGCTGCTCTCCAGGGACATCTTGCACCCTAGAGGGGTCTTGTCACTGGGACACCCCAAGCCTTTTCCATGACTCTGCTCACTCTGTACATTGTTCTCATAACCACCTTTGTCATGCTCCCTTTGTGCCCCTCTCTCGCACATCCTTATGTGAGATCTCCATCTCCTCCATGTCCATCTTCACCCCTCACCCTTGGTGGAACTCTCAGAGTATGTATATATATGCCCAGACTTGTTTTGGATTGATATGTAAGGTACTAATAATAGTTGCCTGGGGGGAGGGTGCTGGAGAGGTGGGACAGAGGTTTTTACCTCTAGAAAACGTTCACTCTATCCTTTTGTTCCTCTTGAATTTTGTATCGTTCATCTGCAATGGGAAAATGTAACTCTTAAGCGTGTGATGACGGCTATCCTACACTGTGTGAAATCAAGGTTCAAAAGGGCAGCTGCTTGGATTCTCTCCCAGTTATGATTTGGATACAGCTGCATCAGTCAGCGCTCTCCCCTGGACTGTCAACCCAAGATGACAGGGCCTGTGTAGGTTCACCTCCCCATTGAATCACCAGCATCTAGCCCAGATGGGAGGGGCTTAATAAATACATCTCAGATGACTACCAGGGTTTTAACTTAATAGAAAAATGGGAGGAGCCACAGGGAGAAACAGATTAATGTGAAAGGAAGACTCAGAGACAAAAGCATGTAGGAGCAAAAAGAAGGTTCCTTGCAAAAATGTTGCAAGGAAATCAGACTTCAGGACTGGCCCGGAGCCAGGCTGCTCCTTCTGCATCAGCACTGAGTGGTGTTAGAGCCAGCTGGGGGAGATGCAGCTGGAGAGGCGGGCTGGGCAAGTTGCCATGGGCCCAGGACACCACGTAAAGAAGTGAGAAGAGCAGTTAGAAAGAAATGGAGAGCCCAAACATGCTGTTCAGACTATTTTGGCTTCAAGAGACGGAGATCTAAACCAAAGAGGGAGTTTATTGGCTGGAGTAACTGGAAAGTCCAGAGATTCAACAATATCATCAGGATATTCTTTCTCTTTCCCCACCTCCACACCCACTTTTCTGTGCTGGCTTCTCTCTCTTGCAGACTCTTTCCACATGCTGGTTTTCTGGCAACTCCAGCTTTACAGTGAACAAACAAGTGGTCCCAGCAGTTCCTAAGAATTCCAGCAAAAACCTTAGAATGGATTCTCACTGGACAGCTTAGGTCACATGCTCATCCCCGAATTAGTCACTGTCTGAAACATTAGTAGGCCAGGCAAAAGTCATATGATCACCCCTAGGAGTGGTGGTGGTGAATACCACTCTAATCTTATAACCCAAGAGTGAGGGGAGTAGTCAGGATGCCATTTCCAGATACAAAGATACTGAACAGGTAAAAGCAATAATAGCACTACACTCTAACCAAAAACAAAAGATATGGGGTGCCTGGGTGGCTCAGTGGGTTAAAGCCTCTGTCTTCAGCTCAGGTCATGATCCCAGGGTCCTGGGATCGAGCCCCGCATTGGGTTCTCTGCTCAGCGGGGAACCTGCTTCCCCACTTCTCTCTCTGCCTGCCTCTCTGCCTACTTGTGATCTCTGTCAAATAAATAAATAAAACCTTAAAAAAAAAAAAGATCAATTGAAGATTGTTCCTTTCTTTAAAAATAAAAATTGGAAAGGATTTTTGGAAGGAGAAAATGTTAAGATCCTAGGCAAAGCGGGGGCGGTCATGGAAGCAAACTCTGGAGAAATGGGAAGGGTTGGCATTCAGATGGAAAGACTGATGGTGGAAAGTAATTGTGCATTAGTAGAGTTAATCCAGCCCCCTTACTCCTCTTATGTGGGCCTCCTCTGCCCATGCCACATACACAAAATTGGGACCTCTTATAGGACCATTCGAATTCAACCTGAACATATTCAATAACAGATAGTTTATGATTTCAGAAATTAGTTTTATCATCTGGGTTTGCTTCTCTAAAATGTCTGTGTGTCAGTGAGCTGGATCCCAGTTCTCAGGCGTCTTCTGGATTAACAAACCTTCAGGCTACTTCTCTCATCAGATGATCCTTGACGTGTTGGATAACACATTCCTGCCCCAGTATTTTCTCTTTTGGCCAAACACAACCCGTTCTTTTGATCTTGTATCAGGTGACATGGTTTCCAGATTTTTCTAGGGCTTAATTATCTTTCTCTGGATTCATGCTGGTTTATATGCATCTGTCTTTAAAATAGGCTTAGATGTAAGCCAACAGATGAGGCCTTACCACTGCTGAGTTCAGTGGGGCTATTGCCTCCCTTTATCTGGACACTATATTTTGCTATTGCAATTGAAGATTTCATTGGCTTTTTTTTTTTTTCTTTTTAACAACCATATCACAACTCAGTCCTGTTAAGCTTGTTACCAACAAAATCCCCAGGTCTTTTTTTCTTATGAACGGTTGCCAAGTCAGGCTTTTTGTAATTATGCAAGTAGTACTTTTCTGAGCCAACAGAATGGAACTTCCTAGTTTTTTTTTTCTTTTAAATCTTTCTTTATTGTTTCTTTCAAGCTCCATCCTGTTACTTGCTCTGCCAAAGGCTCTTTCTGAGCCTTTAGAACCAGGTGGTATAAGGCCTGTAGACCTTGCTGCAAAAGAAGGAAACCCTCTGGTATTCTATTTACCCAACTGGTTTTTGGCTTATGCATGGGCCAGGACTCATGCCTATTCCTGAATAATCTGGTTTCTGTTCCTTGCTAATACCTTGGTCGTATGTTACACCACGAATAATTGGGCAGCCTTGCTAGCCCATAGCGGCTGGGCATGTGCCTACACATGTGTATCGGATGATAAGCTTTGACCCGTGGTTTCAGGTCAGTTACTGCCAACCTTTGTCCCCGCTTTAGTTTCGTGCCTGCTGTTCCAGATGAGCAGACACTGGTGCCAGTAAAGCCATTCCACCGCTCTCCCATGACCAATGAAAAGATATCAGCCAGTATAGGTCCAGAGGCATTTGGAATTGGTCATATCTGGCCTGTGCTTTACACCAGAGTTGTCGGAGCTCTAACTAATCATCATGTAGCCAAACAGTCTGATGAGCCTTTGACCCAAGTCCCAGATTCTAGATGTCCCCCACCCCACATCCTGACTGGAACTAAAGGCCTCCGTACTTCAGCTGTGTCATCTAGGATCTTGACTCCCTGAGGATTCCCTCTTCTGGTTCACAGAAGACCCTTTTCACGGGGTTATACATATGCTTTCAGAACTCAGAAGGGCCTCTCTGATCTAAGATTTGCATACCCCATTACTGCTTTAAGATGCTCCTCCCCAGAAACTTCTCCTACACATTGCCCTAGTCCCTTGGACTAGACCCTTTGCATATAGACACACTACAAAGTGAACTAAAATTCACCTTGTCATTCTGACTCAATGATTTTAACTGCTGACCTCTCCCTGATTGGATCTGGCTCCTTTGCTTCAGTTCGTCTCTGCTGTTTTTCTCTGCCCCCATGCTGCTCTCCTATTAGCTTGAGCCTGCTTCTGTACCAAGAGGTCCTAGGCGGTTGAGGCTCTGGGAAAGTGCCAATCATGATCATTAAAGAAAATGTGCAACTGGGACACTGAGGTTGTGGTCAAAAGTGGAGACTCTTCCCTGACCCAGAGAAGGAAGGTAGGTTATTCCAGGTGTAGGCCGTTATGCTAACGACCCTTGCATCCTGTCTCCCGTAATACATGCATTGGAGGCACCTGGAAAGAAGGACCAAGGTCTGAGACTCTCACTAGATAGTAAGACCCATATCTCAAATATTTGAAAGGTCTACCTTTTTGGCAGGATTTATTTCTCAGTTTTTTCCCATAAATCTCTACAAGAGCTCACTGTCAGATTGTGTCAACAGCAATAAAAATATAATATATTAGCCCTGCTTCCTCCCATATTCTGTGTCCCTGAAGAAGAAATGCTGTCTTGAAGAGCAAGGCTGAAATAAAACCATCAGCGGTGTTCCCTTCACCTTTCCAAACTTGATTCTTGTGATGCCCTTC
Source organism: Mustela erminea (assembly GCF_009829155.1). NCBI lineage: Eukaryota > Metazoa > Chordata > Mammalia > Carnivora > Mustelidae > Mustela > Mustela erminea. The sequence continues at coordinate 48,697,223 of NC_045629.1, read as the reverse complement.
TTTAGAAGCAGTATTTTAAAAAGAGGAACCAGATGTTTTCCTAAGGGGAAATTTCTGACACCTTCTCTCTAAAAAAATAAGGCACTGGAATTGAAAGATCATACACTCAGGATTTTCCAGGTTATGATCATAGTAAAGTTAACGGGTGACATCACCTACAGGAGAGAGTTTTCATGAATGGATGCAGTAAACTGTGTATGAGAAGTAATTACTAAATCTAACAAGAAATTTCTATAAGAATTCCTAGATACTGAAGTACTCTTCCTTGCCAACCCAAAATTAGGAGATCAGAAAGAGAAAATAATTGTTCTTGTTATTTGTTAGCCAAACTAAGATTGAAAAACCAAGCCTGTATGTGTGGGAATATTTTTATAGCAAAATAGAAAGTACCTGGAAGGCAATCCAAATAAAATCATCTAAAAAGAAAGGATCCTGACATATCTGCTAAGGAACTATTCATTAGAATGTTTAGATCAGATCCAAGAATGTTAATCCTCTGGCTCCTATGTTGATTATTTTGGGACAGAACACAGATTTCAAAAAGAAGAAAACATAAGATAGCATTCAAAGAAACTGCCAGTTCTATAATTTGAAGATATTAACAAACGTACTCAGCATTTCTCTCATCAAAGAAAATTTTAAAACTTTGTATTTAATGCAGACCGTCTAAAGTGTTTAAGATATTATCATTTATTTTAGAATAAAAAGTATGAAGAACCATAAGGGGTAAGGTATTGGAAGAGGGAAGGAAGGAAGGAATTCAAGAGCTCCTGTGGGAAAGTAAATAAGATTGGCTCTTCCTCTGAGACAGGAGGAAAGGTAGAGACAAAGAAGCAGAGAGAGGTGACATAGGGAAAGGGAAGATGAAGAGGCTGTTGCTTGCGAAAGACCTGATTGTTTCCAGCAAAGCAGAATGGGTGGGAAGCTTTTTTGTTTCCCTCACTAGACCATAAGATCTGTCAGGGCGGGGATTGAGTCTGTATTGTTTACTGGGAATGCCCATCGCCTAGTGTAGCAGGTGGTATATTATTGATTCTCAATTAGTATTTGTTGAATAAAATGAATGAAAGAATGTGGACATTAGGAATTTAGAAGAACAGGAAATGCTGGGAATAGCTACGTTAGAAATCAGTAAGAAATGAATAATGGGGTTAAAAATTTGAGGTTAGCTGGTATGCAAAGTTCAGAAGCAAGAATGGAAAAGCAGGCAGATTGGAAATTGGTGTGACTGAGTGGGATGAAAAAGGAGTAAGAGGGTTCAGTATGCAAGCAAAGATGATGGAAGCCAGGCTGGAAACGAGGCTCAAAGACGAAAACCTATTGGAAGCAGCAATAGACTGTCAAGGTCATGTGATTAGAAGTACTTCTGAGGGTTTTAGGCAATGAGCCCCTTTAAAAACACCAGTGTGGCATATAACTTTGTCACAGGCTAAGCAAGCTTCCAACTCAAATTTTTACTCTCGATTCTGTGACTGTTCAGACATGAACTATGTCTGATTTGTTATCTCTTGTCACCCGATATGTTTTTTTTTTAAGATTTTTATTTATTTATTTGACAGAGAGAGATCACAAGTAGACAGAGAGGCAGGCAGAGAGAGAAAGGAGGAAGCAGGCTCTCAGCGGCGCAGAGAGCCTGATGTGGGGCTCGATCCCAGGACCCTGGGATCATGACCTGAGCCGAAGGCAGAGTGTTTAACCCACTGAGCCACCCAGGTGCCCCCGATATGTTTTTTTTTTTTTTAATTTAAATTCAATTTAAGTAACATACGGTGTATTACTAGTTTCAGAGATAGAATTTAGAGATTCATCAGTTGCATAGAACACCCAGCGCTCATTCCATTAAGTGCCCTCCTTAATGTCTATCCCCTGGGTACCCCATCCCCCCACCCACCTCCTCTCAGTTATCCTGTTTCCTAGAGTTAAGAGTCTCTTGTGGTTTGTCTCCCTCTCTATCTTGTTTTATTTTTCCTTCCCGTTCCCTATGTTCATCAGTTTTGTTTCTTAAATTCCACATGAAGGAAATCATATGATATTTGTCTCTCTCTGACTTATTTCACTTAGTATAATTCACCCTAGTCCCATCCACGTATCATTGCAAATGGCAAAATTTCATTCTTTTGGATGGCCAAGGAATATCCTATTGTATATAAATGCCACATCTTCTTTAGCCATTCAGTTGTCAATGGACATCGGTCACCTGGTATGTTAATCAAATGAACAAAAAAGGGAGGTAAGAAGAAGAAAGGAAATCAAAGACATGATTTACATGTCGTGTCTGTTAAAATTATGAGCTATTCTAGTCCTTTCTGGGGTGGCAGGGAGAGCAGAGAGAAGGTCCTGAAGGTCTGGGTCACACTTCAAGAGTACAAGGTGGTGGGGAGCTGCCTGCCCACCCCGAATGTCGCACTCTGCCCCTCTACTGGGTGTGAATCTTTGCACCTAATCATGTGGTCACCGAGTTCTGCTTCTGGTACTTTTCATCTCAGCTGAAGAAGATGAAGTCTTCAGGGGAAATTGTTGACTGTGGACAGGTGTTGGAGAAATCTCCCTTGTGGGTAAAGAGTGCTGGCATCCGGCTGTGCTATGACTCCCACAGGGTCTCCCACATCACTGGCCAGGAGCTGATCATGGCAGGCACTGTCATCCTTTGCTGTGAGTTGTGGGCACTGGCACCGCACCAGGCCCACTCTATCCAGATCACAAAGATGAAGGAGACTACAGCCAGCAAGTGCCACCGAATGGCCATCAGATAGTTCCAGGACTCCCCACGATCAGGATCCTGCTGCTTCACTGGGTCCTCCATGACCAGCACAAGCCACGCTTCACCACCAAGAGGCCCAACACTTTCTTTTGGATGCAGAGCCTCCCTGTCCCCAGGTTGGCCCAAATAAACCCTGTGGGAAAACCAGGGTATTAGAAAAAAATAAAATAAAATATTTTTAAAATTATAAGCTATCCTAATTTTTTTCTGTGTGTCAAAGTGTATCAACATTTGGATATGCATATATAATACTCACAAATTCACCATCACAAACATCTGCAGATATTTCTGCAGTATTGGGGTTGATAACAAAGATTGGATAATCCGACGTTAGTTATGTTCTAACTTCTGTGCTATAGGATTGAGCCAAGATCTGGTAAATACTAGGCTTGGGGACGCAGGAGACAGGCTAGAGATTTGAAGCTGCTGGGGGCAGAAAAGTAGAACCAAATTCCTGGGTACAAGCATCTTGTCCAGAGGGTAGTTACTGAAAAGAAAGGGCATAGAGGTGACACGGTTTGACCAGAATCAGAGACCATGGAACTGGTCAGGTCAAACAGGGAAAAATTAGCAGATGCTATATAGGAAGTCAGAATCGAGAATGACTGTGTGTTTTTCTTCTTTGGAAGACCCAAAAATCAAACCCTTTGCTAAGACTCTGTAGTTTGAAGTTTTCTGTCTTTGATAGCAAACATACTTTCTTTTTTAGGATTTTCTATTTAAAAGATGAAGCTTTTGAGTTAATTTTCTTATCACCTCTTACTGAAATGTCATTTTATAAGGTTCTTTCTATTTCATTTGTTTTAAAATTTTTATGACATTATGAAAATACATATATTCATATATTCTGTTTCTCAGGCTGGAAATTCTTCACTTGTGAAAAATCAGTGCAAAGGTATATTAGAAGCCAAATTAAAACAGTGCTCATTGTTAGATCAGAGTGAGATGGGAGTGAGCTTTGGAAGAACAGAAGGAAAGGAACTTTCTCCTCCAGACTTCCTACATAAGTCTTCCAAATGTAGTATTTCAGGAGAATCCATTGTTCATTTTAAAGAAGAAAAAAAACCTCTATACTTTCTTTTCTATTGGGTCTAGAAGTCAGTAAAATACTAAGGTGGAAACAAAAGAAATACCTCTTGGTGATTGACCATCTACTTGAGTCACCCATCCTTGAATTTGATGGTGCTGCAGATTTGTACTTCTGAAAATAGAATGTCTCAAGTATTATTGCTAAGTCCTCGAATGCTTGCTCCCAAATTATTTCTCTTCTATTCAACTGAAATGCAGAGATCGTTTAAAAGAGCTCCTGTGATGTACGGAACCAGCATTGTACAAAATCTGAATTGGGCACCCTCCTCTTCTTGGTAAAAATAAATTGTAATACAATTTTAGCATGTGGGAATCTTTATTTAAACAAAACCATCTCATAATGACAGCGCTGTAGTAATTATTCAGTTTTCCCTTCATGTCCTTGAGATACATTGTTTAAAAGTTTTTATCACAGGATATAAAACCCCTAGAAACAAATTGAAATTGAATACATAACACTAACCCTGAGACTTCAGATGTTTTTCTCCCTTGCTTACTTACTCAACTATTTTAAAATCTTACTCTCTTTGATCACTGATAGGAATGTTGGCCTGGCACAGTCATTTTAGCTCCAAAGTTGTGATGGTTTTTTGTTTTTTTTTTGTTTTAAAACTCCCGAGTATGAATTTCAGCAAGGTAACAAATTCTTCCCTCAAGCCCCAAATATCAGTTGATGTATTCAAGGTACTACATGTCATCTCTTGTCCACCTTTTTACATCACACAGACTTATAATTAGTCATTTTGGATTCTGACCACATTTGCCAGGAAATAACTGTTTAAATGTGTCTTCTAACACATTTCTGATGGGATTCCCCTGGCAAAGGTAGATGGGATTTTTAAAATTGGAACCATACTAGACACAGAATTGGTTTTTTTGGTAATTGCTGATGAGTTTCCTGGCTAGCATACATGGAACTAAAGTGACAGTACTATTGAACAGAATGGATGGCCAAAAAAGGGCGGTGGCTTGCGGGGGGAGGATGGCACCTGCAAAAACAGGCTGTCCACTGCCAGCGGGGGTTAATTTGTGCTTAGTTGTCTTTCCTACTATTTTCTCTCTGCTTAAATGTTTTGTATCTTCTTACTGCTTCAGTGCTAGACTGCCAAAAATATTAAACACAATTTGAAACACTTAAATACCACTGAATCCAATATCCACTCATCTTAAAATAACACTATTGATAATAGCTCATTTTTACTGAGTGGTTACTAAGTGCCATGCAAAATATTTTTATATTACTTCATCTAATTTTCACAGAAACTCTAAAGAGTTACTTTCAGGGGCGCCTGGGTGGCTCAGTGGGTTAAAGCCTCTGCCTTCGGCTCAGTTCATGATCTCAGGGTCCTGGGATCGAGCCCCGCATCAGGCTCTCTGCTCAGCGGGGAACCTTCTTCTGCCTGTCTCTCTGCCTACTTGTGATCTTTGTCTGGCAAATAAATAAATAAAAACTTTTAAAAAAGAGTTATTTTCATTATCTTCATTTTTACAAAGATGAGGAAACAGGCATATAGGGACCTTGATTTATGAACATTCATCTCCTTGTATTAATAATTTTAGACTTTCTACTGGAATAGCTTTGAGGATCCAAATACACACATGTATTTTTTTTTTCACCCACTGAATTTTTTTTTTAATTTTTTATTTTTTATAAACATATATTTTTATCCCCAGGGGTACAGGTCTGTGAATCACCAGGTTTACACACTTCACAGCACTCACCAAAGCACATACCCTCCCCAATGTCCATAACCCCACCCCACTTCTGCCAACCCCCCTCCCCCCAGCAACCCTCTGTTTGTTTTGTAAGATTAAGACTCACTTATGGTTTGTCTCCCTCCCAATCCCATCTTGTTTCATTTATTCTTCTCCTACCCACTTAAGCCCCCATGTTGCATCACCACTTCCTCATATCAGGGAGATCATATGATAGTTGTCTTTCTCTGCTTGACTTATTTCGCTAAGCATGATACACTCTAGTTCCATCCATGTGGTCGCAAATGGCAAGATTTCATTTCTTTTGATGGCTGCATAGTATTCCATTGTGTGTATATACCACATCTTCTTTATCCATTCGTCTGTTGATGGACATCTAGGTTCTTTCCATAGTTTGGCTATTGTGGACATTGCTGCTATAAACATTCGAGTGCACATGCCCCTTCGGATCACTACGTTTGTATCTTTAGGGTAAATACCCAGTAGTGCAATTGCTGGGTCATAGGGCAGTTCTATTTTCAACATTTTGAGGAACCTCCATGCTGTTTTCCAGAGTGGTTGCACCAGCTTGCATTCCCACCAACAGTGTAGGAGGGTTCCCCTTTCTCCGCATCCTCACCAGCATCTGTCATTTCCTGACTTGTTGATTTTAGCCATTCTGACTGGTGTTAGGTGATATCTTATTGTGGTTTTGATTTGTATTTCCCTGATGCCGAGTGATATGGAGCACTTTTTCATGTGTCTGTTGGCCATCTGGACGTCTTCTTTGCAGAAATGTCTGTTCATGTCCTCTGCCCATTTCTTGATTGGATTATTTGTTCTTTGGGTGTTGAGTTTGCTAAGTTCTTTATAGATTTTGGACACTAGTCCTTTATCTGATATGTCGTTTGCAAATATCTTCTCTCATTCTGTCAGTTGTCTTTTGATTTTGTTAACCATTTCCTTTGCTGTGCAAAAGCTTTTGATCTTGATGAAATCCCAATAGTTCATTTTTGCCCTTGCTTCCCTTGCCTTTGGCGATGTTCCTAGGAAGATGTTGCTGTGGCTGAGGTCAAAGAGGTTGCTGCCTGTGTTCTCCTCAAGGATTTTGATGCATTCCTTTCTCACATTGAGGTCCTTCAACCATTTTGAGTCTATTTTTGTGTGTGGTGTAAGGAAATGGTCCAATTTCATTTTTCTGCATGTGGCTGTCCGATTTTCCCAACACCATTTATTGAAGAGGCTGTCTTTTTTCCATTGGACATTCTTTCCTGCTTTGTCGAAGATTAGTTGACCATAGAGTTGAGGGTCTATTTCTGGGCTCTCTATTCTGTTCCATTGATCTATGTGTCTGTTTTTGTGCCAGTACCATGCTGTCTTGATGATGACAGCTTTGTAATAGAGCTTGAAGTCCAGAATTGTGATGCCACCAACTTTGGCTTTCTTTTTCAATATCCCTTTGGCTATTCGAGGTCTTTTCTGGTTCCATATAATTTTAGAATTATTTGTTCCATTTCTTTGAAAAAGATGGATGGTACTTTGATAGGAATTGCATTAAATGTGTAGATTGCTTTAGGTAGCATAGACATTTTCACAATATTTATTCTTCCAATCCAGGAGCATGGAACATTTTTCCATTTCTTTGTGTCTTCCTCAATTTCTTTCATGAGTACTTTGTAGTTTTCTGAGTATAGATTCTTAGCCTCTTTGGTTAGATTTATTCCTAGGTATCTTATGGTTTGGGGTGCAACTGTAAATGGGATGGACTCCTTAATTTCTCTTTCTTCTGTCTTTTTGTTGGTGTAGAGAAATGCAACTGATTTATGTGCATTGATTTTATATCCTGACACTTTACTGAATTCCTGTACAAGTTCTAGCAGTTTTGGAGTGGAGTCTTTTGGGTTTTCCACATATAGTATCATATCATCTGCGAAGAGTGATAATTTGACTTCTTCTTTGCCGATTTGGATGCCTTTAATTTCCTTTTGTTGTCTGATTGCTGAGGCTAGGATCACCCACTGAATATTAACACTTACAGGTATAATCAGAATAAAGGACAGTCATAAGACAGGTTCTAGTATTTTTCAAGTTTTAAGAGTGCTTCAGTAATTCTGCTTCTAGGTATATACTCCAGAGAAATTCTCCCATACGTGCAAAAAGACACATATAAGGGGCACCTGGGTGGCTCAGTGGGTTAAGCCTCTGCTTTTGGCTCAGGTCATGATCCCAGGGTCCTGGGATCGAACCCCGCATCGGGCTCTCTGCTCAGCAGGGAGCCTACTTCCCCTCCTCTCTCTCTCTCTCTCTCTGCCTGCCTCTCTGCCTACTTGTGATCTCTCTGTCAAATAAATAAATAAAATCTTTAAAAACGAAAGACACATATAAGAAAACTCATTTATATGGAAGTTTAAGTAAATAAACTAGATTTCCATGTATCGACATGGGTAGATCGCAAAACAATGTTAAGTAGGAAAAAAGAAGGGAGGCTGCTGTAGAATGACACATTTGATACAATATCATTTATGTAAGAATGTTATTTAGTAAAAACTGTGTTTAGAACATAAAACAACAGAATATGTTATTGGGGAATATGCACTTAATGTCATAAAAGGATATGAACCAGAAGGGTAAAACTTTTAGGATAACAGTTACTTGGGGAGGAGAGAAATGGGACTGGGGCTGGGGAGGTCCAAAGGAGGTTTCAACTCTATAATGTTTCACTTCTTTTGCTTAAAAAAATATTACAAGTAAGAAAAATGTTAATATTTGTTCTTTCAGGTGCTACATGGGTTTGTTCCCTCACTCTCTGAAAGCTTGTATTTTAAGACATATAAATGTGTCTATTCACACTGATAAGGGGCAGAAATCACTATATTCAGTATAATCTCCATAAATATGGGGTGCAAATGTTTTGAAGCGGATTTAACTAGATGCCCAATTTATCCATTAAATAACATAGAATGTCTGGCATCAAGTCTTGTAAATTCAGTGCAATCTCCAAAATAAACTAGTTGTAAAATGTATTTCTCAGTAATTTAATTTAAGTGAATTTCTTTATGTGGTTTTATGTTATCTACAAACCACAGTCAGTCAGGCTCCCCCTCTCCCGACTCCGGCAATATTATCAAGGCCAACAGTAAAAAGAATTGTCTGGAGACTGTTACAGGCCACATACTTCTAGCCAAAGACTCCTTTTCATGGGTCATCAGTATTATCTGGACTGCACATACTCAAATCTGATTCCCTGACCTGCCCCCCTCCTCTCCCTTTCTTCGTGTCCAACAGTACAGGATTTCATTATGAAGGTAAACACTCCTGCACACTATCTAATTAGGCTATGCAGTTTCTGTAGTGAGTGTTCCTCATTGCATTATTTGGTATAAGGTTTGGGGTCATATCTAAAAATATTGCAGCTTGAAAATTAATCTAACCTTTTGTTCATTTCCTTTTGTTTGAATCTTTCCACTTTCTAGATAATGAGGTAATTTAAGAATGCTAAATCCAGCATTACTTAAAATGTTATTCATTTTGTTAATATTACATTTTGAAGTGAGGAAATAATTCGTTGTGTACATTTTAAAATAATCCCTTTCAGCTATGTAACTAACAATCAGGACCAGTTTGTTTGTGGGCCTGTGTTCAGACACATTTTGCTTATACCTGCCTTGTTTCAAAAAGAATGAGATGAGTTACAGATACATACAACACAGTACCAGAGAAATAAATCTGAAAGTGAAGAAATGGAAATAATCACTCTTGACTTAAGTACATCTTGTTCAGTCTTACATAGAGGCCAGAAGGAGGCCACATGATACAGCTCTAAACTTCCTCATACCAAGAGAAATACTGTCAGTTCCACAATTAGGTGTCCAGAAGACAAAACAAATTGGGATAATAAACAAGGGGAAAAGGGAAACACAACTATGCCAGGTGCTAAAATCAAAGAAAAATATTTTCCAGATACAGTCAGAGAGAATAAATATAGCAACAATCTTCACGGACCTTTCTTATAAATACCTTATTTACTTATTACACCGAAGTAAATTCATTAAGGAAATCTGAGAGGAGGGAGTCATGGCATGAGACTGGAGACTAGGATAGGTAGGGGGTGGTCTAGACACAATCCAAGGGCTAAAGGGCTGCAACTCTTGGTTTTGACATGAGGCTCATTACCAGGCTGATGATTTAATGTGTCTAACCCTGCACCCTTGGAGAGTGAAAGGGGTGCCATCAATATTTAAGCCTCCACAACAGGTATGAGCCAGAATTTTTCTGAGCAAACTGGGACATATGGTCATTAAGTCCTTGCTCATCACCCACTGACTTCCTGCTTCCAGGGCAACCCACCACTGTGGACCTAGTCAGCCAAACTCACCCTGTCCAACCAGCAGTAAGTCTACCAGCTCTAGTTTTAGGGGGCTCTGGGGATTTCTAGCGCAGGTGACCAACTCAGGGTAGGTTACCTCCTGAAACAAATAGGAAATGTAATTAAGAAAGACTGGAATAAGCGAAGGGTAATGGTGACCTGAGGACCCAGTCTCCACCAAGAGAAGGTTAAAGGAGATTTCACTTCTGATAATGGGTAGGAGGGAGAATGAACTAGAGTATAGGCAACTGAATGGGTCCCCTGAAGAGGAATGAGATACCCTCCTTCCAAAAGAGCCCGATGAGAGATCCTGTGGAAGAAAACTGCTTGAAGTTGGGATACTATCATAACGGCTGGAGCACTTAAGCTGTAGTTCTTAAACGTGTAATATGAACTACCCGGAGAGTTTGTTTAAAATTAGATTCCAGGACCCCAACCTCACAGATGATGGTTTGGAAATGGAACCCAAGAATCTATTCTAGGAGGTGTTCCAGGTGATGCTGACAATGATGGTTCTAGCCTGTACTTTGAGAAATACCACTCTCAAGGTGGATTAATAGCCCTTTGGGGAGTCTAATCTTCCCACAAGAAAAAGTACCTTGGGCTGACTTGGGGGAGGATATGGTGCCATTTCCCCTGTGGAAGGTGGTGAGTGAGAGATGGAGCAGGGAGAAGAGAGGCATCAGAGCAACTCCGCTTTCAGCCACGTGAAGGATTTTTCCATTGAGGAGCCTTCATTTCTCAGTTTGGAAGGGAAAAGTCCTTTCCTTTCCTTTCCGGATCCCCTATATGGTCCTAATAATCATGATCCCCTCTATGCTCAGATCCCTGAGCAGGGATGCAGATGACCCCATCCAAAAAATCCTAGCTGGATTAACTCCCACTCTAGCCAGCTTCCCTTTACATAGTAATAACCGCTGATATTTACTGATGGTTTACTACATGCCAAGCTTGAGAACTGTATCTGTTTTTATTTATTGAATCCTGAGAACAACCCAGTGGGGTAGGTACTATTTTTCCTTCCTATTTTATGACAGGTTATGTTGAGGAGGGCCACTATGTCCGCAAGGTACTGTGCACAGTGTGGTCTATGTCCTTGATATCCCTTATGGTCACGCAGGGAAAAACCCTTATGCCTTACACACTGGGCCCAACACTGTGGGGCACAGGAGCTCTCAATAATTTTCCCAAGGTCCCACAGCTAGAGCCCAAGCTCTGAGAACTCATACATGAGAAAAATGAGGGACTTGTATAAGAAGAAATGTCTATGAACCTGCCGGGTAGGGAACTGAACCAACTTGAGATCAGTACACTTATTCACACAGTGACAGGTCAAAGTGAAAATCAGGAAGTGGCACATTCCAGTGAATCAACTGTGACAACTGAAGATATCCCAAATCTTCCTGGATGAGGTCCCAAGATTGCCTCCCCAAGCCATATTAAATGATAGAGGAGAACAAAGCCCCCAAGCTCCCATTTCCGCTTGTATTTTTTTTCCCCCAGTGAAACAACCTTTAGGCCAAGCCTCTTGCCTCCGATGTCCTGTCTTACAACATTTTGTTTCTATTACCCTTTTGGCCTTTGTATTAGAATGGTTTTCTATGAGTCTGTTTCCCTGTCAAGTTTACAAGCTTCTTGAAGGCAAGAACAATGCTTTACCACATTTGCCTCTCTTAATGCCCAAGGAGGACCCCTTTGCTCTCACCCTTATGTATTTGGCTTTAAGGTAGCCACCTTCAAAATCTAGTGGGAAAGACCTACAAACACTAACGATGCACTTTACATAGAAAATTTTGGAGGTATGCACAGAGAAGATGGGTTTAACCTAGCCCGCAAGGATCACCAAAGGTCATTAGATTGAGCCAGGCAGAGAAGGGGAGAGGGAATTCTAGGCAGAGGAAGCAGCATATACAAAGAAAAGTAAATGCTCATGTGTAAGAGAGAGGGAGGAGAGAGAGGAAAAAAGAAAAAAGATTTGCAGTATTGTAAGTAGTTTAATGAGGCTGAAAATTTCACTTTGTGACACCAGTGGAGGGGGCTTATGGTTGGGGTAGAGAAAGAGTATGAACTGTAGAGCCAGACTACCTTGCCTGTGTGGTCCAAATCCAAGCTATGCCACTTACCAACTATTTAACTTTGGGCAAATTACTTACCCTCTCAAGCCTTGGATCCTAATTTGTTAATGGGATAAAAATAGTACCGATCTTGGGGTGCCTGGGTAGCTCAGTCAGCTAAGCACCTGCCTTCAGCTCAGGTCATGATCCCAGGGTCCTGACTCCCTGCTCAGCAGGGAGTCTGCTTCTCACTCTCCCACTTCCCCCGTTTGTGTGCTCTCTCTCTCTCTCTCTGTCAAATAACTAGGTAATCTTTTTTTAAAAAATAGTACCTATCTTTTGGGACTCCTACAATAATTAAATGGCTTAATACTTAAAGCACTTAGAACAGTGCCTGCCAGGTAACATGTATTCAGTAAAGAGTAGCTGCACTTTTAGTCCATTTCCTGCCTTTATTCTAAGCAAGTCTTACCAATTCTGGCTCCAACACAAATACCAAAACCATTCTTTTCTGTCTCCGCCTTAGTCTGAAGAACTATGATTTCTTTCCTGGATTCTTGAAGTAGCCTCAAAACTAATCTCCTTCTTCCACTCTTGTTCTGCCACAATCTGATCCCCAAAGCAACCAGAGTGATCCTTTCCAGAGATAAATAAGGTGTCACTCCACTTAAAAAATCTGTTATCTAGCCACACATCATACCAATCATTTAGAATTCTCTTTATCATGATCTCAGAATGTCTTAAATAACTGGCTTCCTCATACCTCTGTAACCCCATGTGGTATATTCCCTCTTACTCACTATGCTTCAGCCTCTAGCTAACTTGAACTTGGGAAGTTTGTCTTGCAAGGGCATTTGCACCTGGTGTTTCCTCTACCTTCCCCACCCCTTAACTTGTTTGCCTTCTTCTTGTCTTGTAGAACCCAGCTCAAATGTCAGAGGAGGTAGACTTTAGTTTGAGACTTTTAGTTTGAGGTAGATTTTAGTTTGAGACCTTAGTATAAACTAAGGTAATGTTCTCCCAGGTTTCTGTATGTCATGAAGGTAAATTTACTTCCTTTATTCGTTGTTTTTTTCTGCCTTTTCCAACTGTGCCACCCCACTCCCCCACACCATAAGCTCTATGAGACCGGATACAAGGGCTGTCTTTTTCATTGTTGTATTCCCAGTTTCTGGGAAACTCTAACCCCTTCCCCCTCACGCACACACACACACACATACTAAGGCACTCAATTAATATTTATTGAATTGATTCTGAATGAATTAGAAGAGAGTAGGGAAAGAAAGGAGAATGCTGCCAAAAATCAAGGCACCTGAGGCCAATTATGATCTTCCAGTAATCTGGTGAGAAATGATGAGGCCCTAGCAGTGGTTTTCAACCGTGGCTATGCATTAGAATCACGAGAGGGTTTTTTTGTTTACTGTTGGTTTTTTGTTGTTGTTTGTTTGTTTTAAATCTTGAATCCTCAGAGATTCTGACTTAATTGATGGAGGCATCCTGGGCATCAGGATTTTTTTCAAAGCTCCTCAGGGGATCCTGATGTGCAAAGTGGGAATCACTGCCCTAAAGGCAGGAGGACGGGGATATAGAAGAGAGAGTACAGGGATATTTAACAGAACTTAAGGTTGATTATGAATTGGAAGTGACTGAACCAGGGGTACTTGGGAAGAATCCTAGATTTCTGGCTTGGGCCTGGGTGAATGACAGACACAAGTTTTGAGGAAAAGAGAAATTGTGTCTTGGGCAGGCTGAGTTTGATGTACCTGTGGGAATCCAAGTGGAGATGTTCAACAGATATTTGCTGTTGTTGTTTTTAACAGATCTATGTTGCCTCAGTGAAGAGTAGGAAATCCCTCTAGTTTTCAAGAGGACAGCAGGAAAAGGAATCTCTGGAAAAGATGACAATTGTACAGAGTACAAGACCTGTTTTCACTTCGCATAGCCTCTTTCCTCAAAACCTCCTTCCAAGCCAATGTCCCATCTGTTCTGCAATGTTCAACATGTTGAAATATTCTTAAGGATTATATTATGTATGAACAAGTTCCATAAATCCATTTAACTTATACTATTTTTGTACTATTGGTACAAAGTACCCCATTTATTAAATTGTAGGCAGCTTTCAAATAAGATTTATTTTTTTTAAGATTTTATTTATTTATTTGACAGAAAGAGATCACAAGTAGGCAGAGAGAGAGAGGAGGAAGCAGGCTCCCCGCTGAGCAGAGAGCCTGATGCGGGGCTCGATCCCAGGAGCCTGGGATCATGAACTGAGCCGAAGGCAGAGGCTTTAACCCACTGAGCCACCCAGGTGCCCCTCAAGTAGGATTTAAAGGAGTACATAACAGCTTTAAAATTTCCAATAAATGAAAATAAACATACCCATAATGATTTCCTTTAAGATTTGTGGTTAAAAAACAAAACAAAAAAGCAAACAAAACAAAAACAAAAACAAAAAATCTTGGACCTAAACTGCTTAGCTTGTTTAGTTTTCTAATTGGTAAACATTTACTGGGTTACCAAAGATACGAAGTACTGTCTGGAAGACCATGGCTCCTTGGTTTGTTTCTAATTTAAATTAGACAGACGCTCTAAAACAAGGATTGATAGGATGATATATTTAGTTAAGTAACAGATGGCAAATGGACATTCTGTCCAGCTTCCATCACATTCCGTTTCTCAGTATTCCAGGGAAGAGTGACTCTAAATCTTGACATCAACTATGAAGGAATTAACCCGGTCTGCACTGAATGTTTATTCAGTTTATGTTTATTCAGTTTATTCAGTTTATGCACTGAAAAGAACTGATACTAAACCAGACGCAGGTTAAAAAATTCAAAGGGGAGGTATGACTGGCTTAAAGGATAAGAGGGGCTGGAACACATAAAGCTGGATTCAAGTAATTCAGAATGTATCAGTAAGTACTAAAGGATGAATTCTGAATACTTAAGCGACTTTGTGAAAGTAAGCGATGCGGGGTATGAGAAGAGGCGAGGGGCAGATATTCTCTGCACGCTCACACAGGGTGTTAAACGGTGGTGAAGCGCTGCTGCTAGCAGCCCCTGCGGAAGAATGGGGTCTCTTAAAACTAAGAACGAAAGGGTGGGAGAGCCGTCACCCTGGGGGAAGACAATTCCACGCGGAGGGGAGAAGAAACTCGCAGCAACATCCCGGCTTTGCCTTCCCTGGGGTTGCCAACCTAACAGGTGAACCGTGAGAACACAAAGAAACGAGTCATAAATGGTGTGCGGGATGCCAAGAGCCAGGGTCCTCAAGTCCAGCATCTACCACCACGTCCGGAGCAGCTCCGGCCACCCCACCCATCCTCGGAGGCGACACCTGCTCCACAGCCCCGCCCGCTGGGGGCGAAGTGCTGCTTGCCGAGGGGCAGAAAGGGCGGCTGACTTGACCGCGTAAGGGACGAGCGGGGCGCTGTCCGCCCAGCCGCCCGGTCGCAGGCGGGACACACCAAGACCCGCCAGGCCGAACGTGCGCGAGCGAACGACAGCGTCCCAGAGCCGCCCGCGGCGAACCCGAGGGGCGTGACGCCATGACGCACGGCACGCGGGCGGCGCGGCGGGGCGGGGCGGGGTGGGCCGGGGGCGGGAGGAAGGAGTGGGAGGAGGAGGCGGAGACAGCGGGGGCCGAAGGAGGGGGAGAATGGCAGTTGGGGCGCTGGTTCCCGGGAACAGCCGTCAAGACAGAACTGCGGAGGAGGAGTTCGGGAAAGCGGCGGTCGGGACCCCTCCTCTGCGTTCCCCCCGCCCCAGCTGAGAGGCGTCTCGGCGGGTCTGAGGAGCCCTCCTCCGTACTTCCTTCGGCTTCTGCCGCCGCCGCTGAGAGATGGGCCTCCTCTCCCGCACTCCGGCAACCGCCGCCGCTCTGAGGAGTTGAAGGTACGGTCGGCGCGGGTGGAGGTTGCGCCTGGGTGCGGGAGGACAGGGGCGGCTCCCGTTTCCGACTCCAGGCGCTCCCGCACGGCCGCTGCCCTCGCGCCCCTCCCCGGGACGGAAATGGATTCAGAAATCCCACGGGAAAGGCGCCCCCTCTCGGGCCGGGCCCCGGGGTAGGGGCCGGGGCGGGGGTCGGTCCTGGTCCTGGGGGTCAGGCCGCTGGCTGTTTTCGCTTTCACAGCCCCGACCCGGCGCTGGCGCCCCCTGGGCCGCGCAGGCTGAGCCTGAGCGTGGGATCCGCCCCGAGCTCTGCCCTCCCGGCCGGGGCAGTCTGTGGAGTCGGCGGCCAACCCAGCAGTGTTGTGACGGGCCGAGGCGGCGCTCCCCGGCAGCACTTCCCGGGCCGCCGAAGCAGCCGACACCGAGGGCGGCCGCCGCGCGGAGGCGGCGGGGGTGGAGCGCATTCCTGATGGGTGAAATCGGCTCTAACGGGACCGATTCCCGGGCCGCGCTGCAAATTCAGACCTGGGGCGAGAGCCCCCAACCCCTGCTGCAGAGGGCTCTGGGGAATGGGTGGCAGGCACCCGGGAAGATTCTTCGGGGAGAACTGCCATCCCCTTCAAAAGCAGAAATTAAACAGACGAAAAATGGTGTTGCTTTAGTTAAAGGGTGCTTTAAGAGGGGTCTACCCAGGATCGTCTCTCTTGCTAAACCCTCAGGGTGTTCCTAGCCTTCACCCAGCAAGAAATGCCACGATTTTTAATTTCGTTTTCCGTGTCATTTGGGTTTCCCTCTCTCGTTGCTCTTCCTCCCCATTGCCATTAATGGGAAAAAGAAAAAGAAGTTTAGGGTTCATTAGCCCCGCGACAAGGGCAATAAATAAGAGGGGAGAGAGGGGCGCCAAGGCTATATATGGGAGAAAAAAAAAAGGTCTTAATTTTTTCCCATTGGTCCTTAAAGGTGTAAATACGCGAACGATGCTTTATTCTGGTTAATGTTTACTATTCAGAACGTTGCAGAATGTTCTGTTGGGTTTACGTTGGAAAAGACAATGTTTCCGTGCTGCTATTTTCAAACCCAGGTGTTGACTAGAAATGCTAGTTTTAAATGTTAGTAAACAGTGGAGGCGTAAAGCAGTCTTTCCCATGGTTGCCTTAAAATGTTTGTGATCTTTTCTTTCCGTTCTACTTTTTTTTTCTTTTTGTAAGAACATGGCTGTCTTATTCATTTTTTATTATTTTAACCTAGATTCCTTGACTCTTGGTTACACGAAGTATGACGGTATGCCTTGTTTTCATTTTCAGTTTTGCCATTAACCATCTTAATAGGCAGCCTTCCACGTCTGTTTATAATTCAAGCTATTACCGTATTTGCCTTTTTATGCTTCCTTAACACCCAACTGACTGGACTGAATTAAAATGTAAATACTTCTCTCTGTGTCGAAAATGGCGATGATCTATTGTTAACTCTTATTTTCAAATGTTCTTTTCTTGCTATTTGGAATTCCATGGTAAAGATTTGGAATTAAGTCTTGGGACTTAAGTACATTATGCAACAACAACAACAGCAAAAAGTCCTTTTTCTTTGTTTAGTATTCTTTTTTATTGTATACAATATAGCAAGTTTAAATTTCATGCCTCCATGGAAACTATTTTAATGTCACCCCAACGTGTCTTTCTGAGGGGGAAAAAATTACACTTGGCAACTAATATTAAAATATTTTTTCAATATTGTTGACTTCCAGGAGGAGTCCAGTAAGATTAACTTTTTAAAAACTGCCGTGTGTTTTAAGAGTTGAAACACAACCCAAGTCTCCAGATAGTGGCTACTTAAAATATTGTTGTTTCATTTTGGGGAGGGCCTCAGTTGATCATTAGCTTAAATAAAGAACAGTCCATTTTACTATCTAACCAGTGTTGCAGTTTCTTTTTAAAATTTTCATGGCGATTTGTAGAATTTGGGGTGCCTTTTTACTTGACTAAATGAAACCATATTTTTTTCTACCTAATGTATGGAAGGTACTAGATTAGTATCTGTTTTTAAAGATACCTCAGCATCTTAGTTGCAAATAAACGTATTTCATAAATTTGAAGTAGGGAAGGTCATAAAGTAATATTTTTCCAGTTGTGAATGTAAGACCCTTGGAGCGCCCTCTCTTTAGTGAGATCAGATTGAAAGATACTATTTGTTCTCATAGGGTTATTAGATAGAATTATTTTTTTTTTAAAGATTTTATTTATTTATTTGACAGAGAGAGAGATCACAAATAGGCAGAGAGGCAGACAGAGAGAGAGATGAGGAGAAGCAGGCTCCCTGCTGAGCAGAGAGCCCCATGCGGGACTCGATCCCAGGCCCCTGGGATCATGACCTGAGCCGAAGGTAGAGGCTTAACCCACTGAGCCACCCAGGCGCCCCTAGATAGAATTAAATATAGGTAATTTGAAGGAAACTTTTTTAGCATGTGAAAGACTCTCTTGTATAGTATTATGGCAGGTTCTGATTTTAGCCTTAAACATTTAGGTTTATCACAGAAATGCTTTGGTTTGTAATCATCTCCCACTCTCCCAGCTTTGTTTTGCTTTTTTAATCTGAAGGGCACTGAGGATTGAAAAATGTAGTTTTCTGAATTTATCAAGGAGGGAGGTGGGAGGACAAATAGTTGAGATAACATGTAAAAAGACCCTGGTCTAGTGCTGGGCACAGAGTAAGGGGTGGGAGCAGATAAATTTTGTAACATTTACATCTGAATTGTCTCCTTATATTCTCTCTTCAGGTTATAAAGGAAATTTTAGGGAATTGTTACTTGTTTTCCTGATGCTACTAACAAGAGACAATCGATTGTCAAATGCAGACTGATTTTGCACTAAGCTTTATGCTCTTTTGTTTGAGGCCCATATAAAAAATAGGCCATTTGGGGTTGAAGACCAAAGAAAAGTTGAATTTGTCAACTTATATTTAATTGCTTTGTATTTGGCATGTTAGCACTAGTAGTTTAATGATTGAAAGGACCCATGATCCTGTATGAATTACTTTCATTTAAAGATTTTGATTTGACTCCTTTTTAGCAAAGTGCTAATTTGATTATTTATGGGAAATAGCTCTATTTTCCTTAGGCATTTTTTCCCCCAATGAGTGATTATTATTTTCTTTAGCTTTAAAAAAAAATGTCATAATAGTTTTTTGTTTGCTCGTAGAAGATGCATAACGTTGAAACAACTACGTATGTAACCACACCTGCATGCACAGCAATAGACCGAGGGATAGTAATTCCTTTGCTCACCACATCTGTATTTCAGATGGTGGTAGATTTAAACCAAAAAAGGCAGTGAGATCACTTTGGGTGTTTGAAACTTGGGTACTTCATTTGTTTCTCAATAGCTATCATATGTCAGTAATACTTTCTCTATTAAAGTGGGAAAAATTACCACCTTTTGATAAAGTAGGTTTGTTTTTCTTGCTTTCTTTGTAGCTGTCTATAAACTTGAGCATTTAGTTTATTAGTAATAGTTTCTTGAAAGCAATGCCATTTGCCTTAAAAACATACATATTCTTGACCTATTGATGTTACCTAGTATTTTATTTTGAAAATCATTTGCTAGATAAAATACCACTAGTTAATTCATTTTAGAAGTCCTATTTGGTAAAGTTTTCTTACGTGAACGCCTCAGTGGGACAAAACTAATGAGTTGTTTTAGCTCTCAAGTAAATTTGTGCTTTTAATTATGAAGTAAAATCCTACAGAAATCACCCAAGTTTTAAACCCAAAAGAAACTTCAAATCTCAGTCTTGGGTCCAAAAAACAGGAGTTGGCTGCCTAAAATTATGTACACTTTACATTTTCAACCTCTTTCCTTCTTTGTAGACCCCTGAAAGTATAAATAACCCTGCTGTAATATGATTAGCAGGCAGGTTGCCAGTTGAAGAGACAGTCTGGGAGAGGTGAGCCATAAAGAGGGAGCAAACTAGTTAGAGGGAGGCATCAAGAAACTGGAAGAAGCTGTTGGAATGTGATAGTATTAGGCTTCCAGATAAACATTATATAGCATGTATCACAAAAAATAGACAGCCATTAGTGTGAGTCTTTATGCTTTATATTCTGTCATTTCTAAGTCAAGTATTGGCATTTGCTCCCCCATATGGTAAAGTATTCTAAAATTAAATTATCCTTATGCATTATCACAAATGTGATAATATATGTGAAATGTGCATTAGAAGTGTAGGAGATAATTTAAAAATTATGGCAGGGACCATTCTCTTTGTTCACTGTTAAGGTCCCAGCATTTAGCATAAAGCTTGACAATAATAGATGTTGAATAAATATGTACTAACTGAATATGTGTAATGTAAGGTATCTATTTCATAACTCTCTACAGCAGGGCTGTCATTATTAATGAAGTCTAATGTGAGTCATAAGTAATTAAAGATTTTTCTATTAGCTAAATTAAAAGTAAAAAGAAGCAGATGAAACTAATTTTCGTAATATATTTTATTTAATCTAGTGTATCCAAAATATTACCATTTCAGCATATATTGAGTGACTTTACATTCTTTTATTCATACTAAGTTTTTGATCCAGTACATATTTATACTGAACAGCATACATCTAGGGGCATTTTGCATGAAATGTTTGTTCCTTTCCACAGAAGTTCTATTAAATTAGATTCATTAGATATTTAACTATAGACTCCTAGGAAATATCAACCTAAAGACCAATTTGAAAAATCACTAATCAGGAGACAGAGGGCATCTCTTAAATTAATTACAGAGATACAAAGAGTGAAATGACAAGGGTACAAACCTGGAATTGCTCTAGTTATGTTCAGGTGCATCTACTCGAATACTCATTTACTTTTTTCTTGGAATGTGGCACCAACTTGATTTGGCTGTGGAACTTATCCTAGTGACACTAGTGTTCTAATTTAACCTCTCCATTTTATAAGTGAGAGAACTATAGTGTAGAGCTACTCAGTCCAATGTATCATCACTAGACAAATGAGGCTATTTAAGTTTAAATTAGTTAACATTTAAAAAAATTTAAAATCCAGTTCCTCAGTTGTACCAGTTATGTCTCAGATACTCTGTAGCCATATGCAACTGCTGGCTACCATATTGGACAGTGCAGGTCTAGAATATTTCTCTCATTTCAGGAAGTGCTGTTGGATTGTGCTGGTCTAAAGATTTATCCACACAGCTAATGTGGTAGAGCCAGAGTTTCAAACCACTTTCTCTTATCTTCCCAGACTGAAATTTCATTAATCACCTGGTTTCTGAATGATCACATGAGTCCTTTTGTTTACAAATCTTCATTTGCTTCTTACAGATAAATTTCAAATTTTCATGGCATTCAAAACCTTCCACAAGCTAACCTTACTCTCTCGCCATTCTGGGGGGGGGGACCTCAACATTGAAGCCTGTTGATCTGTTTGGTAAATATGTTAATAAAACATCCTTAGTTTCACCCCCATGACTTTTCATAGGCCTTTTATCTCTGCCTGGAATACCCTTTTCCATTTTCCCTACTTATCTAAGGTCCTCTTCTTTCAAGGCCTGACTCCTATCTTATCTCCACAGATCATTCCAGGTTGGTGATTCTAAGTTAACTACTAAAAATTTTTCTGAGATATTATTAACAGGTTCCAGACATGAATGGGAACATAACTTTTGAGGACCACCAATCTACTACGTGGTGCCACAAGTTTTTGCTAAGGACATTAGTAAAGTATATTATGTTTATGTAAAAAGCCAAAGGATAGTCATTCGTAATAAAAATTTTGTTTTGTTTTGTTTTTTTAAATGGTATTGCTTGCCATAAGGAGACATCTGTTTGATTTGGCTATGTGTAACTGCTTACCAGGTAACCTGATTTGGATGAAAGAATTAGTTGTTGTGCTATACATAATCTATCTTGTGATGATAGGCTTTTCTAAATGGTTGTTGTATTTCCCCCTTTCACACCCACTGATCAGTCCCTAACCCTCTTTCCAAAGGACTTTATTTCACTATTTTAAGAATGCCTATTTAAGAAGTGTTGGTTATTCATATAAACAAAAACTGCAGGATAGATTAGTTTAGGCAGTATTTATGTGGATCAGAGATTTAAAATCTGGTGCTGCAGTGGACCTACTCACCTTTCCAGATTCTTCCTATTACAGTAGCATTTTGTATTGATTTATTCATTGTAACTGATTCCAGTGTGGGCAGTAACAGGACCTTCATATGCAGTAGTCTCATGGGAACTTCTTTCTTTTGTTTTTATACTTAGATTTGCTATGACAAGTTACCAATGGGGCAAAAAAATCTCTTGTCTGAGTTCAGGATTCAAAAATATACTTTAATACTAATCCAGTGAAATAGATGATAGCACATTTTCCCTTATTTGATAGGGAAAAAGAGTGAAGTACAGTCATTCTGGGAGAGTTGTAAAGCCAAGAAAAGGCTTAGATCCTGACTTTCAGTTCAACTTAGTAATTCTGGATCAGTCACATATGTGCTTCCGTATTTGGTCTCAGAAGAAGACTACCAAAAAGGCAAAGACTATACTCATTCCACTGGATTTACAAAAGAGCATACTAACATTTTAGAGAATTTGGAGATTTTTTAAAACAAAATTATCTCAGAAAAATCTAAATTATCCACTTTTAACTCTAAAGTATGCTGTATATTAAAACTATTCATTTGTAATTGGAATTTTAGTCTTTTTTTTTAAGATTTTATTTATTTATTAGAGAGAGAATGAGAGCAAGTAAGCATGAGGGGGAAGGTCAGAGGGAGAAGCAGACCCCCTGCTCAGGAGGAAGCCTGATGCAGGACTCATCCAGGGACTCAAAGTTTATGAACTGAGCTGAAGGCAGTCGCTCAACCAACAGAGCCAGCCAGACACCCTGAATTTTAGTCTTTTAGAATTAAGGGACCTTTGACATCATCTGGTTCAACTTGTAAATAAGGAAACTGAAATTCAGAAAAGTAGATAGATGTGGCTAAGATTTCAGATGAGGTTAGTATTACCCTTCTGTTAATCTGTAGCAATAAATATTTTAACCAGTTCAAAAAATTTTTGGCAACTAGGTATCTTTTTTAAAACCTATTTAAAAACCTTTGAATTTCTCTAGGCATTCCATCATGTGTGGCATTTTGAATGTTTCTGAGTACTCTGTCATGCCCAGGATTTTGCATTATGCTTTCCTATTTACCTGTTGGTTTGTCCTTCTGAACAAAGAGGGCCTGGCATGAGGCAGCCAAAATGTTTTTAATCTTTCTCTTTTTGGAAAAATGGAATGAATAAGGCTTTTGCTTTCTGCATCAGCTTTCTTTTTGTAATAGATTAAGTAAATAGTAGTTTTAATGAGTATTATTAAAACCACAAAGTACCATTCTGTTCTACATCCCAATCAAGAATAGGCTTCAGGAGGTGAATGTGGCAGGTATATGTTTGTGAAGCTGTTTAAGAACCCTCTTTGAAGAGGGTTATGGAATATGGGAATATGAGAATAGTATGCTCTGAACTTTGTTTCTTTTTCTGTGGAATTGTAGAAACTATTTAAAGGACAGAGCTCAAAATAGTATATTTGAATCATTCTTAAAAACTTGCTGGATGGGGCGCCTGGGTGGCTCAGTGGGTTAAGCCTCTGCCTTCGGCTCAGGTCATGATCTCAGAATCCTGGGATCGAGTCCCACATCGGGATCTCTGCTTGGCAGGGAGTGTGCTTCCTCCTCTCTCTCTCTCTGCCTGCTTCTCTGCCTGCTTGGTCTCTCTCTGTCAAATAAATAAATAAAATCTTAAAAAAAAAAAACTTGCTGGAAACTGTACTTGCCTATGTTAATGATCTGTTTGAATTACCCTCACCTCATACAGTTATAAATAGTTGAATCAAAATTTTTAATCCATTTTTTTAAAGATTTTATTTATTTATTTAACAGAGAGAGAGAGAGATCACAAGTAGACAGAGAGGCAGGCAGAGAGAGAGAGAGAGAAGCAGGATCCCTGCTGAGTAGAGAGCCTGATGTGGGGGCTTGATCCTAGGATCCTGGGATCATGACCTGAGCCAAAGGCAGAGGCTTTAACCCACTGAAGCACCCGAGCACCCCTAATCCATTTTTAATATTGGAAAGACCACGGGACGCCTGGGTGGCTCAGTCAGTTAAGTGTCTGCCTTTGGCTCAGGTCATGATCCGAGTCCTAGGATAGACTCCCGCATTGGGCTCCCTGCATGGGCTGCTTGCTTAGCAGGGAATTTGCTTCTCCAGCTGCCTGGTGGGCTTGTGCATGTGCGCGTTTGCGCTCTCTCTCTCTCTCTGACAAATAAATAAAATCTTTAAAATATGTGCTAGACCACTTGAGGTAGGTTTGTAGCTGTATAAACATAAGACTAAAAACATTCCTATTTGCCTTAGAGAAATTAATATACTATAATGATGTATTCCAAACTTCCACATGACTAAATTTTCTGATTCCATTAGAAAAGCCCTCTCAGAACCAGCAGTTTGTTTTATTACTAACCTTAAATATGATAATCTTTCCAACAGTTTTATCCAGTAGGTGGTTTAGTTAGACTTGTGCCATCTTCTTAAATATTTTTAATAGTTTGGCTAGTATTTGTAAAGTAGTTAAAAGTGCCATACCCTATTCTGCATTCTTTGTATATTTTATTTCGCTTAATCCTAATAATAATCTGGTGGGCTGTAGGTATTATTATTATTACTCCTATTTTGTAGTTGAAAAAACTGTATTAGTAATTTAACTCAGTGTCCCATAGCATAGTAAGTGTCAGAGGCTGAGCTTGAACCCAGACTTGTGAATCCAAAGTCCATGCCTTAGTTTCTGGATAAAAAGTTCTTGTCATTATCCCACATATGTATAATATTTAAAAATCCCTGCCCCCCCCAAGCTACTCTAAATTTTTTACCTCATTTTATTCCCCCCCACTAAGGTAGGTTAAGATAATTGTATCTGAAACAGAGAACCCCAAAATCTCACGGTGGAGCACAGTAAAACTTTATTTTTCACACAGAGAACCATGTGGATGAATCCAGTATCCACATTCCTTCCGTCTTGTGACTCAGTTGCCCCTGTGGCCTGCTTGGAGTCACCACTAGAATTACTACATTCAACAAGCCAGTGATGGAAGAGTGAGAGCTCAAAGGATATGTGAAAGGAAGATTTAGGGACCAGTCCTGGAAGGAGCATACATCATTGCATTGGTCAGGACTAGATCCATGGCTGCATGTAGCAGCAAGTGGAATGGAAAATGTGGTCCTCCTATGTGCTTGGGAGAAAAATGAAACAGGTGAGTACATAACCTCATTACTGCTACAGTTGGGTATTCCCTTTTTCACAGATGGTACAGAGAGGTGGTTACTGAACCAAAGCCACAAAACCACTTGGTAGCAATAAATAGAATCCAGATTTCCTTAGAGCTGCATATAATATGCTCATGTTTCTGAGGAGACGTTCAAATAATTGAAAGGCATTTAGATTGTATTTCTAGCACCACTGCTGATTCTTTCTTATTGGACAGCAAATATTTTACCTCTGTGTCCATTACATTTTAAAAAGAGATACTGTCATTGATTACTTTACGAGGAATGATAAAAACATTTTCCAGTGGTAATTGCCATTTTAAGTGAAGAAGATATAGTAGCATTATAATACCTTTATATACATATTAATAATCAGTTGCCCTTTTAGTTTACAATATTAATTTATTTTACAATATTAATTCATTATTTGTATAATTTTATATAAAACATGGGATAGATTATTTTAGGCCATATACATGCCTCATGTTTATTCTTCCATTATGAACCTGAGACATTTGTTTTAGGGATGAGAGTTGTTTTTTAACCTTCCCCAAAACTTTTTTTTTTTTAGCGTTCTAAGATTCATTGTTTATGTACCACACCCAGTGCTCCATGCAATATGTGCTCTCCTTAGTACCCAGATCACCCAAGCCCCCACCCCCTCCCTTCCAAAATCCTCAGCGTGTTTTTCAGTGTTCACGGTCTCTCACAGTTTGTTTCCCGTTTCCCCCAACTCACTCCTCTTCTCCTTCTCCCAATGTCCTCTGTGTTATTCCTTATGCTCCACAAGTAAGTGAAACCATAATAATTGACTCTCTCTGCTTGACTCATGTTACTCAGCATAATCTCCTCTAGTCCCATCTATATTGATGCAAAAGTTGGGTATTCATCCTTTCTGATGCCTGAGTAATATTCCATTGTGTTTATGGACCACATATTCTTTATCCACTCATCTGTTGAAGGGCATCTTGGCTCTTTCTACAGTTTGGCTATTGTGGACATTGCTGCTATGAACACTGGGGTCATATGACCCTTCTTTTCTCTACATCTGTATCTTTGGGATAAATACCCAGTACTGCAATTGCCGGGTCATAGGGTAGTTCTATTTTTAATTTCCTAAGGAATATCCACACTGTTTTCCAAAGTGACTGCACCAACTTGCATTCCCACCAACAGTGTAAGAGGGTTCCCCTTTCTCCACATCTTCTCCAATACTTGTTTATTGTCTTGTCAACAATGTCTTGTTGATTTTGGCCATTCTAACTGGTGTAAGGTGGTATCTCAACATGGTCTTGATTTGAAGCTCCCTGATGGCTAATGATGGTGAACATTTTTTCATGTGTTTGTTAGCCATTTGTGTGTCTTCTTTAGAGAAGTGTCTATTCATGTCTTCTGCCCATTTTTTGACGTGATTATCTGTTTTGTATGCATTGAGTTTGAGGAGTTCTTTATAGATCCTGGATATCAGCTCTTTGTCTGTAGTGTCATTTGTGAATATTTTCTCCCATTCCCTGGGACTGCCTCCTTGTTTCATTGACTATTTCCTTTGCTGTGCAGAAGCTTTTAATCTTGATGAAGTCCCAAAAGTTCATTCTTGCTTGTTTCCTTTGACTTTGGAGACATGTCTTGAAAGAAGTTGCTATTAACCTTCTCCAAAACTTAACTCTTTTGGAAATAACTGCAGCTTCAAACCTTAACGGGATACAAGTGCATTCTAACTGAGTTAACAGTTAGTATAGATAAGAATATCATTCTGATATGAATTATGGAGAGCAGAAAATTTACAGAAACTGATGTTAACATCTACTGGCAAATTAAATTCCAATATCTCAGTGGTAGCTGTTAACCTTTTGTTTAGACTCCTTGGGGAATCTCTTGAAAGTTATGGATTCTGTCCATAGAATGTACAGTTATGCACTATTTAGTATAACATTTTAGAGATTTCATGGATTTTTTTGAAGCTTATCCATGTATTAGCTGTTATTTTTAAGCATTTTTATTCTTCTCCAAATATGTATTGTGGTGCCTATTACATTTTTACTTTAACACACATAGTATGAAGAGATGTTTAATATTTCAGAGTTTTTATAAGAGTGTGCCTCAGTATTATTTGGGCAGCAAGAACTAGGCCCAGAACCTGCACTGCTCTGATAGCTGAATTTGGCAGCTATATTGGGGATAGATTTATTAGAGGAAAATATGGCATTTTCAAATTTGACATTGGCAAAATGAATGCCATAACTTAAAAAAAAAAAAACTTTAGACATTTAAATAATCTTTTTGAGTAACAGCAAACATTGTTATAATGAACTTTAGTAGTTTACCTTTGTTTAGAGAAAGCCATATATGAAAATCCAAGAAAATTAAATGCCTCGGACTTCTCTTAATGAGATGTTTCAGATTTACAAAAGCACCGTTTACTTTGGGCCAAAATCAGCTTATATATGGACACATATTTTTTTTTTTAGAGATTTTATTCATTTATTTGACAGAGATCACAACTAGGAGGAGAAATCAGGCAGAGAGAGAGAGGAGGAAGCAGGCTCCCCGCTGAGCAGAGAGCCAGATGCAGGGCTCGATCCCAAGGACCCTGGGACCATGACCTGCGCCGAAGGCAGAGGCTTTAACCCACCGAGCCACCCAGGCACCCTGGACACATTATTTTTAATACATCACTTCCAGTTGTGGTTCGATCAAAAGATGGCTTATGATAATTCTGGTTTTTTGTTTTTTTGTTTTTAAATTCTGGTTTTTGGTAGTCAGTTACTACATTAAAATGTACCTAGCCATGTTTAAATTTGATAGGTTGTTATTTGCAACTCTCCCTGTAGGAGATAGTATGGAAAGATAGATAGTTCTTTTCTCACTGCCTTAGGAGCCTTTATTTAACTCTAGAGGAATGGTAGAACCAAAGATATGAGTGAGGTTTTGAAGGTTTCCCCCACTATTTATTTACCAGTATGGGTTCCTGAAATTATGCACAGTGACCTAAATGAATGTTCTCTATACTATGTTGTATGGTCAAATAACCAGTGATTCCTTTTTGTATAACTTAAATTGTCAGCTATTTATGGTGTCAGAAATTCATTGTTACAATGAAAAGCAGAGTTGCTATCAGGGTATATGTAGTTTTTTAAAAGAAAGCTTTAAAATGGATTTTGATAAGTATTTATTTAGTTTATGGGACTACCATAATGTCCAAATGTAAAATCAATTTTTCTTTCAAAATTATGCATATGAAAAAAGGGCATCACTTTATTATAATGTAGATCCTGGCAAAATCACTCATATTATTGTTTGGGGAAGACATAGTCTGAAATGTCTTTGTTCAGTTTTTTAGATGCACTGGAATGAAAATTCCACAGAACAGAGGCCTTGCCTATTTCTATCTTGGTATTGTATATATACCACCTAGGAGATTATTGAAAGACTAAATGAATTAATACACAGGTTACTTCAGTAAAAAGTCAAAAAGTTTAATAAATTCAGGTATTCCTTGAAGCCATTGCAGTTGCAAGTATTATAAATACAAGAACACCTTTTAAAGATCAGTTTTTAAAAGCTGTACAGTATGCATTTATATTTTAGAGATAATGTATACTTAATGTTAGGCTAAGATTTCTTACGACAGCATCATAAACAGGTTGAACAATACTGTACCTCAGAACCTAGTTGAAGATGTACTTTGGAAAACTGCCAGATGTTTAAAAAAAAAAAAAAGTTTATATAGCTTTCCTCTTGAACAAAAGACCATGCAGCACAGGGCAGCTGGAAATCAGGTAGAAAGTCAGAATCTTACTGGTTTAAGGTGTCAAGGAATGAAGTTTGAGAGTGCCAGAATTGCTGGAAATTGATGAATTCCAGAAAGGAGGGAGTTATAGTAGGATAGCCTTAAAATCTATGACTAACCCCCACACCCCAAGACTTAGGTGACCCCTGAATTGTGAATGGAAGATACTGCTGAGCTCAATGGAAAACAACAGCTGTAAGACTGAAAATGCTGACTAGAGATATTGCAGTTATCCTCAGCAGGGGGACAGAATTTGGTTTTTGATTCCCACCAAATTAAAGGGTCTTGGTAAACATGTTCTTAAGACCCATGCTAAAAAAGTGTAAACCAGTGTAAACCAAGCATCCACAAGTCCAACTTGATTAGCCATTGATTTTAACTGCCAGGTATAATACAAATCCTCATTCTTCACGAGATCATAAGAGACTCCTAAAGTCTCTACAACATATCTTCCACAATATCCAGTTTATAATACACAGTTACTAGAATCAGGAAAATATGACTTTATGCCAACATCATCTACCCCAAATGGTAGCAGACGCTAATATTAGCAGGATTAGCAGACTTTAAAAAGCAACTGTAGTATTTTCAATGACTTAAAGGGAGAAGCATGATAATGACTGAACAGATGGGTAATGTCAGTGGAGAAGTGGAAACTATAAAAAGGAATAGACATTCTAGGACTAAAAAGTCCAATGTCTGAGATGAAAATTTCACTGAATGGATTTAACAACAGATTGGGGATGCCAGAGGTAGAATTGGTGAACTTGAAGATAAGTAAAAATTTGTCAATCTAAGGAATGCAGAAGCATTACAGAAAATAAACAGAGCCTCGATGGCCAATGGGACAGTATTAAACTGTCTAACATATGAATGGCAGAAGGAGAGATGAAACAGATCGGATAAAGGGGCACCTGGGCTCCGTGGGTTAAGCCTCTGCCTTCGGCTCAGTTCATGATCTCAGGGTCCTGGGATCTAGCTCTGCATTGGGCTCTCTGCTCTTCAGGGAGCCTGCTTCACCCTCTCCCTCTGCCTACTTGTGATCTCTCTCTCTCTCTCTCTCTTGCTCTGTCAAATAACTAAAAATAAAAATCTTAAAAAAAAAACATTGGAAGAAGTAATTGCCATCACTTACTCAGATTAAAATCAATTTCAAATCCAAGAAGTTAAGAGAATCCCAAGCAGGATAAACACAGGGAAAACCACATGTAGGCACATCTTAAGCTACTGAATATCACAGGTTGAAAGAAAATATGGAATGTAGCCAAAGGGTGGAGGGCGGGGAGACACATTAGGAACATAGGAATTAAAATATCAAAAAAGGATGACTTAACCAGGAATAATGAAGGTTAGAAGACAATGGAATGACCTGTTTAAAGTTCTAAAAGGATAAAGCTGTCAACCTGGAATTCTGAATTCAGCAAAAATATCCATAAAACATGAAGGTGAAATTGGGACATTTTTCAGATAAACAAAAGTTGAGAGAATTCGTTGCAAGGAGGCCTGCGTACCAAGAAATGCTATAGGATGCTCTTCAGACTGAAAGGAAATAACCTCAGGTGAAACTTGAATCCTCGAGAAGGAATTATTACAAAAAAAATGGTATTTGTATTGGTAAATAGATTCCATCCTCTGAGAAGATTTTGTAAGCATATGAAACAAAGAATTTACAAAGAAACAAAGAAGAGCTTGATAGATGTGACTAAATAAAAATTTTAAACACCTTCAAAGTGTTCCACAATTAAAGGGCAAATGTTAGGAAGTAAATATTGTATGTTTAAAATCAAAGAGCATTAAGGTTCCAGTGTAAAAATGGGAAAAAAAAAATCATGGTCCATTTGAACAAATAAACCATTGAAGAAATAAAGAAGATTGTTGAATTTGTTTAGTAATCAAATAAATGGAAATTGAAGTACTTTTTTGTCACTCTGAAAATGCTATTTAAAAAACATGGGATATTAGTAAGAATTCAGGATCTAAGCACCTTTCTGACTGGTGGGAGTACAGATTCGAACAAAACAGTTTGGTAGTTTATTTCAAGAGCTTATTTTAGAAGTCCATACCACCTAGATAGCAAAAATTCATACTAAGATGTAGCTTATTAAATAGGTGGGAGTTGTGGATGAGAAAGAGGTAACTGGCTAGCCATTAAGAAAACATCAAATTTTGATCTCACTTATTCCTAACATTTAAAATGAAATGAATGAAAGATTTAAGCCAGAAGATAAGCTGTAGAAGTACCAAAAGAAGCATGAGAGCATTTTAAAAATACACTCTTGGAATAAGCCAAGACTTGTCCAAGACAGGTATAGAAGCCAAAAGTCATAAAGAGAAAGATACGTGAATTTGAAATACCTGCATTGGAAAATTGCCATAAAATCAAGTATAATTAAAAAAAATTTTTTTTGACACATAAAAGCAAGTGTTTTTTACATATAAATAAGTTTTACACATGAGTAAGGAAAAGTCCAATATTGGGATATGAGCATATGGTTAGGCCATACATAGCAAGTGAAATACAAATGACTTGTAAACACGTGAGAAATACTGTAGATATCTTGCCCACCAAAGCAAATGTCTCTCTTTGTCTCCCGGTCTCACATATAATAGCAAATACATAGCCACTGAAATGAATAAGTATTTTATTCCTCATCTTCTCCCAACTTCACAACATAAGTGTATATTGCTGAAGTTTAATCGCCTGTTACGCTTTTTAATACAGAATATAACATCAAAAATAGAAAGTCTTGTTTATCTTCTTTCATGATTATTTCACTTGAATATAAGATAGCTCAGGCTTCACTAGTAACCAAAATCAGTGAGCTATAGAAACTCTGGTGGGGATCTCTGTGCCTCTTCCTCCTCACTTAAAAACAAGAAAATGACTTTATACTTAGCTGTTCTCTTCAACAGTGCTAATAAATGTTCCATGCTAATAAATGTTATTCCTTCTTTACATGCAGGTTTTTAGAGGTGTAGAACATCTGGGTGTCAGACATCTAAAAAAATTGAAATTAGAAGTTGTAGGTACTTTTTATTCTTATACTTAGTAATTAGACCATCAACACAAAATTTTTGGACTTTCTCTGTATTTTAACTTTTTCGAGAAGTAACAGAAGAAACCTAATTTTAGCTGAATAACAAGCAAAAACAGATCAAGAGTATAAATGAATTTTCTCTCGGGAAGTGATTTATTGTCTGTAAACATTTTTGCGCAGCCCTCTACTTTCCGAAATACCTTCTCATTAGTTTTAAATAATTTGGCATATGGGTAGCTATTAGATGCTATTGAAGTGCTTATGATTAGGAGATGTTTTTTAGGATAAATCCTAAATCTTTTTTTTTTTTTTTAAGATTTTATTTATTTATTTGACAAACAGATTACAAGCAGGCAGAGAGGCAGGCAGAGAGAGAAGAGGAAGCCAGCTCCCCACTGAGCAGAGAGCGAGATGCGGGGCTCGATCCCAGGACCCTGAGATCACGACCTGAGCCAAAGGCAGAGGCCCTAACCCATTGAGCCACCCAGGCGCCCCCTAAATCTATAATTCTTGAAGTGACATAGTGTCAAGATACTTAACATGTTTTATTTCTCCTGTAGCACTCTTGGGATAAAGTTTCTTATTTTTTCACAATGTAAAAAGCTGGGTATAGTAAGATTGTATCCCTTGATAAGGATGGTACATTGATAGCAAACTAGAAGTAAAGATATGGATAGAATCCTCAGTTCCTCATTTCCACTTATGTATATTTTGCATCATATTTAGCCAAAGTTTATTAGGCATCTGCTGTAAGTTACACATTGTGTTAGGCACTAGGGATACAAAGCTTGTGTTAATTTCATTTCAGCTAACATTTAGTATAATGCCAGATTCTGTTAGATACTTTCAGCACTGGTCAACCTCACTTTATTTGCCTCACATCTGTTTGAAGTGAGTGGCATCATTCATATTTTGTAGTGGAGATCACAGACACGGTATTATACTTTATATATGGATTATATAACTAAAAGTAGCTAAACCAGGTCTTGACTCCCAAATTCTCTTTTTTATATATCCAGTACTGGATTTTTTTTTTTTTTAATTTGTCCCTCCAGATCCACTCTTAACCCATTTGTGCCTTGCTCTGTGTCCCAGAGGGAGTTGACTTCTAAGAACTGCCTCATTTGGGCTCATTTGTTGGACTTAGCCAGTGTGAGGCATGGGCAGGATATTGGAGAGCCACAGAGAGAAGCTGGGTATTATTCTTCCAATTACTCTGGCACAGCTCCTCTTCAGTAATTGTTCCTCCTGCCTCTTCATTCCAAAGGGTGGCAGTGGGTTCCTGAGTGCTTTGCCATTCCTGTTTGGTTCCTTTAACCCTGCCCACACTTTCTTCAATGTGCCCTTCAGTTATCTCTTTGAAGAATGCTTTGTGTTTTGCCAGGACCTGACTGATACATACAGCTTTTCTTAAACAATGGGCTACTATTTGTATGGATTTGAACCTTTTTCCTGTTCTTGTCTATCCTGTGTTTATAAATTGAGTGTTTAAAATCTGGTATGTATTTTCATTTGAAAGAATATTTTAGGGGCACGTGGGTGGCTCAGTGGGTTAAGCCTCTGCCTTTGGCTCAGGTCGTGATCTCAGGGTCCTGGGATCCAGCTTGGCATCAGGCTCTCTGCTCAGCGGGGAGCTTGCTTCCCCCTCTCTCTGCCTGCTGCTCTGCCTACTTGTGATCTCTCTCTCTCTCTCTCAAATAAATAAAAATCTCTCAAAAATCTTTTAAAAAATGATATTTTAATTGTTGGTTAGATGCTTCAGGTGGAATGCTCGATTTCTGTAATGTTTACAAATATAAAATATAGTGTGGTTTCAAATTAGATGTATTTTATGAGTCAGTACAAAGTTACCAGCACTTTTACTAAATCTTAATTCTACGGAGTTTTGACACATATTGGTAGAAATATCTTTGTTTTTGAATATTCCTATTTCATAATCCCTCACGTATTCTCAAGAGGTAGAAAAAAGTAGGGGCACCTGTGGGGGGGGGCTCAGTCAGTTAAGCATCTGATGATTTTGGCTCAGGTCATGATCTCAGGGTTTTGAGACTGAGTCCACATGTTGGGTTCCGCATTGGGCTTTTGAAGGCTGCTTTAAGATTCTTTCTCTCCTCTCCCTCTGCTCCTCCCCAGCCCCCCCCTAAAAAGTAGAAAAAGGTAAGAATCAAGAGACCTTGACTTTAAAGGGGTATGAACCCTGAGAAGGTTAGATGAGGAGGTATGGGTCTCTGTCCTTCTCCATACCAGTCTTAGGTTCTGTTCTTCAATTGAAGTCCATTAAAAAAAAAAAAAAAGGTCAAAAGTGGGGCCCCTCTGCAATAAAACTAATTCCCCAACCATTCTTTTTAAACATTTTATTTATTTATGAGAGAGAAAGAGCAAGCACAAGTACAAGCAGGGGGAGCAGCAGGCAGAGGGAGAAGCGGGCTCTCTGCTGAGCAAGGAGCCCAATGCGGGATTCAATCCCAGGACCCTGGGATCATGACCTGAGCTGGACGCAGATGCTTAACCGGCTGAGCCACTGAGGTGTCGTGTCCCTCTCCTGCCATTTTCTTTAGGAGCATGAGTGTGTAGCAGCAATTGGTAGTCTTGGTTACTTGTTGGAGTTATCCTATAGTGAGAACAAGGGTAAGGAGAGACCTTTCTCATAGTTTAATTAACAGGTGACTAGAATTCCTTGTGACATTGGTGTAACAATAATTATGATTGTAGATACTTAGTTGAAAATGCATACTTTAGGATCTATTTGTGTTTTATTATTCTTTTCTGTTTCAGTAACTAAACTCTTCTAGTGTCTTTAATTAAAGATCTGTGCTTTTATTTTGGGTATTCCACTAAGTCAATAACCATATGGAGCCCAACTTGAGTTATCTTTTCCCCCTCACTATTTTATGTTATCAGTGCATTACAGCCTGACAAATCCTTGTGCTAGTATATCAATTTAAAGAGCTTCCAAGATTGGGGATTTTTAGCAGTTGGGGGTATTTCAGATTATGTTATTAGTACATTTACTGCCTTTCATCATCTGCTCCTGCTCTGAAGTTGTGTGAACTATTCTATTACACCATGCAAATGTTTGTTTTTATATATAATCTATTCTGTATTTAATACAGTAGACCTGATATTTCTCTTTGTAGACCTAGTATGAACTAAATGGACTATTTAAAAAAAAATAGAACAGGGGTGCCTGGGTGGCTCAGTGGGTTAAAGCCTCTGCCTTCGGGCTCAGCCCGACCCTGTATGGGGCTCTCTGCTCAGCAGGGAGCCTCCTTCCCTTCTTCTCTCTCTGCCTACTTGTGATCTCTGTCAAATAAATAAATAAATAAATAAAATCTTTAAAAAAAAAAAAGAAAGAACACATATGTGCTTAGGAAGTATGACAGTGAACTAACAGACTGATATTTTCTTCTGGTTATGAAATAGTAGCATCACTTCAGTGACATTGTGTCACTTTAAGAAATACTCATTTGGCATTTGTTCATGATGTTTCTGTTTATGACACCATCTTGGCTCTGTTGTATTAAAGAAATCACAAATATTCAAGTTCTACCTCAACCTTATTAAAAATTTAAAGATAATCAGGAAAAAAGTGGACAAAATGAAGTCATCGGAATTTTAAAAGTTGAGTACAGGGGTGCCTGGGTGGCTCAGTGGGTTAAGCCTCTGCCTTCAGCTGAGGTCATGATCTCAGGGTCCTGGATTGAGCCCCACAGCAAACTCTCTGCTCAGCAGGGAGCCTGCTTCCCCCACTCTCTCTGCCTGCCTCTCTGCCTACTTGTGATACTCTCTATCAAATAAAATCTTTTTTAAAAGAAGTTGAGTACAGTTTGGTTAGGAGGAGAGAAAGAAAGTGACATTTCAGACAGGAGGAATGGTTTGAGTGAGACATGGAGTTTAAGGATAGTTAAGATGAGCCCCATGGGACGCCTGGGTGGCTCAGTTGGTTAAGCAGCTGCCTTCGGCTCAGGTCATGATCCCAGCGTCCTGGGATCGAGTCCCACGTCGGGCTCCTTGCTCAGCGGGGAGCCTGCTTCTCCCTCTGCCTCTGTCTGCCTGTGCTCTCTCTCTCCCCCCTCTCTCTCTGATAAATAAATAAAATCTTAAAAAAAAAAAAAAAAAAGATGAGCCCCAGATGATGTATAAGATGTAATTGTCTTTTATTTTCTGAGGTAATTCTTGATATCTTGACAGTGACTAGAGAAGTTTTCATGAAGACAGCTGAAAGCAGATAATGGTACTGAGGCCGAGGTATCAGAACACCTGAATTTCCCTTAACCCTATCCTTTACTTGCAGTATTTACTCTCTGAACTTCAGTTTTCCTGTCAAATAAGTCTAATAAAACTTTTCTTTCAAGCAGTGAGGCTTGAATTAAGACACAGATAAAAAGGACTTTTAAACTCTATAATGGTATTATTATATACAACATAATTTCCATTCTTTTTCCAACCTGAAAACCAGCCATTTGTTTTAGAACTCAAGTAATATTTTTGTCTTAATGGTGTGTACATTTGAGAGGCAGAACATAATGCAGAATCATATAGTTGGTAGTTACTTCAAAAAAAATTGAGTTAAAAAAGAATAGTATTATATTAAATGATGCAAATAATAGATTTTTATTTTTCACTGGAGAATGAAGTCAGCTTTTTCTAAAAATAAGTTCCTGAATCACTGAAGTTTTTTTTTTAATGTCACACATTTTGTTATCTTTAAAAATTGGCAGAAGTTCTGTAGTGCTTTTTTATTTTCCTTCGTGGTTTAGGGTGTAGTCTTAAAAATCCCAAGTTAGCCAAAGTTCCCTTGATTGAGGCATTCGCAGTACTCTTCTATAAGTACATGCTTATAGACACTTCTATGGATTATTTCTGCAGAAAAATAGTCATTAAAGTATGTGGATCTTTAAGTAAGTCTCATCATCTCTATGCCATAGGTTAAGGGGTACTTCACCATAATCCTTTTGACTGATGATGACTAATAAACTGAGTTGTTTGTTGTTGTTGTTGTTGTTTGATTATTTATTTATGTATTTATTTGACAGAGCAAGCGTGCAAGCAGGGTTGCTGCAGAGGAGAGGGAGAAGCTGGGGCTGGATCCAAGGGGCTGGATTCCAGTACCTTGGGATCACAGCCTGAACTGAAGGCACACCCTTAACTGACTGAGCCATGCAGGTGCCCCCTGAGTTGTCGTTTTGTTTTTGTTTAGTTTTGTTTTGTTTTGAGTTGTTTTTAATAGAACTTTTTATTTTTTGTACCTGACGTAATGAAAAACAAGGAACTTTGTTTCAGAGGCAAAGCCCATAGAGTTTTGTTTTTTAAGTGAGTGTTTTAAGTCTCCTTAGTTTAGTGGTTCTTAATCAGAGTGTGCCACTAAATTATTGACCTAAATATAAAACACACAAACTCTGGACCCCATCCTTATTATTATTGGTTAGCTTTAGGGAAAAATAATTGTTACTGCTTGTGGGGTTCAGTTAGGTTTCTTTTCTTTTTTTTTTTTTTTTTTTTTTAATTTAAACTCTGATAAGAGTTTTAAACTCTGCAGGAGGCAGAAAGTCAGTATTAGATTGCACTAAACCACAGTGAGATACCTCGTCACATCAGTCAGAATGGCTAAAATTAACCAGTCAGGAAACAACAGGTGTGGGCGAGGATGCAGAGAAAAGGGAACCCTCCTACATTGTTTTTGCGAATGCAAGCTGATGCAGCCACTCTGGAAAATGGTTTGGGGGTTCCTTAAAAAGTTGAAAATAGAGCTACCCTATGACCCATCAATTGCACTGCTGGGTATTTACCCTAAAGATACAAACGTAGTGTCTGAAGGGGCATGTGCATCTGAGTGTTATAGCAGCAATGTCTGCAATAGCTGGACTGTGGAAAGAGCATACATGTCCATCAAAAGCTGAATGGATAAAGAAGATGTGGTGTGTGTATATACACAATGGAATACTATGCACCCATCAAAAATAAAATCTTGCCATTTGCAACAACATGGATGGAACTAGAGGGTATTATGCTAAGCGAAATAAGTCAATCAGAGAAAGGCAATTATCATATGATCTTTCTGATACAAGGAATTTGAGAGGCATGGAAGGAGGTCTGAGGGGAAGGGAGGGCAAAATGAAACAAAATGGGACCGGGGAGGGGAACGAACCATGAGAGACTCTTAACCTCAGGAAACAAACTGAGGGTTGCTGGAGAGGAGGAGGAGGGAGGTATAGGGTGGCTGGGTGATGGACATTGGGGAGGGTATGTGCTTTGTTGAGTGCTGAGAATTGTGTAAGACTGGTGATTCACAGACCTGTAGCCCTGAAACAAATAATACTTCTATATTAATTTTAAAAAATACTAGATTGTACTTCCCTTAGTAACTATTGTCAGTGATTTCTTAATTTTTTCCAAAAATTGTGTAAGTATATGTAAGTCTGTGTGGATATATTTTTTCCACAAATGCATTGCTCATATTATATACACTATTTTGAAGTTATTTACTTAGCATTATGTAGAGAGTGCTTTCCATATCATTGCACATAAATCGTGGCTGGTTCATTTATTTTTATCAATCCCCTGTTAGATACATAAGTTTTATTTTCAGGTTTTGTGTGGGTTTTTTTGTTTTTGTTTTTGTTTTTTTTGTCCTGTTTTGTTTGTTTCTATCAACTAGGCTACGGT
This sequence comes from Mustela erminea, assembly GCF_009829155.1. Taxonomy (NCBI): domain Eukaryota; kingdom Metazoa; phylum Chordata; class Mammalia; order Carnivora; family Mustelidae; genus Mustela; species Mustela erminea. The sequence goes on along the minus strand of NC_045629.1, from coordinate 48,658,577 downwards.
GAATTTCCTTGCACATTATCTTTGCACACCTGTGTCCTTACATTTTCTGAAGGATAAGTTTTACATGTGGGATTGCTGGTCAAAGAATACTTCCATTTTGACGTTTAATAGATAAGGCTAAATTGGTTTCCCCAAATTGTGCTGATTTGCACTCCTCCCAACAGTATATGAGTTTGTTTGTTTTGTTTTGTTTTGTTTTTAAGATTTTATTATTTATTTCACAGAGAGACAGTGAGAAAGGGAACACAAGCAGGGGGAATGGGAGAGGGAGAAGCAGGCTTCCCACTGAGCAGGGAGCCCCATGTGGGGTTTGATCCAAGGACCCTGGGATTATGACCTGAGCCGAAGGCTGACACTTAACAACTAAGCCACCCAGGTGCCCCAGTCAGTATATGAGACGTTAACAGTACATGCTTACCAACTTTTTACAACCTTTGTCAATCTAATGTGCACAAAGAGGATATCTGATGTTTGAATTTTTGCTTCTTTAGTTTTAGTTATTATTAAAAACTGTGTTCAGTCTTTCTAATTTTTATAATTCTTCAGACATCCTCCTTGTATCTTTGTTATCAGGTTTACATCTTTTTCTCATTAATGTGTAAAAGCTGTTTGTATGGTAGGGAAATTTTTTCATTGTTATACACATTTTTCTAATTTATCACTGTCTTTCTGCATTATAATATTTTTTACCATGTAGAAATATTCAGGTTTTAGTATTCAGATTTGTTTATTTTTCCTTTGAGCCATATTTGTGTATTTGCGTAATGTTTTAAGATTTCCTAAATAGGATGAACACATGTTCTAATCTGCTCACTATCCTAGTTTAAATATTAAGAGTACGTCTAAAAGCACCTGAATGGCTCAGTTGGTTGAGCATCCAACTCTTTTATTGGCTCATGTCATGATCTGAGGGTTGTGGGATCAAGCCCCACGTCTGGCTCTGTCTCTCCCTGTTACCCGCCACCTCTGTACGTTTCTCCCCCTGCCTCGCCCCAGCTCAAACTAATAAATCTTAAAAACAAAAAACAAGCAAACAAAAAAACCCTACAGGGTTCTCTTTTGGAGAAAAAAAATTCCATGTCTATCAAGTGTCTTAAAATGTATATATATTTTTAAAGATTTTATTTATTTATTTGATAGAGAGAGATCACAAGTAGGCAGAGAGGCAGGCAGAGAGGGAGAGAGGGAAGCAGGTTCCCCGCTGAGCAGAGAGCCTGATTCGGGACTCGATCCCAGGACCCTGAGATCATGACCTGAGCCGAAAGCAGCGGCTTAACCCACTGAGCTACCCAGGTGCGCCTTAAAATGTATATTTTGAAAAATTTCCCAGGTGATACTGATAAGTACCATTGGTTTACTATTTTAAGTGACAGAATCTGATGATAAGTTCCCCAAAGTCGATTACCTCTGTAGTTGTCTTCTATGATAAATATATTTCACTGTGGAGTACAGAAGACATTTTGAAATGCAAATTAAAATAAAAACATGGAAGAAAATAATGCTGAAAATTTTAGTAAAACCTACCATTACACCCTATATTTGCCGCAGAATTAGCAGAGAATGCTGCAAATAATGAGAAAATATAAACTGATGGACAAGAATAATGTTTGCCTGAGTGAAATGTTTTTCTAGATTTTGTGTTGGGAAATCAATATGACTTTCTCAAGGATACATGTAGATACCAGCTCAGGAAGTTGTTTTTTTTTTTTTTTTTTTAAACTCTGTGATAGAACAATCATTCAGTAAAGTGTATAAACATGAGTTTGTAGGTCATTGTAGTAGTTAGTTACTACTACATATGTTAAACTACTACATATGTCAAAGTTCCCTTTGTGCCTCCGCACAAAAGGTATCTATACTCCTGATTTCAGTCATCGTAGATTAGTTCTACCTGGTTTTAAACTTTCTTTAAATAGAATTATACATACAGTATGCCATCTTTTGTGTGAGATTCATTCTTATTTTGTGTAAAGCAGTATTTTGTTCATTTTCATTCATTTCTAATATGCTAGAAAGTGAATATAATTCGTTGGAAGAAGTGTGGGTTGCATCTAGTATTTTGGCTTGTTATAAATAATGCTGCTATTAATATTGTTATGTATCTCTTGATGCATGTAGGCATTCATTTCCCTTTTGCAGTTATTTCTGGTAGCGTAATTGGGTAATAAAGTGTCTATATGTTCAAGTTTGGTAGATACCATTAAACAGTTATCCAAAGTAGTTACGCCATTTTACACTCCCACCAGCAATCCACATCTTCGGTAATACTTGGAAATGTCAGTCTGAATTTAAGCCATTCTGCTAGATGTGTATCTCATTGTGGCTTTAATCTGTATCTCCCTGATGACAGATGTTGTTGAGCACTTTTTCATATCCTTTTTTTAAATGCCTGTTAAATCCCTTGCCCATTTTCTTTTTGTCTGTTTTGTCTTAATATGTAAGTGTTATCCACACTCTGGGTACTTGGTCCTTTATTAGTTATATGTGTCAACTGTCTTGTCCCACTCTCTTGAATACCATCTCTTGAGTTTATTGTATTCCAATTTGTCAGTCTTTTCTTTTATGGTTAGTACTTTTGTATGTTTAAGAAGTCTTTTCACAGAAATATTCTCATTGACTTCTAGAAGCTTTATCATTTTACTTTTCATACTTAGATCTGCGAACCAAATGGAATTGATTTTTATGCATCTGGTGTGCTATAGGTTAAGTTCCTCTTCTCAGATGGTAACCAGTAAAACAATAGTATGTTTGTTTTGTTTTTGAAAAGGCTATTGTTGCCTTTGACGTAACTCTAGTATCCACATATACTTGAGACCTTTTCTGGACTGTGTTATGCTCCATTGGTCTTTGTATCTAGCGTTGTGATGTACCACAATGTTGTCTTAATTCCTGCAACTTTCTAAATTTCTAATTTTCTGCATTTGGCAGGATAAGAGCACACACACACTTCACTTTTCTTCAAGATTGTATAAGCTATACTTAGTAATCCTTTGTATCTACATGTATATTTTACAGTCAGTTAAATTCTGAAAAGCAGTGGGGAATCATTGAAGTCTCAGTGAAAATGGTCAAAGATTTTTATGAGAGTTTAATAATGGTAAGGTCAGCTCAAATCTAGTTTTTTTTTTATTAAGATTAAAGAATATACTTGTTTTAGTGCTAGCTATATATACTTACATTCTCATGTAGACTACTCAGTAAATTAAATTGGTGTTATTGAAAAAACCCTAATGACTAAAGAACATACTGGTTTGAAGTTTTGTAGTAAGGTTGTAAGTTTATTTAAAAATCATGCACACTAAGAATATAAATAAAATTTTCTTGGTGTTATGTTTTGTTTTTCAGACCATCTATGATAACAGTCTTCTGTAAGTCAAGCTTTTTCAAGAACTCGCTGAAGGAACCAAGTAGGATTCTCTTACATCATGACTTAATCTGAATGCAAGAACAAGAAATAGGTTTCATTTCTAAATATAATGAAGGGCTGTGTGTAAACACAGACCCTGAGTCAATTCTAATGAACATTTTAGACATGAGTTTACATCGGCAAATGGGTTCAGATCGTGATCTTCAGTCTTCTGCTTCATCTGTGAGCTTGCCTTCAGTGAAAAAGGCACCCAAAAAAAGAAGAATTTCAATAGGCTCTCTGTTTCGGAGAAAAAAGGATAACAAACGTAAATCCAGGGAGCTAAATGGCGGGGTGGATGGAATTGCAAGCATTGAAAGTATACATTCTGAAATGTGTACTGATAAGAACTCCATTTTCTCTACAAATACCTCCTCTGACAATGGATTAACTTCTATCAGCAAACAAATTGGAGACTTTATAGAGTGCCCTTTGTGCCTTCTGCGGCATTCTAAGGACAGATTTCCTGAGATCATGACTTGTCATCATAGATCTTGTGTGGATTGCTTACGACAATATCTAAGGATAGAAATTTCTGAAAGTAGAGTTAATATCAGTTGCCCAGAATGTACTGAACGGTTTAATCCCCATGATATTCGCTTGATATTAAGTGATGATGTCTTGATGGAAAAATATGAAGAATTTATGCTTAGACGGTGGCTTGTTGCAGATCCTGATTGTAGGTGGTGTCCAGCTCCAGACTGTGGGTAAGATTTTGTTTGGTTTTTCTTGAGTTAATATTTTTTTCTGTGGATAAAATAAGAATTAGCTGTTACTCAAAAGAAAAATCTTAACATGTCAGGTGTGATTCATTGTTCAGTAGACAAATGTACATAGAGTGCATACCATGTGCCAGGCTCAATGTTAGATGCAAATAGCAGGAATATTATCTTACTCATTTTTATATTGTGTCTCATTGCATACTCATTTGAACATTTTCGGAAGAAAGGGATAAGTTGGTAGAGTACAGGGTCTGGTTGTGTTCAAAATTGATTATCCCTCTAATTTGGAAAATTGTTATTTTAGTGTAGCAGATGAAATGATCAGGGGTTTTGTTTGGTTTTGGTTGTATAAACTCAAATGACCCTTTCAGAAGACACCTTAATGTGTGCACAATGTCATGTGTTCATGTTGGTATGATGTAAGTATTGCTAATATAAAGATTTAAAATATTTTTTCTTATACATTTGATTATGTTAACAATATCTTCTGTTTATAGAGCATTTCCTATGTAGGGTTGTCAGAACTAGGAATAAATAGTCTTATGCTTTTCAAGAATAACAAAGGCTGTAAACATTGGATGTTATCATTAGTAAGCTAGAGATTATGTATAAGTAAGAGTTGGGAAAACCCAGAGCTTTCAATATTATCTGAGTATAATCAGAAATAAGAGTAGAATGTGAGTTCAGTTTCTCAGATGAAGTTTCAGTTTTCATCATCTGAATCAAATCTATTATTAAAAGCTTGTTGAGTAGTAACTTTTCAGATTGCATCTAGCCTATATCTCTCATTCCAAATGAGAAAATTAATAGTATGTTACCAGCCTTTGCAAATCCCAACCAGTTTTCCCAGGTATAACTAAACTTTAACTGTCCACCAGGATTTCAGTGGAAATAACATATTAAAAATATTACCTGATTATTTGACATTTTATGAATTCATTAGTTGTGTGAAGTACTTAGAAATATAATTCATTATCACATTTGAACTGTGCTCCCCTCTAATGCAGGGAGCTTGTACTAGAACATAAATAATAAAATAATATTTTAAAGATACTTTCTAAACTGAGCCAAGGTTGACTGTGCTTACAGGTGTATGACAGAAGCAAACTCTGGGAGCCCTGAAGAGATAAACTCTCAAGAAAAAGATTGGAAGAAATCTTGATAATGAACAGTACCTTTAAAAATAACTTGAGCAGGAGACAGTATCCTGTCAAAAGAACAGCTTGCATACAGTTGTATCACTCTTGGTCCCGTGGACCTCTGCACAACATTTTCACTGGTGCAAGCATGCATTCATTAAATTTCAACTTGGACAACAAATTTTAGGTTAACACACTTTTTGCAAATCATTATAGCAAATACTCCTTCAAGAGTTCAAATAATGAGGAATATACCTATATGGTGTGTTTTGTCTGGAGAAAGAGTGGTTTTCTGTCTCTCATGGAACCCCAGGGTAAAAAGTACTTCCCAAGTTCCTCAAGCATTTAATGGTTTGGTTGCCTTTTTTTTTTTTTTTTTTTTTAAGATTCATTTATTTATTTGTCAGAGAGAGAGCATGCACACAAGCAGGGGGACAGTAGGCAGAGGGAGAAGCAGGCTTCCCACTGATCAAGGATCCCGATATGGGACTCAATTCCAGGGCCCTGGAATCATGATGTGAGCCAAAGGCAGATGCCTAACTAACTGAGCCACCCAGGCATCCCCATTTAATAGTTTTAAGAGAAAAAGTTTGAAAATGATGGCATGAATTAAAAGGCTAAGTGTCAGAAGCTATGGCCCCAGGAGATTGAGGCAGTAAATCCTGGGCACAAATTTTCTGGCCACTAAATAGATATATTCTCTTGAGCTGTGTTGATTGATCATGTGTTCCTAATGGATATCAATTGTATTAACTTAATAGAACACAATAGATACAGCTGAAACAGATTCTTATTTAGATAAGAATTTGATTTTAGGAGAAACATGCTAAACCAACTGGGAAAGGATTGATTTTTTTCAACATACAGAGTTGTGAAAGTAGCTGTTTGAGGGGGGGAAAAATGTGATTATCTCCACACATAACACACCAAAGCAAAATCAAAACAGATTATAAAGGAAAGTTTTATAAATAAAAGGGAAAATTTTAAATGAAAAGAAAATATAGGTGGAAGATTAGCTCACCAGCTGCCTTATTATTATTAAAATTGAATACACATTTACCCTGTAACTTAGAAGATTCACTCCTAGTGAAATACCTTGAAGAAATTCTTGTATGCCAGGAGACATCTAGTTAGGAGACATGTTTAAGAATGTTCATAATAAAAAAGGGAACTGTTTTCAAAAAAGAAAAAAAAAGAATGTTCATAATAGGCGCACCTAGGTGGTACATCCCAACCCTTGGTTTCAGCTCAGGTAGTGATCTCAAGGTGGTGAGATCGAGGCCTGCCTCCACTCTGCACTTAGCAGGGAGTCTACTTGAGATTCTCCCTCTGCCCCTCCGCCTCATGCACTTTCTAAAATAAATAAATCTTAAAAAAAAAAAAAAAAGAATGTTCATGATAGCAAACAAGAAAAAAAGTGTTCGTTAACACTAAAATGGATGAATATATTTAGTTTCATGGTTACCTATTGAAAGGAGGTTGTGAATTTGAAGGAGCAATCAAGAAGCTTCTAAAGCCACTGATAAATGTGGTAAAACCATAGGTTCTGACTTGCCAGAGGTAGTTCGGTTTTGCTTTTGCTGTAATTTTGATCGCATTACTCTTCTCAAGTGTTTTAGTTTGGGTTGTTAATTATATGATCACCTTACTGATACTTTTCTTAGTTTGCGTGGTAGATACGGGGTATTTGTTTTTATTTATAAATCCTTTTTGTATGGGTGACATTTTTCAGTAAAATTTAAAGATGTTTCATAAACTCATATTTTGTGTTATTTTTGCCCACTTTCTTCTTATTGAGACTTCATTGTCAGAGAGTAAAATGGCTTAGGGGCACATAGGTGATTCAGTTGGTTAAGTGTCTAACTCTTGATTTTGGCTAAAGTCATAATCTCAAAGGTGTGGATTTGAGCCCTGCATTGGGCTCAGGTTCAGTCTGCTTGTCTGTTGCCCTCTGCTCCTCCCCCAGCTCGCTCTCTCTCTTTCTCTCAAATAAATGAATAAAATCTTAAAAAAAAAAAAAAGCAAAATGGCTTAATATTTTAAATATTTTGGAGAAGATAAATGTTAAGTGTAAAATATAAAATAATAGAAATAGCTACTTTAATAAATTCTGTTATTATGAACACAACTACTTGATTGCTATGTAAGTTTAACAAAGAATTAGTCTTGGTTAATTTGACTATAAATTAACTCTTGATTTCATGGTTGTCAATAGTCTTACCCACAAAGGACAAAGAAAACATGTCAGTATTACTTCGTAATGTATTGTCATTTATATTTGATTTATGTTGTCCCTAGATTAAGAGCATATTTTATATACTTGATTACATTGTAGGTTTTATGGTTGCATTACATAGAAACTGTCATCCAGTAGCAGAAAATTTATATGTGTACTTTGAGAATGGAATGCTACATACGCCTTGATTAAAGGTTTCAGTTTTACTTACCATGAGCATTTAGACCTGATTTTAAATGTCTGTCCCATCATGTTGTTATAAGGCTTGGGGTAGACCTCTAATTTTATGACTAACATAATTCCTGGCACACAGCAAGTTTTTTGTAGCTCTTATTTATAATTCCTTGTGTCCATTTCTTAAGTTCCGCCTTAATTTTTAAAAATCAGACAGTTACTCATATATTTAAAGTACCTGTGTGCCAGGTACTTGGAAACTTAATAATGAATAAAAGACAAAAATCCCTTCCCCCTGGAACTTACTAAAATCTTTGGATCCACAGAGGGACATATTTTATTTAGAATCCACTTATTATTTAAATCTGGCATAAAGAATACTGGTAAATAAATGCCTGATTATCTGGCAGTGAGTAATGGAAATACTTAGCTAGCTAGGACCGTTGACATGTATATAGTATTTAACCCCTTCTCTTGTACAACACACTTGAAAGACTTTTTTCTAGAAATGCTGTATGTAAAATTGTGAATTTTTTTTGCATATGATATTAATCTGACCATTTTCTGTATCTGACATTAATTTTACTTAAACATGTAGTTTAACACACTTTGAGAAATATTGCCCTTAGCTTAGAGGATAAAGAAAAGCTGACCTGGTTTCTATTTGAGATCCCTCAGGTTTTCTGACCTAATATTCTTTCTACTCTTCTGAGGGCCAGGACAAATTGAACTTGTTTTAAAAGACAGTATTTCGGAAAAGTCCTCTTGAGAAGGAGCCAAACCTGTGTGCTTTGATTTAACCAGGATGAAGTTTGCAAAACTGCTGCTATAACATGCAGTCTACACAGGCTCAGAAAAGAATCTGGCCATGACTAGGGAGATGTGTTGGGGCGAGTTGAGGGGCACATAGGAAGGAATGCATAGAACTTGTCTTGAGTAAAAAGACCTGATTACCTTCTACCCAGGTAGCCTAGTTTATACATTGCAGGCAGACAGCAAAAAGTTGGCATTTTAATGTTTGTCATCACATGTTTCAGTTGGCCACCCTTCTACCAGCACACATTATCCCATGTGAGTGTTTTCTCATGTGAGTGCTTCTGACTTTGCTGGGGAGCTTTGAATATACAAGAACATTTATAATACAAGAATATAGTTAATGATTTAATAATGTCTGTGAGCCTTTCAAGGGCAAAAAAGAAAAAAGTATTTGATTTTCTTTGTAATTGCTGGTTTAGCCATGCTCAATAAAGTGTTGTTGAATGAATCAATCGGACTGTATGCCACTAATATAAATCATATATCATAGGAGCTGTCAATAAGCCATTTTATTTTACTTTTTTTTCCAATAAGCCATTTTAAAGCAATGTGATCAACTGTAATCAGGTTTGTATAGTGTCAAACTGGCTGACATTTAAATGATTCTGAATAATAATTTATTCTGGTGGAGGATACTATTCATAATAGATTTAAAAAATGGTATTGGGGGCGCCTGAGTGGCTCAGTGGGTTAAAGCCTCTGCCTTCGGCTCAGGTCATGATCCCAGGGTCCTAGGATGGAGCCCCGCATCGTGCTCTCTGCACCGTGCTCTCTGCTCAGCGGGGAGCCTGCTTCCTCCTCTCTCTCTGCCTGCCTCTCTGTCTACTTGTGAACTCTGAGTGTCAAATAAATAAATAAAATATTTTTTAAAAATGGTTTCGGCTTAGGAACTAAACAAGATACATTTTTAAATTCCAGTTAATCTTCATATAGCTCTTATTTCAAAACCCTACAAAGAAAGGTTTTAGCCATAACTTGACCGTCTTTTGACATGCTGAAAGTGCTTTTGTAGGCTGACCTTTTAGAAATTTTATACAGAGAACAGATGCAACTTGTGATTTTCTCCAGAGGAAACAAATACATGTGACTTAGAAAACAGCAGGTTTTGTGTATAGGAAGCCATAATGAGTATAAACTGTGTTTCAGTGGAAGTTGTAATTCATAACTAATGACAGATTGTATCTGTTAGAATAGACATTCATAAAAGTATTCTAAGACTTTGAGCTTAGAGTTTAAAAATTCCTTGAGCTGAGAGTTTGCTCTTTTTAGTTTATTCTTCCTAACCATAAAATTGGTCTAGATATATTTTAATGCTATGTAATTCAGTATATACTGCTGCTACACCAGCCGTTGTTAAATGATACTGAAATTTTGGGTGGTTTTAAGGGAATCAATAAAAATAACATACCCTCAAACCCTCAGTCAGAACCAAGTGGATATGTAGGAGACATGTCAGCTCTACTAAAGAATGTGGCTTTAGTTATGCAGCCAGAATGGCTTGCTGACACCACCCTTGAATTAGACTGACTTCTCCAAATAGACTGGGCAGTTCTTGACAATTCCCCTGTAGCATGTAGTGGAAAGCACAACAGAAGGCATCCTCTAGAGGAAGCAGCTCATGAAAGAGGGAACCAGGAGATGAGCCTCACTTTATCTAGACCTTCTCCCAAACATTTTAAACAAGTCACTCCTCTATTGAGTAATAGTAAATTCTAGCAAGTAGAAACACAAACCTGTTGATTTTGATGCAAAACTTGACTTTCCCCCCTAACTGGATCAAACAGTATTTGTGATTATATTTTCTTTGTTCTCTAAAGGTTTTGTTAAAGCTTTACTTTTGGGGGGCAGGGGTCTTTGATGCCTGGATAATCTTTCTTCATTCTTTTTCCTCATTTTTTAATTAAAATTTTTGTTGTGGAGTATTATGTTTATCTTAGGATTAGATTTTGTTTTAGGTATAGTTTGTTCTTTTTACTTGTTCCTTCATAAGGAATTCAGTATAGACACAATACAGTACCCTAGCTGGTATCCCTACTTGCTCTGTTATCAGTGATGTAATTTGTAGAACTCTAGTACTGTGAGACTCTCCCAGAAAATAGATGCCATGGTGAAATAACTGGAAATAGTGCACACTATATTCTGATCACTGGTATGTTAAAAATTCTTTTAGCGGGGTGCCTGGGTGGATTAGTGGGTTAAGCCTCTCCCTTCGGCTCAGGTCATGATCTCAGGGTCCTGGGATCAAGCCCCACATCTGGTTCTCTGCTGGGCAGGGAGCCTGCTTCCTCTCTCTCTCTCTGCCTACTTGTGATCTCTCTCTGTCAAATAAATAAATAAAATCTTTTTAAATAAATTCTTTTAGCAAATCCTGTAGTTAAAAATGAAAAAAGTGCTTTAATTTTGCTTAGCATTTTTCTAACTTGACCACTGAGTACTTTCTTAGTATAGACCTCCTGTTGCCACTCCAGTGAACGGAAAATATTTCTGGAAAGACTGTCCTATTTCAGTCCCTGTTTCTCTTTTCCCCACTTTCTTCTTGTCCCTCCACTCTGCTAAATAGGAAGATTTAAACATTTTTAAGTAGATAGACATGGAAGAATAGAGATGGAAAGTAAGACTTGAGTTAAATAATCATAGAAGGACAAGGAGCCATCTTTTAAACCAAGATTTGGATACTGTTCAAGCCAAAGATCTTAGGTTAACTAGTATTGTTCAGTTATTCCTGACATTCTGCTGAGGGTGTTCTTTTCCCATATAACACTTAATGCACCGGAACAGAGATACTCCTGACATTTTTCTTTAAAGGAAGCGTTGTTTTTTTTTTTTAAGATTTTATTTATTTATTTGACAGAGATCAAAGTAGGCAGAGAGGCAGGCAGAGAGAGGGGAAGGGAAGCAGGCTCCCTGCTGAGCAGAGAGCCCCATGCGGGGCTCCATCCCAGGACCCTGGGACCATGACCCAGGCCGCAGAGGCTTTAACCCACTGAGCCACCCAGGCGCCCCAAAGGAAGCATTTTATATTTAATTTAGTTTTACCATTTGCTTCAATGGAAAATAAGTTTGACTCCCACACAATGAAAATCATCAAGAGGCCTAACATTCTGTTTTCAATGTGTGAATGCTAGTTACATTTAATTCTTGCTATATTATAAAATATGCCTAACAAAGTTATTATTAAGATTGAATGTTTATGAAAATTTACATAGTAAGCACTCAATAACTGTTAATAAGAAAAAAATGTGATAGACTCTTAACTTTTAGTTATCAAAATATACATTCATGAAAAATAGTTAGGATTATTAAAGATAAACCTATTTTTCTTTATAACTTGTACAGATTGAATGGGACTTGAATGTTTAATTCTGGGGTAGGATCTCTCAGCTTTTCCTTTAAAAAGGAGATACTGGGAAGTAGCATAAACAAGTTTGAGGTACTTTATCTCTGATTCTTTCAGCTTTTCCTTTAAAAAGGAGATATTGGGAAGTAGCATAAACAAGTTTGAGGTACTTTATCTCTGATATTTGAGTACATAATGATGATGTCCCATGAATGAATTCTCTTTCCCTTTCCCCCGGCTTTCCCCCGTTCTTTCCGCAACACACAGTTTTATTTAAAGATCACAGTCTTTTTTTTTTTTTTTTAAGATTTTATTTATTTATTTCACAGAGATATTAGATTACAAGTAGGCAGAGCAGCAGACAGAGAGAGGGGGAAGTAGGCTTCCCGCTGAGCAGAGAGTCCAACGCGGGGCTCCATCCCAGGACCCTGGGATCGTGACCTGAGCCGAAGGCAGAGGCTTAACTCACTGAGCCACCCAGTTACCCCTAAATATCACAACTCTTTTTTATTATGATATCCTAATTTCTGAGATGCATCAGACCTACATTTATTTTCAACAGATGCCAAATGACCAGACAATTAATACTTCTCCAGGGCAATTTCAAATATCATAATTAAGGTGTGATGAATTTATGGGATACAAAAGTAAATGTAAAATTTTATTTTAAAAAATAATCAAATGTTAAATACTTGACATCATGCAGAAATGCTAGTCTACTTTTCAGCTCTTTAGTTTGCTCCAGATAATTATACTGCATATATTTAAAAAATATAAATAGGTATTCACTATTCATAAACAGTTATTCTCAACAAGTTTAAGTCACTGTAGGGAATTTTTATCTTAAAGCAACTTATGATGCTGTTTTGAAGCTTGATTATTGAGATTAAAATGTTTTGAGACCTCAGTTTTCACACCATACCCTTTCATGTTTTCATGGATTACATACCAGATGTGGAAATTATCTTGTCATGAAAGTTTAAAATAGCAAAGCTGACATTCTGCTTTTAATTCTTGTCAAAATGTGAAGAATTCCCTAATAGGACTTTTTCTTAAAAGACCCATAGCTTGGGTGCCTGGGTAGCTCAGTTGTTGGGCATATGCCTTAGGCTCAGGTCATGATCCCAAGGTCCTGGGATTAAGCCCCACATTGAGTTCCCTGCTTCGTGGGAAGCCTCCTTCCTCTCCCACTTCCCCTGCTTCTGTTCCCTCTCTTGTTGTGTCTCTGTCTGTCAAATAAAAATCTTAAAAAAAAAAAAAAAAAAGACTCATAGCTTAAATCATTGATTAAAAATTACATCAGTTCTTAAGTTTTGTTTAGTGATATGGTGGTATACTGAACGACCTGTAAAGGTTAGAATTATATAACCAGGTGCCTGGGTGGCTCAGTTGGTTAAGCTTCTGCCTTCAGCTCAGGTCATGATCTCAGGGTCCTGGTATAGAGCCCTGCATCGGGCTCCCAGGTTGGTGGAGAGCCTGTTTCCCCCTCTTCCTCTGCCTGCCTCTCTGCCTGCTTGTGATCTCTCTTTCTCTGCCAAATAAATAAAATCTTTTTTTAAAAAAAGAATTATGATATAACCTATTTCTGTTAATCTGCCTTGTGTATTTTTATATTTATTTACTCAGAAAGACTATTCTTCCTAAATTTAGTTCTGGCACTCCAGTGTTCATATTAACTACAAGTCTATATCCCTGTTTTAATGAATTAAAAGTTAAGTTTAGGGACGCCTGGGTGGCTCAGTTGGTTAAGCAGCTGCCTTCGGCTCGGGTCATGGTCCCAGCGTCCTGGGATCGAGTCCCACATCGGGCTCCTTGCTCAGCAGGGAGCCTGCTTCTCCCTCTGCCTCTGCCTGCCATTCTCTCTGCCTGTGCTTGCTCTCTCCCTCTCTCTCTCTCTGATGAATAAATAAAATCTTTAAAAAAAAAAAAAGTTAAGTTTATATCTAAACTTGGCTTTCACAGGTCTCACTAATAATTACTGTATTTTATTCTTAAACACAATGTGCATTCATACTTCTGTTGTCCAGTAAAATTTCACCAGATGAAGCAGTAAGATTTTTTATTCTGTATCTAGAATGCCTACCATTGTTTGTTTGTTTTGTTTTTTAAGAATTATTTCAGAGAGTGAAAGAGCACAGGGGGGAGGGACAAAGGAAGGGGAGAGAGTCTCAAGCAGACTCCGCACTGAGCCCAGAGCCCAGAGCCCAGCAAGCCCAACACAGGGCTTGATTTCCCAACTCTGAGATCATGATGTGAGCCAAAACCAAGCATCAGATACTTAACCAACTGCTCCATCCAGGCGCCTTCCATACATTATTTCTATTGATATAGAAAGGATAATAACTGTGGATTCCATGGTCATTAATCAAGTACAGATGCAGAGGTACTGGAACTGTCACTGAAATGGTGAATTGCTTGTTTGGCATTCTAAAGATCAAGGCTAAAGCTAAAGTTGACTTTGGCTGAATGCTGAAGTATTTGAATCCTGTTTTATGTTTTGGGAAGACTTAGTTGTAGGGAGGCTATGTGATTTAATGAGACTATACAGATTATAAGTGGTGGAAATTGTATTTTGACCAGGTAACCTAAACTTCTCTTCTGCCTTATATATTGTGACTGACCTTAACAAACAGTTGGTCTTAGCGTCATCGTCCCTTGCACACACACAGATTTCCCCATGTCCCTCTCCTTCCCTCCTTCCTTCAAGAAAAGCTAGGATAGAAAAGAGTTACAGAAGAGAGCATCATTTCCTTTTCAGTGAAATTACTATTTTAAAGACTGTTTAGCATTATAATTTGATAGAAAATAAAGTGTTGAGTCTTTGAGGACTTTTTTTTTTTTTATGAGTAACTGCAATGAACTACTTTCCCTCAGGGAAAGTAAACTTGGCTAAATTACCCCATGTTGATAAATAAGTTGTCTTTAATTTAATCATGCTTGGACACATTTATGATTATGTTGGTAACTGGAGAATCGGTCTATCAAAAATAAAATGGAATTTAAGATGTAAAATTTAAGTTTAAAAAGATACTAAGGGAGCAACAGGTCCCAAAAGTGGAGGAACTTCCTGACTCTTAAAATTTTATCATTTTACACATTATTTGGAAATTTAATAAAAATATAAGTTATAGTTACTATTTAAATTTTATTGCCAATAACAAGAGGAACCCTGAAAACTCCCTTAAATTTCCAGCCAAAAGGAAATATTTGCTATTTTAAAAAGCTCTTATACATAGATAAGACTTGTGTGTCTTTCAAAGAGAACCAAAACACCAGACATTTTTTATCTTAAGTTTTATTAAGATAATTGTAGATTCCTGTGTAGTTGTTAGAAATAATAAAGAGAAATCCTGATCCCAGGGGTGCCTGGGTGGCTCAGTGGGTTAAGCCTCTGCCTTCGGTTCAGGTTGTGATCTTAGGGTCCTGGGATCGAGCCCCGCATCGGACTCTCTTCTCAGTGGGGAGGCAGCTTCCCCTTCTCTCTCTTCCTGCCTCTCTGTCTACTTGTGACCTCTGTCAAATAAATAAGTAAAATCTAAAAAAAAAGAAGGAGAAGAAATCCCATTCCTTCAGTTTGTCCCAGTGGTACCATTCTTCAGTGCTATAAAACAACATCACAAAACAAAACAGCAGCAAAAAACATCACAAGCAGGATATTGGCATTGATATAATCTACCAATCTTGTTTAAATTTCCCCAGTTTTACTTGTGTGTGCATGTATATTTAGTTATATGCCATTTTATCACCTTACATAAGTGTATTCACCACCATGGGGTGGTGAATATACCATGGTGGTATATACCATGGTGGTGAACCTATTGTTCTTTTATAAATCCTCTGTCGCCTTCCCAACCACATCCCTAATCCCTGGCCACCTCTAATCTGTTTCCATTTCTAAAATTTTGTCATCTCAAAAATGGTCTATAAATGGAATCATAGAGTATATAACTTTTAAATTGACTTTTTTCACTCAGCATAATTCCTTAGAGATTTATCAGAGTGAAGTGTACTGGTAGTTTCATTTTGTTGTTGAGTAGTATTCCATATATATGCACCATAGTTTAAACATTCACCTAGTGAAAAAGACATCTAGACTGTTTCTGATTTTTGGCTGTTACAAAAAAAGCTGCTACAAGCATTTGTGTACATGTTTGTACGTAAGTTTTCATTACTCTGGGATAAATGTCCAAGTGTGCCCAGAATTTAAGTAAGAAATTATTGAAGTGCCAAAATACTAATACGGAGAATAGGTCTCAGGGCTAGTCATGAGTCTACTGTTTTCAGTTTTTTTAATCTGAAGTGAAAAAACAAATTTTCTAATTGGGAAAATCGAGTTCACGTACATTTTGGAGGAGATTGGCACCAAAGAACACTTTTACTATGCATTTTAGAAACATTAATGTAAGAATTTATGCATAAATACAAGATAGTCACAAAATTTATGAATTATCAGAGTTTGCCATTAACTGATGTAATGGTGTAGCTGATTCAGTCATCATCCCTTTTTTAAATAGGTGATATTTTAATTTTCTGATTTTAAAAGTAGCAGGTAATTATAAAAATCAGAAATATGTAAGTATATAAAGAAGAGAACTAGAACTCTAGTACCAGCAAAACTACTGTTAAGATTTTTGGTATATTTCCTTCTGGTGTTTTCTGTGTGCATACAATACTAATTTAATATAATTTTTATAAAATTGGAATTATGCTAACTATACAGTTTGACATCTTAGATAAAATTGAAAGTTAAAAGTTAAATATTGAACTTTAAAAATGTTTTTAGCCATTTATATGTATTCATTTGTGAATTGTTCATTTTTCCCCCATTTTTATGTTGATGAGATAGTGTTAGGGTTTATGACTTAATTTGCTCATGTATATATAAATAGAAAACTTTTTCAGTTGGATAATTGTTTTACTTAGTATCTCTTCTTTTATGTCCCATTTTAAATCATTTTTCTTATTCTTTGAAGATATGCTGTGATAGCATTTGGATGTGCTAGCTGTCCAAAATTAACTTGTGGGCGAGAAGGCTGTGGAACAGAGTTTTGCTACCACTGTAAACAAATCTGGCACCCCAATCAGACCTGTGATGCTGCTCGGCAAGAGAGAGCCCAGAGTTTACGTCTGAGAACTATACGTTCTTCATCCATTAGTTATAGTCAGGAGTCTGGAGCAGCAGGTATTTATGTCTAAGTTTTTCTAATAAAATATTTGACACAAACAGCACTATAGTCATCTTAATAAAAAATGCAGTATTCAAATAGTTCCTGTTATTACCTTTCCTCCCTTCAGTTTTCAGAAATGTTCTTTGTGTTGTTAGTATTTCTGTTCCAGAAGCACTCATTCCTTACTGTGGGAAAAATGGTATTGAGGTTGGGAAGATTTTATTGTAAAAAGAGAAAAAAGGAAGTGCTGTGGTGATGTATATAACTGATAACTGAGGATGGTCTGAAACTGTGGTTCATAAAAGTATGTTATGCAAAGCTTAGCAAAGATGTTTAAAAATCATCTTTTATTTACAGATGTGTCATCTAATTCCAGGATGAAGGATTCAAAATCATACTTTATGGGACATTAAGAATTTTGTGTCTTTGGCTAGGAATTTTAAAATTACCTGGGGATCTATTTGAATAATGTATCCATCTCCTAAATCTCAAAAATTAAGAAAAATTATGATCTTAATGTTCTTCAGATAAAAATTGAAAAAATTAATATTTCCCATTTATAGAATGTCATTGTTTATTGAATTTTCAGTCATTTTTAGAAAAATATTTTTCTCACTGATTATAAAATGGAAAAACTTGGAAAATACAGAAATTTGTCAAAATAATTTACATTCTTACTAGCACTGTGTTGAGATAGTCGTGTACTTTATGCTGTTAAAGTCAAATTTAAAATTAAACTTTAAATTCAACATTTAATACTTTATACAGTGTACACAGATTTTCATGATTATTTGCTCATTGGCTTGTTTCTCTTTGCTTTCCTGAAGATTTGGGGTGGAATTCAAAGGTATTAATAATAATTTACAGGTATGGGCCCAGAAGTAACTCAAAGGAGACCTGATAAACCTAAACTGTATCCTCTAGGGTCAGCTGTAGACATGGAGTGATCCACTTGGAAATGATATCTCTCTTCTCTGTGTGTGGACATGGGTATTTATTGATTGGTTACAGGATGTACATATTGAGTTAAGAGCCTGGACTCTGGAATCAGTCTGTCTAGATTTGAATCCTAGCTTTTCCACTAATTCTGTGTGACCCAATCAAGTTTTCTCATCTGTAAAATGAAGACACTAATAATACTTATGTCTGTAAGGTTTAAACATTTCCTGACACAAAGTAGGTGCTCTAGCTGTTTGAGGTAGAGAAACTAGAGAAACCAGTCATCTGTTAGAGATTTGCATTTGTTATTAATTTTAAAATAAACATCATGATTTAGTCATGCAAATGAATGTTGATCTTTCTCACTGTATTCACTGTGAAAGATTTTATGGTTATTTCAGCAGTGCTACCCTGGAATGCCTTATTGTTCATAACCTTTAGATCCCAGTACAGCCACTTAAATTACCTTCTTAATTTCAGTTTGATTTCTGGAAGTAACGAGAAGTTCTTTTGGAACTAAGTCTAACAACTAGAATAACCAAGTTGAATCACTGGTTTGGGGTGGATCCAAACTAAGATGTGACTGTATGATCATGAGAGTGATTTTTTTTTATATTAAGTAGTTTTGAAAATAATTTGAAAGAAAAACTTCCCAAGTGATTTGAGCCAAATAGTAGCATTGTTGGAACAAATATAACCTCCCAAGGTGATTATTTTAAAAACTTCTTTTGGAGTTTTTCCATGTTCAGAAGCCCTTATAATTCTGAAAATTTCAAGTACATGCATTTTTACCTCCAGTGCTCTTAAAAAATCAAAGCTCTCAGGATAAATGTTCATGTGATAGTTTCTTTTGACGAATCTATAAAAAACTTGAACTTAGCTACTCATTGACTTGTGGGGGAGAAAAAAGAGGAAAGGGCACTGCCATCTAAAATGGTTTTATTAATTCCATTATTCCAGATATCTTGATTTTTTTTTGTCTCCTGTTACCATGATACATTGAAAAATTGGCTGCACTTTTAATAATTACTTGACATAATGATAATTAATTGGCTCTTTCTGATCAGTCAGCTGAAGATAAATACGTATGCTTAATCATCTGGTACATTAAGTAATTTGTATTATGATAAAATTATCTTTAAACTGTAACAGTATTATATCTACATAAGACACTTTATTATAGCTACGAGGGAGTTTATGCACTTGGAGTTAGCATTTTACATGAATTATATATTTTTCATTTTTTTACTATATTTCTCCCTTTATTAAAAATATTTTTAATTGGCTTTCGAACCTCATCTGTGTCTCCTACTGCTACCACCCCAAGAGATAACCACTTTTAACACTTTGTTGTAAGTCCTTATAGGTAATCTGGTGGAGGTAGGAAAGTTCTTTGAACAAATTTTGAAAACTGTATATTGTTTTTTAACCTGTTGTGTTTATTTCCCTCTAACATGACAATAACCCACATTTTAACAGTAAATAGAAATGTAATGATTAAAAATGTACCTTAAATAGAAATGGGAAGCTTTTTTTTTTTTTCTCAATATAAAGCTGCTATGGCTTAATTGATGTTCAGGGAAGGGGGCATCAATTGACCAGCCAATCAGTAAAACAACTCTATTTAGGAGTTTTGCATTTGAGAATATTTTGAGAGAGATATATAATGTGCACAGTAAATTTCTAATTAAAGAGACAAAGACAAAACAGCCTTTTGTATGGATATATAATTACACAGTAGAAACATGCAGATACAGATCTGTAAAGAGACATCAAAAATACATTGCTATGGCATTTGTTTCTAACATATAATCTTAGCATATTGAAAGGCTGTTTTGTGTTTTAGAACCATAAAAATGGGGATGTCACCTTTCATTTTGTTCTGAAGATTGCATTTATTACAGCGAAAGTCAAATCTTCTTACTCCCACCACTAATTAAGATAGTTACTAGTTGAGGAAACTCTGGAATGAGGAAGTTTATCAATTAATATACCACTTAAGCAGATAGTTTTAGCATTTCTTTAATTTGATGTACAAGCATTATATCTGCTGTAAAAGCCAGCTTTTTTAAATTCATGCTCCAATGTTAAAAAAATTTTAATGCAGACTTTTATGTTCTTTGGATCATTTAAATCGTGACCTGAATATTTTTAATTTTTATATTCTAGTATTTATCATTTGTCTTGGTCTGGCTGCATAGAGTTATCAGTTTGCTCAAAATTGTTTGAAATTGTTAAAATACTAATTATGAGCATTGACCAGTTCTTAAGTTAAAAAACAGCTTTGGCCCTAAAAGAAGCACTAAAGAAACCCGAATTCACTGATAAAGCACAGGTAAATTTGACCATAAAACTTTTAGAAAGGAAAATATAATATAGTTTAATGCTTATCATGTAAGAAAATAGAACAAGTACTTGAATTCAGCAGCTAGTACTACACATACCTTTTCTTAACTGTGTGTAATTGGAAAATATAGCTGGCTACTAATAATAGTAAAATAATTTACTGGTTGCTATTAAGTAGATGCCAAGGTTCAAAGTAGTTGTATAATATAACTCTTACTTTGTGTCAGTGATTCCAAAAGTTACTGATTTTAACTTTAACCATTTGATTTTAACTTGGCACCTTTGTGCCTTATAACCATAGTATTTGACAGGGATATAGCAACAGCGTTTGAATAAATGACTTTTAAAAAAACAAAGATAACTTCTGTAGTACAAAGAATATCTACACTTTAATAAAGCAGAGATGGTTAGAAAAATTCTAGAATATGAAGTGCCACTCAGAGAAGACAGCAGTGGGGTAGGAACAAATACAAACTTTATGTAGTTTGCAGTTTGCTTAGGGCTGTCCTTGGTTCTCCTTTTTCTTTTTATTATTTTGTTGCTCTTTGTTCTCATTGTTCTATTGTGTTTGAAAATGTTTACAGTTTGAAAATTTAATGTAAAACATGTTCCTTTTCTCAGAAAGGAAGAAAAATACTTTTTAAAAAAGTTAAATAGATATTCTCTGTAGCATTTCTTTTGAAAAAATAGTTTATGTACTAAAAAAAGCTGGCTAAAGCTATCAGTTAACAAACTATATATGTTAAGATTTTTTGGCATTGCTATAATTATCTATTAGAAATTGTTATTTTTGGACCAGTTTTATGTAATAAACAGGTCTCTCTGTTTTCCTAATAGCTGATGATATAAAGCCATGTCCACGATGTGCTGCTTATATAATAAAGATGAATGATGGGAGCTGTAATCACATGACATGTGCTGTCTGTGGTTGTGAGTTTTGTTGGTTATGTATGAAAGAAATCTCAGATTTACATTATCTAAGGTAAGTTTATAGACAGAGCCATTTAATTTATGTCCTACCATCCTAAATGTGCCCTATCTTGTCTGATATTGGAAGCTAAGCAGGGTTGGCCTGGTTAGTAGTTGGAGAGGGAGGGAGAAAGAGCTATTTATATCTAAATATTTTATATTGTAAGATAATTGGGAGACCGTATTATCTTAGGAATTTTTAAACTTGATGCTTATACTAAGAGGAATGTGTTTTATTCTAGTTGCATACATCAGGTAATGTGAGACATAAATTCATGATGTATCTTTGAGTGGAAAAAACATTTTTTAAACAAAAATAAAATTTTTATTTTATTTAAAAATATTTAAAAGGAGTCAAATAATTGTGCTAGCCACTTGGGATTAATTAGTCAAAATAAGCATTAGATGTCTTCTTTTTTTGTTTGTTTTGTTAAACTAGAAGCTAGTATTTTATATCCCCGTGTAATTGCGCTAGGTTTTAACTATTTCCATTTAATTTTCTTAAATATAAATTCCCTCATTTAGTCCACAAAGTGAGTTTGATATAATCAGATAATTGTATGCCTAAAAATAAGGCTTTTTTTTTTTTTTGCATTAATGTTTTGCATTAATTTACTCTTCAGAAACTAACCTAACATTTTCAAGATAATGACTAGGGATAAATACTTAACCTGAATTCTGGTTGTCAGTTTTCCTTTGAAAATAACTGATGGTCATTCTTACATTGATTTTTTTTTTTGCTTTTTAGTGAACTCAGAATTTAAAAAACCTCATTTCTGAGTATGAGAATTCTTTTAAAGACATTGTTTTAATGTATTATAAGTCATTTGCTGATACTATGTTTTATAGCAGTTATAGTTACAATTTTTTCCCTTAGTCCATCAGGATGTACTTTTTGGGGGAAGAAACCTTGGAGCCGGAAGAAGAAGATATTGTGGCAGCTTGGAACACTTGTTGGTGCTCCTGTAGGAATTGCTTTAATAGCTGGCATTGCTATCCCTGCAATGATTATTGGCATTCCTGTGTATGTGGGCCGTAAGGTAAAATGCTTAATTCTGTATTAGTTCATTATCTTATTCTAAACCTTCAGGTTTAAGACTGATGATCTTAGGGGTTTGTTTTGTTTTGTTTTGTTTGTCTTGAAAGATCATTTTTCGTATCTCAGTATAAAACTATTTTATTTTTTCACAAGATAATAAATTTTCAGTGTTTGACAAACTTGTATGTACCCATAAAAAGTAGAGTTGCTTTTTTGTTTTTTGACAGACAGATTACAAGTAGGCAGAGAGGCAGGCAGAGAGAGAGAAGAAAGCAGGCTCCTCGTGGAGCAGAGAGCTGGTTATGGGACTCGCTCCCAGGACTCTGGGATCATGACCTGAGCTGAAGGCAGAGGCTTTAATCCACTGAGCCACCCAGGTGCCCCAAAAGTAGAGTTGCTTTAAAATTACCTGAATCTGGGGTGCCTGGGTGGCTTAGCGGCTTAAGCCTCTGCCTGTGGCTCAGGTCATAATCTTGGGGTCCTGGAATCAAGCCCACATCGGGCTCTCTGTTCAGCGGGGAGCCTGCTTATCCCTCTATCTCTCTGCTGCTGCTCTGCCTACTTGTGATCTCTCTCTGTCAAATCAATAAATAAAATTTAAAAAATAAAATAAAATTACTTGAATCTAAAAACTTCCGTACATTTCCTAACTTTAAAGTATTGAAGGACACCTGCTATTTTTCTCATGGATATATCCTTTTAAAGTTAAGTCTATAACAATTTAATAGCTAAATAACACATGCCCTAAAGGCAAAGAATAATTAGCCAGTTCCTGAATTATTTTGAACTTCAGTTCAAAGGTTTTATTTTCTTAGATTACTGCTATTTGTAAATATGCTGTTCTGTAGATTATAACTGTCTTGTGTAAGTCCAGACACCAGTAATTACCACTGGCCTATGAGTGATGAATTATACTTCATTAGCCAGTCAATAATTCTTTTTTGAAAGGTTAAAGGGATAATTTATGAAGTGGCTAAGAAGTCTGCTGCTGTCTACATTAATGGAATCTCAGAATTGAGAAGGTACTTTAGAAATTATCTAAGGGGTGGCTGGGTGGCTCAGTTGGTTGGGCATCCAACTCTTAGTTTTGGTTCAGGTCATGATCTCATGAGTCCTCAGAGCCAGCAGCAGACTCCAAACTCAGTGGGGAATCTGCTCGATTCCCTCCCTCTGCCTCTCCCCCAACTCACACCATGCATTCTCTCACTCTCTCTAAAATAAATCTTCAAAAAAAAGAAAGAAACTGTCTAATCGTAACCTTGCACTCAAGCAGAATAAAGTATAGGAATTAGAAGAAATAACATGTGGTGAACCCTTACTGTGGGGTAGTTGTTTTAATTTGACTCATTTTAACCTTAAAGAAATTTATGTATTTGAATATTGAGGTTTGGGAAAGTTTATGTAGTTTTAAGTTATACAGAAAGAAACAGAGCTAGGATTTAAACCTAGATACACACATTCTTTATGTAAGATCCCTGATCGGTTTCTCTAGCCATTTGGGCACTTCAGTGTTGGGGACATCACCAACTCCTGCAGTGGCCCATTCTGTTGCCAGCTGTCTGTAGTTGTTAGGTTGAGTCAGAATCTGCTTTCCTTTTAATTGTTTCGTTAAATTCTGGTTATGACTTTTGGAACTAAACTCAAGAGGAGGCTGATCCTCTTCCATATTCAATATATGTTGAATATTTTTAAAATATTCAACATATATTACTTTATAATCAGAAAAATCACAATATATACTATTTTTGAAAAATTACCAAAGATAAATAAACATGGATACTTATGAGCCTATTTTTTATTTCAGGAGGTTTTAATTAATTAAATTTGTTTAACGTCCCCAACATAGTAGCTGATTATTTAAACTTTTATGTAGTTATCCAAAGCAAGGCTTTGCTAAAAACAAAACTGTTTATTCAGATACCTAGAAGTAGAAGAGAAGAAGAGACTGTTGTACTGCACACACCTACAAATAATTTATAGTGGAGAGATTATTTACCTCATTGTTCATGTCTTGGGAGCAGTTAAAAGGTTAAAAGTCTCCTTTTTTCAGACATATACCCAGAGGGTTGGCAGTTGATAAATTAGTTTTCCATTGAAACAATGTTCTCTATGGTGTTTAGGGTTATAGACCAGCCCAGGAAAACCTGTTAAGCTGATAAAGTACCTAAAAGCTTAGTCTTTATTTATAGTAACAAATAGAAATGTTGCACAAAACAGTAGAGCAGAAAGAAATTAAGCTGAACCAGGAATAGAATGTTGTGATCACTGTAATTAAAGATTGGTGCTTAAGGATGCAAAATTTTCTGAAGATTCCTGTCTAGTCTGTCAGTTTTTTAGCTCTGGCTTTTCTCTGCTTCATTCCTGAGTTTTTCAGGAATGGTAATGAGGAGAGGAACAAGAATTAGCTGCAGTGCTGAAAGATAATGAAAGATGCCTTGGGGGAGGCCCTGCCATCTCTGCCTGCGTAGACTATTTAGGGAGGTAGAGAGGCTCATTCCCTAGGGACGTATAGTCAATGCTGGCAGGACACTGACTAGGAAAGATGAATGCATCTTGTCCCATGCATGCTTCACCTACCTCTCCACCCCACTTTTGTCACTGTTTCGTATATGCCACAAGACTCATTGTACTTGATAGCCTTCAAGATAACCACATAATAATAATAATAATTTTATTAAACCTCACCTGTAACACTGTTCATAAGTCAAGTATTTATTTTAGAGACTACCCTTACAGTTTTGAGGGCTGTTTTGAATATGTCTTGAAACAGAAGGGAAATGTACTTTATGAGCTTTAGCCATGAGACCAAAGATACTGGGCTGTTTCTTGAAGTTGATCTGTTTCACAAGCCACTTTCAATGTGGTATTAAATTCTGTTTATTAACACCTCTACTATACAAAGTTGCTAAGTAGATCTAGTTCCTATCCTCTGGCCGCATTCTTCTCTTTTATTCCCTCTTAGTACCTTTGACTTTGAGCTATAAATGAGACCCCAGGATTCTGAGTCATTTGATGATAATTTTCTTTATAAAAAGGGATCCAAGAAAAAATTAACTTATTTATGATGTTTGCTTATTAGTACCGCTTGTTAAGGTCTATTTAAAAAAAAAAAAAGTGTGGCAGTCTCCCCTAGAAGCCAACTTTTACCATTTTGGGATGTTTACCTATTTACTTATTTATTTTAATGATTTTATTTAGCTGAGAGAGACAGAAAGTACAGACGGGGAGGAGAAGGGAGCACAGAGGGGAAAAGAGGGAGGAGCAGGTTCCCCACTGAGCAAGGAGCCCAGTGCAGGACTCAAACCCAGGACCCTGAGACCATGACCTGAGCCAAAGGGAGAGGCTTAACCGACTGAGCCACCCAGGTACCATAAGGGATGCTTATTTAGAAAGAAACCTGTGGAATGCTAAATTTCTTAGAAGTAATCCTATTAGTCAAACATCCAGTCCATAACTATGTTAAAAATAATATTCTTTTTTTTTTTTTTTAAGATTTTATTTGTCAGAGAGAGAGAGAGGGAGAACACAAGCAGGCAGAGTGACAGGCAGAGGCAGAGAGAGAAGCAGGCTCCCCACTGAGCAAGGAGCCTGATGTGGGACTCGAGCCCAGGACCCTGGGATCATGACCTGAGCCAAACGCACCGGCTTAACCAACTGAGCTACCCAGGCATCCCTAAAAATAATATTCTTAATTCCTTCTTTGCTCAAAACATGATTTTATTATTCCTGAATAAAATTATACATCTACTCAAAACTGTTTTTTAAAAGCAAACACAAAGTAAAATCTATTAAATCACTGTCTTATTTAAGCAGATTATTAATAAGGACTAAATTATGGGTAAAAATATGGTTTAAGAACAATAAAACAATCATCTTGAATTAGGACACTCGAATGAAATAAAAAATCACTTTACTAGCAACTGTAGGTCTGTTTCATTTAAATTAAATATGTAATGTGTTTTTTCTTTAAACCCCCACCCCATTTTTATTTTTAATTCAAGATTCACAATCGATATGAAGGCAAAGATGTTTCAAAGCACAAACGGAATTTGGCTATAACAGGTGGTGTGACATTGTCCGTAATAGTATCTCCAGTTGTAGCTGCAGTAACTGTAGGTAAGAAAATGCTTAAAATTACTGATCACCTCAGATTTTGTAGAATCTAAGTTTTGTGGAAGGATTTAAGACAGATCATTATATTGTGGACGATAAGAGAGTTACTTTTTTATTTATTTAAGGACAGTTTAAGCGGAGCCTACAGAAAGCCTCTCATTGAGTAACTATATTGGTTAAAAGCACTATAGACTGAAGAGCCTAGGATTAGGATAATTGGTAAATTCTTACTGACTGATACCCACCCTCACCTCATATGGTTTAGAGCCTTGGGACTTAAAAACAAAAAGGTTTTCATCTTTTTTTTCTCATGTGTGTCACCGGAAAGTTAAGAAGTTTTGAATTTGTTTGTGTCCCTTAACCGGTAAATCTTCTTTGGGCAAGGGTTGGAGAACAGTAGCACTTTTCTCCTATACAGTTGCTTTTGAAAAGGCTTTCTAAGAACTCATGTTTCTGTGATTTATTTTTTAACTTACAATGACTAATTTAATTCCTCTTTAGGTATTGGTGTTCCTATTATGTTAGCCTATGTCTATGGCGTTGTTCCAATCTCTCTCTGTCGAAGTGGAGGTTGTGGAGTCTCAGCAGGCAATGGAAAAGGAGTTAGGATTGAATTTGATGACGAAAACGATATAAATGTTGGTGGAACTAACACAGCTGTAGGTAAGTTTTTTAAGCAAAGGAAGAAGATACATTTATTAATAGTTTAAGTTGGAGAAATAAATAACATGCAGATTAGAATTTCCATTGCCCACCTTTTGCTAGGCCTAATAGCATTCATCCCGATGTACATCAGTGAAATGAACTGCCCGGGAAAGGTGAATGGATGAAAGGGGGTGAAAGAGTTCTGGATAATCCACACTAGAAATGTGATGTTTTAGAAACATCCAGACTTTCATCCTAAGTTTTGCCTTAAACGATACAAATTGGTAAGAACAAGATACGAAGAGAAAGGTAGTTCATAAAAGAAGAAATACAGATGGCCAGTGATTAGAGAGTATCTTTAACCCAGGGTTATTCAGAGAAATATGAATTAGAACAATACCTGTAGGATGAAAAGGCCCTCATAAAAATTTATTATAGAAATTTGTCTTTAGGAAGTAATCAGGCAGATGTGCAAAGATAATGACCACTTTCTTACCTCCCATTCTCTCTTGAACCCACTCTAATCAGTTTTGGTCCCTGCCACTCTAAGGTTTTATCTCTGCCACACCACCAAAGCAGAGCCATGAGTGACCTCCATCTTACCAGATATAATGGTCAACTCTTGATTTTCATTTTAATATAACAATTCAATGAAAAGAAAAAAATAATAATACAACAATTTGCCTGACATAGTAGACCATGCCCTCCTGCTTGAAACATTTGCTTGTCTTTCACCTGAGAAACCATTTCTCATCTCATTGTATTTCCTAGCCATTCGTTCTCAGTCTTCATCTATACTCATTCCCTGGGTCATCTCTTAATATGGGTCGTATTAAATAATATGTAGACTGACCACTCATAAATTTGTATCTAGGCTAGAACTTTCCCCTCTGCACTTCAGATTTGTACATCTAACTCTCCTCGTTAATCTACACTTAAATGTCTGACAAGAATTTCAAGTTGTCTGTAACCAAACTCTTCACTCTAAAACCTGTTCTCTCCAGTCATCATCCTTACCTCATCAGATAGCCTCTCCATTCTAACTGTTGGTTGGACCAAAAACCTTCACTTACAGTGATTCCTCCTTTTCTGTTCTTAGCTTCCATCTGATCTGACAGCTAATTCTGGTGCTTCCTTTAGTGTTTAGCCATAATCCAACCATTTCTCACCCTCTCCACTGTTCCGTTAGTTCAAGCTACTGTCCTTTTTCTTGCCCTATTGTAATAGGCTCTTTAGATGATCCATCAACTTCTCATCTACTGCTTACTATTCCACAGGATATGTAGTGATACTTCTTCTTTTTTTTTTTTTAAATAAATAAAGATTTTATTTATTTATTTGACAGAGAGAGATCACAAGTAGGCAGAGAGGTAGCCAGAGAGAGGAGGAAGCAGGCTCCCCGTGGAGCAGAGAGCCCGATGTGGGGCTCTATCCCAGAACCCTGGAATCATGACCTGAGCCAAAGGCAGAGGCTTTAACCCACTGAGCCACCCAGGCGCCCCTGTAGTGATACTTCTGAAACATAAATCAGATCAGTTCTTATGCGCAGAACACTCCTTGTGCTTCCAGCTGTACTGAAGGAAAACCCACAATCCTTATCTTAGCCCATACTGTCCCACATGATCTGTCCTGGGCTGCATCTCTCTCATCTCTTTTTACTCTCCTATTTAATACCACCCCTCTGTGATGTTTTGAGGACGCCAAGTACCCTTTCACTTCTAGGCTTTTAAACTTGCAGTTCCCTCTGCCTGGAATAGTCTTCCTTCTGATAATTTTATGGAATACGGTGGTATCAGATCTTGTAATAGCTTGCAATAGTAGACAATCGGATCTGAGGAACATACCTAGAAATCAACTTTTGGCCCATTTTATTGACCTGAAGAATAATAAGCTCTTTAAATGAAACCCTTATTAAAAACTCACATATTTTCCTCCAGAGTCAGCTAAATCTTCCAGCTCTCATATTTTTTAAAGAATTCCTAAATCTTAAAGTGGTGACCACTTTTTTTTGAGAATTTCAAGCCAATTTATTTTAGATTGAAGGTAAAAAGTTTGATTCCTTAAAAGCACTTATCACAGTCGGTAATAACTTGTTTCTTTGTTTACTTGGTTTCTTAGGGGTGAAGGCTATACCTGTATTCTTTGTTACTGTATTTTTAAAACCTGGAATATAGGGATGCCTGGGTGGCTCAGTGGGTTAAGCATCTGCCATTGGCTCAGGCCATGATCCCGGGGTCCTGGGATTGAGCCCTGCATTGGGCTCCTGCTCAGCAGGGAACCTACTTCTCCCTCTGCCTGAGGCTTTCCTTGCTTGAGCTCTCTCTCTCTGACAAATAAATAAATACAATCTTTAAAAAAAAGAAAAAACCTGGAACATAGTAGGCACTTGATTTCATCATCTTTATTTAGCATATAAAAATCCTAATACCTTTACTCTTAATAAAAGGAGGAAACCACTTCTCTCCTCCTATTTCTTCTTGGTCCTCATTTCTTCTTAATATGAATATAGTTGACACACAATGTTACCTTAATTTCAGTTGTTTAACATATGATTCAGCAAGTTTCTACATTATGATATGTTCACCACAAGTATAGCTACCATCTCACCATACAATGCTATTACAGTAAAAAATGTCGTGACCATTTAATACCGAGAGCCAGTCCCTAATCCAATATTACACTCAGAGATAGTTCCCTTTCCTCTTACCCCATAGTTGTGTGTTCCTGGTTCCAGATGTCTTTTCTGTTCCTGTGCATGTTGTATAATAAAATGTCCTATCTGAAATCATGGAGGAATTCGAGAATTAATCTTTCTTATTTAATTTCTTTGAAATATTTGCATTTAGACACAACTTCAGTAGCAGAAGCAAGACACAACCCTAGCATAGGGGAGGGAAGTGTTGGTGGTCTGACTGGCAGTTTGAGCGCAAGTGGAAGCCACATGGATCGCATAGGAGCCATTCGAGACAACCTGAGCGAGACGGCTAGTACCATGGCCCTAGCCGGAGCCAGTATAACGGGGAGTCTGTCAGGAAGCGCCATGGTGAACTGTTTCAACAGGTAAGAGAAATGTGCTCTGTTTTCTTTTTGCCTTCTGTTAACTACAAATTATTAGATGAGAATTTTGAAGATTATTATAATTGTGTAATCATTATGATTACATACAATCTTATGTTGGGGCTGAAAACAGTAATGTTAGCAATGAAATTTAGTGGTAAACAGTGAAATTTTTACTTGTTTGAATTTTCTGTTGTAGTATTTTATACCCATGGTGCGGTAAAAACCAAGTCTAAGGCATGGCATTCTGCTAATTTCTTCATTGCATTTGTCAGATTTGATGTTATGCATCAGTGCTGGAGCTGCTTTGGTGTACGTGGTAAAGGCAGTGCTGAAGTCTGGAACCTCACCTCTGGAGGTGGCCACAGCTAGATGTTAGAAAAGGGGACACTGGCTGAGGCCTGGGGGGAGCAGATGGAGTCAGGATGTGTGGGAGTACGTGAGCTGAGGCCAGGGTAGTCTAGTCCTCCGGAAACCTTGTATGTGTTAGCACTTACTTCATTCTCACCAAGTCTCGTACCAGCAGCCATATCAATAAATAGAAGAAATCAAAGCATTTTTGTCTTCCTTTGTTTCTTCTCTAATTCTCTATTCTTTATTTCTGTTTATGAGCTTTGTTGTTGTTTTTAACATAGGAGAGTGTGCATGAATTAAAAGATAAGTTGATTATATTTATCTTATTTTTAGGTAGTTCACTTTTATTTATTATTTGTTTTTAGGTATCTTGTTTTGATGCTTTTTTTTTTTTGCTTTTATGCTTTTAAACACAAATTCTCTTATAGTAGTGTTTATTATGTCTTTTTTAAAGAATTGGGTATTAAATTTAGAGGGTCAGTTTTAATATGTAGAGGCTTGGGGTGTTTTGATCCACTCATCTGTCATGTACACTGGTTTTTAATATATTCAGATTTTGTTTCACACTCAGACATGGCTAGCATATTTAATTAAAATCTTTTATGTCCTTTTTGTGTTAATCTTTTACTACCTTATTTGGCAGACAGCTAATTTTTCCTGTTTTATTTGGATGGCTGGCACTGCAGTAGAATTTGAGTTATCAAATACAATGAAATTTTAAAAATGCTGATAGTTTCTAAAATAGTTTCTTGTTACTAGGGGTGTTAACTGAATTATATAACTGCTATATATTATAGTAGTCTGATATGAAATGTAATTTCAGTTTTTATCTGCTCCCTGCTCTTTAAGGTTGGAAGTACAAGCAGATGTACAGAAAGAACGGTACAGTCTAAGTGGAGAATCTGGCACAGTCAGCTTGGGAACAGTTAGTGATAATGCCAGCACCAAAGCAATGGCAGGATCTATTCTGAATTCCTACATCCCATTGGACAAGTAAGGAAAGAACTGTTAAACAGTTCAAGTATTTTTTTATTTTTTTTTGTTGTTGTTTTTTTTTTTTTTTTAAAGATTTTATTTATTTATTTTAGAAGGAGAAAGAGAATCCCAAGCTGACTCTGCGCTTAGCGCAGAGCCCCCTCACAGGACTTGATCCCAAGACCCTGAGATCATGACCTGAGACGAAATCAAGAGTTGGACAATTAACTGACTGAGCCACTGAGGTGCTCCTTAAAATTAATTTTAAAATAACTATTCCTATCATCAAGCAAAATTATAATAAATAATGGTTACCAACTATTAGGTTCTCCAGGAAAAAAAAAATGATGAGATGTCCAGAGTAGGCAAATTCAGAGACAGGAAGTAGATTAGTGGTTACCACGGACTGGGGGCAGGAAAGGGTGGCAACAGACTGCTAGTGGATATAGGGTTTCTTTTGGGAATGATGAAAATGTTCTGCAGTTAGTTGCTAGTGACAGTTGCACAACTCTGAATATACTATTAAAAACCATAGAATTGTGCACTTTAAACAGGTGAATTTTGTGATATATATGTATTTCAATAAAGCTGTTCTGAAAAAAAAAATGGAGAGGGTAACATAGTACCTGGAACAGATAAGCAATCATTGTAGCTACTTCTGTTTTTTTAAATTGAAACATTATTATAAATACTGTTCTTAGAGTGCCTGGGTGGCACAGTCAGTTAAGCATCTGCCTTTGGCTCAGGTCATGATCCCGGGTCCTGAATTAAGCCTTTTAGGCTCCCTGCTCAGTGGGGAGCCTACTTCTTCTCCCTCTGCTGCTCCCCCTGCTTGTGTGGGCGCATGCTCGCTCGTGCGCTCTGTCAAGTAAATAAAATCTTTAAAAAGTCCTCTTATTTCAAGTAATATTTTAATAGAGCATATCCTGCATTCATTTGTTTTGATGGTTTTTATGTAGTCTTTGAATTTTTCACACAGAAGTCCCTCTCCCTTTGCTTTTACATCAATAAAAAAGGAAGTTAGAAATGTATTTATATTTGTTACTCTTATGTTCCAGAGAAGGCAACAGTATGGAGGTGCAAGTAGATATTGAATCAAAGCCATCCAAATTCAGGCACAACAGTGGAAGCAGCAGTGTGGAGGATGGCAGTGCCACCCGAAGTCATGCCGGTGCTTCGTCCAGCGGCTTGCCTGAAGGTAAATCTGGTGCCACCAAGTGGTCCAAAGAAGCAACAGCAGGGAAGAAAGCAAAAGGTGGTAAATTGAGGAAAAAGAGTAACATGAAGATAAACGAGACCAGAGAGGACATGGATGCACAGTTGCTAGAACAACAAAGCACGAACTCAAGTGAATTTGAGGCTCCATCCCTCAGTGACAGTATGCCATCTGTAGCAGATTCCCACTCCAGTCATTTTTCTGAATTTAGTTGTTCTGACCTAGAAAGCATGAAAACTTCTTGTAGTCATGGTTCCAATGATTATCATGCCCGCTTTGCTACTGTTAACATTCTTCCTGAGGTAGAAAACGATCGTCTGGAAAATTCCCCACATCAGTGTAGCATTTCTTTGCTTACCAAAACTGCTTCATGTTCAGAAGTTCCACAGTTGAATCATATTGCTGAAGAACATGGTAACAATGGAGTAAAACCCAGTGTTGATTTATATTTTGGTGATGCGCTAAAAGAAACAAATAACAACCACTCACATCAGACAATGGAATTAAAAGTTGCAATTCAGACTGAAATTTAGGCCTATAAATGCTGCAGATTAATTACCGCTGAACAACCTTGTTTGGAGCTGGTTGAACTACATGTGACTACTTTAAGTTTCAAGTTACCAGCAAATGCCCGGTTACATAATCTAATGCAGATACATTTTCTATGTTGAGCAGAGCATTGTGTTTCATGTGGATCTTAATTACCAAACTATGAAATGAAGGCTTTAAAAGTGCATTATTGTAAGGACAATAGTTCTTAAGAGAAGTATGTTTTGTGTGTTTGCCACAAAACATTGCTTGAAGCACATACTTGTGTATTTAGATAGGACTTTGGCTTAATTTATAATCAATATAAAATACTAATACAGTTAGAAACATTCTTATGAAGAAAACTTGAGACTTAGGGGTAAGTGGTTAGTGACATTTTATTGAAACCACTAAGGGATATTGTTTAAAGAACCTTGCAGGTTACTCTCAGTATATGATACTCTTTGTAACATTTCTGTTCATAACTGGGCATAAATTTCATTTTTTTCTTCATATGCAATGTGGAATTGTAAAGCTTAATGCAGCCCATTTGCTACCATTTGGATACTTAGACACTTTGAGCAAGATTGTGGCAGTTTTTGCACAACTTTGAAATAGAAATACCTGGTACTCTATATCTCTTGTATATTGTTGATGCCATCTTAGAAGCAAAATGTAAAGGTAGGTAATTAAGTGTACTGACAGCACCAAATAAGGTACATAAAACTACAAAATAAAATTCCATTAGTTTGTAAGTATTATTAAAAAAAAAGTCACCTTCCACCAAGGGGAAGTTTGCATCCCATTGATTCTTGGTGCCTTTGGAATAGACTGGATTTTAAGGGCCTAGTTGTTTGAGGATTTTGCTGTCTTGTTTTCCACTAGTCCTCTCTAGCCACCTTGGATTATATAGACAAATACAAGATAGATAAACATAAATATGAATAATAATAACAATGCTGAAAAAGTATTAGCCTACCAAAGACACACTCAGGCTTTAGTGAATACATAACCTCAGTTTTAACACACGCGTATCTTCTCCAATCATGAAATCAAAGCACGGTGCAGAGTTTGTACCAAGTGCTAAGGAGGGATCCACGTATGGCTGGCTTTATTTTCCTTTGCTTTTGTTTATGGAAGGTGTTCAGCTGACATAAACAGAAGTCGACCCAAATAACTGCCTATACTGTTAATTTCCTGTATAATTCACTTAAATAAAACAGGTTAACCTCAAAGATAGCATTTGAAATGTTCCATCTTATGTGTTTCTGTTAAGTATTACCATTATGGTGCTACTGAGCATTTTCTTTTGATAAAAAGAAAAATGCCATGGGCTGCAGTCTTCTTCTACCACTTTTTCTCACCAGGTCCATTAATATGCTTATAACACTAGTGCCAGTTATTTTATTTGATAATGCTTATTATGGAATTTGTATATTTGTTTGCATTCCAGTTTTGTTCAATAGTGAGTGTGTAAACTGCATACATTAAATAAATGTAAATACTAATGTATTGCTGCCTTATGGTTTGTGTGCAGGTATTTTTATAAGAATAAGAATTCTCATTTGTCACATGGTAGTTACTTAACAAATATTGGAAGCCATTGAGATGATTCTGTATACTGGTCTCAGCCCAAAAGAAAGCATTTGCTGAACTTCCTCAGCAAACAGTGTTGACACACAGTGAATCCTTTCTTCATGTTTAATACCTGCCTTTCTTCCAGAAATAAGCTGCTTTATTCATCAACATATTTT
The DNA here is from genome assembly GCF_009829155.1 of Mustela erminea. Lineage (NCBI taxonomy): Eukaryota > Metazoa > Chordata > Mammalia > Carnivora > Mustelidae > Mustela > Mustela erminea. The sequence goes on along the minus strand of NC_045629.1, from coordinate 48,623,644 downwards.
ACTTTTTAAAGTGAATTGGTTGGAAAATAAATAGATCTATCATTTAATTGTGAAGAGATAAATACTATAAAGGCTCATCATAACAGAAAAATAAAAAGATCTTAAAAGACTATTCTAAGAGATTCTACTCTGGCAACATTAGATCATGAAACTAGAGCTGTTTAAATTTAAGCTAGTAATTGTAAATTAAATGCTTTCTATCCTCAATAGCCTCTATAAAATGGTGTTTTTTCTCATTTCCTGTTACATAGTACTTAATGAAATAATATGTATGAATATGTGGACAGCTTCTTGACATTTCTGTAAAAGGCCAAAGATTAAATGGAAAGCTAAATGATTCTCAGAGGAATCCAGCAGAAGTGGTGCTATGTAGAAGGTTAGTGCATTTAGTTTACCCATTCCTCTTCTGGTTGTACCCTCAACCATTACCCCACCAGTGTCACTTGAAAAAATGGTCTAAACCTTTCAGCTGGCTTCAGAAGTTCCTTCATCTCCCAGGAGTCATTCAAACTTGAATTAATTTAGGGCCAAGCCAAATTCCCTTGGAGCTCAACTCTAGGACTAGACTAAAACAAGAGAATACTCCAGGGTTCAAGACAGGCATTAACTCCCCAAAATCTTTGAAAGTCCCTTTGTACTTTGTTTTCTTTAAGGTCTATGAGGGGGAAAAAATCACGAGGTTGTGAGAGAGAATACAAAGATTAAAATGGCATACCCTACTGTTCATTATATTGACCACCATTTTAACTGCATTCTCTTGAATGTACAAATTCATATCTCCAGAGCATTGGATTAGTTGGCTTCTATGTTATATTAACACAATCCTTCACTCTTATTTTCACCAAAAATTGGGTTAATTTGTAAATATGTAAGACTTCCCATAGCATATTGTTTAGTTAAATACAACTTTGATCACCAAAGGATAAATACATGTTGGAAACCATCATAGCTATTAATTCCTATGTGAGCAAAATACCTAAACTCCTATTCTTCTGATCATTTTGCCTTTCTAATCAGAGTCTTCAGGATTCTCAGGGCTATGTTTTATGTGGTTCCTTTTTATGGACTTGTTTCATTTCTTCCCCTTATTAAAATATGAGATACCACTGCTAAGAGCCCGTGTTTAAAACTGGTCAGTTTTGAATGCTCAAAGTAGTATTTTAAACTTGGGGAGAGTCACAGTGTTTTGGTAGCCTTCATTTAATAGATAAATAGTGAAAGGGAGTTTGCAGTTTTTAAATTTAGTTCAAATTAATTCACTGTACTTCATATGCCAATCAGAATTTTTGTCATTTCTGCCAATTCATTCAACAAAGTAACAGTGGATTTGGGGATACATAGCATTGTATCAGACACCCTGGCTTCAATGGACTTACAGTTGGGGGAGAGAGGCATAAAAAACACATACACATAGCTTAAAATGATGTCAGATGATGGGTGCCAAGAAAAATACAGAGTGTGGAATAAAGTGACTAGAGTATTGGGTAGTGCTATTTCATATAGAGCAAATCACAGGTCTCTATCCTAGATGACATTAATGCAAAGATATAAAAGAAATGAGAGAAGAACTGGGTAGACTTACCAAATGGATGAACATTGCAGAAAGAGATCTTCTCCCAGGTGAGTTAACAGCCTATTTAGACACCTGTCTTGGAATTTGATAACTAGTAAGACAAATCTGCCTCCTAGTTTTTCTTGGGAGAATGTCTTGACTGTTCTTCACACTTTATTATTTTCATAACCATTTCGGAGTAACCTTGTTGAATTCTACCAGTTTGTGTTGGGATAGTACTGAGTCTGTAATTATCCTTTTATTGAGAGCTTTCATGTTTTTTACTAATTTTATTCCTGGGTACTTGGTACTTTTTGGATGCCATTTTCTTTTTGTTCCTAATAGTATATAGAAATACAACTAATTTTCATGTAATGATTTCATGTCTTGGGTAATATTATTTCCCTTTTAATTCCAGGAGTTTAGCTTCTTTGAGATTTCTGTGTACACAGTAATCATCTGTGAATAATGTATTTTTTATTTAACACTTTTACAGTGCTTTGAAGTGTCAAACACTTTCTGTGTACTTTCAAAATATTAACCTATTTACTCTTCAGAACAACTCTGTGAAGAAGGTATTCATTATCCCATTTTATAAATGAAACAGAGGCAAAGAGTTAAGTCGTTTGTCCAGAGTTGCATGGCTGGTAAGTGGCAAAGCCAGGATTCAGACTGTTTTGTTTCTTCCTCTTCGAGCTTTTGATCATGTATTTCTTTTTCTGGCCCATTTGCAGTGGCTGGGACTTCAAGTGTAAAGTGCTAAACAGCAGTGGTGATAGGGGCATTGTTTACTTGTTAAACAAGTAAACCTTTCAGTGTTTCAGCTGTTAAGTGTGATATTTGTGCAGATATATTTGTAGATGCCCTTTATCAAATTTATCAAATTGTCTTCTAACTCTTCGTTTGCCAAGAGTTTTTAAAACCTCAGGAAATACGTTGAATTTTATTGGGTGCCATTGAGGTATATCTGTCACATAATTGTGATTTATTCCTTTCATGTAATTGTGCAATGTGAATATGATTTATTCCTTTAACCAGGGTTAATATGGTTATGGTTAAAATAAGAATTTGATTTTTCAAATATTAAACCAACCTCCTGGGATAAACTCCAGTATCAGCACATAAGATTGGAATTACATCTTTTATGAATGCTTAGTAGAAATTGCTGTTAAGGCTGTGTGGGCCTTCTGAATTGTTTTTTAATATTACAGAAAACCAGGTTTTCAGGGTTGAGAAGCAGTTCATCTTCGTAGATATAATATGAGCAGTAACCCTTTCCCTCTGTAAGAGTTTCCTAATCCTAGAACGTGTATATTCTCCTAGGTCTATGGTGACAACATAGTTTTCCTCTTACTCTTTTTCTTTTTCTGTCCAGCGTTTTGCCTAATAATTGGAACACCTATTTCTACTACCTTGTATCCAGCATAGAGGAGGTTTAAACTTAGATTTTACATGCCATGTGCACCAGGTGCCTCCAAATTCAGAATTCAGGATACTGGGAAAAAGAAATCTTAGAAAGAAACTTAAGGCTCTTAGGGCAAGGACCTTGTCTATTCTTTCTGTAAGTATGTACCAATATGTATATACCAAGAAGAGATTGAGGAGGTCCTTGCTATGATTGGGACAGAATAACTGAGCCACAGGAATAAGAATGCTTGTGGACTCAGGCCTCAGATTTGGTGCCTAGTCTCTTCATTACACTGTGCACTAGAATAAGCTGTTTGAAACAAGACAGTGACTAAAACAGTCCCTTTTGGTAAGGTTTAATGCCACATATGTTAGGTCATAAATATTGTAGAATGTGTGACAGCCACCGGCACATCATTTTTCAGAGTTGATTTAGCCAAGGCATTTTAATTTTGGTTTTGGGGAGCTTTTTGTTGCATGTTCATTTCAAGGAAATGTGGTACCTTAAGCTAGTAAAGAAATTTGCTTTAGAGAGATAAAATGCAAACATGTTTAGAGACAATTACTATTGACAGTTTATAAATAGAATACAAACAAAAGAATTTACTCCCCTTCCCCCTTTTTCGCTTTCTATCCCTTTTTTCTATGCTCCACCTTTTCTTAGACCCTCCTTCCCACCTTAACTTCCTCCATAACCGATGCAAATGAGTATGTACGTATGCTAGCATAGTTTTCTCCGTGTTACTTAGTGACACATGGTGCATATATACATGAATCACTTTCTCAATTTTCTCAGTATCTTACAGAAATTAATCCAAGTCAAGCGGTATAGCTCCAAATCATTCTTATTTAATGTCTGCATATGATGGGCATTCTCTTGGTGTCACTCTTGTGTTTTTTTCCCCCTACTACAAAACAGTGCAGGAAACATCCTCATATATAAGTCCTATTTTCTGGTAGTTTTCATTACAGGAAATAGTTTCACGGATATCAAATGGCTAGGTTGCAAAGTATATATAGTTTTAAATTGAATAAGGTTATCAGATTGCCTTTTGAAAAAGGCTGTCAACATTTAGAGTTCCACTGATAATACATGAGTCCCCTTTCCTCTGCATCCAGCCAAGAGCAAATATTAGAGCTGTACTGTTTTTACAAGACTGATATAATATGTATCACCTGATTTTGTATTTATGCATCCCTGACCATTAGTGAATTTGTACATCTTTTTGTGTGGTTTTCTTTTTTAGAGGAGGAGGGGAATTGGTATTTGATTTGCTGTTTTCTAAACGGAGTATTACATCTTTTGCTTATTTTGCAGGGGGGATTCTCCTTGTGCAGTTTGAAAGAGATCTTTATTGTAGCTATTATATATTACAACTATTACATTTTTTAAGGTTTATTTTTAGAAAGAGGGACAGGCAGGAGAGACAGAGGGTGAGGGAGAGAGAATCCCAAGCAGACTCCATGCTGAGCCTGAAGCGGGATTCACCCTCAGGACCCTGAGATCACTACCTGTGCCAAAACCAATGCTTAACCAACTGTGCCACCCAGGTGCCGCATTTTGTAGCTATTATCATAGCTATGCATTGTAGATATCATAGTACATGTGCTGCCGAAGCGAGCACAGTTCTTATTAGTTGTTTTTTCTTACATTCTTGTTCAAATCCATTATTTGACCATTGACTTTATTAATTTGTTCTGCATTTTATTCTAAACTTTATTTGAAATATTTTTAGACTATAAAGTTGCAAAGATAGTTCAGAAGCTTCCCGAATACACTACACACACACACACACACACACACACACACACACACACACATATACTCTCACACATTTTGCTATATGAAAACTCTGTTGTCAAATGTATCTGATTTTACATTTCAGACCTTCCAATCATGGTTAAGGTCTGTTTTGTTCCTAAATTATACTTACAGTCTTGTAGGTTTCTTGTGAGATTTTTATTTAATTTTTTATATTTGCCTTAATCTGTCTTGAATTTGTTTACTACAATGTAGAGGTCCAATCTTACTTCTTCCAGATGATAAGCTGTTTGTGATGGTACATTATTTTAAAAATAATCTATCCTTTCCCACTGATCTGAATGCTGCCCTTATACTGGAATTTCTAGATTTCTGTCAGAAAGCCCACTGGGATTTTTATTGTGATTCCATTGAATCTACATTAGATCTATTTGGGGGAAATTGGCATTTTAACAATAATGAGCCTTCTGATCCATGAATATGGTATATGTATAAATGCATACATTTATTGGGTTTTTTAATTTCATAAGTGCTTTATAGTTTTCAGTATACAGATACTTTTTAAAATCTCAATTTCTGCTTATATATAGAAATACAGTTGATTTTTGTAGATCTGGAGTCCTAGAAACTTGTCATTTATTAACTCTTAATAGATTCTTAGTAAATCTAGAAGATTTTTCTGCATAGACAATCATGTTTCTGAAAATAGTTTGATTTCCTTCTTTCCAATCTGGATGCCTTTAAGAACTTTTGGAGTGGGGGCTCCTTTTGTACTGACTTTGGTTTTGATACAATCTTAAATAGAGGTGATAAAAGAGACAACCTTACCTTGTTTCCAATCATGGCGTATAAGTATATAGTCTTTTATCCTCCGCTTTTATTCCTTCTGATAAATTCTTGACAAGCTTAAAGTGGTTGCCATGTTGGCAACCCCAGAGTTTGCCAGTAAGTTATTGTTTGAGTTGGGTCGTTTGCTTTTTTTTCTTCGGTTTTTAAAGTTGAGATATAGTTCACATATTGTAAAATTCGCCCTTTTTAAAGTGTAAAATTCAGTAATTGCTAATATATTTACAAGGTTATGCAACCATAACCATTACCTAATACTAGAACATCTTCATCACCCCAAAAAGAAACCTTGTATCCATTATCATTAATTCCCATTCCCCTGCCTTCTCAACCCCTGGCAACCACTTACAGCTATTTTCTGTCTGAATAGGTTTGTCTATTCTGGGCATTTTATATAAGAAGAGTCATATAATATGTGTTTTTTGTGTGTGTGTATGGCTTCTTTCACTTAACAGTTTTCAAGGTTCATCTGTGGAGTAGTGTATATCAGTACTTCACGCTTTTTATGGTTCAATAGTATTCTGTTGTATGAATATACAATTTTTATTTATTCATCAGTTAATAGACATTTGGGTTGTTCCCACAGTTTTGGCTATCATAAATGAGGTTGATATCAACATTTGTGAACAGGACATTGTATGAACGTATGTTTTCAATTTTATTGGGTATAATGCTAGGAATAGAATTGCTGGGTCATATGGTAACACTGTTTACATTTTTGGAAAACTACCAAACTGTTTTCCAAAGCAGCTGCATCAATTTACATTCCCATCAGCAATATGTATTGTTTCTAATTCCTCCATATCCTTGTCAACATTTGTTTTTGTCCTTTTTTAAATTATTACACACATTCTAGTTAAATCTTTGCCCTTGTTGTAGCACACATGTGAATTAGGATTAAAATTGTATTTGTTGAAGTCCTCCCAACCCACTGCTTAATTATATTAAATACTTGGTCCTATTTGAGGGTGGGAAACAAATTTTAAAAAGGTCAAATGGCAGCCAGTAAGATTCAATTTTTAGCAATTTTGGGATTTGATAGGTCACTATTAAAACCCTAAGGAAAAAAATAGATAACCCAGTTTGTTATGTTCCTGTCTGGTGTCTGCCTGCTACACAGCAAAGCTTACAGTACCAGCATGATTACTACTAAGTTTCTAGTGCGTTGTGATAGTGGAAATTCCATAGTTATTTAATTATACTGAGCTCTCCCATCTCATCCACTGAAGTCTGTTTAAAAACGTGGCTTAAATTTTACCTTTTCCTGAAAACATTCTTGATTTATTCTACTTGATCCTGTTAGTAACTTTGACAAAAGTTTCACTGATGCTACCCCCACACACACACTAGAGTCTCTCCTACCCTTTTTTAAAGATGTATTTATTTTAGGGAGAGTGAGCGTGAGCGGGAGGGGGAGGAGGGAAAGAGTATCTCAAGGAGACTCGCGCTAAGTGCGAAGCCCAGCACGAGGCGTGATCTCACAACCCTGAGATCATGAAACCGAGGGTGGGAAACCCAACCAGCTGTGCCACCCAGGTGCCCCCTACTAGAGTCTCTTGAACTTGGTTTTAATTTCTGTTTAAGTTAGTTGTCAGCTCATGAAAAGCTGGAACTATCCTTTTTATCTCTTCCCCATAATACTTTATTCAGAAGGTCATGAATAGTTGAGTTCACTTACAGTGCTTATCAACTCAGATACTAGTTACTGCACACTCGCCTTCTAGGACAGTGGGTCACATATTCCACCCTAAGAATTAAAGAGATATTTTAAAAGTTAGATTCCTAACCCCTGGGACTCAAGATTCCCAAGTGATTCTGATGCAGATATCCTAAGAACTGCTTGAGAAATATTTGGGTTTTTAAAAAATATTTTATTTATCTCATAGACCAAGCAGTTGGGAGAGGCAAAGGTTGAAGCAGGCTCTCCATGGAGCAAGGAGCCCGGTGCAGGGCTCATCCCAGGACGCTGGAATCCTGACCTGAGCCAAAGGCAGACGCTTCACCAGCTGAGCCACTCAGGCATCTCTATGTTCCAGGTTTTAAAAATATAGTATCAAAGAATACAGGTGTAGCCCTCACTGCTAAGAAACCAAGTAAACAACAACAACAACAAAATTGTTATAGACTGTGTTAAGTCCTTTTAAGGAATCAAACTTTTATTTCAATCTAAAATAAATTGGTTTGAAATCCTCAAAAAAAAGGTCACCACTTCCCAGGATCATGAAGGGAGTTTTCACCAAAATGCATTTCAGAAGTGAAAGCGAAAGCTTTCCTGACAAACATCAAATTATCAGCATGTCCACCCTGTTGTAGTGACAACTTAAAGAGCCCTGTGCTTTCTGAGATCTTGCTCATGAAAGAGTTACTCTCTGAAACGGCCTAGAAACATCGTCCATCATTCTGAGCAGTCAGAGCTAAGATAGCCAGTTTAGATTCAGTCTTGCAGCTGCTGTTAAGGTTTTTGCTGTTTTCACCTTTCACGTTTCATTTTCTTTGCCCACAATCTCAGCAGAAGGGCAAAAACAGTACAGAGTTTATCAGCATTTCTAACTGCATAGTATTCTATTATGTTCTTAATTTGGGCTTCAGTATAAATACAGGGAGTAGATTTAGATGAGATGATCTCTAAAACAAAATCTCTTTGGGCCACAGTATAACCCAATTCTGTGACTAAGTAAAGGCTTCTGGATTTGACCAAGATTGTTGAGAGTAGTTTGAATACTGATGAGCAATAGAGGTCAAATTTCTTTATTAAAAAAAAAGGATTCAGGAGGTGGGAAAAATAGAAAAAGTTATTTTTGAAAACATGATGTAGGAAAGGATGGAAACTTGATTGAAAGGAACTTTTAAGTGGGGAAGAGTTGAGTAGGTTTGTAGGCTAAGAGGAAGGTGGTAATTGAAAGGGACATATGCAAAAGATGGTATTATCGTTGGAGGAAAGTCCTTATAGAGGGGACAGGATGAGGGATCAGCCCTAGTAAGGAGGGGGAAATTACTTTCTAAAAATGAAGAAGGGCAGGGAAAATGTGATGTCAGTAGGAAAGGGAGCTGATTGGAGCAGTTGTAGGAGATGGCCTGTTACTTCAGTTAAGGTCAAGAGCTGAGAGTGGTCACAGCTAGTGGCACTACCATGGCAGTGGACTGTGGGATGATGTAACAGCTACAGAGACTGGACATTAACTGATGGGCCGTAGTTAGGAGATGTTCTATACACGGGAAGTTTTCATAGTGTCCATGAACCAGAAATACTGTATATAGCTTAGGAGGCATTTTCATATGTTGTATCACAACAAAATGCTATCATCCCAGGGGATATTTATCATTTAAAAATATGCAAACTTAAGCCCAGGATTCATAGATTTCCCCAGGTGTTATACATCTAGTAAGTATTGCCATGTTTGCTTTTCATTTGAAAGGCTTTGGGCTTTCCCCCCTTTTTCTGTTTTAATATTTTGTCTTTCATTCTTATGTCTAGAAATTTCCTTATTAGGTCCCTAAGGCATAAGGTCAAACTTTAATGATAAATCACCCTGACTCAGTATAGAATTACTTTCTTTGAGACTTTGCTACTTCTGGATGCATGATTTATAGCAACCTATTAGGTTAAATAAGTGCTCATTCTATTGAAGTATTTTAATATATGTACCCAAAAATATGTTAGTAATGCTTTTTTTTAAAGATTTTATTTGAAAGACAGAGCACGAGCTGGAGAGGGGCAAAGGGAGAAGGACAAGCAGACTCCCTGCTGAGTGGGGAGTCCGACTCAAGGCTCCATCCCAGGACCTTGGGATCATGACCTAAGCCAAAGTCAAGATGCTTAACTAATTGGACACTCAGGCACTCCAGTAATTCTTCTTACTCATTCATTGAGGAGGTATTAAATCTCTATTGTGCCATTTTGCTGAGCGACATGGGGAACAGAACTAAACCAGACATTTTCTGTCACAGACAAATCAACTCAAAATACCAAAACAGTGGGGGTGCCTGGGTGGCTCAGTCAGTTGAGTGTTCAGCTCTTAATTTCAGCTCGGGTCATGATCTTGGGGTCATTCCCATTCTCTCTCTCTCTCAAATAAATAATCTTAAAACAAAACAAACACACACACACACACACACACACACACACACACACACACACACACACACAAAACAAAAAAAAAAAACCACCAAAACAGTGGTTAGAGCTATGATAGAGCTGTGCACACAGCACTTTGAGAAAATGAAGATCACTTAACTCAGCCAAGGCAGGTAAGGAAGAGCTTCTAGGAGGTGACATTTGAACTGGATTATATTGATTTATTTATTTTATTGATATTATTTATTTACTTGCAAGAAAGCATGAGCAGGGGGTTGGGGTAGAAGGAGAGGGAGAAGCAGACTCCCCACTGAACCAGAAGCGCAATGTGGGACTTAATCCCACGACCCCAGGGTCATGACGTGAGCCAACAGCAGACATTTAACCCACTGAGCCACTGAAGTGGCTGATCAAAGACATGATCAAAGACAGATTGCCCAGCTTTGAATCTGATCAACCACATGTAATATTTGTAATCAGGATTTAAGTTTTCTCTGTATCTTTTCTGTGCCATGGTTTCCTCATCTATAACAGTGTTGTTATAAGGATTAAATTACACAGCGTGTGATAAATTGTGCAGTCAAAACCACCTACAGTTGTTTAATTGAAATGTATTTGACATATTGTGTAAATGTAACATGTACATCCTGGTCTGGTACCCTTATTGTGATATTGTGATTGCCAATTTCGTGCTAGGTAGCATCTTCATCACCTATTTTTTTTGTGGTAGGAGTAATTAAGATCAGTCTCTTAGCAAGTTTGATGTTTATAATGCCTTGTTATCTATAACCATTAAGCCATGCATTAGCTCTCTAGGACTTAGCTTATCTACTAGTTGCTAGTTTGTACACTTAAACATTTCTTCTATCCTCCCAACCTCCAGCCCCCTGGTAACTATTATTTTACTATTTTTAGGAGTTTGGCTTTAAGGTTCCACATATAAGTGATATTATACAGTATTTGTCTCTCTTTGACTTATGTCACTTAGCTGTCCTCGAGGTCTATCCATGTCACAAATGGCAGATTTCCTTATGATTGAAAATATTGCAGTGTGTGTGTGTGATGTCTTTTTTATCCATTCATCAGCTGACAGGCATACTTAAGTTGTTTCCATTTCTTGGCTATTGTGAATAATGCTGCAATAAACATGAGATTGCATATATCTCTTCCATATCCTGTTTTCATTTCCTTGGGAAATAAAAACAAGTGGAATGGTTGGATCATGTGGTAGTTCTATTTTTAGTTTTTTTGAGGCACCTCCATACTGTTTTCCATAGTGGCTGCACTAATTTACATTCCCAACAGTGTACAAGGGCTCCCTTTTCTCCACATCTTCTCCGGTGCTGATTTGTTGTCTTCTTGGTGAGAGCCATTCTAATAGGTGTGAGGTGGCATCTCATTGTGGTTTTGATTTGCAGTTCCCTGATGATTAGTGATGTTGAGCATCTTTTCATGTACCTGTGGGCCATTTTGAGGTCTTCTTTGGGAAAAGGTCTAGTTCCTCTGCCCATTCTTTTATCAGATTGGTTTTCGTTATCGAGTAGTATGAACTGTTTATATATTTTTACATTTATTTAACAGATCTTAATCCACTTTATTTTTCTTGTATAAAACTATGTACTGGCACAGCTGGGGCCTGGGTCCGTCTGCCTTCAGCTCAGGTCATGATCCAGAAGTCCCAGGATTGAGGCCCACACCAGGTTCCCTGCTCAGCAGGGAGTCCGCTTGTCCCTTTGCCTCTCACCCACTCATGCTCAAACTCTCTCAAATAAATAAAATCTTTTTAAAAATGTTTTACTTCTTCCTATTCAATTGGATGCCTTTTATTTCTTTATTTTGCCCAACTGTCCTAGCTAAGATCTCCAACAATTGTATTAAGGTGATGAGAGTGGGCATCCTTGTCTTGTTCCTAATCTTACAGGAAAGCTTTTGATTTTTCACTGTTGAGTATGTTATATCTATATTTATCAGAGTTATGAGTCTTTAGTTTTATTGTAGGTCCTTATCTGGCTTTGATAGCCGGGTAATGCTGCCTCATAGAATCAGCCTGGAAGTGTTCCCTCCTCAATTTTTTGAGAGTTTGAGGATTGTTAACTCTTCATTCTTTGGTAGAATCTGCCAGTAAACCATCTAGTCCTGAAGTTTTCTGTCTTAGGAAGTTTTTGATTCAGTCTCTTACTGGTCTGTTCAGATTTTGTGTTTCTTCCTGATTGTCTTGGTGAGTTCTGTTTCTAGGAATTCATCAGTTTCTTCAAAGGTACCTAATTTGTTCGCATGTAACTATTCATGGTGTAGGCGCTTACGATCATTATTTCCATAATGTCTCCTCTTTCATTTCTCATTTTGAGTCTTAGTCTAGTGAAGTCTTGTCAATTTCACTTATTTTTGAAAAAAGTTTTGTTGATCTTTTCTATTTTTTTTTCTGGTCTCTATTTTTGCTCTGTTTTATTTCCTTCCTTCTGCTAACTTTGAGCTTAGTTTGTTCTTTCTATAGTTCTTTAGGTATAATGTCAGACTGTTTGAGATCTAACATTTAATAAATGCATTTACCACTATAAACCTCCCTCTCAGAACTGCTCTTGCATAGGTTTGATAAATTTTATTTCCCTTTTAATTTCTTCTTTGACCCACTGGTTGTTCAGAAGTGTTGAATTTTCACATATTTATGGATTTTTCCAGCTTTCTGCTTGTTGTAGTTTCATACCATCGTGGTCAGAAAAGATGTTTGGTATGATTTCACTCTTCTTAAATTTGCTTAAGACTTGTTTTGTGTCCTATCATATAATTTATCCTGGAGAAAGTTCCTTGTGTTCCTGGGAATAATATATTGTTGGTATTGGATGGAATGTTCTGTATGTTCGGTCCATTTGGTCCAAAGTATGGTTCAGTTCAAACATTTCCTTACTGATTTTCTGTCTGGATGACTTCTCCATTGCTGTAAGTATGAAAGTCCTCAGCTATTATTCAGTGGTCTGTTCCTCCGTTCAGGTTTGTTAATATTTGCTTCATCTGTTTAGGTGCTCTAGTGTTGAATGCATACATATCTTTTTGCTGTACTGATCTTCATTATGTCTGAAGGCTTAACAGTTTTGGCTTAAAGTTTCTCTCTTAACATTTTGGCTTAAAGTTTGTTTTGTCTAGTGTTGAGTATGGCTATCCCTGCTCTTCTGGTTTTCAAGTGCATGTAATTTCTTCTTCTTTCCCTTTACTTGGAGCCTGTGTGTGTTCTTAGAGCTGAAGTCTCTTGTGGGAAGCATATAGTTGAGTCTTACTTTTTCTATCCAGCCACTCTCTGCCTTTTGATTGGTGAACTCAGTTTACATTTAGAGTAATTATTGATATGTAGGGATTTACAACAACTTACAATTTCCATCTTACTGATTGCTGATTGTTCTGTATTTCCTGTTCCTTTTTCCCAGGTCCCTCCTCCCCCTACCCCACCCCTTCCTTTTTCCTTCCTGTTTGTTTCACCTTTGTGATTTTCCATGGTGGGTATACACCATGTTTATGTTTCCCCTTTTTAATCTCCTGTGAATCTAGATTTTTGCTTTGTGGTTAACATGAGGCTTACATAAAACATTTCATACATGGAATAGTCCATTTTATGCTGATAGCTTATCTTCATTTGCCTATAAAAGCTCTACTCTTTTACTCCTATATTTTTATTACAATTCATCTTTTTATATTGTGTCCTGTTAGCAAATTATAGTGGTAAGTTCTTTTTAATACTCTTCCTTTAACCTTTATACTATATAATTAAGTGGCTAATATACTATTCTATTATAGAATTAGAGTTTTCTAAATTTATTTTTCACCTTTACCAGTGTAAAGATGTTTTCATGTCACTGATTAGCATCTTTTCATTTCAGCTTGAAGAACTCCTTTCAGCATTTCTTGCGAGGCAGACCTAGTGGTGATAAATTCCCACAGCTTTTGTTTGTTGGACAGGTCTTTATAACTCTGGCTGGCAGTTTGTTTTTTGATACTTTGAATATGTCATTCCACTCCTCTCCTGGCCTGTAGGGCCTTTTTTTGCTGAGAAATCTGCTGATAGCTTCACGGGGGTTCCTTTGTAAATTACACTCTTTTTACCCCCGGCTGCCTTTAGGATCCTGATTTTTGGTAGTTTCCTTGTAACCTGTCTGGGAGAAGGTATTTCCACATTGAGGTAATAGGGTGATCTACAAACTTTGTGAATTTGGATGTTCAATTCTTTCTCCAGATTTAGGAGAGCTTTCAGGTTTTTTTTTGTTCTTTTTTTTAATTTCTGCCGCCTTCTTGTCTTCTGGATCGTGGATTCTTTCAAAATTCCTATCTGCTAAGTCATTTATTCTGTCTTCCACCTGCTCTATTCTACTGCAGAGGCTAATGTATTCATTTCATTCACTGAATTCAACTCCAGAATTGTTATGTTTTTTCTCTCTCTGATAAATCATTTTGTTTGGGACGCCTGGGTGGCTGACTCAGTTGAGCATCTGACTCTTGGTTTCAACTTGGGTCATGATCTCAGGGTCCTGGGATCAAGCCCTGCTTTGGGCTCCCTTGTCAGTGAGGAGTCGGCTTTGCCCTGCCCTCTGCTCCCTCACCCCTGCTTATGCACATTCTCTAAAATCATTTTTTACAGAAGTATGTATTATTGTATGTAGTTCCCTTCCTAATTGTATGTATTTTCCTTCCTAATATCATTTTTTTCTTAGTAACTAGTTGTGTCCTTCAAAACAGTTATTCCGAATTCTTCATCAGCTAGATTCGCAATATTGTGTGTCTTTAAGATGAATTGTTGAATTATTGAGATCTTTTGGGGGTGAAAGTTTTGATTTTCGTGTTTGTGGCTTTGCATTGCTGTTCTCCCATTTCAAGTAGCCGCCGGCTCCAGAGCCTTTACTGATTACCTTCTGACAGGAGTGCTGCTCCCAGGCCCTGCTACCTTCACTTTTCTGCCACTCCACTCTTCTTGCTCCCTCTAGTGGCAGAATTCTTAAAACTTTATCTTTTCTTATAACTCACCAGGCTGGCTGCTCGACACCTATTTTCCGGAAGGTGGCGCTATAGCTCCAAGGCTCCAGTTGGCGATTCCTCCCTTGCCCACAGTCCCTGGTCCCTTTTTCTGAGAACACTCTGATCAGCACACCTGTTCCCACTGCCCCATCAGGAGCGTGCACAGGCACCCAGCCCATATAGTGGGAGCTGCTGTGTGTTTAGCACTTGGGGCTGCGGGGTGCCTGTGGACCCAGTGGGGCAATGTGGTTGGGAGATCCTTGAGTGGGATACTTCCAGAGGTATATGGGCAGACTTCCTGCTGAAGTCTTGAAGCAGTTCGCAGCAACTGCGTTCTTTTAATGCCCTTTGATATTCTTATCTGCTTCCTTCCCTTCTCTTCCCTTCCCCTCACAGTCATGGCGGTCCCACTGCAGTACCCTGGCTGCTGCTGGAGACAAATGGGATTTCTCCCGCCATGACCCACACAACAGGCACTCACTGCTCTGCACCTCCTCTGAAGGAGAGGTCTGCCACCGCCAGACGGCTTGTGCAGCTAGGTGCTGGGTATGTAACTGTGGACAAAAGAGAAGGTTTCCTTTTAAGGTCTCTGAAGTTTACTAAAACTTTGCTTTGCCTGAAGACTAGAGTCACAGATTTTCATTAATGAACAAAGAACAGTTAAAAAGAAAAATGCCAGAGCTTGAAAATTATCATTTACCCACAGTGATTCTTAAAAATTCTGTAATTCTGAAAGATCTGATACTGAATATGAAAAGAGAACTGACTCTAACAACTACAGGAATAAATGACAGTACATTGATACAGACCTGAATGTTTTATTTTAAGAAATGCCTTTACTTTGACCAAGTTAACAAAGGAATTTTCAATATGATAAGATCTCTTCACTTCAAGGGAATAAAATACGGTCATGCTTAAAGGAGGAGGAAAAGGGACATTTAAACTTGGAGGAAAATGTGGAGGTGACAAAATGCAGGCTTAGTCTGCTTTTATACAGTAGTGATTTTGTTATTTACATAAGCAAGATATTTAATTTAAAATCTAGTAAAAAGTAGTAGAAATTTTTGCCAATTTTTGTTCTGAATGTTTCCATGTTAAGAAAAAAATAAGTTCCTCTTAAAGCTCTTAAATTAATAATCACTATTAATCATTTATTATAAGACTTAAGTGTTGCATTTCACTCTAGCTTACTGTAATATACAACTAGTACAAAAGGGATTTATATATATATGTATCATAGCAGGAAATAAAGGTAATATAATAATCACTGTTAATGATTTTTAAAGAAATACATTTCTATCACACTTTAGAGGAATCCTTCATAGTCCAAAGAAATGTAATTCAACTCAAATTTTCAACGAGAGTAATTAAAAGAAAATGTGTACTATAAATTAAAATGTACTTTAAACAAGTTCCAAATATAATTGTTAAATATAAAGATGTTAGGTCTTGGTACGTAAGAAAATATTTACAACTGATAAAAAGCATATTGTAGAATATACATGTTCTATGTATAAAAATAAGTAAAATACTTTATACTCCAGATCAAAGGATCTTTTCTAAACCAGGTTTCATCCATGCAACTCTATTACAATACCATCCCACTAGCATTACTGGAATACATACATGCATGGAAGAAATCTAACAATAGTCTTGACTTAAAGCTCATAGTTCCTTTTTAGGGCCTGTACATCTTCTAAAGTAAAATGCTTGTTAGGTGTGCCTGAGAGGTCATCAAAGAGCTGTTCAATTTGCTCCTTCTGGCCCTTGCTAATTAGTGTCAACATCATCTGGAAGAAAGAGAAAAACTTATTAGCTTAATTAAGAAAAATGAACATTTTTGAGTTACAGAAACCCTGGAAGAAAATCAGGTATTATTAAGTTATTTTGCACTTACCTTGAACCTCTCTGCTTTACTCAGATATAAAAGATGCTGATACACCAATGAGGGATCTTTACCAATAAGATTATTTTTCAGAGACTGAATAAGGAGGAGGAATGTATCCCCTTCAAGTTTGTTACTCAACAACACTGGCAAATCTTTCGGTTCAGTGAGGGTTAAAAGGTGTGCACAGGCTTCTTTATCGTTCCGCATACTGATAGCATTTATAACCTGACCAAACTCATAGGCGTTGTTAGGCTTGGTGATGGGTAGTTTTTCACAGAATTCTGGTGGCCCCCTGGTTGTGTCCCCGTTCTCAGAGACAGGGCAGTCAGTGGAGAGCTCCTCCGAGGTCCTTCCAGGCTCCTCTTCCTGGCCTTCGCTCACCTTCATGAAGGAAAAAAATGAAACCGGGACATAACAGCCACTGCACACATCCCAAGATACAATTATTAAAATGGGAAGGAGCTGGAAAACACTAGTAAGCTATATTTTAGTCAAATTCTAAGTGAAAAGTGTGTAATTTATAATAGTAAAATCTACTCATTTTAGGAAAAAGTTTTAAATATCCATTCATGAAAGTATTTAAAATTTTTTTTTATAGTTTTCCATGAAAGAAGACCCATAACAACTTTATCTTTTTCATGATAAATTTTACGCTTAATTATTTTCTTATAATTAACATGAGACTTTTTTCTTTCCTCCTTAGAGGGACAAGATTTCTGGTTTCTCTCACTTTTTGGCTTTTACTCTATAATGGAAATATAAGGTGATAAATGGGATGATATCAGCATTCGTGAATACACAAGAATTCAGGAACTGGCTTTTTTCGGGTGGAGCGTGCGCGTGCGCACACACGGCAGGGAGGAGAGCAGCAGAGGGAGAGAGAATCCTAAGCCAGACTCCACGATGGGCTCAGAGGCTGACGCAGGGCTTGATCTCACAATCCTGAGATCATGACCTGAGCCAAAATCAAGAGGCAGACACTTAACCCACTGAGTCACCCAGGTGCCCCATGAGCTGACATTCTTCAACAAAGGCAAAGCAAAAAGCTAGAGCACAAGAAACTGAGTCTGAGTCAGGAGTGACTGTCCAAGACCTCTGATGAGGCCAGTCCTGTTTCCGAGTGCTAACAAGGCCTAAATCAATCTAAAAATCCCTATTGGGTATGGCAAGGCCACTGAAATTTTCAGGATTTCAGTCCTATCAGGATTCTCCAGGTCTACCCTGAAGCAAAGTTCAATGGCGACAGGTCCCCAGAGCAATCCGGGTGGAAAACCACACAAACTGTAGGCCAGAGTAGGGGGGAAGGCAGAGAAAGGAGGAACTGCAGTAATGCAGAATCCCGATACCCTCCGTGGACCCAAGCTGGGAAATACAATGGCTAATTATGGCAACAGAAAATTCTGTCTCTGTAACTGGTTAAAATTTCTTCATTGGAGATTAGAATAAAAACAAAACTGAGGACATTTTTTGCTGAACTCCTAGGAATCTGAGTTTAGAATCCAATATAAAATCCCCCGAAGAGTACTTTCAAAGATTATCAAATACCTCTTGAATCTCAATTTTCCTTCTCTCCTTTTCTTTGTTGAATGATGTTGTATTGTCCTTAATGTTAAGGAATCTGGTTACTTCTTCCAGTTCCATCTTTGCCTCAATAATACTTGAATCTAGTAGAAGAACTTTATTGAGATCGTTTAAACTTTTCTCATAATCCTGAAAAGAGGAAGGCAGAGAAAATCATTTTCATTATGAAGCACAGATGAGCTCAAGTGGGAGTGGGAATGATTAAGCTGAGTAGCACAGAACGTGTGCAGGGGTTCCCTTTAGTAGCCGGAGGATGACGTCAGGCCCACACAGTCGTCTTGAACTAAAATATTAACACCCGTAACACAGAACGTCCTCCAGAGAAGAGCGAGCACAGAATCCGGAGCTGGAAGACTCAAGTTCAATTTGGGGTCACCACAGCCTTCACAGTCCTTGGTATACGAGAGGCATGTGTTGCTGCTGAGTGCAGTGAGTGGAACAATGAAGACCCTCAGGTTAGCAGCTACTAATTAAGAAACGGGAACAAAATCCTACTTCATCTTTTGAGTTTCCGTTTTCTCATCTTTAAGGATAACAAAAGCTTATCTACTCTGGTTTTCACAAGGCTTGTACCAAGGATAAATGAATTAATAAGGAAAACTTTAAACCTATGTAAAGGCTGCCCAGATGTCACTTGTCACATAATACTCTGCACTTGTGTCAAACCCTTCAAAGTCGTATGCCATTCCAGCGGCTGGCAGCAACATTTGTTCTTCCAGAGAGTCAGACAACACACTGGGAAGGCTGATGGAAAAGAAAAGGAGATCTGAGCTTATCAAAACATAGCAAAGAATCTGGTAGTAGAGATAGATACCACAAAATCACAGTCTGATGTGACAAGCCATTTAAGAATTAGAGACTAGACCCATGTTTTGATTAAACCAAAATTAATTCTGTAAGGAGGCAAAGAATTCAGTGATGTGTAGCCTCCCTGAGTATTTACGACCCACTGATTAAGACACGCACTGGAGGCGGAGGCAGCGAGTGCTTACGGGGCGTTCCTGGGGCGCTCGCCATCAGGCCGCATCCCTCCCCACCCAGCAGGACACGAGAGCAAAAGTGACCTGTTTAAACAGATAAATGGAGATCTGCTCTCATTCAGTAAAAAAGGTAAATTATTTACAAACCATAGTCCATCACATTCTATCAGTCACAAACCACATACCTCTGTGCCACAACAGTGCAGCTGGAACCGACTACAGAAAAACAATGACACTGTATTTCCAGCCCAAGTGTTCATCCTAGGAACCAAACTGGAAGGCAAGGAAGAGGGGCAATGGGGCAAGCTACGGTCGTAGTAACTATTAACTCTTCCCATTCTCTGCATTAATATTAGTTTACCCCCAATAGCCCTATACATACTAACTGCTATCCCCATTTTTTAAAAAGATTTTATTTATTTATTTGACAGACAGAGAAATCACAAGTAGGCAGTGAGGCAGGCAGAGAGGAAGAGAGAGAAGAGGGGAAGCAGTCTCCCTGCTGAGCAGAGAGCCCGGTGCGGGGTTCGATCCCAGAACCCTGGGATCATGACCTGAGCCGAAGGCAGAGGCTTAACCCACTGAGCCACCCAGGCGCCCCTGCTATCCCCATTTTTAAAGATAAGGAAACTGAGGCACAGAGAATCCTTGGGACGATCACGGCAGCAATGCCCACCAAGCGAATGAGAACACAGCTGTGGAATCCCAGTGAGAAGCCTGGAAACAGATTTGTACACTATGGCCTTGGAAATGGAAGAAGTCGACTCCACATCACAGGGGACTTCAACTTACATTTTTGTTTTGTATTTAAAAAAAATCTGTGCCAAAAGAGCGATCTGTCTGGAAGAGACTTAAGAAAACATGAAATGACACTTTGCTAAGAGTTGCAACAGGGGCAAGTAAATGTAAAGAGAGAACGAGAGAGAAGAGTGAGGAGTCCCTCTGCCAGATCCCAAGAATGGTCAGACAGCTACGGCCCCGTGGAAGCTTCTGTTTTAGGAAGGGAAACAGTTTTTTAAAACGTAAACAAATGAATAAAGTATGGACTAGCACTAATGCAATTAAGAAAGCCAAGGTTTTCCATGGATCCTAATGAGGGGGAAGGAGTCTCCTTTTGATACACTTGTCAGGGAACACAAGTGCTGGAGAGACACAGCCATGCGGCAGAGGGAAGAGCAGAGCCTACACAGAGCAAGTGTGACTCCAGCAAAAAGAAGGAAAAGTTGAAATCGTTAATTACCTCATTAGGCCTTAAAGAAAAAAAGTATAATCCCACATGTTTATGTAAATATATACTATTTTTTTTAATGTTTTTAAAGATTTTATTTATTTATTTGACAGACAGAGATCACAAGTAGGCAGAGAGGCAGGCAGAGAGAGAGGAGGGGAAGCAGGCTCCCTGCTGAACAGAGAGCCCGACGCGGGGCTCGATCCCAGGACCCTGGGATCACGACCTTGTCTGAAGGCAGAGGCCCAACCCACTGAGCCACCCAGGTGCCCCTGTAAATATATACTATTAATAGGTGTGCTTCAGCTGTAGTAACAATTCCATTACCGTCTGCTAGTCTGGGCCTTACAACACAGCTCAGTTAATGGGTGCAAATTCCCTAAGGCGACACTACGGGTTCTTCACGGCTGCGAGCCACAGCCTAGCACAGGAGTGGCACTCGAGCAAGAAAGTCTGAGACAAATACCACCGGACTTGACTCACACGTGAAGCTTATGAAACAAAACAAATGAACACAGGGGAGAAAGAAGGGGCGAACCAAGAAACAGACTCTTCTACAGAGAACTGCTCCATCCGGGAGGGGAGGTGGGGCGGGGGAGGGGCGCCTGTTGGGATGAGTGCTGAGTCCCCGAATTCTCTACCGGAAACGACTAGTGCACTGTATGGTAACTGGAATTGATATAAAAATTTGGAAGAAAAAAAAGATTTTAAGTGAAAGCCCTACGATTTTCAAAGTTGCACACAGTTAAAGTCATCTAGAGAACAAAAGATCTAAGAAAGCGGGTGCTGGGCTGGGAACTAGCGGCAGGGCACTGGGAGCCTCCTCTCGACAGATACATGAAGCGGATCCGGCTGTGAGTCCTGATGCATTTTATAGGCAGCTGTCGCCTTTGAGGATCCTGAAATTGTATTTGCTCGGCACATAACTCCAGTGACAGGATATATAAATGAAGCTACAAAAACTTAAACCAGAAAAACCAACTGCCAGCCTCAGAACCTAATGGGATAGGATTACTCCAATTTGGGATTATCTTTCTGCATAATACAATTTCTAGAATTCATGCCAAAGAGGTACTTTCATTAAGTACGCCTTCTGCCTTTACGTCAGGGCAACATGCAGCCAGCAAGAGGGAAACCTGCTTTCAGTCTGGACACACCCACGAGTCGCAGATCTACCCTCACCGGCTGGAATCCACACAACTCCGAAAAAGCGGAGGAAATTTTGAAGCAGCCTCTCTTACTTCAGGGTGCCACACACCAGCAAAGAAACCTTTACATGAGGTTTAGGAAGGAGCGTGTTGCTAACAGAAGGTCGGGGGGGTGGGGTGTGCAGGGGTCAGGTCACAAGGGGAGCCAGGGGCCTGCTGGATGGACAGTAAAGGCCCCCACGCACAGGGAACGTGGTGCAGCAGGCCTCGCGCGGACAGAGGCTCCCGTGCTCAGGACCCGATTACGTGTGTTCACGACCCGATTACGTGAGTTCACTCGGCTCTGGATCTGTGTCCTTTACAACATCCCTGAGAACACGCCGGGCACCCCCTCCCTTTCCTGCCCCCCCCCCGCCCCCGCCCGGCATGTTCCCGCAGCGCGAGGGCAGCTGGAGCACCACCTCAGTGGATCTAGGATCTAGAAAACAGAAAAGTCTGGGCCCTGGATGTGCACAGCTTGGACTCATTGGCTGTATTACGTAGAAAAAGGGCTGTCCTCTAGCAGCAAAACCCAGGTTTTGTAGAAGATATTTTTAGATATTTCCCTGTCAGTGATGAGTGATGGGCATGGAACTGAAAGAATCCTCTCAAACTCGGTAAGGTTAAACTGAACTATCCCTCTCCCTCCTCCTGAACACCCCCATTATTGCACTGCACCCCTCAATCCCCAAGCCAGGAAGCAGGGAGCTACCCACTTTGCTCCTTCGCCGGGACATGTTATTCTCAGGTGTTTACCTTTAAACACCTTTGAATTAGCCCCTCACTTCCTGCTACGGGCTAACCTGTGTCCCCCTGAAAATTCCTCTGCTGGGAGGCTTCACCCACAGCACTTCAGAATGCACCACATTCTGAAGAGACAGATTCTTTGAAGAAGTAATCAAGTAATCAAGTTACCATCAGGTCGTCAGGGTGGACCCTGGTCCAGCAGGACCAGTGTCCTTACTAGAAGAGGAAGCTGGCAGACAGACGTGTACAGAGAGATGGCAAAGTGAAGACCCGGGGAGGAGACAGCCATCCACAAGCCAAAGACAGGGGCCAAGAATGCATCCTTCCCTCACAGCCCTCAGAAAGAGCCATCCCGGCTGACAACTTAATCTTAAAATTAAGAACTCTAAGAACCGTAAGAAAACACGTTTCTGTCGTTTAAGCCACGATGTGTGGGGTACTTTTTGTTATGGAAGTTCCGGGCAAACTAATACTCTTCTCTCTTCCCTCGGCTATTTGTTACCTTCCTTCAGGCAGGTAACCCTGCTGGGCCCCCAGTGATCCAGCTTTGGCGCTGCGGCCCAATCTGACTCTTCATGTCCCCTTGGCCCTCAGGGGTTCCCACCACCTTCAGCATCAAGCCTGTCCACCACAGCGAGACCTCCCGGGCCCTTCATGATCCGAAGATCTCGTCCCATCCCCAGTTCCACCTGCACCTGGCCTCTCGCTGTACCAGTTCATGTGCAACTTCGTAAAAAATGTGGGAGGATAATCACAGCACCTTTATTCTTAACAGCCCCAGAATGGAAACATCTAGAAGTAATTAACTGGTAAATATGTGTAAAAAAAATTGTGGTATATTCAATAATAAAACTCAGTAATAAAAAGAAACAATTCCTGGTACAGAATATAGATAACTCAAATGCTATGCTGAGTTAAAAAAAAAAAAAGCCAAAGAATACAGTACATTCTATACAATTATACTGTTACTGCCAAAAAGAAGCAAAACTAATCTACAGTGATAGAAACCAGATGAATGGCTACCTGGGGGTGGGCATAGAAGGAGGGAAATAAAGGAAAATGGGCACAGGGAACTTTCTGGAAAGATGTGAATGTTATTTACCTTGACTGGAGTGGTGGCTACATGGGGATATAGACATTATTCAAAAATCAAAAACTAAATTAAGAAAATTCTACTTCTAACTGTATTAAAAAGAATAAAATATCTCACAATAAATTTAACCAAAAAGGTGAAAGATTTGTACATACTATATATAGTGAAAACTGTAAGACACTGATGAAAGAAACCAAGGTGACAGAAATTAATGGGAAGACAGTTCATGCTCATGGGTGGAAAAATTAATACTGTTAAAATGTTTATACTACATGAAGCATCTACAGATTCAATGCAATCCCTATTCAAAATTCCAATGGCCGTTTTCACAGAAATAAAACAAACAATCCTAAAACTTATATGAACCTGGCAACACCCCAAACAGCCAAGCAATCTTGAAAAGGAACAAAGCCGAAGGCATCACAATTCCTGGTTTCAAGATATATTAAAAACCTATAGTAATCTAAACACTAGAGTACCAGCATAAAAACAAACACAGAGAACAATAAAACAGAATAGAGAGCCCAGAAATAAACCCATGCATATGTGGTCAATTAATTTATGACAAAGGGATCAAGAATCCTCACGGGAAAGGACAGTCTTCAATAAGTGGTGTTGGGAAAACTGAACCACTCTCTTATACTGTACAGAAACAGCAACACAAAATGGGTTAAATCCGAACATAAGACTTAAAACCATAAAAGTCCTAGAAGAAAACATAGGCAATAAATCTCCTTGACACTAGTCTTGGGCTTTGGATTTGATACCAAAAGCACAGGTAACAAAATCAACAAGTCAGACACACCAAACTAAAAAGCTTCTGCACAATGAAGGAAACCATCAACAAAATGAAAAAACTACCAAGCAGGAGAAAATATTTGCAAATCACATATCTGATAAGTAGTTAATATCCAAAATACACAAACAACTCCTACAACTCAGTATCAAAAAAAAAATCCGGTTAGTAAAAGAGCAGATGAACCGAACAGATTATTTCTCCAAAGATGACACACAGATGGGCAACACGTACATGAAAAGATGCTCAACATCACTGACCATCAGGGAACTGCAAATCAAAGGCACAATGAGTTATCACCTCACACCTGTCAGAATGGCTAAACTCAACAAAAAAGAAACAACGGGTGTTACGGAAGATGTGTAGAAAGGGGAACCCTTGTGCACTGGTAGGAATGTATGTTGGTGTGGTTATTACAGAAAACAGCATGGAGGCTCCTCAAAAAACGAAAAATAGAACTACCATCTAATCCAGCAATCCCAGCTCGGGGTATTTACCTGAAGGAAATGAAAATACTAAATCGAAAAGATCCCAGCACTCCCATGGTCACTGCAGCAATATTTACAACAGCCAAGACGTGGAAACCACCTAAGTGCCCATCAGTAAATGAACGGATAAAGAAAATGCAGTGTACCTAGACAATGGAGGATTATTCAGTTAAACAAAAGGAAATCTACCATTTGCAACAACATGGATGGATCCTGAGGGCATATGCTAAGTGAAATAAGTCAGAGAAAGGCAATTACCGTATGACTTCATTTGTACAAGAAATATAGGGAAAAAACAGAAAACAAAAACAAAACTGAATTCACAGGTACTAAGAACAAACTGGTCATTGTCAGAGGCAAGGCAGGGGGTGCGGAGTGGGTGAAATGGGTCCAAAGGTACAAACCTCCCATTAAAATATTAAGTTATGGGACATACAAAAATGTACTGCACAGTGACAACAGTTAACAACAGTTAATAACAACAGTACTGTAAATGAAAGTTGCTACAACAGAAGAACTTTAAAAGTCCTCATTACAAGAAAAAACAATGGTAATGATGTGCGCGGGTGAGCTGCTAACCAGACTTACCGTGGTGAGCATTTTGCAAATCGATCACTACTCTGTATACCCAAATACCATGCTACATGTCAATTATACCTCAATTTAAAAAAATCTCTGACAGGCTTACAACATGAGAACTGCACTGTATTAGACCCTAAAAAAATTGGTTTTAAAGAAATACCATAATTTCAAGAAATGCCAGAGCCCCCTATGTTCTAATTTTTCCTTGTGATGTCATTTTCTATAAACATGAACATTCATTCAAATAGTTCCACACAGAAGAATCAGCCTAAGTAAAAGTGTAACTATACAATACTTCCTCTGGAAATAAGGATGTGATTCTCTATCACTCTACAGTCACACTGATGACCAGCCAGTTGAAGGCCCAAATCACCATGAGCCTCCCAATCGCCACTATGTCTCTACCAACTTCCACTGAGTCAATCAATTTTCCATTCCAACGCCTTCCTCCCACCCCCATAGACAACCCCAAATCTTTGGTGGAAGAACCAGTGACACCGCTGGTTGCCTTCAGTGATTCAATCTTCCTATTCCTTCAAGTAGACCTATGATAACTAAAAAAATTCCTTAGAAAATCAGGAAATAAATCCTCATTTTTGAGCTGGAAGGAAGTCTTAGAAATTACCTAGTTCTACATCAATGGTAGGGGAAATGTGAAGTCTGTTCAAAGGTCGTAAGCCTGATTCGCACAGAACCAGGATTAAATCCAGGATTTATGTTCATAAAATCCACATGCTATTTTCAGAGCGGCAATTCACAGATGAAAATGAAGCTTTCCTCACCTTGAGTCCTTTATGAGCCAGAGCTCGTCTATAGCACGCTTTCACGTTCCCATCATCGATCTGAAGTGCCCGGTCACAGTCCTGCTTTGCCTCTTCAAACTGGCACAGTTTCAAGTAACAGAGAGCTCTGGTAGAACGTAATTATGAGAGTAATGATGCGTTATGAACAGCAAAAACAATGTATCTGCGAATTCAGACAGCTCATAAAAACCAGAACATAGCTCAGCTTCAACACCACAGCTGTCTCACAGAACCCTAACATTTTACTCCGACCGTGGCATTTTCATGCAATACATGTAATTACAGCACTGGGGATAGAACTGCCAACAAAATACAGCCCGGGCCCCTCAAGGAGGCTACAGTCTAGTGGAAGAGAGAAACAAGTAAATCGTGCAAACACACTAATATCTAAAACAGGATGCTCTGGGAGCACACAACTGAGAATCTCACTGCATCTGGTGGGGCTGAGGCAAGGGCAGGAGTCGTCCGGGAACAATTCCCAGAAGAAGTTACATTCAAACTGAATTCCAGAGTAGGAGGTGAGAATTATTCAGGTCCAAGGCACTGGGCTGAGAATTCAGATGTAGGACGGGAGAGTGGTGGCCAAGGGCCCAGCAATAGCAGAGTCTCACAGTGAGAGTGAGAAAGAGAGAGAGAGAGAGAGAGAGAGAGAGAGAGAGAGGGTGCGCATCCGCATGCAGTGCTCTTGATGGGCTAAGAAAAGTGCCATATGGCTGGGTGCAGGGGTGAGGTAGAAGGGAGGCCAGGCCAGATGGTGAACGGTCCTGTAAAACATGGAAAGAAGGCTGAGCTTTCTCCTGAGCTTCATGGAGGTCCACCGATGGGTTCTCAAACAGGGGCTAACATGTTTCCCGGGTTTTAGAATGATGGCTCCAGCTGCAGCCTAGAGAACGAGACGGAGGGAAGACGACATGCGGGGTGCTACGGAGGGTGCTGCACACATGTAGGAGGAGACGTGGTGGCCCAGGACAGCGGCAATGGTGAGGGCGGAGAGAAAGGTTCCCACCAAGGAATTTGGGAAGAGGACATGAGAGCTCGCGGACAGCCGGGAAGAGGGAGGAGTCAGTCAGGAGTGCAGACAGGAGTGGACTGCTCAGGTCTGGAGCCCAAGGGGAG
The DNA here is from genome assembly GCF_009829155.1 of Mustela erminea. Classification (NCBI taxonomy): domain Eukaryota; kingdom Metazoa; phylum Chordata; class Mammalia; order Carnivora; family Mustelidae; genus Mustela; species Mustela erminea. The sequence goes on along the minus strand of NC_045629.1, from coordinate 48,596,515 downwards.
GTGGAGGGGGGCAGGGGTTCCCACGGAAAGGTGGTAGTGGGACTGCGGAGAAGATGGACTGGCTCAGAGAGCATGCGGAGTGAAACAGGGATCTACACCTCAGTAGCCTGAGAAGGGCAGGGGAAGGCAGGCCGGTGGAGGGAGGACAGGACAGCTGGGCGGTGAGCTGTCTGCACTGACGCCGAAGGGAGAGACGGTTTCAGGCCCAACTGAGCGGCTGCCAGTGCCCCCAGCCCGCGCACCGCATGCTGTCAGTCTCTCTGAAAAACACTCACTTAGGACAATATGCTATATAAATTCTCAAAATGATGGGAAAAAAATACTTTGGCAATTAATTTGTCTGTATTTTTTAACCAAAAAAATTAACGTAAGAAATACATAAAGTTACAAAGAACTTGCCTGTTTGTATAAATGGCACATTCCTTGTTGTTAATCTTTAAGCATTCACTGTATTTACTAAGGGCATCTTTATAGTTTTTGTCCTTTACACATTGATTTCCTTCTTCTTTAAGGGTTTTAAACATTTTTTCATCTATGGGACACCCCCCAAGGGGGAAAAGAAAAGAAGGATTCACATTAGCAACTCCACAACATCTTCAGTACATATGTAAGCAGACATTCTCTTGCAAGTTAACCTGACCACTAACTACGCAGAGCTGAAGTTGAAGTGGAATGAAACTTTGTATACAAATTAAAAAGACAAACTGACTGTAAGTAAAAATCATACAATTACAACAATATTTTTTTCAAATTGGAAAATAAAACCTAAGTAATCACATATTACTCACATAAAGTAGTTTACCCATATTGGTATGTCTTCTCTACTGGAGATACAAACATAAACAGTGTTTGGTTTAGTAACTATTTCACAAAAAATGCACAAATGAACCTGTTCACAGCTGAGACGGACGTCGGTCCAGTACCCCATCTCCTCGGAAAAACCACACCACACCTCCCTCGTTCTCCGTCCTGCAGTTTAGGTAAAGCGAGCCCTACCCTAGCCCAACTCTTTGGAGTAATCTTTGTGTTACCATCAGCACATTATACTTCCTTGGCCACAGTAATCTAACTCGTCAGGGATGGGCCTATGAGAGCCAATAAGCTACAACCAGATTTTTGTGGTTGCTTCTGGTATCACTTGCTCTTTCTCCTAGAATATGAGAAGAGGAGCTACCCTGCCATCTGGTGATTACAAGGGGAGACTCTGTATTTCTAAGATGGGGTCAAAAAAAGCAAGAAAGAGGCCAAGACGGAGAGCTAAAGAACCACCTCTGAGTCCTGAATCCAGCCATCCATGCAGCTACTCTACCTGCGGACATTTCCATGATAGGAGCCCAGAGACCACCATTTTCCCTTATACCATAAAAGGCTGGGTTTTCCGTTATCTGCAGTGAAAGAGTCCCAACTATTACCATTTCCTGCCTTGCTCTCCTGCAGTGACCACGGCCAACTCTGCTTAGGGTTCATCTCCCCTTCCTAATGGTGCCTTTATGTCCACTCAGCTATCACCCCCCTCCTACTCCACTTAGGGGTTCAGGAGAAGCTGACCCCACCCATCAGGAACACAGGCCTCAGCCAATCGGGGCACAGCATATCCTTGTCATAGGGACAGCTCAGGAATGGGCACGTGACCCATTAAAGAGGTACCAACAGAACAGGAGTCAAGAAAGTAACAGCATAGATAAAAAAGCTAGGGCTTGGTTACCCTACCCAAAAAGCTAGGGTAACATAGTTTCTCACTTTTAAATTAATGCCACCCAAAGCAGTGGTGTCTCTCTCCCTTTAGACATTCACAGACCTCTACCCACAAAGCCTACAACTGCTAAGGTTCTATTATTTTCAGTCAGGACTGGAGCCCTGCTGAACCTTCAGTTACATGAGCCAAGATATTCCTTAAACCATATTAAGTCAATAGATTTTCCGTACTTGCAACAAAAGTTTTCTATGACACATAAAGTACGAAAACCTGAAGTTTTAAACCTATGTAATGAAATCTACCTAATGGAGTAACTTGATAGAAAACTGGAATCCATAAATTAAAATTTCAAATATACCTTTAAATTTCCAATCTAAACATCTTGATATCTGAAACTTATAGTATAAACTTGGAATGTAAACAATAATCTTATTTGTCCCCAGCACAAGGGCATAAAATAGTAACTTTTTGCCCTTTATTTCAAATCACAGAGTATTTCTAATGTTTTGTGTTTCAAAAGTCCACACGATGGGACCAAATGACACTCCCCATACATCCTGCTGTATGTAAGCCCTAAAATAGAGTATCACAGGGATTCCTCCCTGCCCATTTGCTGAAAAGCTTTCCTTAAGCTTTTCCTCTCCCACTGTATTTAAGCTTTAGGCACCTATTCTAATAACCACATAAATCTGGAGAGAAAGCGCTGATTATACTCATGCTTGCGATTAGCTGACACAGATCTGCAGTGTAGTTAGACGTGCTCTTTGTTAATAAACAACTACACTTAACTGAGCAAATGCTTTGTGGGAGACTCCACTGATAGCCAGCTCTAGAAAACCAGAGAGCTCCAAGGTTTTCTAAGAACTGCTAAATAATCTTAAAGCCTTAGTAGATGTTCCCTGCATTTCCCTTCTATTCAATGAAGAGGATGAGGGTCTAACGGGAGCCACATCATGACTCAGGAATCTCAGGGTCTCTACAAGATAAGCCACAACCAGGGACCCACATGGAGTCCCTAAGCAGGAAGGAGAAATGGGGCCTCAACCGGCTTTTAGCAGAAAGCAAGAGTGGGGTCCCATTTATTAAAGACTTTGCACAAAGCAATGAGGTAGGTACTATGGGAATGTAGCTATGCTAACAACAATGATATAAGGCAGAAAGAAAGACCTGCTAGATATTTATGTGGGAGAGCTTTACTTTGTTCTTTTATTTCAAACACACCAATCTTATTACTTTAAGCCCTGCCACATACAGGTGTAGGAAAGAACTACATGCTACTTCTTTTTACAAATAATAATGTTAACTAAACCGTTATTAAGTATTTTGTATGCAAATCTCCATTTATTCCTGAGAACAAGCCACAGGACAGTTATTCTAATCCTCCCCTTTCGTACACACTAGACAGTGGATGTGGGAAGCAACTTCTTAAAACTGTAGAGGGCAAACAGGGTCTTAACTTAAACCTGGGTCTGATGCCCGAGTTCATGCCTTATCCTTCTGCTTTCCTGTGAAAACAGACACGCAGCTCAAGATAACTTCGAAAAGAAGGATATGTAGGCTTCCCCCACCTGCGATGCTGGGCTGGGGCCGGCTGCAGGAATCTCCCCCTTGGTTGGGGGGCGTCTCCACAGGCTGCCAGGCTCGCACATGTGCAGCAGTGGGCACAGCAGGAATGGGTGACAGCTTCTCCCGCCAGCTTGGTCCATCCAGATTCATTAAAATTCTTGTTATTCTAAAAAGAAAATAAGTTTTCTCTATTGATCATGTCATTTTTTTATATCACTGAAGCTCCAATCAACAGTAAGATTTACAGTGCTGCATTTGTGTACTTCCCTACAGAAAACACAGTCTTAAGCTATCTGCTGTCCCCATAAAGGATTTTTAAAAGTTGCCCCAAACTATGTTAACTTTAGATCCTTTTTGTATCAAAAGAAAAAATGAAGGCATTTCTAATTGGTTTAAAAATTTTTAAATGCATATGTGATGTGATAAAAAAGTAAAATATAAAGGTAAAATTTAGGAGGCCTAGCAGAAATGTCCCACATGATTACCTAATGTAATTACTAAACTGATAATGCATTACTCTTGAGAATAATCAAAAACACTTAGAATGTCTATGCCCAAACTATACACCAAAGACAGGTATACAAGACCAGCTGCTAGAACGCATGAGGGCAAGCTGCTGTATGGAACACTGTTTTTTGTTTCTTTTTTGGAACATTATTTTTTCTTAGAACATTTACATATGGCTGAGATAGTCTTACCTTGAAATTTTTTTTGTCTCTACAATTATCCAATTACTGTGCTTTCATATACACGATGATGAAAGGTCAGGATACTGGAAGGGCCCTTACGTTATTAACTTAACTAATGGCCATCATCAAGTTCAGATTAACATCCCTGATTACCACTTTTGTCATCATTTTAAACATACACATTGTCATATTTAAGTTTAAAAACAAAACTGAATTATGCCTTTCAAATGAAACTGGTTTAAAAAAGGTGTTCCAAGACTGAGAAGATTTACAGGTAATTAGTAGAACACATTCAAGTTAGCTAACTCAGCAGTACTTTTTGTGTGAGTAGTTTTTATATTTATACAGAGACAGATACAACCCACATACTTTTTTTTTACAGTTTTTTTAAACTAAAATTTCAATAGTGATCTTTGGTTATGCAAACCAAATCTCATATATCTTAGTGTAAAGAAACTAATTTCAAAAATAATGTAAGACCACCCACAACTGCAGAAGAAAAAAAAAAGCTTTAGAAAAGAGAATTTTCAAGCAAAACTTGTATTACCAGCAGAGAGGAAGGAAGAAGCAGCTGAAAAGAGATGATGTGTTGCCAGGGAGTAAATAAGTATATGCAGGGAAATTTAACATATAAGATTCCTGGAGAGGAAGAGAGGAATATGGTTAATGGAAGACAGAAACAAAATAAACACAAATGTTTAAATTAAAAAAAAAAAAAAGCTGCTGTTGCTCACATGGAAAATCAAGCATAAATATGGGATTCATGAAAAAGAACAGTGAAATTTTATGGGTATTGTATAGAAAAAAATATATAGCAAACCAGACAAAGCCTCCTCATCTTCTTATACAGTAACAGAAACAATTAAAAAATGAAAGAATCTTAAAACTCAATCTGTATAAAAGAACCTAAGTACATATTAAAAGTGCAACACAATCCTCAAAAAGCTAAACATAGAATTCCCATATGACCCAGCAATTCCACTCCTAGGTATACCCCAAGAGGAACTGAAAACAGATGTGCAAACAAAAACTTGTACACAAATGCCCACAGCAGACGATTCCCAATAGCCCAAAGACGGAAACAACCTCAACGTCCACCACTGATGAACGGATAAACAAAACGTGCTATGTCCATACAATGGACTGTTATTCAGCTACAAAAAGAAACAAAAGCACTCACGGATTCTACATACAACATGAACCTTGAAAACGTCACGCTAAGTGAAAGAAGCCAAGCATGAAAGGCACGGACTCTAGGATTCCACTCACAGGGACCGCCCAGGGCAGGTAGAGCCGCAGACAGAGAGCAGATGAGTGGCTGCCAGGGGCTGAGAGAAGGGATGAGTGGCTGTTCATGGGATACAGGGTTTCCTTTGGGGATGATGAATGTTCTGGAACCAGAGAGAGGTGGTAGGTTGTACAAGTGTACGTGTGAACTAAAGGCCACTCACTTGCGTACTTTAAAATCGTCCATTTTATGTTCCGTGAATTTTACTTCAAAATACATACGGCAGAAGGTTCACAGATAGGAGTAATCACAGCCTCTCAGGTAACTACCCCTCCCTTCAGACCTTCCCGCCTATCACTGTGAACTGGCTTTCCTACGACACCTGCCAAGAGGCCCTTCCTCGCTGTCAGCTACTTCAGCTGTCTTCCCACTTCGTTTCACAGGAAGCCCAAGCTCTTTAAGAAGATCCTTCTTTCCCAATTACCTTGGAGATGACAGGACAGATGATGGCCAAATTAAAAGCCAACCAGAGGAGTGAATTATACTCTCTGTGTTGAAGAATGAATTCATTCAACACATCTTACTGACGTTATCTACTGTATGAAATACTTCAACTACACAGACGGATAAAACACAATTCCTGACCTCAAGGAACTTCCAGTAGAATGACAGAAAAACAATTTTACAAAAAGGGAGGGACAGAGAATTTACAAATGATATGGAAGCAGGGTAATAATAGAAGGCACTGTGTTCCGGGGGAGCTGGGAAGGGCGCCTGAAGTAATGTACACTGGAGTGTAGGTGGGTCTATCGGGGAAAGTCATTTCCTGGAGGAAGCAAGTCCTCTCCTAAAGGACAGGAAGGAATTAACCGGGCCAAAAAGAAGAAAAGTGTCTCCAGGCAGCCGATGACATTTCAGCAAGGCAGCTGTGCCACGGGGCAAATGGTTGAGACTCCCAGGTGACGTTGTCCAAATTTTACAAGCTCAAGATCAAGAAGGTTGTGAAAGCCCAAGGCTCGATGGGGCCCCATTTCAGGTCCAATAACCAATGAATACCCCTTTCAGACATGGGTCAGACAGGTTCTGCGGGACCAGAACGGACACTCCAGGAAATGGCTGTTGGCTCTACATACAGATCTTTCTAACAGTCCTCTACAAAGTGCAGTTGGACTGTGGGGGAGGTAAGGTATATTTGATCAAATGAATTCATCCGAAACATGCCATTCTCCTCTTGCACAATTTTGCTCAAGGTCTCCTCCTGTCCCAACAGTCCTCTTCAAAGACCTCGTCAGGCGCTCGCTCTCCAACAAATGAAGCCTACACAATGGGGCCCGGCCTCCCTGTGATCTCCCCACCTTACTAACATATTTTCACTGCTGGGGATAATCTGTCTTATATTTTTTTCCCCTAGCTATATTTGGTTTGCTTAAATACAGAAACTAGGTTATTTTTTCCTTTTTTGTCTTGGGGGGGGGGCAGGGCGTGGTACACCAGACCAACACAGGGCACAGTGTAACGCACAGAGTAAGGTATATTCTGGACAAATGGGATCAGAAAATAGAATACATAACTAGCAATATTATCCAACTCATAATTTTTTAATTTCACTTGAAAGCAATTTATGAAGTCTGGAAATTCTTACCTTCCCATGCTCACTCAGGGGGCAAATAGGTCATAATACAAATTAGATCCAAATTCTTTGCTATTTCACCATATAAATTAATACTCATCCTATGATGAGTGTCTATTTAAAGGGCACAGAACACAAAATCTAGCAGGCTCATGAAGACATCCACTCTCCTGAGGAGAAACAATAAGCGGCTATGTTTCCACTGACAGATGTGGTGCAATGAGCATGTGCAAAACCCTGTAGGAGAAGAAGATTCGATATGGCAGTTTTCACTACATTCCTGGATCTTGTCCTAGAATTACTACTGATTTACAACATCACTGAGGACACCTTCCTAATGTCACAGATGTTTACAAATACTGTAAAATTAAATTCTGTGCATTCCGAACAGCAAAGATCTATATCCTAAGCTTAAAAAAAATTTTACTGTAATTAATGGACCAGGATGCAAATATAAAGGTGTTAGAGGACAACTCAAAGTGGATTATAGGACAGTTAGAAATTAAGCTAGAGAGAGAACCCTCTGGTTTTGATGGGAGTGAAAACCATGCATGCAAAGTGAGTAACTGAGGACATGTCTACACTCTGACAGTGTTCTCAGAGGGGAGAGAGAAAAACATGTAATTCCAGTACAGAACAAGACGCGAGACACCGCCTCAGGCTGGCTTACCTGTTAATACTGTCGTTTGCCAGCTGGATTCTGCAGTCTATCTGCAACACTGTTTTATAATCCACATAAGCTTTCTGATACTGCTCTAAAGTTTCATAGGCCATTGCTCGACGAAGAAGAGGTTTGACTGAGAATGGATGAAGTTCCAGAGCCCTAAGACAAAAACATTATGTCATTTGTTTTGAAAATTACTCAGCTTCTAGTAACTAAATATACACTATAGTACTAGACTTTCAGAAAAGGGTACAGTTGGTATTTCACACCAAGGACACAGGAATACACCAGAAAGACAAACTCAGGGCTAAAGAACAATCAAACTTGCGGTTATTTCCTTTATTTTATTTACTTTGGGTGGGGGGAGAGGGAGAGAAAAAGTCCTAAGCCGGCTCTACTCCCAGTGCAGAGCCTGATGCAGGGGCTTGGTCTCACAACCCTGAGGTCATGACCTGAGCTGAAATCAAGAGTCGGATGTACCAACTGAGCCACCCAGGTGCCTCCAGTTCCTTTATTTTAAACCTGTAGCAAAGCACAGTAGCATTTACTCTTCCCCCACTGAGACAGAGCTCCCTGGCAGCAGAGAGTGCGCCCCACCCTCTCCAATGCCCCATCCCTTCCCTCTGCCCTAACAGAGCCGACCATGGCACCAAATACAAAGTCAGCTTTCAACAGATTCTTGTTACCTACTGATGGATTAAAAGGAAAATTTTTATTCACACCTTTGTTTAATAAGGCACAGAACAGAACCACAAAAATCTGCATTACATTTTGAAAATCAGCTCCCTTAATTTCAGTTTATTATGATTTACTTGCTGGCAAAGGGCTTCAAAAATGGACCAGAGGGAATCAAGGAAGTAAGTATACGATGATTTCTTGGAAGTCATGAATTTTCATCTTGCATTTTTTTAGGCTATGAAGTATTTCCAACATCACCAGAGATGTATTTCAAAGTTATGTTCCTTGGTTTTGTTTGAAGTAACTGTTTAAAGCTACTTCACAAACAACAGACTTCATTACATTCTGAAACAGAACAATCCAGAGACCATATTTATGAATGAAAACTATCATACACTTCGTTTTTGCAAACATAACTGAAACTGTAAAACATGGCGAGCAGAAATCCTAGAAAACCTACTTGCTAAACACCCAGCAGGAAGGGTCTGTGGCCCCGGCCCCCAGTATCGGGGACGGCAGGTCTGCTTCTCAGGGTCACTCTTCTGCTACAAGCAGTTTTCACAGCGGATGTGTAACGGGCTTCAGGGAAAGCACAAGTGAGGGCTGCTTTACTTCTTCTCCAACAGTCGTGGGGATCTGCTGTCTACCCCTGTCTCCAGTAATCTGGCAAGGAGGAAGCTGACAGGACACCTGCCACCTGACACATCTGCTGCTGGAGACTCTCACCAAACTGCCCAAGAGGGCAAGTTCAAGTTCATGCTGCAGGTGAGGAGATGGAGGGGAAAGGAGTGTGATCTGCCCACAGGGCAGTTCTTTTGAATTTTGGCTTTGGGAAAGCCAGGACAGTGCCTGTTCCCAGTGCCCAGATCACCACCTGGCCCGTGGGAGGCACTTAGCCAATACCTCCTGAATGAATCTATGCTTTGCCTACCACACACATACAAAAATACCATAAATAAGGGAACTCTGCTGGAGTCATTCACAATTCTCCACATTGTACAGATACTCCACCGCAAAGGTGGGTATGCTCCCAGGCTGGGCACCGTAGAGGCTGTCACTGACCAGCTGTAATCAATTTTGTTCTGCCTGGGTGTGTTACCACTGTGGGTTATTTTAAGGATCTCCGCTGTACTGCACTGGGTTTAAAAATTTTTTTCTGTAAAATGTGTATTACTTTTATAACTTAGGAAAGTTAAAGCAAAGTAAAACTAAGGGGTGCCTGGGTGGCTCAGTCATTAAGCGTCTGCCTTCACTCAGGTCATGTTGGGTCCTGGGATCGAGCACCATGTCAGGCTCCCTGCTCAGTGGGTAGTCTGCTTCTCCCTCTCCCACTCCCCCTGCTTGTGCCCTCTCTCTCACTCTATCTCTGTCAAAGAAATAAAACATTTTTTTAAAAAAAGTAAAACTAAGATCAAGTAAAAACTCTTAAAACACTAGAGAACTGATCTCTGAGCAAAAGAATCTATCACTTTTATTTATTTATTTATTTATTTAAAAGATTTTATTTATTTATTTGACAGACAGAGATCACAAGTAGGCAGAGAAAGAGGAAGCAGGCTTGTTGCTTCGCAGGGAGCCCAATGCGGGGCTCAATCCCAGGACCCTGGGATCATGACCTGAGCCGAAGGCAGAGGCTTTAACCCACTGAGCCACCCAGATGCCCCAAGGATCTATCACTTTTACCATTGCCTTAAATCTAGCTTTGTTTCATACTTAGGGGATATTAACAACATGAACCAAGATGACAAACGTGTACGATACTCCTACAACTACCCAATGTCACCACTATTACCCCATGTCCCCTCAGACTTCCAATACTCAAGGTGCTATTCAGCCACTGAAGACGGACCCCAGGTAGGCGCAGAATATAACACTGAGACGATGCATTCAATTTTCAGCACTCCCAGCCCAGTAAATGCAAGGTTTTTTTTTTCCTCTTTAACCACAATCCTGAAAATGAACATGAGCTTATAAATGGAAATTCCACTAAGAAAAAAAAAAAAAGGGCATTCATTCATAAAAACAGAATTTTTAAGCCAGAGCTCACAAAGGCTTAACTATTCAAGTTAATACAGTTAAGACCCTGCCGAGTTTTAATTTGAAGCCTGTCAGAGAGTAGCAAAAAAGGAGCAAAAGCAGAGAATTACCAGGCAACATTCATTTTTAGTCAATCTGTCAAATTATTCTCAATGGAAAGTCATCGGAAGGTTTTTTTTTTTTTTTGGTGTAGTGTAGATAACCTCAAAACGTTCTCTAGCATGGGAAAAGAGGGTCTGTTTTTGTTTTTAGCTGATAAACAATTCTGAAAACATAAAGCAATTTCTAGGACAATGGTTTTAAACTTTTTTCCCTGATTCATGGTTCACCTTGAAGACTAAAACAGAAACATGGAGACGCTGTGGTCTGGAGAGGGGCAAGGCCCAGAGTCCCCTTGAGCTCCTCAGAAGCCCCTTACTCTCCTAACAATGATCCATCCTCTCAGCACACCCCTGGGACACACCTCAGAGGAAGTGTTTCAGAGCAGGCCCCAGGAGTTCAGATGTGTAAAATCAAACACTTTTCCCCCAAACTGTATCAAAAGTTATTCTTCATAGGTCAAGCTATGAAAGTTAATTCACAGGTTCCCCTCTCTCCCTTATTTGAAAGTTTGCCCCCGTGAGTTTATTTTAGTTTTTTCTTGAAGTTTGACTCCTATTATGACTTGTCTTGGAATAAGGGCTCATGGCACACAAAACAACTCTCCAAAGAGGGGAGACAATTCAGTGAAAAACTAAAACATAGGTTTCCATGAAAATGTATGGAATTTTCTTTAAGTGAAAAGGAAACAGTCCTACTTTGGCTACTAAATGACTGCTAGTTCATACAGATTAAAATACATTTATTTCAACATGTTCACAAAAGCAAATCACGGTTTCTCGCATTAAAAGTAGTTTGAGGTTCACTGCTTTGGAGTAAAATCACCTCATGCCCCTTAGGTTGGGACTCACATGCCAGGTATCAAGAAAACACCTAAGTAGGTCGGGCTCCATAGAGGTCAGTACTGACCAGCAAAACAGGATTCCTCGGCCTAGAACACAGCTCTTATCTAAGGACATCTTAACTAAACCACCGCCCATCTCCCTCCCCACCCTAAAGCCTGTCTCCTGCTCTCCTTCCAGACAAACCTCCATTCTAGCCTTCTTAGACACCGGGGCTGGAATCCGGTCTTTGACTTCCTCCCAGATGTACACTGAAACACAACAAATTTTAGCAAGAAAATGCTACCTTAAACCATCTCACTTAAGGTTAAGGTGAGCCCGCTGTTTTGCTGTAGCTCTAACTGTAGGGTTCCCACATTTTAACCGTAGCTCTGAACTCCCTCACTAGGAAGACCCAAGATAAATCTAAAGGTTAACGTGTTAGCCACAGACACTTGTACTGCCTATCACAATGTGCTTGATATTCCACAAATTTGTATGGTCTTATTAGTTAAATGCAGTGGTAAATGTTTACCAACCAGCTCTCCTGAGAAGAAAAACCCAGATTTGAGGTGCTTGCCAATTTTCATCGTGTCAGTACTCCAACCATGGCAGATTTCAAGCTACCAATTTGACTTCAACCAGCTCCTAAAAATGTAATAATCAATGTGAGCCAGCCCAACAGTGGATGGGGTCTAGAGTCAGGGCCAAGTGAATATAAATAGTATTTATTTTAAATTTGAATATGTAAAATTTGCAAAAAAAAAAAAAATCCAAGCCCCTCAACACCTTATTTTTAAACTGTAGGCACAGATAGTAGCAAGTTTTTACCCATATCAATACACTGATACTAACACTGAAAAAAATAATAAATTGTTCATCTGATAATGAGGTTGTCCACACAAGTTATTGTTCAACCTAGGGCTTCTGAGAGTGAAAAGGGGAGATGTTAGTAATTTGCCAGACAAGAAGAGTAAACCAGGACTGTGAGGGTCAAGCCAGAACACACAACTTATTTTTTAGATGCACTACTAGTAGCTTCTTTCCAAAGGATTTCTGAAACAGGCTTACTACTTGATGGTGGAAGAGAGCAAATTTTTCATGTAAATACATTCACCAACCTCAGTATGTAACTTGTTGAGTACCATGGTTGCCTACAGGGCTTGAGGGATGCAAAGCTGTCTGAAACATGGGTCCTGACTTCACGGAGCTGAAAATCCAGTGTAGTGGACAACGCAAGTACCCACAGGTGTGATAGTGATAGTGTACCGGTTGGAGCCATGCAGGGGACCAGGGAGCCTGAGGTGACCAGGAAGGCAAAGAAGAGGAGGCAACTGAGCAGGGATTTCAGAAGGCAAACATGTGTAGAGGGCATCACAGTGGCCCAAATGAGAGCAGAAAGCTTGGGGGGGGGGTGCAGGTTGTAAGAGGAGCTTATAATTCTCTGCAACACCACACTGAGCCACGGAATACCTGTTTGAACCACAAAAATAATGCTTCAGGAAAAGCTGTTCTGATGCTACAGTGGAGGAGCCAAAGAGACTAGACGCAAGGCTTCTCCAAAATCTAGAACTAACCTGAAAAGAGCATGGATTAAGGTGGTGGCTGTGGAAATGAAAAAAGTTCACAGTCTTCTATTAATTGTATTCGTATATATGAAGGAGAAAAATTTATCATTTTAACGTAGCATTCAATTAACATGTCTTTGAAGTCTCTAAGAAGTTAGATTCCTGCAGAAATTCATTAAGAAATGAAATACTGCATTCATTCATCACACTGCTGACAAACCTGAAAACGCGCCGTTTACCTGTTACAGTCTTGAATGCAGCCGCTGCAGTTTCCTTCTTTTAGGTAACACGCCGCTCTATTTGAATATAAGATACTTAGATCCTCTGCATTTCCGCTTCCTAAAATCACAGTTCATTAAACACGGTTAAAATCCATTAGCGCAATCCCGGCTCCGCAGCAGGCGGACGCCTGAGGTCTCCGGGGGGCACTGAGGACCCACAGGCCGCCCGGTGCCCGCAGTGGCCGCCGAGGGCGAGCCCGCGAGGGACGGACGCAGACGCAGACGCGCACGCGCCCCGCCCGGGCACGTGCTGCGCGTTCCAGGGTGCCGCTCGCCCGGGGCCGTCCCACCCCGCGCTGGGCCCGGTCCGCACCAGCGCGAGCGCCTGTCATCCGGGCCGCCGCCCCTCGCCTACCTGCGGGCTCCAGCTGCGCGACCGCCGCCGAGTACTTGAGGGCCGCCTCGGCGAACTGGCCGCTTTTGAACAGCTCGTTGCCCTGGCTCTTCAGGTCCGCGGGGCCGAGCGTGGCGGCGGGGACCGGGCCCGCGGGGGCGGCGGCGGCGGCGGGGTCCCCGGCGCCCCGCCCGCTGCCCGCCGCCGCTGGGGCCCGCAGACGGCCCCGCTTGTCCGCGCCGGCCCCGGGCGCCCGACCCCGCCGCGGCGCGCCCTTCTCGGGCCGCTTGCCGCCCTCGCTTTTGCCGGTCAGCTTCTTCTGGATGTTGCCCATGGCGCGCGGCTCGGCGGCGCTCCCGGGTCCCGCCGGCTCCGCGGCCTCTGTGGGAAGTGGATGCGGGAAGCGAGTGTTTGCATCATCAGGAGAAACTACCTACCGCGGCGGCCGCGGGGGAGCCCGGCGCAGACGCGCGTTGCAGCGCTCGCGGGGGCGGGTCGCGGCGGAGGCCCGGCGGGCACCGCCCCCGCGGGCGGGGCAGCGCTGTTCCCGGCACCTCCAGGGGCACGTCTGCGGCGGGGCCGAGTGCGGGGCCTTGCGCTCCCCGGGCCGCGCACCGAGCCACCCCGTAGTTAACTGGTTGAACGCCGATGGGCTTGGGACGCGAGCACGGCTCCTCAGAATCATTCCCTGAGTCAAAGAATCCGTGGCAGGTACAGCTTACAAAAACGTACCTTTCTCCCATTTCCGATTTATGAGTGCATGAAGTTACCAAACCTTGAGTACGATCATTGCACCCAAGAACGGGGTGCCCTTTTTCTTATGTTAAAGAACTGGGTGAAAAAGATAATTTGAAAGTGATATAAAATCCAAGTGAGTTAAGTCTTTTTAAATGAATTTAGCAAAGAAATTACATAATATAGGCCCCAAGTTTTTAAAGTGAGCCTTAAAAAACATCCATTACAATACCTTATTCAAGCTTAAATTCCTTTGATCTTGATCGAAAGACTTCAGGCATTTATCATAGCTTTAATAACTGATTACTGAATCTATTATTTTTAAATATGAAAATGATGTATAAATATTTCACGGATAGGTGTCTTACCAATATTTAAAACAAGGCAGTTATTTCACAGCACTGTTAAAAAACACTTAAGTGCATGGGGCGCCTGGATGGCTCAGTGCGTTAAAGCCTTTGCCTTTGGCTCAGGTCATGATCTCAGGGTCCTGAAATTGAGCAGCATCAGGCTCTCTGCTCAGCAGGGAACCTGCTTCCCTCTCTCTCTCTGCCTGCCTCTCTGCCTACTTGTGATCCGTCTGTCTGTCAAATAAATAAATAAAATCTTAAAAAAAAATACACTTAGGTACAGAGACTGCCAACAAATTCTAATCTGATTTCTTTTTAAAGTAGGCTCCATGCCAAACACAGGGCTTGAATTCAAGACCTGGAGATCAAGAGTGGCAGACCGCACCACTGAGCCCAACTAAGCCAGCCGCTCTAATCTGATTTTTCAGTGGATGTATTTTCCACTGTGTTTCAGGAGTGGTAAAGCCAGGATTTGAACCACAAGGACAAGGAGAATTGAAAACCACCAGTATTTAAATGAAAATCAGTGGATGGTCAACCTAAGGCAATCATTCAATATAAAAACACACGAATTAGTAAATGTTGGTTTCTATATAGTGTAATAAACAAAAGAGGCTTCATTATGAAAACAATAAAAAGATCTTGTTATAACAATAAATCCCCAGATTGGAACCAGTAGGATTATCAGAGCAAGACTCCAGTCTTCTTTGTCTGGTATCTGCTGCTCAAGTCCCCACCCAGCATAAAAACAGATGAAAGCACAGATTCCTGTCAGCAAAAACAATAGACAATTTAGTATTACTCTCCACTCCTTTGTATGTTATCCCCTCACATCTTACCAGTACTGTTACTAAAGAGCTGCAGATTATTTAGAACATCATATGGGTCAAGATCTTTACATATACCATTTTCCATTATCATTAATCCTTACACCTAGTATTATCTCCCCCACTTTATAAATGAGGCAACAAAGACAGAAGGGAAAAGCTAAAGGCTGTCCCAGAGCCAAGAGAGCTAGAAATCAGCATAACTGGTTTACAGAATTCAAATGAAATGAACCAAAATTAACTAAAAGCCATACCTCTCTCCTTAAGACTGAGATGTCCTTGAACAACTCTGATAGTCTCTAAAGGTAAGCCAAGGCCTGATCCTGAAAGACCTGTGAGTCCTGGCGTGTACTGTACTACCTGTGGGACATTCCAGAAGAGTTGTTCAGAAGGTGGCTCTAAATGCAGCTCAGAGGTGTGGCCTATCTTGAGTCTTCAGATAAGTCTCAGTTGACTTGGGAGTTGCTGATATAAATAGGATCATTAGAGTCTGGGTGTGGATGAGGTCACTGAGATCTCTGGAAGGTTCCCTAAGAAATACTAACACATAAAGAATGATAATAAGAAAAATCTTCAATGGAGATGGAGGAGTATCTAGAAATGAGAGAAAGCCCAGGAGGGAGTACTGCCTCAGAAACCAAGAAAGAATATTTTAGGGAGGAGGGAGTCAACAATAGTTAAGTATCAAAGGAAGGGATGGCCAGCAGCCTCAGCTGCCTAAGGCCTACCAACGACCATTAGATCTAAAGCCATGAGGATTTAGTTCAGTAGGCTTCAGTAGCTTGGGTAGTTGGTAGATGCAAAAATACCCAACAAAACACTAGCAAACTGAATCCAAGAGCATAGTACAAGGACTATACACCATGACCAAGTGGGATTTATCCCAGGAAGTAGTTCAACAGTGCAAAATCATAGAACACACCACATTAATAGAATAAGGGGGGGGGGGAAACCACATGATCATAACTGACACTGAATAGGCATTTGACAAAAGCCAACACCCTTTCATGATAAAAAACAGAAAACTAGAAACAAGTGAAATTTCTCAACATGATAAACTACATTCATGAAAAACCCAATCAACATCATCATACTCAATGGTAAAATTCCCAAAGCTTTCCCCTAAAGTTCAAGAACAAGACAAGGATGCTGTCTTCACCACTGCAACTCAACATTATACTGGAAGTTGTAGCCTGATCAATTAGGAAGAAAAAAAAATACAATAAAAAAGCATCCATATTGGAAGGGAAGAAGTAAAACTATTTATTAATAGATAACATGATTATTACATATATTTTATATTATATATATGGGTGTGTCTATGTGTATGTGTTTATATTTGGGGGGGTATATATAATCCTAAAGAATACACATACACACACATACACACACACAACTACTACTGCTACTACTACTAGGGCTAAAAAGCAAATTCAGCAGTTTCAGGGTACAAGATACACCAGCAATGAACAATCTGAAAATTACAAAAGCAATTCCATATACAGTAGCATCCAGATGAATAAAATATTTAAGGATACATTTAACCAAGGAGGTGAAAGACTTGTATGTAGAAAACTACAAATTACTGGATAAAAACCAGTAAATGAAAAGATATCTCTTGATCATAGATAGGAAGGCTTAGTGTAAAGATATCCAAAGTGATTTACAGATCTGACATAATCCCCTATCACATTTCTACAGGCTTTTATGCAGAAATGGAAAATGAGATCCTCAAATTCATATGGAATTTAAGGGGTCCAGAGTAATCAAAACGATCTTGAAAAAGAATAACAAAACCAAAGGATTTACACTTCTGATTTCAAAAATTTACTAAAAGCTTCAGTAACCAAAACAGTGTGGTACTGACATAAGGATAGACATCAAGGCCAACAGAATAGAACGGAGATTCTATAAACCCATACATCTATGGCCAGTTGGTTCTTGACAAGGATGTCAAGTCCATTCAGTGGGAAAAGCATAGGCTAACAAATGGTGTTGGGACAACCGGATTTTTACATGCTGAAGAAAAAGCTAAGTTGGACTCCTTCCTACCTCAATCAATCAAAATAAGTCAGTGGCCTAACTATAAGAACTAAAACCACAAAATTCTTAGAAGACAACATGGGGTAAATCTACATGCCCTTGGATTTGATGATGGATTTTTATTTAGCACACTGAAGTCACAGGCAAGAAAAGAGAAAAATAAACTGAACTCCATCAAATTTTAAAACTTTGCATACATGGATATTATCAAGCAAGTAAAAACACAACCCACAGAAAGGGGGAAATTATGTGTAAGTCATATATCTTACCTGCAAGAGTCTAGTATCCAGATTATATAAAGTATATTCATAATGGAACTATAAAAAGACAAGCTAATTCTTAAATGGGCAAAGGACTTGAATAAGCATTCCTCTAAAGAAGATACACAAATAAAAATAATAATACACACATAAAAATGGTTAACGTAATAAGTCATTAGAAAAATGCAAATCAAAACTATAGGAGTTGCAGCTTCACACCCACTATAATGGCTATAATCAAAATGGCAACCCATAGCAAGCATTTGCAAGAATGTGGAGGAATTCAAATCCTCATATATTGTTGGTGGGACTATAAAATGGTGTAGCCATTTTGGAAAACAGCCTGGAAGTTCCTCAAGAAGTTAAACAAGAGTTATTTACCAAATAACCCAGCATTCTACTCCTAGTTATATACCCAAGAAAATTAAAAACATGCACACACACAAAACTTGTACATGAATTTCATAGCCACATTATTCAGAAGAGCCAAAAAAGTGGTGATAAGCCAAGTGTCCATCAACAGATGGAGAAAATGTGGTATTATCCATGCAATGGGGTATTATTTGTCAATAAAAAGGAATAAAGTACCAATACATGCAGCAACATGGATGAACCTTAAAAATATTATGCTCCTGAGGGGTGCCTGGGTGGCTCAGTGGGTCAAAGCCTCTGCCTTTGGCTCAGGTCATGATCCCAGGGTCCTGGGATCGAGCCCCGCATCGGGCTCTCTGCTCAGTGGGGAGCCTGCTTCCCCCTCTCTCTCTCTGCCTGCCTCTCTGCCTACTTGTGATCTCTGTCAAACAAATAAATAAAATCTTTTAAAAAACTTATGATCAGTTAAAGGAGCCAGACACAAAATGCCGCATATGTTATGTTTCCATTTATATGAGATTCTCAGCAGAGGCAAAGCCACAGAGACAGAAAGTAGATTAATGGTGGCAAGAGGAGGGTGATGGATGTGACGGTTAGTGGGTATGAGATGTCTTTTTGTGATGATAAAAATATCCCAGGATTAGACAGTAGTGATGGTTGTACAACCTTGTGAATATATTAAAATCCACTAAATTTGAAAAGGGTGAATTTTATGAAATATGGATTATATCTCAATTTAAAAAAAGAATGCTTATTTTACTTTACTCTTTTTTTTCTTTTCTGTTTTTCCATTTTACTCTTGACAACAAATGATACTTTACTGTTGTTTGTAGGTTTTTTTTTTTAATCCCCCATCTAGGTCAATTTGATGGGAGAGAAAAAAAAAACTACCTTTAATTTTCTTTTTTTGTTAGCAATACAAAATTTGTTGATCATTTAATTTCTCCGTTAGTGATTAATTGTTCATATGCTTTGTTCATTTTCGTACTGGGCTCTTTTAACATTTTCTTATTATTTTGTAAAAGCTCTTCGTATTTTAAGGTTATTGACCCCTTGCCATTTGTCCTAGTTTGTCATTTACCTTTTAATTTTTTTATAGCATCTCACTGATAATGGTTTTTCACTTGTATTTTTTTTTTTTTTTTTTTTTACTTTTTGTTGTTGTTGTTGTTTGTTTTATTTTTGTGTGTGTGCTTTTGGTAAATGAACTTTTTTTAAAATTTATTTTTTATTTATTTTCAGCATAACAGTATTCATTATTTACTTTTTTTTTTTTAAGATTTTATTTATTTAACAGAGAGAGAGAGCATAAGCAGGGGGAGCAGCAGGAGAAGCAGGCTCCCTGCGGAGCTCAATCCCAAGATCCTGGGATCACAACCTGAGCCAAAGGAAGATGCCCAACCAACTGAGCCACCCAGAGCGCCCCTGGTTTTTCACTTTTCCAGTCAACATCATTCACCTTTCTTTTCATGATTTTATCTATTTTTTTAAAAGATTTTATTAATTTATTTGACAGAGATCACAAGTAGGCAGAGGGGCCCGCAAAGAGAGAGGAAGGGAAGCAGACTCCCTGCTGAGCAGAAAGCCCAATACGGGGGCTCAATCCCAGGACCCTGGAAACATGACTTGAGCCGAAGGCAGGGGCTTTAACCCACTGAGCCACCCAGGCGCCTGATTTTATCTACTGTTTTAACTCCTGGAAATCCCTACCCTTCCACCTTCCTGATCCCACCATAGAATTGACATAGACAAGAGAAATAACTTTATTTTATTCTTCAGCTTGCAAGTTACTACTTAATCTTCTTATATTTCATTTTTAAGTAGGGATTAAGCATCAGCAGAACAAGGGAGGTTAGATGCTTACTTTCCTGTGATTACTTCTCCCAGACTCTGTAAGAAGACAGAATAAACACCAAAGTCTCTGACAGCTAGTGGTACACTGATGCTCTCAGTGCTCTCCACTAGGGAAGGAAAACTCAAAGTGATGAGGAGTTCCCAAGAAAGCCCAGGAACTCAAATCCTTGGGTCTAATCAGCCTGGCAAATAGGTATTCCTTCAGATGAGTCCCTAGGAGGACAAGTGTCAGTTGTCTTGTCTCTGTACCTGATACAGAGCCAGTGATCAGTGTCTATTTAACCAACTGTACTGACTACGTCATACCTTAGCCGGGATGAGCTGGGCCTGCCCAGCCCGGGTGGCACTTACAGGGGAGCAGGGTTATCAGCCGAGCTCACACAACACTCAAAGCTGCATTTTCCCAGGGGCTTCAGCGCTCCCTGCACCATACCCCATAATGACCAAGAATTCTTTCTTGGAATGTGGTGGGAAGGGGAAACACATGCAAGTATCCCATCCTGATAACCTTCCTCTGGGCTTTAATAGGATTGCCTAAAAGTGACTTGCATTTCTCCTGTCTTGTCCAAGGCTCCAGGACCTCTTTGTACATGTCCTCTAACAATGGACCTTGGTAGAGGTGAGCATGAGACAGTCCTATTGACTTTATTTCATTTTAAAAGGACTACTTCTGGGCTTCCAGCCATTTATTCCACCTAATTTTGATTTGCTTTCCTGATAAAAGGGAACTAACTAGTCTTAAAACTAGTCTTAAAATTTATATTCCTATCAAGACATTTTTCTTTTCAGAATCTCACATATTTTTATGTATTCCCTAATCTACAAAATAATGATTGAGGGGCACAAATGCCAAGATCATAAATGATTCGCTTAGGGGCGTCTGGGTAGTGTGCAGTTGGTAAAGCATCGGCTCTTGATTTTGCTCAGGGTCAAGAGATGGAGCCCTGTGTCTGGCTCTACGCTGGGGCTGGAGCCTGCTTAAGATTCTCTCTCTCTTCCCCCCTCTGCCCCTCCCCCCATCCCCACCCAGCAACATGCTCTCCCTCTCAAAAAAAAAAAAAAAAAAGAAATGGAAAAAAAGAAATGGTTTTCTTAAAGCTCTGGCTGCTTGGAGATCTGAACAGGAACATTGTTTCTCTGTGGTTCTGATGTTAGGGTTAACACCTGACTCAGAGAGAAACATCAACCTATTAAATGATATTACACAACAATTTTGCTGACTCACTTTTCTAATCACAGAATATTACTCATTGTTTAATGATTAGCCCTTTCCTGTTTATCTGTTTGTGGGAGGAGGGCCTTTAGTATCTCCACCCCCATCTCCAGCTTTGAAATATAAGTGACAGGGAACACTGTATACATTTAAAGGGTACAACTTGGTGATCTGATACAGATAAGTATTGTAAAATGATTACCACAGTAAGGTTTCCTAGCACACCTATCACCTCACACAACTTTTTTTTGTAATGAGGACATTTAAGATCTACTTTCTTAGCAACTTTCCAGTATATAATATCATAGTGTTAACTGTAGTCACCATGCTGTACATTTCCTTCCCCAAACTTACTCACGGGTGAAAGTAAGTTTGGATTTTTTTTGATTCTACACATATATAAGATCACACAGTATTCATCTCTCTCTGACTCATTTCACTTAGCATAATGTCCTAAAGGTCCACACATGCTTTTGCAAACAGCAGATTTCCTTCTTTTTTGTCGCCTAATATTCTAGTGTAGGTGAGTATGTGTCTCACATTTTCTGTCTCCATTTATCTGCTGAAGGACACTTAACGGTTGTTACTGATGAAGGATAGTTGGAAGAAAGGCAAGAAGAGAGAAGGATAGCTTCCCACTCTAAGAGGAAACCACCCATAAAAGGATTTTACACCACACTGGATGGAGCCTTCCACCCTTTCCCATGTGACAGATAGATGACAAAAGCCTGCTTGGATGAAAGGCCCAAGTGGAGGGTTAATCAGATTAAAAGAGCCCACCAGCAAGCCCATAAACACCCCTAGACTTAGAAACTCTGGTGGCAACCCTCTCGGGTCCCCTCTCTCTTTGGGAGCTCTCTCTTTGGGAGCTCAATAAACCTTGCTTTGCTGCCCACCACTCTGTCTGGTCTACCCCTTCCTAATTCAAAGTGGCATGACCAAGAAACGCGAGCACCAAAGGAAAAGAAATCCTGCACCATTACCATGTCTTGGCTCTTGAGAATGCTGACATGAACACAGGGGTGCAGATATCTCTTTAAGACAGTGTTTTCATTTCTTTTGGACATATACCCAGAAATGGGATGGGTGGACCATAGGGTAGCTCTGCATTTAATCTTGTGAGGGACCCTCTATACTGTTGTTCATAGTGGCTGCAAAAGTTTGCATTCCCACCCACAGTGCACGGCGTTCGCTTTTCTCCACATCCTCACCAACACCTGTATCTCCCATCTCCTTGACGACAGCCATTCAAACACATTTGAGGTGATATCTCATTGTGGTTTTGATTTGCATTTTCCTGATGATTAGTGATGTTGAGCACCTTTTTCCTATACCCATGGGCCATGTGAATGTCTTCTTTGGAAAACTGTCTATTCAGTTTCTATGCTCCTTTTTTTTTTTTTTTTTTAAATCAAAAATAATCACAGTAGTCTTTTACGCACTTGCTCTTCGACATAGGTTCAGCTTCTGGTAAGTGTTGTTGGTACAATACCAGTGAGCACGAGGGAGATAAACACCAAATTACATGTTTGTTTGACAAGGCAGCCTGGTGACATTAAGTCTGGATTTTATGGAACCTATGCTTTCCTAGTTGGCATCCACTACCCACTTTTATGAGACAGAATTTGAGTCACACAGGTTTAGGCCCATACCCTAGCCATGTGATTAACAGCCCATGAAAATGTGGCAAATAACTGAAACTTTCTAGGCTTTCATTGCCTAATGTATAAAAGTGTGGGTTACAGCTTCCTTGAGGATTAAATAAAATAACCTATTTAAGCAACCTGTAGTTCTTCAAATGTGCTAATCCTTCAAAAAAATAGTAATGAGAAAGGCAGTTCTGTCAAAATGGAATAAACACACTCTACACATCTCTCCCCTTCAATATAACTAGAAACCCAAGACAGAACTGATGGAGTAGCCACAGGAGGACCCTGAAAAATAAATGGTAGCAGGCTGGCTGGGAAAAGGGCCTAGAACCTGAAATACCACCAGACCAGCAGTGAGCTGCTCCTTTTTCTTTCCTCTGTCATCTCCTATCCTGGTCCAAAGGCTGTCCAAAACCCAGAGCTGGTGTCAAAATCTTGGTTTCTTTTTTGTTTGTTTTGTTTTTCCTTTCTGTCCAATCCCAACCCCCAGCTAATCCTACATCAGCTGCAGTGGTCTTGACAGCCAGTAGGTACATGTAAAATCTGGAGGGAGAGAAACCCTTATCTCTGGTCGGAGAAACTGTGGTCCCGAGAATGTTCCCATTGCTGTTCTTCTCTGTCCTCTTGCTGCTCAATCCTGGAGGCACAGGGTCATGGGAAGTGTGCAGTAGAAAGGGGAAAGTAAAAGTCTGCCTTTCTAGCTGGAGGAAGAGGAAGGAAACCTCTGGGCACCAGAAGGAGTGGGGAAGAATCACAGAGAAGGGGAAACTCAAGATAACAACTGCATATGAACTGGTCTCACCCTCCAGGCAATCCGTCTGCATAGTGACCCTAAACATCATGCTAAATGTTTTGAGAACTGAATTACAGGGAAAGACCACTGCCCAGACCCTGGCTGGTCCCTGAGTGGTGTACAGATGGGACAGATCCAAATAGCACTGCAAAGGTTCTGAAACTAAACTGACATTAGTATCCCAGTCCACAGAAGTCGGGCAGGAAAACTGTTACCCAAACCTAACCAGACTGATTAACTGCCTAAAAAAATTCTCCATAAGATTTAAGTAAGACTGAAAATCGCATATCATAATACTTAAAGTTTCTAGTATACAGGACAAAACTATCTAATAAACTAGGAATAAAGAAAATCTCCACATTTGGCAAGGGAAAAGATGATTAAGAAATACCAGACCCCAGTTAAAACAGATGTGAATTATCAAACCCTTTAAGTGACTATTATAACCATGCTCCAAGAAATAAAGGCAAACACTCCTGAAGTGGATAGAAGGGTTTAAAAACTGCAGAGAATTGAAAGATTAAAAAACAAACAAACAAACAAACAAAAAAAGAACTAAATGGAAATTTTAGAATGGAAAAACACAGTTACCAAAATTTAAAATTCACTGAATAGGAGCAACAGTAGATTTGGGATCAGAGAGTTAAAAAATTGGTGAATTTGAATATAGATCAATAGAAACTTTTCAAGCTTAATAATGGAGAGAGTGAGAAAAAAAAAAGAAATCCCCAAGGACTTCTGGGACAAATCCTAGGTGGTCTAACAATTGTCATAACAGTCCCTGTGGGAGAAAAATTGTGTTGCCCTCCCAGCCCCCCCAAAATTTGAAGAATTTTGACAGACCAATGGTTACCAAGGTTTCAGGTGGGGAAAGAAGTTGGCCATAAGAAGAGCAAGGAGGGGGGCCCTGGGTGGATCAGTGGGTTAAGCCTCTGCCTTCGGCTCAGGTCACGATTTCAGGGTCCTGGGATTGAGGCCTGCCTTGGGCTCTCTGCTTGGCAGGAAGTCTGCTTCACCATCTCTCTCTCCCTGCCTCTCTGCCTACTTGTGATCTCTGTCTGTCAAATAAATAAATAAAATCTTTTTTTTTAAAAAAAAAAAGAGCAAGCAGGAGTCTTTGACATGATGGAATTGTTCTATATCCTGTCATGTGTTTTTATACTTGTTAGAACTGTATAGCAAAAAAGTCCACTTTTAGTCTGTGTAAATTTTTAAATAATAATTTACAAATAGGATCAACTGATCTAGTTTATACTGTATTTTGTCCCAGGTAAGATATTAAATGATTTTCTTTAAGATACTTGGCTTGATATCTTAAGATAAAATATAAACCCTTAGAACAATAGTTGCTGCCAGAATTTATTTAAAATCTGTCTGAAAGATGAGTTTCAATCCTTGAAAAAAAGTTTACTTTAACTTCCCCCTTTTTCATTCCTTTGATGCCCTCTCTTCCTTTCCCATCTCCATGGTGCTCTTACTCTGATTCCTTTTCTCTCTTCCCCCCCTTCTTTTCTGTTCCTTTGTCTTTACTCTGATTGCACTGATATTTTGTCTTGAGCTGTATATTTTACATTATATTTCTGTATTAAAAATATTAAAATTTTTACTTTAAGTTGAATGAGCTAAACATTTTATACTTTTCTCTCAAAATTAAAATATTCTGTCAAATTACTTACAAGTTAATTTTTGCCTATGAATAATTTTCAAAACTGTTAGTTTCCCTTTGGTTGCTTGGGAGCTTTCAGAAAAGGGGTAAATTCGTACCCCCGCCCTTGTTATGGGAATAGGTGCATCTTCCCCTTTAAAGGTGATATAACTATCATTACTATATATTATTAAAATGAAGTTTATCTAATCTAGATTCTCTTAAAAAATGGTACCAGAAGTGAAATTATACCTATTTCTTTTGCATATTTAAAAATTTTTTGAGAGGCACATAAGCAATTTCCCAACAATGCATTCATCCCTGTGAAGAAAACACATCTGGTTGACAACCAAGTAGCTGGATACAAAACAATCATCTAGGAGAGGGATTTAAGGTTAACTTGCAAATTATCAATAATGTCAACATACCATGATAAACAAGAATTGAATTGGACACTAGAGGAAAGGTGTCAGGTTAAGCAGAAAAATGGGTTGGGGAGATTGTATTAAGAAAAACAGTAAGAAAAAACTCAATTAAATGTTTGACTCTTAATTCCAGCTTGGGTCATGATCTCAGGGTTGTAAGATCAGTTCTGCTGCTGGTATGGATCGTCTCTCTCCCTCTCCTTCTGCCCCTCCCCTTGTCTCTCTCCCTCTCTAAGAAAAAAGAACAAACTTGTTTGTGGATTTACATGGTGCAGCTAGAAAAGCTTTGGCGGACTAAGAATTTTGGTAGAAATAGAAAATTTGAGCCAGCCCATACAAAAAGGGATGTTTTTGCATAACCAAAAGAGGAAAAATGTTTTACTCTTATCTCCACTGCCGTCTTCCTGGGCTCTTCCGCTGTCCTTCCCACATTCATCCTCTGAGTTTTCTATTTCCTGGATAACCATTCTCTTCCCTTTGGTTTGAGCCCTAGATGCAGGTTCAGAATTTTTCAGATCTCTCTCAACCTCCGACAAGGTCTTCTGCAACATAATCACCATGTTAAAGGAAATGTTTTCCTTTAATTAAAAATACAACCATTCTGTCAGGTAGCTATATGAAAATACTAAAAAATAAATAAAGATGGGGTGCCTGGGTGGCTCAGTGGGTTAAGCCTCTGCCTTTGGCTCAGGTCATGATCTCAGGGTCCTGGGATAGAGCCCCACATCAGGCTCTCTGCTCAACAGGGAGCCTGCTCCCTGTACCCCCCCCCACCTGCCTCTCTGCCTACTTGTGATCTCTCTCTGTTGGATAAATAAATAAAATCTTAAAAAAAAAGTTAATAAAGATACATAGGACAACACTTTTTATGGGGATTTTTTTTTCAAATAACTTCACTGCTTTGTCTGATTATAATCATACATGTCCATTGCTTAAAAAAAAAAAAAAAAGCATAATGAGCATGAAAAAAAGAAATCATCTTAAATCCTGCCACTCTGATAACAGTGTCATTCTGACATTCTGACATATTCTAATATATTTTGACACATATGTACAGAGATAGTTTTATAAAAATAAAATCATACAACACATATTTTTTAGATTAATGTTTAAAGTTTTATGTTTTATGCCAATTAGAATGAAAAATATGTATATATCAAAACATTTTCCTCCGCCCCCATGCCCATTTTTAACAGCTTATGGAGGTATAGTTCACAAAGTCTCATGCTTAGAATGCACGTTAATAGATTTTGACATAATATATCCCTCATTCCCAAAAGTTTCTTCCCATTTTTAAAAAGATTTTATTTATTTATTTGAGAGAGAGAGAGATAGAGTGTGAGAGAGCATAAGGAGAGGAGAAGGAAACTGGCTACCAGCTGAGCAGTAGCCCCATGAGGGGCTCAATCCCAGGACCCAGATATCTTGACCTGAGTCAAAGGCAGAGACTTAGCCGACTGAGCCACCCAGGCATTGTGGTTCTAATTTACATTTCCCTAGTGACTAATGATATTGAGTAGCTTTTCATATGCTTATTTCCTATTTACATATCTCTTTTGGTGAAGAGTCTGATACTCAAATATTTTGCTTTTTAAAAATGTGCCTGTTTGTGTTCTTATTATTGGGTTTTTAGAGTTCTTTGCAGTTCTTACAGATCTTCCTCAAATTACAACGGGCTTATGCCCTAATTGGAAGGACCTATTTTATATTTTAGCAAGAGGCTTTCATTGAGGTTAAACAAAAACCTCGTTGTTTAACCCTTAAACTGTCCCTGCTTCCCTTCCCCCAGGGGATTCACTTAAAAACAAGTCCCGGAAACCAGCTCCAGGTAACAAAGCCCAGATACAAGGGTGGGTCAGGCCAGTGGAGACTTGGATCAGTGGGAGGTTGCATACTGTCTACCTAGCTACCAAGGAGTATGGGCCCCGCCCTTTAGGAGCCTTTTTGGCGCCAATCCTAATCAAGGTGTAACAGGCTGGTTCAACTGTCTACTAGGGGAAATTGTAATTCAGTTGGTCACCTAGCATCACTGTGGAATTTCCTGTGTGTTACAATCTCATTGGTCACCTGTGCGTGGCCAGGCCTGACCGCATGGCCTTTGCCCTTAAAAGCTAGTCTATGAAACAGAGAAAGGTCGCCCTCTCTTGTAAGAGGTGCGTCCCTGAATATTCGGTTAGATTCTTGATGCTTGGCGCAAAATAAAGCTTTGCTTGACCTTTGCTTTATATCAGTCTCCCTCCTTTAATCACGGACCCGTTATTGGGGCATAACACTAATAACCCCACTGTAAGTTGAAAACGCATTTACCACACCTAACCTACTAAACAGCATAGCTTGCTTAGCCTCGCCTCCCTTAATCGTGCTCAGACCGGCTTATATTATCCTAAGGTTGGGCAAAATCCTCTAACACAAAACCTGTTCTATAATAAAGTGATGAATATCTCATGTAACTTATTGAATACTGTACTGAAAGTCAACAACACAATGGTTGCTTGGGCACAGAATGGTTGTGGGTGTATCCATTTCCCCCTATGAGCGCAAGGCTGACTGGGATCTGTGGTTCGCTGCCCCTGCCCAGCATATTGCTAGTCTGGGAAAAAAAATGAAAATTCAAAGTTTGGTTTCTATTGAATACCTATCACTTTTGTACCATCATAAAGTCAAAAGGTTCTTAAGCCAAGCCATTGTAAGTTGGAGACCGTGTGTATATTCACAATGAAAATCCTTTTTTGGACATACCATTTGCAAATTTATTTTTCCCAATCTATGACTTGTCTTTTTTTTCCTTCTGATAATGTCTTTTATTTTTTTATTTAAAAAAAATTTTTTTTAAGATTTTTATTTATTTATTTGACAGACAGAGATCACAAGCAGGCAGAGAGACAGGCAGAGAGAGAGGAGGAAGCAGGCTCCCCACTGAGCAGAGAGCCCAATGTGGGGACTCGATCCCAGGACCCTGAGATCATGACCTGAGCCGAAGGCAGAGGCTTAACCCACTGAGCCACCCAGGCGCCCCTGATAATGTCTTTTAAAGAACAAAATTTTTAAATTTTGATGAAGTCCAATTTACCAATTTTTCCTTTTATGATTGTGCCATTATGTCACATCTAAGGAAGATTTGCCTAATCCAAGGTCATAAAGATTTTATCCTATGTGTCCTTCTAGAACTCTTATATTCCAGGTTTTACACTGAGGTATATGATCCATTTTGAGTTAATCTTTGCATTGGTTAAGATGCAATGGTTAAGTCATTGTGTAGTGACATTAAAGGTGGGTTTCCTTGTTTCAGTTTTTTTTTTTTTTTAGAATATTGTCATGTTAACTTTTCAATAAATATACCACTAAAAAATGAAAGTACTATGGGAAAAAGATGTGTTCTTCAGCCAGGCCCTAAACCTAATCCACTGAAATGCTAACTTGACAAATACACAGGACTTCAACTGCCAAAGATGAGAGAGAGACAGATAACCCAATAGGTGTGTGTGGAAACAGAGACAACTCACTGCTGGAAGACAGTTCTCCATGGGTTTCTCACATTTCTAAGTACGTTGTGAGCAGTGGTATAAATAACACTTGTTCTGGACCATCTTTTTTAGGATGTGTTACTGAGAGCAGCCTTGGAAAACAGAGTATTTCTCTTCAGAGAAGAGAGGAGGAGGTGCTTTCCAGTAAAATAAAGATATTTCCCTCCATAACAGAATTTTGGGCAGGTTTCCTTGTATCCCATTATAAAAGACAGGGGTGTCTGAGATTTGGGATTCCTCAGCTGTGATACAAACCCTATGAGAGCAGCTCTATCTGGGTCACTTTGCACCACCCCCATGGGACTTGGGGGCCAGGGAAGCTGACACAACCTTGAAGCTCATCAGTTTGCTGTAGTGTGAATGAGAGTCCTTTGTGTCTGACCCAGAAGTCTTTTCTCTTCTGCTAGACCATCTTGTTAATTTGTAAGTAGGGGAAAATCTCACAGCTCACACTTAATGCTAGTCGTTAGGCCTCAAAACAGCCCCCAGGCTGCATACCTCAGTCAGTCTGCTCAGTCAGGCTATGAATGTCCTCAGTGGCACTACGCTTACCATGCACTCTTCTGTGGCCACGGAGCGCGCATCTGATCCTACCTAGGAAACTTCTATACCACTCTGCATAATACATTGAGATTGCCTCAGAGAAAGCATTTTCTACAACACTTCAGGAAAGAGAAAATCAAATATTCCTGTTGTATGATATCACCTACTTGTCACATCTAAAAAAGACAGGCTCATAAGAACAGAAAGTAGAATGACTATTACTAGGAGCCAGAAAGGTACAGGCTTAAAGATACAAACTTGTAATTAGTAGTTGATCAAGTCCTGGAGAGCTAAGGTATGGTACAGAGATTGCAGTCAGCAAGACTGTATTCTAAACTTCCAAGTTGCTAAGAGATGAGATCTTAATTGTTCTTGCCACACACACAAAAATAGTAATAATTACGTGACGTGACAGAGGTGTTCGCTAAAGCTAAGTTGTGATCGTATTGCAATACATTAACGTGTCAAATCAACTCAAGTACCCTTATAATAAGCAATGTTACATATCTAAATAAATAAATGTCCTTCAGAAGTAGGCTTAGAGATTTGGACATTTTCAGAGCCTGCTTTCTTCCACTTCAAATAGCTATTAACACTTTCAGGTATTTCTGGGATATACCTAGTTTTTGTTTTGTTTTGTTTTCTTTTCTTTTGGGATAGACCTAGTTTTTAAAGCAGTAACCTAATTCTCAACATCATTCATCCAACAAGACTGATGTCATTTTAACAAATACAGAAATAATAACTGCGGATGCTTGGGTGGCTCAATGGTTTAAGCCTCTGCTTCAGCTCAAGTCATGATCCCAGGGTCCCGGAATGGAGTCCCGCATCGGGCTCTCTGTTCAGCAGGGAGCCTGCTTCCCCCTCTCTCTCTGCCTGCCTCTCTGCCTGCCTCTCTGCCTACTTGTGATCTCTGTCTGTCAAATAAATAAAATCTTTAAAAAAAAATAAAATAACTGGGCATCTAGGTGGCTCAGTTGATTAAGCATCGACCTTCAGCTCAGGTCATGATCCCAGAGTCCTGGGATCAAGCCCCAAATTGGACTCCCTGCTCAGCAGCGAGTCTGCTTCTCCCTCTCCTTCCTTCCCTGCTGCTGTGCTGTCTCGCTCACTAGCTCACTCTCTCTCTCTCAAAGAAATAAAATCTTTTTTTCCTAAGATTTCATTTATTCATTTGACAGAGAGACAGCGAGAGAGGGAACACAAGCAGGGGCAAAGGGAGAGGGAGAAGCAGGCTCCCCGCCCAGCAGGGAGCCCAATTTGGGACTCGATCCCAGGACCCTGGGATCATGACCCGAGAAGAAAGCAGATGCTTAACGACTGAGCCACCCAGGTGCCCCAACATCTTTTTAAAAACTGAAAAAAATAAAATAAAAAAGAACAACTATAGCATTAGGTGAGGAATCACTTTCTGTACTTACTTTGGCCAACTCATTATCAGGTTCAACATTCAGTACTTTATTCAAATCTTCTATAGCTTCCTGGAGCTTGTTCTGATGTTTATATGTAGTGGCACGGCGCAGAAGAGCTGAAAATTTATCCAAAAAAGTTGTATTTTTAACATGTGGTATCATGGTGAGAGACTATTTTTCAAGTAGAAGAATACAAATAGAATAGCTTAGTGTGCAATTGGGCAAAGCTTAATTACACCCACTTTCATACTGTTGTGTGTATAGAAAATGATACTGGGGTTAAACGGCGGAGGCTGCCTCCGGCAATAGTCCCCTCCCATAACCAATAGCCCCAGGCCCTGCCAGCTCCTCCAACCTCTGAGAGACCCGACCCTCACAGGCACCATGCCAGACTGTGATATTGGGAAGCTTTTCAAGAAACAGTAACATTTTCCTCTTAATTATCACCACTAGTATTATTTTGCCTTTTATGAAAATTGAGAAAATCCTTTACTCAAATTTAGTACATTGCTGACCGGCAGATGGCTCAGACTATGAGCCATTAGCAAAGACTTTATAGCAACCTGTAAAATGATTAGAAGAAGGTATTTCACACAGGGAACTGACAGAATCCTGACGATGAGGTCGGCTCAGTTCAGAAATTGAGCACGTTGGTAATTTATGTCAGATTTTCTGTATATTTCAAATCATTTGACAATTACTTTTTACTACTGAATTATTTTAGTAGTAATACTAATAAGGAATGCCTTTATAGTCCCATCATTATCCCTGTATTATCAGAGAACTTCGTATCGTAAGTTATTATTTTGAAAAGAATGAGGCTTAGAAATTCTGAAAAGCGAGAAATTTATATCCAATATATTTTTTTATGTTTTATATCCAATATATTTTAATATGCTATCTTACAACATAGAATGAGCCATGAAAATCTACAGGATAAATCACTATCATAAATTTAACCCAAACTGTATACTATACTTTAAGTACAAGTTTAGCTATTACTATTACTACTCAGAAGGGAACATCCATAAAGAAGTAGGCATAACAGTTAGCATTTTTTTAACTTTTTATTTTTGAAATAATTTTAGATGTATAGCAAAGCTGCAAAGATACTACAGAGAGTTTTCACATGCCTTCTTCCAGCTTTCCCTCATGCTAACTTCTTACCTAATTATGGAATATTTGCCAAAACCAAGAAATTAACATTGGTATATTATTATTAACTAAGCTACAGGCTTGAGTTGCGTTTCACTAGTTTCTCCTCTAATGCCTTTTTCTGTTCCAGGCTGAACTGAAATACCACACTGCATTTAGAATAATTATATTTTGAGTTAAACATAAAGTTTTGAAAAGGAAATTATTTATTCACTTAAGCCAACATAAGACTTCTTAATGTTTTCTAGCCCTACTCATTACTAGACTTGGCTCTATCCAGTTTGTTATTTATT
Organism: Mustela erminea; assembly: GCF_009829155.1. NCBI lineage: Eukaryota > Metazoa > Chordata > Mammalia > Carnivora > Mustelidae > Mustela > Mustela erminea. Next base: position 48,564,131 of record NC_045629.1, on the reverse strand, counting down.
TTTTTATTTTTTATTTTTTATTTTCATATATTTATTTTTTTAAAGATTTTATTTATTTATTTGACAGAGAGGGAGAGATCACAAGAAGGCAGAGAGGCAGGGGGAAGCAGGCTCCCTGCTGAGCAGAGAGCCCAATGCGGGACTCCATCCCAGGACCCTGAGATCATGAGCTAAGCCAAAGGCAGAGGGTTAACCCACCGAGCCACCCAGGAGCCCCAGTTTGTTTTTTAAATAGTGAAGATTCTGGTGCTTTTGAAATCACTCAAACAAGGAAAAGTGGAAACATAAAGTCATTCTGGTAGCAGATGAGCACTGTGCTTGAGTGTGGGCTCTGGAGTCCACTGCCCAGTGCTGAGTCCTGTCTGCCATTCGCTAGCTGTGTGATTGTGGGTGAAATGCTTAATCTTTCTATGCCTGAGTTCCCACTTTTGTAAACTGAGTGTACTAGCAATAGTATCTGCACCTCTACTCAGCTATTGTGAAATTAGTGGAGTTAATACATGTCAAGAATCTGGCACAGTGTTGGTGGGGGCCCATCAGGAGATTGCCAAACTTTTTTGCCACCTCCTAAAACTGGGGAGCCCAGCCATATTCTGTGACAGAGACAAATTACAGGCGCAAGAGGATTTTGCTGGCAAAAGGAGGGCAATCCATGGCAATGACTGGGCTGATGTTCCAGGATCTCCCCCCTGAGCATGCCCATGGCTTCTGCACACCCATGTTCACAGGCACCCAAGGGTACATTCCGTGTGAAAAAAAAGTAAGTGTTTACACTTCCTCAAATCCGTAACATTTAAAGAAATAGAGTGTATTACAAATTACACCGCTCCCTTGTGGAGTGATTCCTTCTCCATCACAGAGAAAGAGAGCGGAGTCTGACTTGTATAGTCAAGCTTAGACCTGTATAGTCAGGCTCAGACCACAGCAAGGTTGTGCAGCCACTGAGACAGGAAATCCAAACAAAGATATAGTTAGCTTTGGGCACATTTAATTTAAAATGTCTATGGAGGGGCATCTGGGTGACTCAATCAGTTAAGCGGCTGCCTTCGTCTCAGATCATGATCTCAGGGTCTTGGGATCGAGCCCCCCATCAGGCTCCTTGCTCAGCAGGGAAACTGCCTTTCCCTCTACCCCTCACCCCTCTTGTGTTCACTCTCTCTCAAATAAATAAATAAAAATAAATAAATAAAATGTCTATGGACATGTAGGTGGAAATGCCCAAAACGCTACTGGCAGAAGGTTCTAGACCTCAAGCAAGGGCTTATTATATTAATGTCAGAAATTTTGTATTAAATTACACTTAGATATTTTTCAGATAAAAAGATAGTTCAACAAGCCAGTAACAAAAAGATAAATACTGAATCATTCCACTTAGATGAGATACCTAGAACTGTAAAATCATAGAAACAGAAAGGAGAATTGTGGTTGTCAGAGACTGGCGGGAGGGGAAAGTAGAGTATTATTGTTTAACAGGCAGAGCATGTCAGTCATGCAGGATTAAAAAAAAAAAAGTTCTGGAAACGGAGGATAGTGAAAACTGCACAACTATATGAATGCATTTAACACCACTGAATTGTACTGACAAATGATAAAGATGATAAGTTTCATGTTATATATATTTTACCACAATAAAAATAACTGAAAGATAAAAAGAAAACCAACAATGGTTCAAATATAAGCTTGAGATCTTTCTCTAAAACCATATATATTTTATTTAATCTCCTGGGATTATTAACTACTTCACACAAATAGCCAGGAATTTAAATTCCAAGTTAAACTTGAAGTTAAAAGTAACTTTATGAAAGTGATGATTCACAGAAATTAGAGTGTATTTGAAGTAGGCTTAATATAATCGTAAGGAGTATCTACAAATAGTCTAACAAATCCTGACATAAATTTAAAGCACTCTGTGAATGTTTTTTACCTTTCAAGTTTCCAGGTTCTAACTCCAAGACCTTTTCACAATCCCGGAAAGCACTGTTCCAGTTCTGTAGTTTGAGTTCTGCTTGAGCACGGTTGTTATAGGCCACCACAGTGGGGAGCACGGATATACTCCTACAAAAGAGACACTTATTGGCAAAAATAGACCAGTGGAAAACCTAAGTAGATAGATAAACTCAGCTAAAATTGTGAAAACAATTATAGCCTGTGTTACGGGTACAGCTGTGTCCCCCAAACTCATATGCTGAAGTCCTCACCCCAAGCAGCTCTGAATATAACTGTATTTGGAGATTGAGTTTAAAGAGATGATTAAGTTAAAATGAGGTCATGAGGGTGTACCCTCATCCATTATGACTGGTGTCCTTATTGAAGGAGGAGATTATGTCAGAGACACATGCCGAGGAAAGACCACTTGCAGACAGAGAGAGAAGATGGCTACCTACAGGCCAAGAAGAGAGGACTCAGAAGATACCAGCCCTATTGACACCTTGATCTCAGATTTGCAGCCTCCACACAGTGAGAAAATAAATTTCTGCTTTTTGAGCCCCTCAACCTGTGGCACTTTGTAATGGCAGCTCTAGCAAACTATACAGCCGACATCATCAAGTATAATAAAATATAGCTCTGTAGACACACTGAATCAATATTTAGACAGATGTTGAACATTCAGTTAAGCAGTTTAAGGTTGACTCTGGCTATAGAAGTAAGCTACATACCCACAGATCTCATAAAAAAAATATTAGTTAACATCAAATATCAAATACATTATTTTGACACCTCGGGGACAATTTCCTAGTACCAAAAAAAATGGAGCAATCAGCCACAACTAATATCCTATATTAAGTTGCTATGGTGAGTTTACTTTGTAATCTAAAAAGAAGAGTTCAGTTTGTAATCTAAAACTAGACTTAATTCTAAGGAAATGATCACAATTTAATCAGAAAAAGTTAATGGAAGGAGAGAGTATATTTACTGAGGAGTACAGACTTTAAGAAATTTTGTTACATTAAGGGTATGAAAGCCAAATAACTGATGAAAAGAAGGACTTAAAACCTCCCCTGGTATTGCTTAATAAGTTGATTTGGAGTGCTGTGAAATAATGCATTCCTAAGTATAGGAAAGATAAGGGGATCAGTGCACTGAATTTTATAAAGCTGGAAAAAAAAATAGAAAATGAAAAGGGAAAAAAGCCACAAAAAGTAGCAATTTACTAAGATCATTAAAGATGAATATAAAGAAATCACATGGTTGGGTAGAGACCAAAGACAGACAATACAAGAATGACTAATACAAGTACCTGACACTGAGTACCTCCCACATGCCTGGCACAAATACCACACTCCTTTAATACTCACTACAATCCATGAAGGAGGTATTACTGCTCTTCCTACCTTACAGATGAGAAAAACAGCTATGATAGAAAGGCTAAGCAGCATGCCCGAGGCCACAGGCTAGTAAATGAGAGGGAGGACTCAAACCCAGTGTACTCCAGCACCTGCTGTCACTGCCACCAAGTTATCCTGTCTTTGTGTTGTTTTATTAAATCCTCACAGCAGCTCTAAATTAGGCACTGTAACAACCTCATCACATTGAGGAAACCGAGGCCAGAGAGGCAAAGAAACTGCCTAGGGTCAGAAAGTGGCAGTTGAGTTTCCTTACTGCTATGCTGCTTTAACTGTTCACCATTCTGATTTCTTAAAAGAGGAAAAATTATGCTCCCTGTAATAGACTAAGAGATTCTCTACTGGTGGAAATCTACAAGAAGAGAGAGAACAGCATCAAGCTGATTTCCACCTGCGTGAAAAGGGAAGACAAATACTGAGTGAGAGACAGATTAATAGCCTTTTTACCTTGCATGTTCATTTAAATAGGGGAAACAAACTTCTGTAGAGAAGCAACATTGAAGAAAAAAATCTTCCTTCCAAAGGTGAAAAAAAGATCATAGAGAGTTTATTTCTAACATAGCGTAAGGGATTCTATAAGCACAATGAGTTTGTAACAATAATTTAGGAAATTAGTCTACTTTTTGTTTCCTGTTAAGAGCTTCAAAAGTGCACATAAGTGGACACCTGAGTGGCTCAGTCAGTTAAGTGTCTGCCTTCAGCTCAAGTCAGGATCTCGGGGTCCTGGGGTTGAGCCCCACACTGGGCTCTCTGCTCAGCAGGGAAACTGATTCTCCCTCTCCCTCTCCCCCTCTCCCCGCTCATGCTCTCCCTCTCTCAAATAAATAAATAAAATGTTTATTTTTTAAAAGTCCATATAAGTATTTATTAAACATCTACTATGAACCAGGTCCTTTATTGGGCCTGGGGATATAAAGTTATAAGAAAACTGATAAGGCCACTCTGCTCTGACAGAGTTTACAGTCCAGTTACTATCAAAATACACAAATTTAAACTGTACCTTCAACAAGTACCACAAAGGAGAGGCAAGACAGCTCTAACTAAGAGCCTATAAACTGGGAGTCAGAGGTGGGGAGGAGTAGAGTAGGGTGGAGACTTAGCCTTGTCGGGGAGGTAAAGGAAGACTTCCCCAAAGAAGTGAAGCATAGGATGAGATCTTAAGGTAAATGTGAATTAACTAGATAATGAGAAGAGGAAAGAATTTCTACACAGCAGACCCAGCATATGCAAAGGCCCTGTGGTGGGAGGTAGCATCATTAAGTACCAGGATTAGATCCAGGCAATCTAACTGCAGAGCCTGAGTTCTTACGCTCTATACTATATGAACTTTCTGTCACGTTCCATTCAGATGGCTTCTATTTTCTCTGGAAAATGGGAAAGTTGGGACCTCTGTCAAAACTGGGGATCAGGGAGCTTAAGAGGTTGAGAAAAGTATTGAAAAATAAGGCAAACACAAGTGAATTTATGGTAAATCATAATTATAATATCTTCAGTAATTCGGACACAGACTTTTTAACTTATTTATATCATTTCAATGATTAAATATAAACATTATCATGTTTTTTAAATGGCAAGTTTAAACCACAACAAGGGGTTCCTGGCTGGCTCAGTTGGTAAAGCACGCAACTCTTGATCTCCAGGTCCAAGCTTCATTTTGGGTGTGAAGCCTGCTTAAAAAAAAAAGAAAGGTAACAGAAACAACAACAAAAATCTGCTCACCTAGTATAATACATCACAGCCTCTTCATAGTCCCCTGAGTTAAAAGCTTCATTTCCTTTTTCCTTTTCATGAGTAGCAAGAAAAGTCTTTTCCTTCTCAGTTAGACCTAGAAATAAAAATAAAATTGAACAGAATTTTTAAAAAGTTTAAATCCAAAAATGCTTATTTTAACAGAAACAGTCATTTGTGAAGTAAATAAAAGAAACATTTCCTGTTTAGGAAATGTTTCCTTAAATAATTCACAATTTGGGAGGGTTTAAATTTTTTAAATTATTATTGGTTGTATTTCACTTTATCTTTTTTTAAAGATTTAATTTATTTATTTGACAGACAGAGATCACAAGTAGGCACAGAGGCAGGCAGAGAGAGGGGAAGCAGGCCCCATGCTGAGCAGAGAGTCCGACATGGGGCTTGATTCCAGGACCCTGGGATCATGACCTGAGCCAAGGTAAAGGCCCAACACACTTAGCCACCCAGGCACCCCTGTATTTCACTTTAAAGGTGCTATACACCTATGGACTTTGAGTGAAAACAAATAAATGCCATATCATTTTGTTTTGAGGCCAAAAAAAAAAGGGGGGGGGACTGGGAAAAAACAATTTGAAAAATATAAAGAAAAATTATAGTTAAAAACTAGGTTTATATTTTTGAGTCTTACTAAATTTAAGTAGTGTAACTATTACTCATATAAAATTAAGTAGTTAAAGGATGAAACTGAATTTGTTAGAAGTGGTCAACTCTAGGAGAAAATCCATAAACTTTTTTTTAATGGAAATCTATAGCGCTTAAAGAGAAGTTTATCTAGTTTGATAGTTTTTATTATAATTTTGAAAATGTGAAAACTATGAAATTATTCTTATTTTTTCCCAATTACCTGCTGTGTCTATTCTTGTCTCAATTTTAGACAAATGTGACTTGTTATTTACTATAGTTTTTTCTTTGTAATCTTCATCAATTTTTGAACATTCCTTTTCCACATCAAACCTTAACGAAAGAAAAAAAAACAAAAAATGTACAAAACAAGCAAGGAAATTAAATTTATTATTGATAGTCTTATGTCATACCACTGTGCCTTTAGAGACATATTCTAAAAATGCATAACAGGTTCATATTATAAATCGTCTGTATTTGCTCTTAGAAACCACGTAATTCAAGTGAGGACTTCAAAATTAATCAGAACTTTGTCATTAAAATTGCGACTAATTTATCTCGACTTAAAGTTTTTGTTCCTTTTTATTTTTGATGGGCATAGGATTACCTGAATTATTTTTGGTTGCTTTTATAAATGAAAGGATGCTGTAGATATTTATTTAATGAAAAAATTAGATCAAAAGTGCTTATGTTACGGGATTTCTTTTCCCTCCGTGTCCACAGTTCTTGGTCATGCCACTATGAAAAATCAAGGGGTAGACCAGAGGAAGAGTGGTGGGCAGCAAAGCAACATTTATTGAGCTATTGAGGGATAGTACAAAGCTCCTGAAAAGGGAGGGACTTGAGAGGGTTGTAACCTGGAGTGTCTACATCTAGGGATTTTTATGGACTTGCCAGCGGGCTGTTTTAACCTGGTTAACCGAGATGGGTCTTTCATCCAATCAGGTTTTTGTCATCTATCATGGGGGGGGGCGGGGAACATTGGAGGACTCCTTTTAAGGGTGGTTTCCACTTGGGGCTTGCTCCTGCCTGCCTTCCTTCCAACTGTTGTTCATTACTTACACCGGATACTCTTAGTACTCTACCAGAAGTAACTTGGCAGTCTTGATATGTTCAGACTTACAAAAATTAAGAAGTTACTATAATATTTTATGGTAGAGAATTTTTCAGTCACAAATTTTGTATTATGAAATATAAAACATACTTATCCCATTCTGCATAATCCCTCGGAATTTTCTTTTTAGGTCGTCTGGTATTAGAATATTTTTCCTGAGAGAATAAAAGAGTATTTTATGAGACATATTTAAGATTAGCAGGTTTTATGATAAATACAGTGTGAAGGATTGAATTAAGATATACTAACTGAGTGGATAAGAAAAATAGGTCCTCTTGAAGTTATAACAATTCAAGTACTGTAACTATTAACATACAGCACATTAAAAAGGATTTTAAATCGGTAGTTAATTCTGGGAGCAATCTATTGGACTTTAAGTATGTATATAAGATTTAAAAACTCACATGTATGAAATGTGATTTTTTAGCAATTTTCTTATAATAAAAACATAACCAACTATCATCCATTCTTTTAAAACCTAGGTATTGGAGGGATGCCTGCGTGGGTCAGTTGGTTAATGTCTGCTTTTGGCTCAGGTCCTGACCCCAGAGTTCTGGAGGTGAGTCCCACATTGGATTCCCTGGTCAGTGGGAAGCCACTACTCCCTCTGCCTGCTGCTCCCACAGCTTGTGCTCTCTCTCTCTCAGACAAATAAATAAAATCTTACAACAAAAACAAAAACAAAAAACAAACCCTAGCCATTGGAGAAATAAGAATAACTACTTTGCTGTATTGGAGATATTTTGTTTGCAACAAAAGACACCCGACTTGGACTAATCCTATTTAAAAAGAATAAACTAGGACACCCAGGTGGCTCAGTCCGTTAAGCATCTGCCTTCAGCTCAGATCATGATTCCAGGGTCCTGGGATCAAGTCCCGAACTGGGCTCCTTGCTCACTGGCAAGCCCGTTTCTCTCTGCCTCCTCTTCCTGCCACTCTGCCTGCCTGTGTGCTCACTCTCTCTCTGACAAATAAATAAAATCTTAAAAAAAAATAAACTATTGGCTTACATAACCAAATTGATGAAATTGCAGGTGTACTACTAGCTAAAGGATTGTATACTCTCTCTCCCCAGCTCTCCCACTCTCCCCCTGTCCCTAGTGTCTGCTTCTTTCTGCCCACAGATATCACTTTCTCCCCACTGGCTACTTGCTTTTCCCATATAGTAGGCACAGTGGCCACAGGCAGTACAGGATTCTAACCTCACAGGCCTCCCAACCAGAAAGAAGGAGAGTGACTCTTCTCTCCACCTTTAGTTAGAGAAATCCCGGGAAGGACTCGGCATTCCCTAGCTTGGGTCATGCACCCGTCCCTGAACAAGCACTAGCTTGGTGCTATTCATTGGCCCAGCCTAGGTTGCAGGCCCACTCCAAGCACTTGTGGAAAATGGGAGGAAAGCAAACAAGAGCCATAATGCTCATCAACAGTTTCTTAAATGGTTTCTTAAAAGTCAGTCACAATCTGAAACCAGTTTGAATGGGTTGTTTACTCATGCACAATTTTGTAACACTGGGTGTGGTCATCCAAAGTTACACAGATCTTCCAAACACACATATATTTCATTATACAATTTAAAAATCTTATCCATTAATATCTTTTTTTTAAAGATTTTATTTATTTGAGAGAGAGAGAGATCACAAATAGGCAGAGAGGCAGGCAGAGAGAGAGAGGGGAAGCAGGCTCTGTGCTGAGCAGAGAGCCTGACGTGGGGCTCAATCCCAGGACGCTGAGACCATGACCTGAGCCGAAGGCAGAGGCTTAACCCACTGAGCTACCGAGGTGCCCCTCCATTAATATCTTCATCAAGCTCATCAGAAGAGTCTTTAAGTATCCCCTTTAGGGGAAACTTTTTGTTACAAGCAGGTATTTAAGAGCCGCAGAAGAACATGAAATACTCTTAAATTGTGATGAAAAGCTCAGATTTTCTCACTGGGAAAAGACACTGCCAGTTGTTTTCCTTAAAATGACAGGCCCACTTCATTCATTTTCAATACAACGTTTGTCAAAAACCCAAGTCTGAATAACTATAATTTGTCTGTCAGTCGCTCTTTCCGGTTAAACCTGTTCTGGGAAAGAGCTGGTTCAGCTGACAACTCATTTACACGAGTCTTGCCTCTCGAAATAAGTGCCAGGTTTTACCTCACAGTCAAGTGCTTTTTGAATACTTCTGTCACACAGAATATTAGAAAGAGGTGTCCTCAAGACTCAAGACTTAACAATACGTTAAATACGTTTTAAATAAAAACGTTTTAAATACGTTTTATTGTTTCATCAAAGACATTTTTAAGACAGATGGGGGTTTTTGACTATAAATAGGGAGCCGTGGAGAAAACAGCGACTACCAGCCCAGTTTGGCGCCACTCACTGCCTTGATTCATGCTAAGGCCCGACAGCTTCACCCTCAATACAAATGTCAATGCAGTGAAAAGAACAAAGCAGTAGCATTATTTTTAAACATAGCATTGACTTTCCAGACCCTCTGGAAGGATCTCTGGGAGAACCAGGGCCCATAAATTATGCTTTGGGAATCACTGTACCACTATTCTCTCTATCCCATGGAACTATAACCTCCTGTTATATATTCAGGGCACAGACTTAACAAAAAATGGGTGTTCAATAAATAGAAATATATTGATGACAGATAGTGGCATCCTTTTTGAGGATTACAGTGTACCTCATTTACATGAGCAATTCTTAATGGGGAGGAAAAAGATGCAGGAAGGTAAATTATTAGCGAGTAGTATAATGAGGAGCTATGGATTTTTTTTAAATAAAACTGAGTATTCAAAGAAGAAATGAAAATAAAAAGAGTAAGTTAACCCAGAATGAAGAGACTTGAATAGGCAATCTTTCAGAAATGATAGGAATAAAAGAAAAAAGTAGGGCAGAGGGAACGGAATGTGGGGTCCACATGAAAGGCCAGAGGCTCCCAATGCCCAGGACACAATGGGTAGATTCTGGAACAAGAGGGTCAGGTAGATCTTCTGGCCGGAAGCTCAGTTTTAACTTGAAGTTAAGTATAAATGGACCTGGGACTCCCAACAGGTCCCTTCTCTACGGAACCCATGGGTAAAAAAGGAAAGGTCTACATGACAAAATAGGGATCAGCCACAGAGAAATCGTCATAAGGGGCTGGAATAATATGCAGTAAACAGAGGAATGACATCTTCAGCAGATTCAGAGTATCTGTTTAATACTTTAAATCCCGAGTTCATCAAGTAATAACTATTTCTTCTACATCTTCACTGGACAGACAAAAGTATTCCCTGAAATTCTTTCCAACTGAATTGGATCTTTTTTTTTTTTTTTTAAGATTTTATTTATTTATTTCACAGACAGAGATCACAAGTAGACAGAGAGTCAGGTGGGGGGGGCAGGCTCCCCGCCGAGCAGAGAGCTCAGTGCAGGGCTCAATCCCAGGACCCTGGGATCATGACCCGAGCCGAAGGCAGAGGCATCCACGTGCCCCCACTAAATTGAATCTTATGTGCTCATCAAAACTGGTCAGAGAAGAACAGAAGTCATAACAAAAGAAAAAATGAGAAAAGGCAGTGAGCCCAAGAAGCAAGCCTTCAAAGGGAAAGGCGGTTTCATCTGGATCTCCAAGTGATGAAACAGCCTCCTGGAGAAGACAACAGCATGCCGTCAGTTTCAAGATAATCCCCAGCTCTCGGAGGACATCACACTGTGGTTATTCTGATTAAACATTAGCTCTCTTAGCCAAAAACAATCTTCTGCCCCCCCCCTCACACCTCACCCCAAAATAGCCTACCTTACTAACATGAACACAGCTGTTTGAACCACGAACTGGAGGCAAATGATCTTCCATTGCTGGAGATGCTTCAGTTTCATGAAAGTGCATTTTATTTTCGTCTTTTTTAATTTCCGAAACCCAACTCTGAGAAGCAGGAGAAAGAAGAAGATAAACATACAGTTTGAAGTAATTAACCAGGTGTTAGAATTATACATTATCATCATTTCCTATGGGTCCATATTTTGGGTGACAATTTGGTCATGGATTCTACCTGAGATGCCCTTCTACTATGCTTTTAAATTGTGGTAAAATACACAAAACAAAATTGATCATCTTCACCACTTTCAAATGTGCAATTCAGTAAAATTATGCATATCTGTGCTGCCCTTCCTTCTTCTATTATTTCGCAAGTTTACTCTCAACCCTTCCAACAAGCTTTCCCTGAACTGCCTGGTTGGGCTAGAAATGTTCCTCCTCCATGTTTTAACAGAGATTTAAAATAATCCATGTACTGTTCATCTCTCTCACATTTCTGTAAGTTCCATGAGGGTAGAACCTATGTCTTAGTCTCCTCTTTGTGATTCAGGAACCTAGCACAGTGTCTGGCACGTAATAGGTTCATAATCATGTTTATTAAACTGCATTGTCACAGGTTCTAGGAAGAAATTGAGTGAGAGACTTGTTATCTGTGAAATTCTATTATTGTTATTCAGCAGCTATACGGTGAAGGTCTCATTAAATTAGGCGCCATGATACAGCACTAAACTATACTATCTGTCCTAATTGTGCAGGAGGCAGGGGAACAAAATGGGAGCAAAGAGGTGAAAGAAGGAGAAAGAACAGAAAAACAGTAAGAGGAGAAAGGTAAAAAGGAAGAGGAGCCATTACAGAGGAGGACAAAGAGTAAGAAAGAGAATGGGGGCAGAGGGAGAAGTGGCAGGGAGAAGCATGAAAGAAAGGGAGAAGAGGCGAAGTCAAGAGGTGACTGAAAAAGAATATGCAACTGAAAAAAAGCAGCTTCTGCAACTAAAACTATGCTGTTACTCCCCAGACAATAAAGTCAAAGAACTCTGGACACAAACTGTCTTTTTAACTTGTAGATTAATTACCAGGTTTCCAATTTCAAGTCAGTAAATAGCAAAATGAGAAAGCAGAAAGTTTATTTTTTTAAAGATTTTATTAATTTATATATTTGACAGAGAGAAAGAGAGAGAGACAGTGTACAAGCAGGGGGAGCAGTACAGGGGAGGGAGAAGCAGGCTCCCTGCTGAGCGAGGAGCCTGATGCAGGGACTCAATCCCAGGACCCTGGGATCATGACCTGAGCCGAAGGCAGACGCTTAACCGACTGAGCCACCCAGGCACCCTGATAAAGCCAAAAGTTTAAAAAAACATAGCATTCTGGGTTAGAGAATGCATATTCCCCCAAAGTGTCTTCAAATGGGGTGCCTGGGTGGCTCAGTGGGTTAAAGCCTCTGACTTCAGCTCAGGTCATGATCCCAGGATAATAGGATCGAGTCCCACACCAGGCTCTCTGATCAGCAGGGAGCCTGCTTCCTCCTCTCTCTCTGCCTGCCTCTCTGCCTACTTGTGAACTCTCTCTCTCCTGTCAAATAAATAAATAAAATCTTAAAAAAAAAACTGTCTTCAAATGTTTTCAAATGTAATACATTAATAAAGTAAATTAATATATTAATAAAGTAAAGTAAAACAAAAAACTGTTGCTCCAGGGACACCTGGGTGGCTCTGTCGGTTAAGCCGCTGTCTCGGCTCAGGTCATGATCCCGGGGTCCTGGGATTGAGTCCCGCATCGGGCTCCTTGTCCAGCAGGGAGCCTGCTTCTCTCTCTGCCTCTGCCTGCCACTCTGTCTGCCTGTGCTCTCTCTCTGACAATAAATAAATTAAAAAAAAACAACAACAACAACAACAAAAAAAACCCTGTTGCTCTAGAATCTGTTTTAAGAAGTTATTTCTTGGGGCACCTGGATGGCTCAGTCGTTAGGTGTCTGCCTTTGGTTCGGGTCATGATCCCGCGGTCCTGGGATCGAGCCCCACATTGGGCTCCCTGCTCGACGGAGGGGAAGCCTGCTTCCCCCCTCCTACTCCCCCTGCTTGTGTTCCCTTTCTCACTCTGTCTCTGCCAAATAAATAAATAAAAATATGTTTTAAAAAGGTTATTTATTAAGCAAAATGAAACCACAAAAGAACTCAGAAAATATAGGTAAATATGCATCTGGTGGAGAGGAAGCTTTCTCAAGTATAAATGCAAGAAAACATAAGGGATAAAACCAAGGGAAAAAGTTTTTTTTTAATGAATAAACATGAAAAACACCACACACAAGATTTAAAAGACTAATGACAAAGGAAAATTTAGAATATATGCAACAGAACTATTACTCATAAATAAGGAACACATGGACAGAAAATCAATAAAGGGACATCTCCTCCTGGTCCTGATGGAGTAATAGAGACTGGATCTGCCATCCCGCTTAAACTCTAGAAAACTGGTAAATATATGAAACTGTGGTTTTCAGACATGGGACAACAGGTAGCACGGGAAAATGATCCTTGAAAGAAAGGAAACAAAGGAGGGATTGGGACCTGCACTGGCCCCAATTTACTGCCCATAATTTCCAGGCTATAGCACAGGGAACAGAAACCCAAACAGCCCTGTGGTCTCACTGAATCCAAAAGAACACAGCTCAGGCTTCAGGGAGGCAAAGATTACAACGGATCTGGGATGCAAAATATCCAAGAGGAGGGAGCCAGAGAGAGAACTCTAAGGAGGACCTAAGCAGCACTGTATCTGTTACGGAAATGTAATTAAGCGTCAAAACCTTTCTTACAATGAAAAGGTGAGGCCCAGATGGCATCAGTGGTGAATTCCGGGAAAATATTCAAGGAAGAAATAATACCAATCACACACAAACTTTCCTAGAAAATTTAAGAAGAGAGAACACTTCCCAATTCATATTCTATGCTGCCAGCATTACCCCATTACTCAAACCAGACATTACAAGAAAACTACAGGCTAATATCTCTCATGGTTGTATACACAAAAAATCCTTCACAAAATTTTAGCAAATTAAGTCCAGCAATATATAAAAAAGATACAGCACGACTAAATAGAGTTTATCCTCGAAGGCAAGCTGGTATAGCATTTGAAAACAGAGTACATAATTTACCTTATTAATGACTACAAAGGAAATCTTATATTCCTCTCAATAAATGCAGGAAAAGCACTTCATAAAACTCTACACCCATTCATGTAAAAATTCTCATCATACAAGGAATAGAAGGGACACTGCTCCACTTTATAAAGGGTCATGTCATAAAATCTAAAGCCAACACTATACTTAATAGCGAATGGCTGGGGGCACCTGGGTGGCTCAGTGGGTTAAGCCTCTGCTTTCGGCTCAGGTCATAATCTCAGGGTCCTGGGATCGAGCTGCATTGGGCTCTCTGCTCAGTGGGGACCCTGCTTCCCCCTCTCTCTCTGCCAGCCTCTCTGCCTACCTGTCATCTCTCTCAGTCAAATAAATAAATAAAATCTTTTTTAAAAAATTAGTTAAAAAAAGAAAACCCAATAAATCTACAAAAAAGCTACTAGAACTAATTTGTAAATTTAAGAAGATCACAGGATACAAGGTCAATATAAAAGATCAATTAGATAACTATAGACTTGCAATATACAAATAAAAATTGAAATTAAACTTCCACTGATATGAGGTATTTAGATTGGTCAAACTTATGAAACAGAAAGTAGAATGGTAGTTGCTAGGAGCTGAGGGGAGGGAGAAATGGAGAACTATTGTTTAATGAGTGTAGAGTTTCAGCTCTATAAGATAAAAAAAAAAGTTCTGGAGATTGGTTGCACAATGATATGAATATAACACTAATGAATTGCACACTTTTTATTATATTCAGAGATTTTTAGTTATATTGACATTATTATATTCAGAGATTTTTGTCAATATATCACTAATGAACTCTACACTTAAAAATGGCTTAGATGTGGTGCCTGGCTGGCTCAGTGGGTTAAAGCCTCTGCCTTCAGCTCAGGTCATGATCCCAGGTCCTGGGATCCAGCCCCACATTGGGTTCTCTGCTCAGCCGGGAGCCTGCTTCCCTTCCTCACTCTCTGCCTGCTTCTCTGACTTCTTGTGATCTCTGTCTTTCAAATAAATAAATAAAATCTTTAAAAAAAAAATGGCTAAGATGAATGCAAGCTGGTGCAACCACTCTGGAAAACAACATGGATGTTCCTCAAAAAGTTGAAAATAGAGGTACCCTATGACCCAGCAATTGCACTACTGGGTATTTACCCTAAAGATACAAACGTAGGGATCAGAAGGGGCACGTGCACCCAAATGTTTACAGCAGCAATGTCCACAATAGCCAAACTATGGAAAGAACCTAGATGTCCATCAACAGATGACTGGATAAAGAAGATGTGGTATATATACACAATGGAATACTATGCAGCCATCAAAAGAAATGAAATCTTGCCATTTGCGATGACGTGGATGGAACTAGAGGGTATTATGCTTAGCGAAATAAGTCAATCAGAGAAAGACAACTATCATATGATCTCCCTGAAATGAGGAAGTGGAGATGCAACGTTGGGGATTGGGGAGTAGGAAAAAGAATAAATGAAACAAGATGGGATCAGAGGGAGACAAACCATAAGAGACTCTTAATATCACAAAAAATTGAGAGGGGCTGGGGGAAGAGGGTAGGGAGAGGGTGGTGGGGTTATGGACATCAGGAAGAGTATGTGGTATGGTGAGTGCTGTTAAGTGTGTAAACCTGGAGATTCACAGACCTGTACCCCTGGGGCTAATAATACATTATATGTTTATAAAAAATTTTTAAAAAATTTTTAAATGGCTAAGATGGTAAATTTTATGTGGTATGTATTTTACCACACCAAAAATAAATACATACATACATACATAAAATTTCATAGTTAGGGTGACTCAGAATGAGCAAAAATAAATGAAATTAAAAAACATTAACTTTTACAATAGCATAAAATATATTAAATACTTAGGAATAAATTAAACAAAAATATGCAAGAACTGCACACTGAAAATTACAAGACACTGGCACAAAAAACTACAGAAGACTTAAATGAACAGAAAACATACAAAAGTCCATGAATCAGAAATTTCACTATCGTTAAGATGTCAGTTATTTTGAAATTGATCCATAAATTCAACACAATCCCAACCCAAAGACAAGCAGTTATTTTGTAACAACTATCAAGCAAAGGACCTAGAATAGCCAAAACAACTATGAAAAAGGGAAACAAAGTTGGAGGACTTTTTCAATCTGATTTTAAGACTTAACCAGGGACGCCTGGGTGGCTCAGTTGGTTAAGCGGCTGCCTTCGGCTCAGGTCATGATCCCAGCGTCCTGGGATCGAGTCCCACATCGGGCTCCTTGCTTGGCGGGGAGCCTGCTTCTCCCTCTGCCTCTGCCTGCCACTCTGTCTGCCTGTGCTTGCTCTAGCTTCTCTCTCTATGACAAATAAATAAATAAAATCTTTAAAAAAAAAAAAAAAAAGACTTAACCATAATCAAGAGAATGAGGTACTGGAGGAAAAGACACATTTAGATTAACGAAAGAGAATAGAGAGTCCAGAAATAGACCCATACATACATGGCCAATTGATTTTTGATGATTATACCAATAAGTTCAATGGGGAAAGGATAATCTTTCATTAAGTGGTACCTGAAACCTTGGATATCTATATTATGTGTGTGTGTGTGTGTGTGTGTACCTCAAAATTAAAACAGATCCTAGACCTAAATGTAAGAGTTAAAATTAGAAACTTCCTAAATCATATGAAGAAACCTGCAGATCTGGGATTAGACAAAGGCTTCCCAAATAGGACACACAGCACACACTGTGAAAGAAAAATTGATTTCATCAAAATTTAACACCTTTATTCTTCCAAAGTCACTGTAAAAAAAAAATGAAAAGGCAATCCCCAAAATATTTTTTGCAAAAATATTTGCGAAAGATGTATCTAATGAAAGACATGTATGAAAGACATGTATTTTACAACTCAATAAGAACAAAATACTCCAACAAATTTTTTTTAATGGGCCAAGTATTTAAAGACTTCTCACAAAAGAGGATATATGGAAGGGAAATAAGCACATGAAAAGACACTCAGCAAAGTTAGTCATTAGAGAAACGGCAATTAAAGCCATGATGAGATACCACTGCATACCCAACAGAACAGCTGAAATTAACAAAACTGGCAGTACTTAGTGTGAACCAAGATGCAGAGCAACAAGAATTTTTATCCATTACTGGCAGGAATGCCATTTTGTTCATCAACTGGTAAGTGGATAAACTGAGATATCCATACAATTCACTACTACTCAGCAATTAAAAGAAACAAACTATGGACATGCAACAACAATGACACATCTCAAAAGCATGATGCTAAGTGAAAGAAAACACAAAAAGACCGTATACCGTTTGACTGTATTTATAGAAAAGTCTCAAAAACACAAACCCATAATGGTAGAAAGCAGTTCGGGGTTACCAGGGACCAGGATATGGGGTCAGCACTGACTGCACAGGGCATAAGGAAATTTTTCAGAGTAATAGAAATGTTTTAGAGCACAGACAGGTGTCTAAACTCAGTGAAATGTAGGCCATTAAATTTTTATTTGAATGTAAATTATGCTTTAATAAAGCAGATTGAAAGAAATCACTGAAGATACAGGCCATTAACAAAAGAAATTCAACTTATGAACAGAAAAATTTAATGTTGTAGGGCGCCTGGGTGGTTCAGAGGGTTGAGCCTCTGCCTTTGATTTGGGTCATGATCTTGGGGTCCTAGGATCGAGCCCCAAGTCGGGCTCTGTTCAGTGGGGAGCCTGCTTCCCCCCCGTCTCTGCCTGCCCCTCTTCCTACTTGGGCTCTTTCTCTGTCAAATAAATAAAATCTTAAAAAGAAAAAATTAATCAAACAAATACATAAGTTTTTCAATTATTTAATTGATTAAAAAATGATTATAGAGGGTGCCTGGGTAGCTCAGTGGGTTAAAACCTCTGCTTTCGGCTCAGGTCATGATCCTGGTGTCCTGGGATCAAGCCCCACATTGGGCTCCCTGCTTGGTGGGGGAGCCTGCTTCCCCCACTCCCCCCCCCCCCCGCCTGCCTCTCTGCCTACTTGTGATCTCTGTCAAATAAATAAATAAAATCTTTTTAAAAAAATAATTATAGGGTGGCTTAATCAGGTGAGTGTCTTCCTTCAGCTGAGGTCATGATCCCACCATCCTGAGATGGAGCCCTGCATTGGGCTTCCTGCTCAGCCCAGAATCTGCTTCTCCCTCTTCCTCTCCAACCCCCACCCCGACTCATGTTTGCGCATGCAGGCACGCACACTCTCTCTCGAATAAATAAAACCTTTAAAATGATTATAGCATCCAATGAAGAATACCTTAAATGGGTACTCCTATATATTGCTGGTGAAAAGAGAACAAAGGTACAACTTTTCTGAGAACATGGTACTGTGTTTCAACAGCTTCTGAATTATTCACATCCTTTGATCAAGCAACTTAACTTCCATTAATTTATGCCGAGGAAATAACCAGTGTGGTATAAAAGAAATTACGAACCAGTATGTTTTTATAGCACAATTTATAAAAGCTGAGCGAATTACCTTTCTTTGATAGGAAAGTCATTTAAAATACGCACGTGGATGTCCGGACACAAACATACACATTCATATTATTCTGGGTTTGAGAAGGAACCAATACTACCTAAGTGATTACCACTAAAAGCCCTTCACTGACAGAAAGGAAAGAAGCCTAGGATTTTAGAAAAGTGAAGGAGACACAGATACAACATGAGAATGTCACAAAAACCAGGGTCACTCTATACCTTTATATCGCCGTCAATTTTTTCCCATTCTTCTGCTGTAAAACTGGCCGCTGTTGCTGCAGGTTTATCTTTCCTCAAAGCTCTACTTTCAGGAGCCAAGCCTTTAAGACGATTTTCACAGAATTCCGTAAGTTCAGGATAATATCCTTCCTCACCAGACCTTTAAAAAAATTCAGAACTTTGGAGTCACCACTTTCTTTAGAGCCCATGTACATTTGCAGGCTGGGCTCCCTGGAGCAGAGGGGCTCTGCGGAGCTGTCCAGGGCTGCCCCTGCACTGGGAGGGAGGCTGGGCTGTGTGGGGCGTCCCAATTCCCTTCCTCAACCAGCACAACCTTCATTTTTAGCCGTTAATTTATGGAGTGAAGCAGTGAAGGAAAAAATGGAGCTCCAAAAACACTAGCTTCCATCACACACTTTGGAAAGATGAGTAAATGACATTTTCTCTCCTTTAACATGTGTTCATTTTGTTACACAAGGTAATTTTTAACTTATAAATGAAAATTCAATATTAGAGACAGGCGGAAAGTGAGACTGGATGTTCTTCCCAAGGAGGAGTTTGTAGCTCCTTTTTTCCCCACAAAGGGATAGGAAGAAAATGGCAGAGGAGTGGTTCAGAACAGCAAGCCTCCAAATTCAACCACTCAAGGAACAGAATTCATTCCTAGAGAGTTGTAAGGAGAACTCTGTTCTTTTTTTTTTTTTCTTGAAGGAAAATCAATCTTTTCCCCTTCTGTTATAGATCTGTTTACCTTTAAATTTTTAGAAAAATAGAAAAAAATTCCCATTTTCAAATAAATTTTTCTTAAAAATAAATTCTGGGGATGCCTGGGTGGCTCAGTTGGTTAAACGTGTGCCTTCGACTCAGGCCATGGTCCCAAAGTCCTAGGATGGAGTCCCATGGCCGGCTCCCTGCTCAGCGGGGACCTGTATCTCCTCTCCCTCTGCCTTCCACTTGTGATCTCTCTCACTCTCTAGCTCAAATAAATAAAATCTTTTTTAAAAAAATATTTTTAAAAAAGATTTTTAAAAAAGATTTTATTTATTTGACAGACGGAGATCACAAGTACACAGAGAGGCAGGCGGAGAGAGAGAGGAAGGGAAGCAGTCTCCCTGTTGAGCAGAGAGCCCGATGTGGGGCTCAAATCCCAGGACCTGGGATCATGACCTGAGCTGAAGGTAGAGGCTTTAACCCACTAAGCCACCTAGGTGCCCCAAATAAATAAAACCTTTAAAAATAAGTAAATTCTGAATCAATCCTATATAAGTGAATTAAGTTCTTCACAGAATTTCTTAGACCAACAGTGTGGGGCTTGCAAACTCTTCGATCACATAAACTGCTCATTTTCTTTACCAGTTGGCCACACATAAAAGAAAATGTTTTTCGACTGCTGAGAAAAGGAAAAGGAAAAATACGTGTCTCCCTCTCTGTTTCGGAAATGAGGAGGTTGTAACATCGACTGTGTCTGGGCACCAGCGGGGATGCTGAGGGAGGACAGGAGGCTGAAGGTGATGAGAGAGAAAAAGGAGAGGACACAGTGATGAGGAAGGGGGTCAGAGGGAAGGAAACAGAGAACCACCATCAAACAGAAGCAGCACTACTGATGCGGGGGGAGGGATTCATGCTCCACAAGGGCTTTCACAGTAACAGACTACTCTCCAAATGAAAACCCCTCGGGACATCCCAAATGGGGGGTACCCGCTGGGGGGCCCCAGACCAGTGCTGCCTGAAGTGGGCTCCCTTGGCCATCTGCATGTCAGTCAGCCAGGCACTTGTTAAAAACGAGTGGGCCCCACCCCCAGGTTTCCTGAAGCAGGGTCCCTGGGAATGGGACCCTCAAATCTGCATTTTAAACAACCATATAAAGTTTGACAATCACCACCGTGGTGCCCTTACCCCGAGAAGGTCAGGATTCCCTGCTTTCTGGTCCCACCTCCAGGCCTCCCCACCAGCTCTCAGGAAGTCACCATCCTCGTTGGCAGGTGGTACGGGGTGGCAGGAGAACCAAAGATCTTTATCAACTGTAGCATGGTGAGCTAATCTTATTTCCTAATGGCTACTCTCATGGCTACTTTATCTTTTCCTAGGAAATGTGGAGGAAGCAAGAAAAAAATGTCCTCTTGCATACTGATGAGCCTTAAGCGGCAAGCTGGGAGTAGACCTAGCCAGGACCTTCTAAACTAACCACGGGATCAAAACAACTATTTTGGAACCTAACGTGGGGAAAACAAAACAAAACAAAAACCTCAACAATCTCAATGTGTGAAAATGTTCTGTAACATTTCTAAGAGTACCAGTTTTCAGAAGGCAACAATGTAATTGGCATACTGAAACATAAAAGGATTTTTGAATGCTTACCTGAGCACATAAAGAATTTTTTCCAAGTGTTTAACATCTGAACATTTTTCAATGTACTTAAAATCCAAATGTTCCACAGGAATTTTAAATGTTTTTGTTGTTCCAAAGCCCCATAATGATGGATAATCGTTGGTAGTCATGGCTGAAATGTAGTATAGGAAAATAGTTATGAAGCAAATATGTATAGTAATACTTAAAACTAAATAATAGGAAGCATCTAGGCATTTCTATAACATTTACTTTTTTTTTTCTATGTAAAAGGAGGTGTGTTTTCTCTAAGGAAGAAGTCTACACATTTTTAACTCTCTCTCCTTGATAAAAACAGTTATCAGTCATGGAACTAAATTACTAAGTATCATACTTAGATTACCTCAATCTCCACTTAAGCAAAATTGGAACACAAAGCACATTGTGGCACTACAGAATAGGAAAACACTTTTCCTCTACTCATTTAGGTTCAGTGTCTGAGACTCCCCAGTTAAACTGATAAAAACACATTAACAGGAGAAAAATGTTTATTTCATATACTTAACGCATGGAGGGGCAGGGCTTCGTAGAAAAATGAAAACCCAAAGAAACCTCTAGGTTTGGGAGCCTATATGCCGTTTTAAAAAAGGGTGGTAAGTTGTGGATAAGTGATTAGACAAAGGAAAAGGGGGTTTGGCTTTTAGGAGAAGGTAAATATATGGGAGAAACTAATGAAAGATAATGGTTTCCTTATTAAGATTTGTTTTTGTAGCCTTATCCCAGTTCTGTGTACTATGATGTGGATTGTTCTCCTCCTGGTAGGAGAGAAGGGGAAGAGGGACACCTTTACAAAGGGAAATTTATGCCCTGCTATTAAGCAGAAAGGGAGAAGGTGAGAATTCTTCCTGTTGTTTGTTTTCAGTTTGATTTATCTTTATGCCTAAATGGCTTATTTGGGGATGGCATATTCTGATCCCCTTAGGTGCTCAAACTGCCTTTTAAGATAGCTTTCAAAGTTGATTTCAATGACTTCTGCTTCAGCTGTTTGTTCTCACCCCAAACATGCTGTGATTCAGCACAAACATAAATAATATCCTTTGTCCTTTACATCACCCTCTTTGTCATTCCCTGCAACCCACTCCAGCAAGACACTGCCATACCTTTCTCATAACATATATTTTAATTATGTATTTTTGTCTTCCCTTCTAGATTGTGAGATCTCACTTTATTCATTGTCATATATTCAGGGCTAACAAAGTAGTGCCTTATACCCTTAAGAAACACTTGCTGGAGTGAATTGGAAATAAGAGGGCCTCAGACTGTTTCGCTTTAGTGATACTGCTGCTAACGATGATGGTAGTAACACCACCGACAGATAATTACACAGTTCTTAATGTGTGCTGGGCATCACCCTAAGAATTTTACATGTATTACTTCATTTAATCTTTCCACTACTATATCAGGTAGGTTTTATTTTAAGCAGAGAGCAGTAATAAGAGTTACCAGTTATGGAGCTAAATTATTGTGTGCCATGGATTATTATCTCACATAATCTTCAAACCTCTCATGAAGGGAATTAATAATTACTCCCATTTTACAAAAAGGGAAATGTTTGTGTTTAAGTAACTTGCTTAAGTAGTGACTGAGGATTTGAATCTCAGAAGGAAACTGCAGAGCCCACACACTTTGCCATCATACCCAGACTTTTCAAATTATGGGTGGCAACCCCTGAAATGAGTGAGCTGCAATTAGCATTGTTTTTTAATGAGATACACTCTAGAACAGCAACACAAAAATCTGACTACTTCACATACTGTGAATACTGTTTTGTAAAAACTTTTATGTCGTGTCTATACAAACAAATGACAAATGTGTGAATATAAATGCACATGTTGCAAAATATATTTCTCATCATGAGTCACTGTCAAAAGTGTTTCAAAAACCACTGCAGTAAAACATATTGGGTTATAAATTTTAAAACAAGAAGTAGCAATGGGCCTAATTGGCCAAAAGTATTTCCTTCAGCATGCCACTCTCTGGGATTCAGTCATACATCAGATTTCTGCAAAAAAAAAAAAAAAAGAGAGAGAGAGAGAGAGAGAGAGAGAGGAGGATTGGTGTCAGCTTCTCCTCCATATTCCTGCTAGCTTTAACTGGGCATAGAACACAGAAGACATCAGCTTTAAGATGAGATCCAGTGAATAAACGAGATTGTGGTTTTCATGCTATACTGGCAGGGCCCAGAATGATAAATGATACATTCATTACAAGGATAGACTTAAGAGTAGAAACTATGGAAAGCAACATGAAGAACTTTTAAATTACTGATGCTGCCCAGAACAGAATGGGTTGCACTAGAATTTTTCTAAAGAGTTGACGGATCTTTGATGGAAGAACTTAAGCATCCAATGGGATTAAAATAGATGATCTCGAATTTGTCTTGCAACCGCTGAGATTACACGAATTGAATAAAATACAGTGAAAAACATTTTAAATGAGAGCCATCTCTTATCTAAGCAAATGAATTTCATTCTGCACACGGTTTTAACATTTCTCTGAAAATGCTTTTTGAGACTTCCATGTTTGTTTTGCTTTTCCTGGTAAGATGCACATTTCAAGACTACTAAATGTTAACTTTCAAGTTCTAAAAAACGAGTCATACAACAGTTCATTTGCTCTCCTTAGAACCCTCCCACATCCGGTTGGAATTTCTTTGAGTAGGAAAAGCTTTGATTCTAGTTGGATTTAATCTCTTCTCGATCATCTGATCCACATCCATTTCCCATATTCCCTAATCGGCTGACAGAAGCACCTCCATCGGAAAATGAGATGGTTAATTAACACGAAAACCTGTTTTCCTCCACTAGGGAACTTTCTATCCAGCGCCCCCTGCAGGCCGAAATCGAAAGGAAACGGTTCCCTTTGCCCTAGCAACGGTTTCTGTGTACAGCACCGCCGGGAGCGGCTGGGGGGTTGGGGGGTTGGGTGCGGCCGCGAACCCAGAGTTCTACAGTCAACCCAACTGTCGGGGGGCACTTTGGGACCCTCTGAAATTGCTCCCCACTCCCCAGCTTTGGTCTCCAGGACTGGTCGCCGTCGGCGGACCCCGGCAACCCCCATGTTGCGACCCTGTCCCAACATCCGCTACCCTCTGCCACAGTAAACTAAAGCCCCCCGTTTATTCATCCCATAACCCGCTCCCTCAGTCGATTCCGACCGTGCATTTGCTTTTAGGGGCCCGCCTTTCACCCCAGTTCCGAAGGGAACTGCGACGGAAGATGTAACTTACTCCTGGCCGGCAGGTACTCACCTGGTTCGCAGACGCCACGCAGAGGATGCCGCCCGGGCACAATTTACCACCCGAGCCGCAGGTGCGCAGCTGGGGCGTGTCGCCCCGCCTGAGCCCCCACCCGCCAGAGACCGACCGCCGGGGGCGGGACCAGAGCCTCTGCGGATGATTGGCTGGCCTCGACCAGCTACCTCGCCGATAGGCCTCACAGCCCAGCCTCCTACACAGCCGACCATTTAGGCCACGAAAGGAGTCCAAGTGGGAGAGGCCCCTTTCTCCTTAGCGTTCGTTTCCGACCGAGTTAAAACGCCGTTACTGTTCTGGATTGTTACACCACCCGCAAATAAATTGATAACTACTCCTATTTAATTATAGAACTATAATTAAACGTTCAGAGTATCTACAACGTGTTTCAGAAAGAGCAATCTGAAGAGTATGGAGGCAGCAAGCCTAGTAGCTGGGACACTAATCTTCAAACTAATCTTGTGTGGAAAATAATAATACAGCAATGGTGATAATAATTAACATTGATTAGGCTAAGAGTTTTTACGGATTCATTTTATTTTGCAACTAACCTGTGAGGTAAGTGCTATTATTTCCTGCCTACCTTATAAATGAGGAAAGTGTACCCTGGTGAAGTCACACACTGTTAACAAAGGACACTGGATATTTGAAACCAAAGCCTTTCACCGAAGTCTGTACTGTTTACTGGGCTCTTAAAATATTAGCCAAGCCACCACTAAGTCCCATTAGCTCAACTTCAAAATGTTATCTTACGCCAGCCACTACTTAGTCCCTCTATTGCTATCACTCTGGCCTGCCATAATCCTTATCCTGAACTACTGTAGGTGGTCCTTAACTGGCTTCCCCATCCATCCATCCCTACGTTACCCATTCTCACAGAACAGCTCAAGTAATCTTGTCTTAAATCGTGTTATATTCCTGTTTACTCCCATCATGAGACCATAAATAAGCAGGCCTCTGCCTACCTCAAAGTTGGAGTCACATGGGCTTCATTCTAAAGTGGGAACAAGGCAAGTTTGCTTTTTTCACCCCTGAGACATCACACTGGCTATTTCCTCAATTTCAGGAATGCTCCTTCCCCTTGTCTTACTATGTCAGGCTCCTTCTCATCCTTCAGCCTTCTGCTCAAATAACCACTCCCTCCTAATTTTCTACACAGAACTTATTCTAGGAAGTGTGGAGATGTCCACACATTTGTGTATGTGAGGAGGAAACTTGTTTTTACATATTCTCAGCTTATACCTTCTCGACTTATAGTCTTATGAATGGCTTTTTTTTTTTTTAAAGATTTCTAAGTAATATGTACACCCAACATGGAACTTGAATTCACAACTGTTGAGGATCAAGAGTTGCACGCTCTACTGACTGAGCCAGGCAGACACTCCTGAGACTATTTTTTGTTTGTTTGTTTTGTCTTTTGTGGGGTTTTTTGGAGAGAGACAAACACAGGGTGGGGTGGGGTGAGATGTGCAGAGGGAGGAGAGAGAGAACTCTCACCTCACAACCCTGGGTTCATGACCTGAGCCAAAATCAAGAATCCAATGCTTGACTGACTATGCCAACAAGGAGCCCCAAGACTGGCCATTTCTGATTTCAGCTACTGTTTTCACATTTTTCACAACTTTAATCTCTGAAGATTAACTTCAGAGCCACAAAGCACCATATTGACCATCATAAATTCCTCCACATTGACCATGAAGCTTACGTTAAGTGAACTGGCTAGTCACTGAGAAGCAGGGCTGGATTTGATTCAATTTCCATGCTTTCCTCATGGACATGCATGTCCATAGTCATTGGTAAACATTTTAAGCGGGGGACAAGTTACGTGTTAACTTTAAGCTCAGATTTACTGATATTTATACTTATACAAGACTATTTGAAAGTCTTTCTTTTTTTTAAAGATCTGCTGTTATTTGTTTTTGAAAGAGAGAAAGGAGGGGAGGGACAGAGGGAGAGCGCCTCTGTGCTCAGTGCAGAGCTCGACACTGGGCTTGATCCCACAACCCTGAGATCATGACCTGAACTGAAACTAAGAGTTGGATGCTTAACTAACTATGCCACCCAGGCACCCCCCAAATCTTTTAAAGCAATTTTATATCTATTTTACCTTTTTTCCCATTAAAATTGTCCAGGTAGGCAAGAGGTAAAATCACTTCCATTTTTATAGATGAAAGGGACACAAAGAAGTGACTGGTTGAAATGCTGGTCTTGAGTTCCAGTGGTAATACTTTTCCCACTAAACCACTGTCTAGTTAACCAAATAATAATATTCAATTAAACTAATGATACATAAAAGACCTATGATAAAATCAAAACAGCTAAGAGCAATATGTCATCCCAAGTGTTAGGATTTGTTTAGGGGACTGTCATATTTATTGGGACTCTTTTGTCTGAAAAAGACAAGGTCAAGAAGAAACAGAGCAGAATTACAGAAGTTTGAAAGGTATGGCTAAAGGAAAACCGGGACCTAGGAAGCACTCTGAAAAATCTGAGCATGGTAGTACTTTGTATAGCACTTAAAACATTTATAGAACTTAGTATTCAAGGATGGTAATAGAAATACAGGTGCTTTTTTAAAATGGCACAGTTAATTTTTTGAATGTCAGAGATACACACAGCTATTAGTGAAGGTGGAATATACCTATCTTCAAAATGAATGTTAGGTGACATCCCATAATGATGGAATCCTGGAACAGATGGGAGGATGAGTATGGGAGTATCCAAATCCCTAAGATCAGGGCAAAACTTTTAAACATTTATCCATAGGCCAGTGTAAACCAGTCCCTATACATATTTTTTTATGTACCCTGAAGGCAGAATTTTTTACCTTCCTGATTACACCTCAGAAACTGCACCAGCCTTAATAATCTGCTTCATCCACTTTACTGCGAGTTGATTTTTCCTTACAGATGCAACCATTAAAGTTTCTCTCCCCTCACCCAAGACTCAAACTACAGTCAAGCCTTATATACAAATACAGAAGGCCTACATCAAGTAAAAATGAAAAATTTAACTCAAAATAACGCATGCATGCTAAGTACATTGGTATACTCAATACAAAATGATACCGGAGAGTTTACAAAGTTGGTGATGTAAAACAATAATTTCCAAGGAACTTAATCAGACCTTCACAAGGCCCTAGAAAACATTTTTAACAAGGCCCCCAAAAGATTCTAGGCCTTAATTAGAAGTGTGGTTTATGGAAGCACTTTAAACTTTCACTCTGTGTCAGATCACATATAAATAAAAGTTATAAATCACGTAA
The DNA here is from genome assembly GCF_009829155.1 of Mustela erminea. Lineage (NCBI taxonomy): Eukaryota > Metazoa > Chordata > Mammalia > Carnivora > Mustelidae > Mustela > Mustela erminea. The sequence goes on along the minus strand of NC_045629.1, from coordinate 48,536,740 downwards.
TTTTTTAAAAGACTTTATTTATTTATTTAACAGAGAGAAAGAGAGGGAATATAAGCAGGGGTAATGGGAATGGGAGAAGCAGGCTTCCCACTGAGCAGGGAGTCTGATGTGGGGCTCTATCCCAGGACCCTGGGATCGTGACCTGAGCAGAAGCCAGACTGAGCCATCCAGGTGGCGATAAATCACGTAACTGAACAAAAACTTCTTTATAGAAACTATCAAATAAATATCTACATACAAGATAGTTTTTAAAATGAAATGCTATTTGTATTCATAAAGATATATACACTAATCAAAAGCTATATAACATTAATAGCAAATCCAAGTACAAATGAAGATAATCCTCCAAATTCCATGTTTCATCGAGCATCAAAAACCACCACTGTATTAAAATGAGTTAAGGACAAAAAAAAATTTAAAAATTGTATGAAGGATTTAACACTTCCAAGTCACTTTTTCTTTGCAATCAGCTAGTTATTTAATCTACAGTGTATAGTAGATTGGAACTCAGTATTTACTATGATATTTGGAAATGAAAAGAAAAAAAAAAAGACTTCAATTTCTATTAGTCCCCTTTCAATGACACAAAAGACTAATGCACCAAAAAAAACACTAAAGCAATGTTATCAAAGTAACTTAGCAGTTTAAAAAATATTTTAATTGAAAAAAAAAATAAAAATAAAAAATATTTTAATTGTACTATTAATTACCACGTAATAATGTACTTTCAGTCTTGTGGCTAATTTGTAAACCTTACTTTATCCATTAAGTAGCATTCATACACAGTATTTGTATTTATTTCTCTGTATAATTTAGTTTGTCCATAAACTCAAAATCAAGGAGTATAAGTAAAATTCGGATCCTGTAAAACAGACTTATGAGAACTAAAATCAACTAATATTCAGATATTTAATATGTGCCTCTACACTGAATTTTTATTATGAACATAAAAATTAAATGATTATGAAAATCCCAATCAAGCCCCTTTTTTGGTAGTCTAAGTTATTACCTTTTTTTAAACACCAGAAATTCGTGTTTGACTAACGACCCAAGCATTATTCTTCACGTCCACCTATTTCATATTTAGCAAGTTAAAAGGATACATCTTTTAGTCCTTTTCTTGTACATTATTCTGTATCCACATTCTCTGCATCTGATTGGATCCCTGGATTTTATTTCATTTTCTGTGTGACATTCTAAAAAAGAAAGCATGTTTATTCAGTGTCTAAAGGGCAAATAGGATAAAAAAGCAAATTATCTTAACTGTATTTTTCACCCAAAGCACTAAAATGTACTCAATCTTAAAAGTAAGGTGCTATGACCATGCTGAAAAGAAAACCACAGGCCCCAAACAGCCTCATTTAGGTTAAGATGCCAAGTCAGTAAACCCAGTAAACCAAGGCTTAACACTTAACCTAACTGCAGTTTCAACCATGCAGAAATGTAACCTCTGACCAGTCACCATGGGAATTTGTCAGCATTAGGGAATTTACTGCTTTTCTGTTCCTCCTCTTAGAAAGGCCATCTTACCTAAAACAATGGATTCTTTGCTAATAATTTCCTTTTTTCCACTCCTCTCTACCTTTAAAAACCTTTCTTTTTCTGTAGCCCTTTGGAGCTCCTACCTACTTGCTAGATAGGATGCTGCCTGATTCATGAATCCATTAAATAAGCCTATTCCACCTTTAAAATATACTCAGTTGAACTTTTATTATTTAACAACAATATACTAAGGAGGAAAGAAAAAGGAGTTATGGGCAGTGCACTTTTCTTGGATAGAAAATGAATTCTTAATGAGAGAACTCTTTTTTTTGTTTTTAAACAGTTGATAGAATTCTGCTTTATAAAATTTAAAGATGAGAGAGTTATTTAAGACAAAGTTAAATGTAATTACTTCAAAACTCTGAAGTAAAACACTCCTACTTTATGTAAGTTCTATTCTTACCTCCGCAGATATATATCATTGGCTGCTGCTTTGGAGGTTGGACGTCCTTCTGCGTGTCCATTGATAACCCCTGAAATCACAGACTCAAATACTGAGTATCTCAAAAGGGCTCCTCACAAATCCAACCAGGCCTCATTTTTCTCAGGAAAACCGAAGAAAGTCCCAATTCCTAACCTGTACTTTTTCAAACCCATGGGTAGAGCTAATGGACGAAAAACACAACGTACTGCGCACTTACCCCCCAACTGGACACAATAACTTTACACTTACTATTTCACTATAATCTTTACAACAATCCTAGGAGCGATTACTCTTACATTACAGATGAAGAAACCCAGCCTTGTAGAAGTCAACTTGCGCAGAGCTATTCAGCTATTACGAGGTAGGGGGACTGGGATCTGACGGCAAAGCTCGGTTTCCATTTAACCCCAAGTTCTACTTTTCCAAAATTCAGCGGAAGGCAATAAATTATATCCTTCAACACGGGAACGTGCGAACCGAAAATAAGGGGAGAATAACCCCCCAAAGCCAAACAGGGCAAAGGATTAATATCATCTACTCAATCCCCAGCTTCTCCCAATTCTAGTCCCATACCGGACCCTTTTAACCTTGAGGGTCTTAGCTGCTTGGGTTGAAATACTCACGTCTAAATACAACCCACCAACTCCCTAACCACGCAGCCCGAAGAAACTCCGTACTCTAAAACTTCCGGCGGATTGTGGCTCCAGGTCATGTCTCACCCAACTTCCGGCGCTGGCCTATGACGCTTCTAGTCCCCGCCCCTTCCGCCCCGGGCGTGGCAGGGGAACTCGGTTTGTTGTATCGCTAGTACACAAGCGATAAAGCCGAGAGTTTTGTGTGTTAGGCTCTGTAGGGAGGGGGTCCGTGTTTCGCCCCAGCTTATTTCGCTTTTCAGGATAGCAGAGCATTTCAGGAGGGAGTCTGCTCTTCTGACTAGTCAGCAGAAAGTAAACTTTTCCAGGAGGGCTGAGGGTTAGAAGAAAAAGCGAAATGACAGCTGCCCCTGGAATCCTAGGCTGACCGTTACTCGGAGGAACACGGAAGGAGCGACTCCATCATTAATTTTCACTTAAAAAAAGCACTTTTCAGATTGTTTTTCCTTGGTACCTGTGCTGGGCCAGTGGAGCAGGCGCCCCCTATCCACATAATTTCATTTTTGCTTTTTGAAACTTTCGTAGGCTCCTGTCGTCCCTCTGACCTTCTCCTTTTACTTGTTTTAAAGGAAAGTCTAGGGGCGCCTGGGTGGCCCAGTTGGTAGAGCTTCCATCTCTTGGTTTCGGCTCAGGTCGTGATCTCAGGGTCCTGCACGGATCCCAGCATCAGGCCCTGCACTCAGCATGGAGTCTCTTTCCCTCTCTCTCTCTGTCCCTCTCGCTCCTGCTGTCTCTCTCTCTAAAATAAATTAAAAAAAAAAAAAAAAAAGCAAAGGCGGTATGAAGGCAGCTACATAAATTAATTCCACTTAAAACTGAGGGATATTGGTAGCAGTCACTATCCATTGATTGACCTTTCCATCGCATGTATTCCTCCCTAGATGAAACAAAACGGTCTGCGCCGTGGAGGTGTGTTTTTTGAAAGATCAAAATCAGTGAGATTAATAGAAGTTGGATTAACAATGTTTACATTCGTTTGCTCCTTTCACAGGTTTTCACTGATAACAGAAGAAGGAAGAAGAAAATAAAGTAATTAAAATTTAGAAAATATTTGTTTATAGTAATTATAGTTAAGCAGAGAAACAGACTTCTTTCTCCCCAACATGTCTTTGATTTCTTATTAAGCAGAATATACTGCTTTCTAGTCTTCCCTCCAGCAACCTGAGAACTTTCAGCTTCACCTTTCACTTCCAGAAGGAATTCAAATTGATTGCACCTCTACAGACCATGTTGGGAGATTTGACTTCATCTTCTTGGTCTTCCTAGCTGCCAATTTTTTAATTTCCAAGGAAACATAATGGATTTTCTTGCTGCTTCCTTCACAGACTGGCCAACATACAGCCTAAGTATTTTGACCATTAGCTCTCAACCAAAGAGAAGAGGGTAATGCAATAGAACAGTCGACATAGGTTTTCCTACAAAAATTACTAGATAAAACTGTTATTAAAAGAGAAAGATGATGGAGGGGCGTCTGGGTGGTCAGTCAGGTAAGTGTGTGCCTTCATCTTAGGTCATGATCCCAGGGGCCTGGGATTGAGCCCTGCATTTGTCTCCCTCAGCCTCGGAGCCTGCTTCTTTCTCTCCCTCTGCTGCTGCTGCTCTCTCTTATCAAATAAATAAATAAAAATTAAATTAAAAAAATAGATGATGGAGTGATCCAGAAAGTATAGCTTAAATCAATGCACACGTTATGGGATTCTGACTCTCCAGTTGAGGTATCAAAATGATTCTGGCACATAACACAGTCTATGGAGATCAGACTGGATCAGCACATGTAGGATAGAAATGGATCCTGGGGCCCTGTGGAAGGGTCGGGTAATTAGAAGTGGTATCAAGGAGATCCAGAATTTCAACAAAAGTCCATGTTAATGCTAGTTCCCAATCCAACACCCTCTTTCCTATCAGCAGGATCCAGTAGTTTTAGGATTACTATGGAGCATGGTCAATGGAAATTATTAACACTGGTAACAGCTAACTTTTCTTGAGCACTTACCATGTGCAGATATCACTGCATTGCTCTCTCCAAATGAAGGCAGTTGTCTTGTTATCTTGGATACTAGTGCTTTTAATTCCTTAAAATATGGTTATGGAGATGTAAGTTGCTATTTTCCTCCCTGAAACTGTTCTTCATATTCCTTCATCTTATTTTTTTTAAAGTATATCAGCATAGCTTAAGTTATCGTGATTGGAAAAGACTTTCATTATGTTTTGCTGGATGGTCCCCAAAAGAAGAATTAGATCTTCTGGAAAACAGTTGGGTTTAGAATTCTAAGGTCAGTAATGGGATGACTTCCAATCCAGAAAGGAAGCAAAAAGGCCAAAGACTATGGCGGGCAAAGAATAGGAAAACATGGCTTAGTTACTTGTATTTGGAGTATATGAGTAAAGCCAGGACAAGCAATAGGTAACTAGATTCCTTTTTGCCCTTTTGGTTGGGGGCAGTGGGGAGGAGAGTAAAAAAATTATTCTTAGGATAGAAGGGAGTTATGTTATACTTTTCTGCTCTTTAGTTATGCTAAAATAAAAATAAATTAACTAGAGAAAGAGAAACCGCAATGTTTCAGTGGTGTTTGGGATTTTGTGGATTTTTTTAAGCCATAGGCAAAATTCCCTGCCCTGTTTACATTATAGTGGGAGTGAGGATCAGACATTAAACAAAATAAGTAAGTAATATGACATTTTTATTTTTTTAATTTTTTTCTGAGTAGTTTATTTATTTGTCAGAGAGAGAGAGAGAGAGTGGACAAGCAGGGGGAGCGGCAGGCAGAGGGAGAAGCAGGGTCCCTACTGAGGGGACTTGATCCTAGGACTTGATCCTAGGACCCTGGAATCATGACCTGAGCTACAGGCAGATGCTTAACTGACTGACCCACCCAGGCATCCCAGTAATATGAGATTTTTAGAAGGTGTTAAACTACACAGAGAAAATTCAGCAGAGAACGACGATTGCAAATGCTGTCATGGGGCAAGGGCAAAATGGCTGTAATAGAGATTTGTTTGAAGAGCTAGAGAGGGCACTACTCACTCTTGGTACATGTGGGTGTCTTCTAGACCTAGCACCTTCTAGAGAGGTGCTATCTTGAAGCATGCATAATTCACCAGTTCCTTACCTTAAGTCCTACAGGTACCTGAAACATAACAACCTCATACTAAATTAATCTTATTTTCTTCCAAATCTGACCTCTGTGCTTCCTCAATCCCTGCCCCCATGCACTTGATTCTGCTAACAGAATATGTTGAGTCTAGGTTCTTCTCCAACCCCACTGGCTTCCAGAGTCATGCAATAGCTCCCTAAGTGGTCTCCTTGCAACCACCCTCACCTCTTTTCCTTCCACTCTCCCTTCTGCCACCAGAGTGATCTTTCTAAAATTAAAATGCTCTGCAATGCCTAGAGGATCAACAGACTTTCAAATGCATCTGAAATTCTCCTTGACTTGGCTTCTTCCCCTTCTCAAAAAAACTTTTTTTGCCCCTTTCTTGAAATAAATCTGAATTTCTAGGTAGAACAAACTATTTAGAGTTTGCCCAGCTACTCCAAGTTTCCTGCTCTTGCACATTTTGAAATTGAAATCACCTGTTGTCTGACTTTTACATTGTCATTCATCTCAAAATCCACCTCAAATCATGGTCTTTATAAAGTTAGCCCTATTCCTTCTCCTTCCTTAGGGTTAGTTGATCCTCTTTCCTTGGTGCTACTACATCCCTCTATTACGGTGCTTGTAAGCCCCTTAAGGCCATAATTGTGCTGTGCTCATCTTTGTATTCCCAGTACCTCGAGTAGTGACTGGCAGAACTTAGTGTTAGTGAGTTTGATTTTGGATATATTTCATTTTGGGTAACTAAAGGGCATCCAGACAGAGAAAGAAATATCCAGTTGGAGGACTGTGGTGGTAGCTGCTATTATTGGCTTAAAAGTGATGGGAGAGGTTCTGCATAAGAATTATGTAAGCACATAATGGTAAAGTTAAACAAACAAACAAACAAATGCTGAGGTAGGCCGTCTCGTTTAGGGAAAAGGCAGAGAAAAAGAAGCCAGAAAAAGGAGACTAGGAGGAAGCTGCCAAGAGAGCCTTGCATAGAGTAGGTAGGTGTCCGGTGAATAATATAAAATATCCCATCTAGCATAATCAAGCATAACCCCGTGTAGAGATGCTGTAACCAAGTTAGTCATACCCTTCAGACCTCATCCTGTGTATAGCTCTACTGCTAAAAGGCGTCATTCGGTTTGTAACCTGCCTTTTATATCTCAGCGAACATTTTCAAGTGAATACTCGCCTGCATTATTTTTAATGCAGGACCCACTACAGGATTAGTGGCCTTTCTATATAATGCTCCCCGAGGTGAGAATGGGCAGAGGCGGAGCCCATGAAGTTAGAAAGCCCGGCTGAGCTTTGGGTAGGGGTGGAAGGGTGGGAAAAGGGAGGACGAGACCTCCTCCAGGGAAGCGGGGACCGGGCCTCGGCCTGCGGGTCGCGGGGCGGCCGGCGGGGGGCGCCGCGGAGGCGGAGGAAGGGGCGGCGCGGGGCGGGGCGGCGCGTAGCGGTTACTCAAGGCGGGCAGTTCAAACCGAAGGAGGGAAACGCGGCGGCCCCACGCGAACGTGGCGTGGGGGTTGCCATAGCCGGGCATCCCTGGGGGCGAGGCGGCGGCTCCTGCCCGGCGCTCCCAGCGGCGGCTGCCTGTCTCCCCTCCCTCCTGGCCCCGCCGCCCGGTCGGTGCGGGTGCGTCTCGGTCTCCAGGTGGGCGGGAGTGGGGGGCCCAAGTGCGTGCGGGCTTCCGGGCGGCCCCGGGTCCGGCCCCACTTTGCTTTCCAGGTGCTGGGACTAGAGAGGTGCCCGGAAGCCGATTTCTTACCGGCTCGTTCCGCTCCAGGGGACGCCCACCCACCCTCCGCCTTTCGGTGGCGTTCTGGGTCCTGGAGGCGGAGCCGAGGCGACCCCCAGTTCCCCCGCCAGCTGGGCCTTGGGAAGGTCCAGGAGGGACGAACGGGGCCAAAGGACGCCCTGGTGAGACCGTTAAGCCCCCACCCTCTGATAGCATCTTGGGGGAGTAAAGGACAGCGCTGCGGCTTCCACTGCATTTTCAGAAAACCCGAATTTGGGAAGGTTCCTCAGTTCCCAGACTAGCTGGAGAGGACAGGGATATTGAAATTACCGTTAATCTGGAAAGCTGAAAGAAACTCAGAATGATTTAGGCCTTTTCATGTGTTAGGAATAATCCGTGCGGTATGTACTTTACGTACCTTTCAAATCTGAGCGGTCATCACGCTGCTGCACGTTCCAATTGTCCAAACTAGAGTTTTGAATTGGTAATACTTTGGCATGAGTTTTAAAGGCAAAGTGAAAGATTTTCTTGTTTGGAAACTCACCTAACTGACATCTAAGAACTCAAGACTTACTGATGGTAAGATTTTCCACTTTAACAAATGAAAATTTGGTTTTAATATAGTTAAATAGTAAGTATTACATTCTCTAACTTAACAAGTGGTCTTAGATTGAATTATAGTTGACATACAATATTACATTAGTTTCAGGTGTACAGCATAGCAATTCTATATTTTTATACATTATGAAATGATCACCTTGATAGGTCTAGTAGTTACCTAGTTATATTTCTAATATGATATATATAATTATTATATAATATATATAAGTACTCTAGTATGATTATCTAGTTATTATCTAAGTTACTACAATATTATTCATTGTATTCCTTATGGTGTATACATTCCCAAGGCTTATTTATTTTTATTTTTATTTTTTTTAAGATTTTATTTATTTATTTGACAGAGAGAGATCACAAGTAGATGGAGAGGCAGGCGCGGGGCGGGGGAAGCAGGCTCCCTGCTGAGCAGAGAGCCCGATGTGGGACTCGATCCCAGGACCCTGAGACCATGACCTGAGCCGAAGGCAGTGGCTTTAACCCACTGAGCCACCCAGGCGCCCAAGGCTTATTTATTTTATACCTGGAAGTTTGTACCTCTAATTCCCTTCACTTATTTTGACCACCCTTTACTCCCATCCCCTCTGGCAACTTTGGATTTGTTCCCTGTATCTATGAGTCTTTTTCTTTTTTGTTTGTTTGTCTGTTTTGTTTCTCAGATTCCACAGTAAGTGAAATCATATGGTATTTGTTTTTGTCTGACTTATTTCACTTAATGTAAGACTTTATGAGTCCATTCATGTCACAAAGGGCAAGATTTCATTCTTTTTTTATGGCCGAGTAATATTTCAATGCATATATGTACCGCATTTTTATCAGTTCATCTATCAATGGACACTTAGGTCTCTCCCATATCTTGGCTCTTGTAAATAATGTTGCAATGAACATAGAGGTACATATATCTTTTCAAATTAGTGTTTTCATTTTCTTTAGATAAATAGCCAGAAGTGGAATTGTTGGATCATATGATAGTTCTATTTTTAATTTTTAAGGAAGCTCCATACAGTTTTCCACAGTGACTGCACCGATTTGCATTCCCAGCAGCAGTGCATGAAGGTTCCTGTTTCTCCATATTCTTGCCAATTTTTTCTTTTTTGAGAACAAGTAGAGGTGTGTTCTCAACACTCAGGAGCCTGGTGTTTAAAATATGAGTACCAAGGAGGCTCATTTGATTAATTAGTGGGCTGTTGAATCAGTAAAATTAAGTAAGTCAATGGTCATTTCAAAATTTTGCACGAGTCTTTTTAAATGATTTAAAAATTAAGTTTTGAAGAATCAAGTTTTGTTTGACCAACGTCTTGGGATAATAAAAAGATGGTCTTGATGACAGAAGAGAAAGCACATTGGAGGTAATTTCAGATGGATAGATGAACAGAAAAAAATTTTTTTTTCTTTACATGTGTATGTTTATATCAAGTGGCTTATGGGTGGTAGGGGGAGAGGATTATCTGCCTTTCCATTCTGTTTCTAACAATTTGCTTGTTTCCCAAATTCTAGCATGGTGAGACACCTAGTGGTAAGGTAGAATAGTTACAATTGCTCTAAAATTTAAGAAGGATTTCCTGACCTAATTTTAACTTGCTTTGTAGACTGATTCTCAAAGAAAAGGAAATATTCATGGGTGGAGGTGCAATGTGAAAGCTCATTATATGTCATTAACTTAATATTTGGAAAACAAAATTGTCTTGAAGCATAATGCAAGTTATAGAAAGCAGAGTTTGATTATCTTGGCTGGTAAGCACGTACAAAAGACAGCAGTCATTCTTATGATCTCTGGTGATCTAAATCAGAAAATAACATGTATGAGATTTAGCATAATTGAATATAAGTTTAAAAGGTTGAAAAACACTTAGATATTTTGTCCAGTAATAATCATCCCATGATTATTTTACCATAAAAAATCTTGTTTTGTGGTTGAAATAGCATTTGTTGTTGTTGTTTTTAAGAACTCATTCACTTAAGCACTTAATTACTATGCATAAATATATTACTCATTCATAAATATAAACTCATTCACTTAGGCACTTAATTAATCTAGGCATAAGTATATTACTTTCCCCATTATAGACAACTAAAATATACTTTCCCAGGATCTTTCAATAGAGAAAAATCATGCATTTGATCTGGAGAAAACTTTGAAAGAATGACAGTTTTCTTAGTGTTCTTTGAATAATCTGGAGAAATACCAGAAACTATGATAATTTTCTTCCCTTCACACCCTTTAAGATTTGAGTTTTGAAAAAGAAGGAACGTGATAATACCGTTAAGAAAAGGTTGAGGAACAGACCTGTACCCCTGGGGCAAATAATACATTATATGTTAATAAAAATAATTAATAAAAAATTTAAAAAATAAAATACAGGAGTTGACTGCTGAAAAGAACAAAACGCTGAGGAGAAAAAAAATCAAAGAGAAAAAGTAAATTTAAAAAAAAGAGAAGGTTGAGGAGGATTTCCTGGTGTTGTTCCTTACACATATAATTACTGGGTAACTCATTAAGTAATTACAAAGTAATTTACTTGAATTCTATACTTGTAATTTCAAGAATATTATTAAGGGTGAGTTTCCCACAAAGAGTTATCTGTTACCTGTGAATTCAAGCCTGCAACTGGACCTGATGTCTTAAAATTTAGAAAATGAGACAAAAATAATATGCTAGGTTTGTGATGGCCCTGTATTTCTGAGGTGCTGGTTTATTTTGGTTAGCTCAAGAAGAATGTATTAGTAATTTATCAATCAGCCAAGGAGTCTTTGCAAAGTAATGCATCTGGGAGCTCAGACCTTGAGAATGGTCATGGGGATTGGATATCTGTGAGAGGCCTATGTTACAAGTATGAATAACATTATCCTGGCATTGCTTGGTCAAGTTGCAGTCAAATCTAGTGGCAGCACTTATGTTCATTAATCCATGAACATGACACATTTCCAAAAACATGTTCAAAAATTTGGCATAAAAAATTTTTTTTTTAAGATTTTATTTATAGAGATCACAAGCAGGGACAGAGGCAGGCAGAGAGAGAGGGGGAAGCAGGCTCCCCGCCCAGCAGAGAGCCCGGTGCAGGGCTCCGTCCCAGGACCCTGAGACCAGGACCCAAGCCGAAGGCAGAGGCCCAACCCACTGAGACCCCCAACGCCCCTGGCATAAAAGTTTTTTAAACAGCTTTACTTAAATACCAGAACTTTGAAGGGAAATATCCAGCTGACTAGATATAGGCCAGTATGAATAAGCTAGAATATTGAAACTATTATTATGTACTGTTAAAATCATAAGGTAATAAAATCTAAAAATGATGCAGCCAGATTTTTCCCTCAAGTGTAGTTTAATATTTGTGCGTAGCACTTAGACTATGTTTAATCGAATTGTCTGTGAATATGTATAACTCCCATATTTTGGTTTTTGTGATGCTAAAAGTTGGGTAAAGTAATATACAAATGAGTATATAGTAGAGTAGATTTATTTTTTATTTATTTTTTAAAAGATATTATATATTTACTTGACAGAGAAAGAGCGCACCATCAGGGGGAGCAGGTAGAGGGAGAAGCAAACTCCCCGCTGAGCAGGGACCCCCATGTGGGGCTCCATCCCAGGACCCTGGGATCATGACCTGAGCTGAAGACAGACACCTAACAACTGAGCCACCCAGGCACCCCCTAGATTTATTTTTAAAGTAACTTTTCTTATTGCCATAACATTTTCTGTTGTTATTCATATTCCTAACAAGTAATATATTTTGGTATAAGCTGCTAGACTACTCATTTCAAAGGAAGAATAAAATTTGTTTTCCCTTTGTAGAAACAGATTTGAAGATGTCAGAGAGACATTCAAGTCAAGCTTGCCCTGGAGTGGGAAATAAGGTGGACCGTCCTGCTGTCAATTTCAAATACTCCAGCTTCAGAGACTTTTGCTCCACATCTTCATTTCAAGATAGTGGCTACAATGAGCTCTTACAACCTTGCAACTTTGAGAATACAGATAAAGAATTTTTTGGAGAGAAAGAAAAAGGCCCAACATTAATCCATGAACATCCTGAAACTTCAAATCTGGGATTAACTCATACTTTAGAATCTCCAACTCAAAAAAAGAGATTTTTCTTTTCTAGGAAGGAGAATGATAAAACTCCAGAACTTTGTGAAACCCCTAAAGTCAGTGGAAAAAAACGTTTACTGCGTAGAAGGTTGGACATATCTTTCTCTCTCCTAAAGGGGGACTTTGAATCACAAAATAGTTCTCTAGAAAATAGTATAAGCCAGGTTCTCCACTTAGAAAAAAATATTCCAGGCAGTGCTTCAAGTTTTCCAAGACAAACCAGTTTTAGTCCTTTAGTTACTAGTTCTTTGAAAACAGAAGAAGCAACCTCCAGCAGTCAAAAATTGAGACTTAATTTTTCTCAACAGAAGACTTCCACAGTTGATGATTCCAAAGATGACTGTAGCCTATTTGAGGTTGAATGTATATCTCCAATTCAGGGTAATAGTTTTAAAGACTCTATCACACATGACCTTAGTGATAGCAGTCTATTTATTAATGATGAGAATATATACCCCAAACTTCTGGGCTCCTCTGCTAGTGGAACATCTTATGGAACAAACGAGAACTTATGTGTGACTCCAGTAAGTAGTCTTGTAGCAAACATTAAATTTAATGCAAGTCAAAGGCTCTCTCCTACAGCTGAAGTGAAGGGCAATATTTCAACACCTGAAGATAGTGGTTTTAACTCACTTTGTTTGGATAAATCGGAAGATTCCCTCTCTGACCAGGAGGGTTCTTTCCGAGAACTTTGGAAACAAAAGGGAACGGTCAAAGTGGAGGACACCATAAAAAAGTCAAGACATCTTCGAAGGCTGAGAAGATTGTCCACGCTTCAGGAACAAAGCTCACAATCTGAGACAGAGAGGGACTCTGACTTGGAAGCAACACCAGCAGCTGCTTCAGACACCTCGGAGAGTCAGCTGAGCAGTTACAATGATATTTTAAGCTTTAAGAATTTATCAAAGACCCCAGCCTTGCAGTTAGTGCACGAGCTCTTCATGAGAAACAAAAGAAAAAGATTCCAGCAAACTGGTGCTCATGAATGGTTAGAAGAGAAGGATGGGGGGCAAATAGCCATACTACAGTGTGTCCTTGCAGGACTGATTGGCAAGAAAATGGGTATAGAAAAGCTGGACATCTTAACAGAATTAAAATACAGAAATTTAAAACATATTCTTGCTATGATTTTAGGTTCCTTGACTGCAGAAAACCTATGCAGGTAAGAAATAAAAATTTTTTTCTGAAGTAAAACTTCTTGTCACTTTTTTTTTTTTAAGTTGGAAAGCTTTTCTATGAGTTGAGTAGTTGTCCTGTTTTTTATTTGTTATGTTTTATTATTTCTGTCTTTATCAAAGTGTTTTGTGAGCTTCCTAAGAGTGGTTTACTGAGCTTCCTAATAGGGTTAGTTCTGTTTAAATTCTTGTTTTAGGGGTGCCTGGGTGGCTCAGTTGGGTAGGGGTCCAACTCCTGGTTTGGGCTGGAGTCAGGTTGTGGGGTGGAGCTCTGTCTTGGGCTTTGATCTCAGTGGGGAGTCTTCTGGGAGATTTTCTCTCCCTGCCCCTCCACTACAACCTCTATTTCTCTCTCTTTTAAAATAAATAAGTAAATCTCTAAAAAAAAATGAAATCCTCTTTTAGAAGCATCAATGTAGTCTTCTGGATAAAGTTCATGTCACTGTCATTTGGGAAGAGTGTTTCTAAATGTTGAACTTTAAATTTGCAAGATAGTAAGCTATATTCCACAAAAGTTATTTAATGATTTAATAGTTCATATCTTGTTTTCAGATTGCAAATTGTATTAAAGTTATGACACTTGGCCAGAAATAATGCAAAGTATTATGGTAACTAAGAAATGATAACATACAAAAGATACCATTTAATTATTTAATCTAAATTCTAGAATCCAAAATGATGGTTAGCTTTCATTTTAGGGCTTGGTTGTCCCAGAAACCGAGGGAATATGGATTAGTGCATTTTCATTGCTAACAGGGCTGTGTAACATGGTTACTTTTGGGAATTTCAAGGAATTAGAAACTGAAGAATTTTTGTTAACAAGAATTCTAGTATATTGGATGCTGCTACATGAAGAGAAACAGATATTTAGGAGGACTGAGGACAGGAACTAGGGTTACAAAGACTAAAATGAGACTGTGTTCATACTGGCAATTTGGGGGTATTGCAAGACTATCCGAAGACAAGACCCTTGGGAATGCCATGACTAGGAAGGAGGGAAGTCTGTAGAACAGGACTCTGCAAGGCAACAGAAGGGGAAGGGTATGCAGGAGCGTTTGTGAATTTGATTTTTGATAGAAATATGTCAAGAGTTTGGGTCATAGAATCCTTGCTGGTTTTATGGCTACTACTTTTATTAAAGCCCTTCTTCACAATCACTGGATATAAATTGAGATTTTCTGTTTGTTTGCTGTTTGTTTGTTTGTTTTTAAAGATTTTATGTATTTATTTGACAGAAATCACAAGTAGATGGAGAGGCAGGCAGAGAGAGAGAGAGGGAAGCAGGCTCCCTGCTGAGCAGAGAGCCCGAATCGGGACTCCATCCCAGGACCCTGAGATCATGACCTGAGCCGAAGGCAGTGGCTTAACCCACTGAGCCACCCAGGCACCCCACTGTCCAAATTATTTGTAGGTCATTGTAGAGAATTGTAGAATTTCAGAGCTGGAAGTCTTTTGAGACATCTAGTCTAATCACATATTTTGAAGATGAGGAAACTGTGTTCCAGAGAATTTAAGTGACCTTCCAACAGTCATTCAAGGAGATAAGAATATATCTAGGTCTATAATTGAGCCCTCTGATTTTTTTTTTTTTTAAGAGAGGGAGAGGTAGGGGCGGGGGGCAGAAGGAGAGAGAATCTTAAGCAGGCTTCACACTGGGTGTGGAGCCCAATGCCAGGCTTGATCCCAAGACCCTGAGAGCATGACCTGAGCTGAAATCAAGAGTCAGACACTTAACTGACTGAGCCACCCAGGTGCCCCGAGCCCTCTGTTTTCCAATCTAATACTGTCTTACAAACTCATATTAAGATTTAAGGCCTTTCTAAATAAACTTGACCCAGAATGTACTTGGTGTAATCCAAGTGGGACGTAGTGTACCTGGGTGTATATGCCTTTTAAAGAATGTTTGAATGAGAAAAATTGTTTAAGAAATCAAGGAGATGGCTGAAATGTAGGAAGTTTATTTTTATATGCTGTAGTATTTGGATAGAGACCAGTTAAAAACTTGCGTGATACTTTTGGGTGCTCGCCTGTGGGAACAGTTGATATTCGGTCATATTTTTGTAATTACCTCTTCTCCACAGCCCTCCAAATGCATAGTATTTGTACTGCAGAATGCGTGTATAATGTTAGCAGAGTTGATTCTCAGTAATGTGAGAGATTATGGTCAGTTGAAATAACTGTGGCAAATACCCAATTGCATAGCTCCTTTCTGCCCCATTAACAGGTGACTTTTTGCTTTTTCCTTCCCATCAATCTGATACAAGACACATGTACTGGCTTAGGGAGAGGCAAGGCAATTGAAGTGGCCACAGTAACCGGAAGAACAGTATTACCTCCCTAACAGCAAGCGGCCTTTTTGTAATTGTCTGATCTTATTCCCTTTGAATGATTTAAGTTAGAGTAATAAAAAAGACCAGATTAACAGCTGAGAGATTATCTTTTCTTTCATAATTTGTATAGCCAAAGTTATTGATGGGCAATCACTGGATATAAATTGAGATTTTCTGTTTGTTTGCTGTTTGTTTGTTTGCTTGTTTGTTTGTTTTTAAAGATTTTATGTATTTATTTGACAGAAATCACAAGTAGATGGAGAGGCAGGCAGAGAGAGAGAGAGGGAAGCAGGCTCCCTGCTGAGCAGAGAGCCTGATGCGGGACTCGATCCCAGGACCCTGAGATCATGACCTGAGCCGAAGGCAGCGGCTTAACCCACTGAGCCACCCAGGCGCCCCACTGTCCAAAATCTTTAAAACAAGCTTTTCTTATTAATTACCATATGCAAAAAATGTTAATTTTTTGGAATATATGCACTATAAAGACCAATGATTTTGTTGTAGTGTTTGGAAAGTGAGCAGAAATTGGCATGAAATTATTGTTCAAGATAAAAAAGCAAATCGGAGGAGGAAATTCTATATCTCACAACTGAAAGCAGATTCTGAGGTAATGTATACAATACTTTTCTCAAATGGATTTGTAAAAATAATAATCGCAAATAGCCAGACAACCAAATTTGGTTTTCCTGCTATCTTTTAACCATTTTTCATTTAGCAAACATTCACTCATGAATGTTTTACCTCTCCCAAACTCCATTTCCTTCCAGTCCATAAGTGAAGTAGACTGCCCAGCATCAAGAGCATCCTAGGGTTTGTTGTTGAAGTATGTGTGCTGTTAGCAGGGTTTGAATACCAGTGCTCTGCTGGATCCTATTCGTAATTAGATGTCCTTATAACATTTTCTATCTAGTCTTTTGAGCGGATACTATGTGCCAATTGCTCAGATTACAATGGTGAACCTTTCTGAAGTGGTGCCCACTCTCTTGGAGCTCATGCCCCATGGGTGATACAAATAAGCAGGTGATTATAATACAGGTGTGTTAGGGGCAACCCAGAGTTTTTTCTACCAGAACATTTTAAAGGGGCATTTGATACTTGGGAATCAAGAGAAGGCTTTTCAGAAGAAGCACAACTCTGCGGAGACCTGAAGGAGGAGTGAGTGGCTTACCGAGTGAAGTTGGGGAGGAGCGTTTCCGCAGCATCGAGGAAGGCCTGGAAGTGAGCGAGTGTGGCAGACAAGCACTGGTAAAGCATCATAAGCTTGTATTTTCTTGAAGATTTGAGAACCAGCTTTGAATTGACAGGAAAAGTTCTGCAGAAGCTGATTAATTCTTCCGAGCGACACTACTTTGTGTCCTAGACATCTCATAACTCTGGCAACCGTGTGCGCTCTATATGAACTTTCAGATCTTTCTTGGCCATCAGTATTAAGAGAAACCACAAGAGTTCACTCTCTTCTCCTTGTTTTAGTAAAAAGCATTTAATGACGTAAGTAAATTTCTAATTTGACAAAATATGATAATTGAGCTGACACATAGTTTAAACAAACATTAATACCTAGATACAGATTGGTAGGTTTCTCATTACGATGAAATATCAGGGACTGCACCTAACTAAAATGTTGACTTTCCATTTTACTTTGAAGAAAAGTTTTAACCTTTTTTTACCTATGATATTGCCTTATAGCTTACAGTTCCTGGCCACTTAACTGCTGCAGCTTCTGGCCCTGGGAGCTTATAATCGAGAAAATATAAATTGCCTTCTTAACTTCTGATCTTTTTAGAGTGCTGCTCTATATGCTAAGGACTTACTTTAAAAAATAATTTTTTAAAAGATTTTATATATTAATTTGAGAGAGAGCAGCAGAGGGAGAGGGAGAAGTAGGCTCCCCATTGGGCAGTGAGCCAGTGGATCACTGGATCCAGGAGCTGGATCCTAGGACCCTGGGATCATGACCTAAGCTGAAGGTAGACTTTTACCCAACCGAGCCACCCAGAAGCCCCTTAAAAAGACAATTTTTTTGAAGATTTTATCTCTTTATTTGAGAGAGAGAGAGGGTACAAATGGGGAGAAGCAGGCAGAGAGAGAGAGGGAGAAGCCAACTGCCTGCTGAGCAGGGAGTCAGAGTGGGGCTGGATCCCAGGATTCTGGGATCATGATGTGAGCCAAAGGCAGATGCTTAACAAACTGAGCCACCCAGGCGCCCCCGAAAAATTTTTAAGCAAGCATCTATTAATATTAAGCTGTTAGCTCCATGTCCATTGTACATCCAACAAGGAAAGAAATGTGGTTATGTTTGGCAACACTTAAGGTAATTCTAGATAAAATATTCTGTCTTCATCTCCTGGCCACCACTTCTTTGTTCCAACTTTATTTCTTAAAGGACTATACTTTTTCCTTACTTGAACCTTTTTCTCTTATTATGGTTTGCTTTTTAATTTTTTTTCAAAGTAAAACAAGTACATGGTTTAAGAAGTCAAATTGGGCTACAAGGCTTATAACAAAACACATTCTCTTGCCTGTCTCTTCCTACCCTTGATTCTTGCCCCAAGTTAATCACTTTCAGTTCTTCATTTGTTCCTTTTCAGATTTGCCTCTACATTTCTAGGTAGCATGCCTTTCCTGCTATTTCTTGGCTTTTTTTTTTTTTCTAAGAATTTGTTCTCCAACTTCTCACCACTTCTACCACTACCTATCCACCCACCGACCCCTTTCTCCTTTTCTCCTGTCTCACTAATGTAACCACACCACTATTCGGGAGTGAATCAGAATTAGGTGCTGACATTATTAAGACTGTGTTGACATTATGAGTTTTGATAGCTGAAACATGCAGTACACTATGATTACACCTTTTTTCTATATAACTTTTTTTTTCCAGAGTTAATAATTGCCTAGTTTCTTTCTTTTGTTTTGCTTAGTGTTTCTCTGTACAGATCCCCGATTCATCTCCTATTATCCACCAGAACTGGAAATCTCCTCTGTGTAAGTCCAGACAAATCAGGTATTCTTCCTGTTCCTTCCTCTCCCTAGAGACATCCTTCCTGGTGCACTTTGCCACCCTATTCTGATACGGACCGGTTGCTTTCCACATAAACTATCTTAATGTGTATCATTGACCCAAACAGAAACATTACAAGACAAAGTTGTTTGAGGTTTTCCTCATACTTGTGTAATGTCTCTGAAATCTCCTTATGTATAAAAGTTAGAAGGCAAACACCAGCTCGGTGTCATAGGATCTCAATTTCATCTATTTGCTTTGCAGCCGTAACAATGAGTGTTAGAATGGGGATACGCCTTTTCCACCGAATTTCTTAATTTACTGTACTCCTCACTGTTCTCTTATAACCATGGAAAGGAACAACCATACAGGGACTCCACTTTCACATTTAAATATCTTCCTGTAACATGATGTGACTTTGAAAAATTTTCGCCCTCACGAATATGTGCCTTGGTTGCCTGCTTTGCCTCCTTTGCTCAGAGATGGAAGCACACGTTTTAAACTCTAGGAGGCCTGGGTTTAGACTGTTTTATTCACTGGCACCCTTAGGAGTTCTATAAATATTTGTTAAATAAATGAATATTCTGTAGCTGAAATGTGTTTCAACAATGTATCTCTATTCATTTTGTTGGTTCATACACAATCACTGTGTTTACCAACCACATCGAAATCCATCAAAATTTTGGTATGCTGTTGTGTCATGTTCTTGTGTCCTAGGCTGCAAGTTATTTATACAAATGTACTATAAAGAGATGTATGGAGTCCTTGAAAAAGTTCATTTGTATTCATTCCATTTTTAGAAAACCAATATTCATCCATTACACTTATGCCTATGTTGTTTTAACTGTTAATCACAGAATTTTTCACAACCAGCTAATCTTATTTCCTATATTTATCATTCTATAATTTCTCTTATTTTTTCTCACCTTCCTTTTAGGAGCCAATTGTGGCAAAGGGAAACTATCAAGGGAGAGGAAGCACAGTTTTAGGTAGACACATGAGGAAATTCACTCTCAGTACATTTTTTTTTTTTAAGATTTTATTTATTTATTTGACAGAGAGAAATCACAAGTAGACGGAGAGGCAGGCAGAGAGAGAGAGAGAGAGAGGGAAGCAGGCTCCCTGCCGAGCAGAGAGCCCGATGCGGGACTCGATCCCAGGACCCTGAGATCACGACCCGAGCCGAAGGCAGTGGCTTAACCCACTGAGCCACCCAGGCGCCCCTCACTCTCAGTACATTTTATTTTGAGAAATGTTCAAGAATGCCAATTTGTTAAAAAAAAAAAAAAAAAAGAAACCAAAACCTTGTATTTTTCCATTATCAACCTGAACAAAATAGAAGGTTTATTGAAAATATTTCTAGGCTGAATATTTAAGTAATGTGGAAATCCAGTTTAGAGAAGAGATACCTTTTTTCTCTTTTTAAAATACCAAAGATTTTTTTTATTAAAATGTAAGTATAAAAATGATTCCAGTACTTACACATATTGTAAAAACTAACTAAAATAATTAGATTTCATGGTCTAACCAGGCCCATTATTCTTCTGACATGTGGCTAAGGTAAGAAACCTTCAAAGAATTCCATGATACCCCATAGCAAACTTTACAAAGATTTGCCTCTTCTTAAACTTTGACTTAAACAATGAATCTTGGAACACTGAAAAAATAAAATAAATCTTTAAAAAATTAAAAGTTAAAAAAAACAAAAAGACAAAAAAACAAACCTTGACTTAAAAGAGGGGTTTGGCCAACTCCAGTCTGTGGGCCAATCCTGTCCATCATTTCTGTTTTTAAAGTAAGTTGCTTTGGAACATAGCCTTGCCCTTTCATTTACATACCACTACAGCTTCTTTTGCTAAAATGGCAGTTGAGTAGCTGTGACTATCTGGCCTGCAAAATGTAAAATATACACTATTTGGCCTTTTTCTGGAGAAGTTTGCCAACCCATGCCTTAATCAGAAAAATAACCAATCATGCAAGCTTAAAGCTAACATTTATTGTTTTAACATCGTTCCTCTATATTTCTTTGACATTTAAATGTTAGATGAGAGATTTTTCATCTAAAAAGGAAAGGAAAAAGGAAGGTTTTAGGGAGAAAATTCTAGTGGAATTTAGTGTGAAATCCCTTTCGGTGTTTAAATACATGTGCATCAGAAAACTGTTCTGGAACTTTTGATATTACGGTACTGACCCTTCTTCTCCTTTACTGCAGGGAGCTAGAGTAAATGTTGAGGATGCTGCCACTAGGCTCCATCTTTTAAATCGATCAGCTTTAAGATCCGTGCAAGCTCAGGCTAAGATACCAGGTTTTCAAAAAGGAGAAGTTTCAACATTTTCTCCTTGGGGAGAAGTTTTGACACCTATAGCAAGTTCTTCTGTTACCCCCTTAAGTAGTAAACAGGAAGAATATGTTAAGGTGAGTATTTCTCATAAGTTACTAGAAATAAATATTTAAAGTTTGAAATAAAGTGATTCTCTGGATGAAATTGGAAGATTTAGTGTGTGTGCTCTCACTGCAGGTTGCCAAAACACTATTTATTGATGAAGCCTTAAAACCTTGCCCCAGGTGCCAATCCCCTGCTAAGTACCAGCCATATAAGAAAAGGGGACTGTGTAGCCGCACAGCCTGTGGTTTTGACTTTTGTGTGTTATGTTTGTGTGCTTATCATGGGTCTGAAGAATGTAGTAGAGGAGCAGCAAAGCCAAGAACTAGAAAAGATGCTCTTCCAGGAAGTGCCCAGAGTAAGCGGAATTTAAAACGCCTTTAAAGAGACTCTCAAATAAAAGAAGCATTCCCCGTAAACAACGTTTTGTCTGACTTAAAATTATGGCTATTTTGAAAGCATGCAACATTTCCCATTAATAACAGATGGTGATTTATTTCCTCTTTTGTATATATCATAATCTATGTCTGTATTCTTTGAAGTGATGAGTTTGGAAAAAATTTTATTTTGCTGTGTCACATTTTCCCATTTTAGTAAGTGTTTTTAAATAAAGAGTTTTTAATGTTATATATATGTATTTAACTGTTTCATGTAACCTTTGAAAATTGTGCATTTCATCACTCTGTGTTGAAATGTTCTTCAATCACTTTTTAAATATAGTTTTCCAAGTAATATTACAAATTTTAAGCTTGAGACAGATGGCCTTATAGATTTGGAAAATAAGTATTTGACTGAAATGAAATATAAATAAAATGTTTTCAGAAGTTCTATTGAATTTACTCTATAATTTCAATCTTTTAATTTAGTGAATATCATATGTGAGCAGATTAAGTAAAATTTACTTAATGATTACTAAGAAGACATAAAAGTAACTTCTTAGACATAGGTTGTTATTCAGAGTGAGAATCTCAGTCAGTAAATCCTCATAAGTCATGTACTTCATTTAAATACTTTTTAAAATTCCAGAACTATAATCATAGATTCCATTTGTTTTCTTTTTTTTTAAAGATTTTATTTATTTATTTGAGAGAGAGAGAATGAAAGAGAGAACATGAGAAGGGAGAGGGTCAAAGGGAGAAACAGACTCCCTGCTGAGCAGGGAGCCTGATGCAGGACTCAGTGTTGGGGCTCCAGGAACATGACCTGAGCCAAAGGTAGTTGCTTAACCAACTGAGCCACCCAGGTGCCCCTCCATTTGTTTAATCTAGGCTCAGTATCAGCATTGTGACAAATTTGGACTAGCTAGAAAAGATTGTTGTTGGTTTTTTTTTTTTTTTCTCAACAGTTAGTTTTGGGTTGGGTCTTTTTGTTTGTTTTTAAAGATTTTATTTATTTATTTGACAGAGAGAAACACAGCGAGAGAGGGAACGCAAGCAGGGGGAGTGGGAGAGGGAGAAGCAGGCTTCCCACTGAGAAGGGAGTGCCATGCAGGCTTGATCCCATGACCCTGGGATCATGACATGAGCCAAAGGCAGACCCTTAATGACTGAGCCACCCAGGTGCCCCTGGATTTGGTTTCTTAAATAACAAAGTTTACCGGATTATTTATAATGTACCACTTTCCGAAAATGATTGGGGGTAGCATGTTCCATTTGTAGAATAGAAGCAAGAAAGAGCTAAGTTCTATTATTGAACAAATTACTACAACCAGCGGAAATTTGAAGACAGTTTCATATTTCTTTGTCTTTAGGTAACCAATGTGTGTATATCTCTCTGTACACACTATACACACAGATTTAAAATATAACTCTTCTTTTTTTTTTAAGATTTTTTATTTATTAATTTGACAGAGAGAGAGAGAGATCACAAGTAGGCAGAGAGACAGGAAGAGGGAGAGGGGGAAGCAGACTCCCCGCTGAGCAGAGAGCCTGATTCAGGGCTCCATCCTAGGACCCCGAGATCATGCATGACCTGAGCCGAAGGCAGAGGCTTAACCCACTGAGCCACCCAGGTGCCCCTAAAATGTAGCTCTTCTTATACAGTATTTTAATAAGATAATTTAAAAGTGTGAATTGGATATAGATACATTTGTTTTTTTTTTTTTTTAAAGATTTTATTTACTTATTTAGAGGGTGGAGGACAGGTGAGTAGGGCTAGAGGCAGAGTGAGAGGGATAAGCAGACTCTGTGTGGCGCCCAGTATGGGGCTCTATCCTACCACCCTGAGATCATGACCTCAACCGACTGGGCCAGCCAGTCACCCTCAGATATAAATATTTTAGAAAAATCTGTCTTAAATTTTAATTTGTTGTTTAACTCACTAAAAATTTTAGCTGCTAAATATTACATTTTATCTATATGCTTTCTAATTCCACAACGAATTTTTGGAGGCTAAATATAAATATAAGTAAGTTGTCACTTGTCTTTAATAAGTTACAAAGTCTATACATTTTCTATCAAATTTTCTGATTCAGTTGATTCTAATCAAGTTGAGTTCTCAGTGTCTGCTTAATTTCCTGAGGTATCTTCCACATCAGGGTCAATATACTTACTAACAATGTTAATAAATATTGTTAATTAATGTTTCTTTGCATTTAGGAAATTTGTTCCCAGTCCTGATTCTTTTGATTTATGAAGACTACTCTTTGACCTCTCTTTCTGGGGCTTAGATCAGATCGTATCCTCTTCTGGCATATGAACATTTTTGTTATTTTATGCTCTTGATTTCTGCCTGGCCTAAATGACATTTCAGAAGTGACTTCTTTTTTTTTTTTTCCTTTTAAGATTTTATTTATTTATTTAATACAGAGAGAGATCACAAGTAGGCAAAGAGGCAGGCAGAGCGAGAGGGAAAAGCAGTCTCCCTGCTGAGCAGAGAGCCCAATGGGGGTTTGATCCCAGGACCCTGAAACCATGACCCAAGCTGAAGGCAGAGGCTTAACCTAGTGAGCCATCCAGGTGTACCCAGAAGTGACTTCTTAAGTTGTAAACATCACAGATCCAGTTTCATGGTATGCTTTTTAAAAATGAAATGCAAGATTTTCTATTTTATATAATTTAAAATGTTTATTTCCCAATGTCCTGTGGATTTTTATTATTCTATTACAGAAAATAAAAAAGGAAGGACAAGCATTTCTTTTGACTCTTTATACTTGAAATTGTCAGCATTGCACTGTAAGCATCTGGACTCCTATCTCCTGTCCATTAGGGAACTAATGATTGTTTTGTGTGGTATGATCCTACTGCCCCAGTAGTGTGATCACCTTTTTGGTCTTGTGGCTACTCAGTCTATTCCAATGTAATATTTTATCTTACTCTGCTGTTGAAAATGTAGATTTTACCACATTTCATTTTAGAAATCAATAATATCCATATCTATATTCTTGTCTACAGCAGATACTGTTAGCAATGGAGTTTCACATTTTTTATATTTCTGGTTTTGATTGGGATTTGAGTACTGTGATCAAGTAGTTATGAGTAAAATAGTATAAGGACTTAATACCACATATTCTAATGATTTCATAATAAAAATTCTGAAGGAAAAAGATCAGAGTAGGAAATCCAAAGATAAGCTTTTTATTTGTAGGCTTTATATGTGTGATGGGGTTAAGAAGTAGTTTAACTGGAAGAAAATCACACGGTATTCCTGAATAACTTTAGTAAACAAAGGCTTTAGCTACCCACAAAATAATCGGCATCCTTATTATTGTGACTGATGATGTATTCTAGTAGCTGACTGGAGCTGTCATCTCAGGCTGTCTGCTCCTGTAGTGCCCTGTGCTTTCCCTGTCACAGGACTGAGTTTACTTTCTTCATATCGTTTGTTAATTTTCTTTCCCTGTGAGACTATCAGCTCCAGAAGACTGAAACCATATCTTGTTTGATTTAAATACTGTTGCATCCCTAGCACCTCGCCCAGTGCCTGGCAAGTAGAAGGTACATAGTAAGTATTTATTGAATGAGTTGATTTTTTTAGTGCGACTAGTAATTTTTATCAAGTAAACCATTACAACTCAATCCTAATGATCTGTTAATTTCATAATATTTGATCCTAGTGATTAATGCTTCATTACACAAAAAAGTGAGATCTAAATGATTTCTTTTTTAAATTTTTAAAAATATTTTATTAATTATTTATTTGACAGAGAGACACAGGGAGAGAGGGAACACAAGCAGGGAGAGTAGAGGGAGAAGCAGGCTTCCTGCCAAGAAGGGAACCTGATGCAGGGCACGGCCCCAGGACCTTGGGACCTGAACCAAGGGCAGATGCTTAACAACTGAGCCACCCATGTACCCCCTAAATGATTTCTTAAATGCTTCACACATGTAAACAGTTGACTTATTTGATTTACTCCTTTTAGCTACTGTTCTTACAGTTTGTTAGAGTGTAATGGAAAGAACACTAAACTAGGAGTCAAAAAGCCAGAGTGGGTATTCTAAACTACTTACTAGCTGTGCCCTTATGCAAATCACTTATTGATTCTGAGCTGATTTCTGCTGTCTATAAATGAGAGAAATTAAGAGAGTTGATCACTGTTGAAACTCTAAGTGTTACAGTAATCTCTGTGTTATGCTTTTGGCTAAATATGGATAGAATAAAACAAAATACCATTTGTGGGGCTAGAATATATGATCTTGATATCTTTCACATTATACTGAATAAAACTATAAAACCAGCCTCTAACTTGCTTGTAAAAAATGTCTGCTTAAAAACAAATTAATCTAGGGGCTCCTGGGTGGCTCAGTGGGTTAAAGCCTCTGCCTTCGGCTCAGGTCATGATCTCAGGGTCCTGGGATCGAGCCCCGCATCAGGCTCTCTGCTCAGGGGAGCCTGCTTCCCTCCTCTCTCTGCCTGCCTCTCTGCCTACTTGTGATCTCTGTCAAATAAATAAATAAATTCTAAAAAAAAAATTAATCCAAAACAGACAAACAAACAAATTCATCTAGGGACACCTGAGTGACTCAGTCAGTTAAGCCTCTGTCTTCCGCTCATGTCCTGATTCCAGGGTCCTTGGATAGAGTCAGGCATCAAGCTTCTTGCTCAGCAGGGAGTCTGCTTCCCCCTCTGCCTGCCACTCCCCCTGCTCATGCTCTCTCTCCTTTCTCTCTCCCTGACAAATAAATAAAATCTTAAAAAAATTCAACTAACCATAAACTGAGTGTTTACTCTGTATAGACATTGTCCTAAATCCCTTTGTGTTAACTCATTTATTCCTCACATTGACTCTATAAGGCAGTTATTATCTTATTCCTCTTATATATCAGGAAGTCAAGAATCAGGTTAAATAATCTAAGATCATTCAGATAACAAGTGGGGAAGCCAACATTCCAACCAGAGGTAGTCTGCCACTTGTATGACAAGACTCTGCAGAATCCCTGTTGATAAATTCAATATGCATATAATTACCATGTCTTAAATGGAAGATTGTTTTGCCATTAAAGGAAAATCTATTGGTATGTCAGGAAAAAAATTCTAACTTAAAACAGTTCTGCCCTAAAGTAGTTCCTTAGCTCCGTAGTTCCTCACAACTTTGTAATTTGGAAAGCTAAATGGATTGCACAAATATACTATTATCTGAGAGCTCCGTTCCAGAGAAAGGCTACTGCTCTAGTCCCAAGGTCTTTGTAATTAAAGACACAAGTCATGAAAATAAGCATTAACACATTCCAGTCATCACTACTTTTTTGATTATTGAGTGAAAGTAGTAAGAAAAAATTTACCAGTTATTGATAAGTCTACTCTGTGTTTCCAAGAAGATTCCAATATAAGATTAAATTGTATGATTCAATCATTGGATGATTAAATTTCACACTTCATTTTTGTATTTTTTTTTCTCACTGCTTAATAAGAACATAAGGGAAAGGAGGAGCAAACAGTTAACCTTCTACTGGTTTAGGATAATCTATCTCTCCCGACTGTGGTCTGCCCCCTTGACAGTCTTGTTAGCTAATGAATAAGAATATTTTTTCTATTTTGACTTCTAAGTAGAAGTAGGAAATAGTAGAAGTAGGAAATTCCTGTCTCCAGGAAAGACAAGAATTTCCTATTTTTCATTCCCTAGTTTGGAAAATAAATGGTCAGAAACTTGTCATAATTGATACAAAGAGAAAAAAACACTTTAAAAGTTACCTGATCATTTAGGGGCCCCTGGGTGGCTCAGTGGGTTAAAGCCTCTGCCTTTGGTGATCTCAGGGTCCTGGGATCCAGCCCTGTATCAGGCTCTCAGCTTGGTGGGGAACCTGCCTCTCCCTCTCTCTGCCTGCCTCTCTGCCTACTTTTGATCTCTGTCTGTCAAATAAATAAATAAAATCTTTTTTAAAATGTCACCTGATCATTTAATACTAACATTTCTATGGGCACAAATATGGACGTTTACAATATTTCAGATATTTAAGTACTTTATAAAGTCTTATGGATTTGTTGGCAATAATTTAAGGATAGAAGTGCTATTGAGAAAACAGTTTTGATACTTAGCATGGTGTAAAGCTAAGTTTTCCCATTACCTTTGTTTAATTTACGATTCACAAAATGACAAAAATTTACTGAACATTTTCAACATTTGGTCTCTTATGTTTTTTGTTTGAATTAAATTATTTATATGGCCTGTTTTAAATTATGTCCCTTAGGGATAGTGTAACATATACAGAAAGTACTTTAAATGTCTTAAAATATGGAAATAACACATTACTGTTTCTGTATCAAAGGGAAGTATTTCAAAGGTCATACTAAATATTCCACAAGGGGGCACCAAAGACTCATTTATGGTGCTTTTGGCCCTTCTTCAAAAAAGTTAATTAACTTTTATATATTTGACGCTAATGTACTGTGACGTTGCCAGGTAGGGGAAGTGTTCCTTGACTTAATTTTAAAAATGCATACAGAATAAATTTAGTTAATAGTTATTACTCAGCGTTACTAATTAAAACATTTTAGCTGGCTTGCAAGATTGCTCTGTTTCCTGGGATGACTTTTAATAGAACACCTTGTTGGCGGGTGGGTCTGTGCCTTGGCCATCTGTATTTACTTGCCCAACAGCTCTGCCCACCTGGCTCCCTCTTCATCGACAGTAGAGCCAGAAGAGTGGAAGGAGCAGTAGAATCATGGAGGTGAGTTCTGGTTTTGAACAATGGTGGCGTGCTACCAATTACTTCCTTCTGGCATTCTCATTTCTGCAGAAAAGTGGTGCTTGATTGGTTCAGGTCCTAATCACAGTCTGCCCTAGATTCTGTAAATGCTTCCTCACAGGTCTCTTTGCTTTTACTTGGTCCCCATCTAAATCTGTCCTAAATAGCCATTGCCAGGTTATTTGTACTAAAATGTGGCTCCAATTATATTGCTTCCTATTAAAAATGTAACTGAGTTTAGGATCTCCTAATGGTCCTAACTTTCTAGCAATCTCTCTCACCATTCCACTCTGTACACTTTGTTCTGGCCAAACTAGACTCCTTACTGCTTCCTAAATTTCCGCTCTGCTTTTTCCCACTTTTCCTCTCTCTTGCCATACTAAATCCC
The DNA here is from genome assembly GCF_009829155.1 of Mustela erminea. Lineage (NCBI taxonomy): Eukaryota > Metazoa > Chordata > Mammalia > Carnivora > Mustelidae > Mustela > Mustela erminea. The sequence goes on along the minus strand of NC_045629.1, from coordinate 48,508,193 downwards.
ATTGAACCCAGCTAATCCTTAGTTCTTTCCATGAACCATCTTTGACGATCTCTCCAACAAGATGAAATTTTTACCTCCTTTCAATCTAGTGTTTATGTCTTTCTTGTACTGTCTCTGACATGTCCTTTTTGTGTTAGATTCTTGTAATCTTAATAAATAAATAATAAATAAATAAATACATTCTTGTAGTCTTCCCCCATTAGCAAGTTCCTTAAGAACTTTTGCTCCTTAAGAGCAGAACTGTTTTATTCACCTCTCTACCTCCTTTAGCAGAATGTCTTATACATGATAGATGATAGAGCAAATATTAATTGAATTGTTGAATTAATGATTGTCACATGATATGATAATGAACCATATGAAAATGATATGCTGAGTGGGAATTAAAATACATACGTATGTATAAGTGTATATATACATTGGCTGTTAGGGGCAGAGCATATTGCCTTTAGAGGTGAAATATGCATCACTTTAGAATTAAATGGTAAAAAACTACCCATGCAGAAAGTTAACGTGACATTTAAATTTTTATGTGCTAGGGCAGCAAAGATATTTTTCTGTTGGCATTCAAAAGAAGGAAATATATACTCAAGACATTGTGCTTATATTAAATAAAGGAAAAGTGATTTTCCTTTTTTTCCAGCTTGACATATAATTGACATAGAGCGTTGTGGACGTTTAAGGTGCACAACATTGATTCAATACACTTCTATATTTCACAACAATCACCACCATAGATTAGCTATACCTCCATCCCAACCCATGATTACCATTTTTTTCCTGTGATGAGAACATTTAAGATCTATTCTCAACAACTTTGCAGTATAGTTGACCCTTTAACAACATGGATTTAAACGGTTGGGTCTACTTTTATGTAGATTTTTTTTAATACAGTAGACTATTGTCAGTATATTTTCTTTCTTATGACTTTCTTAATATTTTTTCCCTAGATTACTTATTATAAGAATATATTATGTTATTCATAGAACATACGAAATATGTGTCATTTGACTGTTGATATGATCAGTAAGTCTTCTGGTCAACAGAAGGCCATTAGTAGTTAAGTTTTGGAGAAGTCAAAAGATACGTGTGGAAAAAAAAAGATATATGTGGATTTTCAGCTGTGCAGAGGGGTTGGTGCCCCTAAACCTCACATTGTTTAAGGTTCAACTGTATTCTCTATTTGTAAAAACTGCAACATCCTGGAGCAATATTAGAGTTTTAAAACTTTAACTAGGGAAGGGTTAAAAATGGAATTATCTCATCAGTTTGTGCAAGAAGCAAAGTAATGTAATGGAATATATTGACAATTATAATAAATCTAAACCAGCAGGTCCAGATGGTAGTTATCTTGGATAAGTTAAGAAATTGCCTAATGAATGTATTAAACTAATTATATTCCTTTTTCAAAAAATCATGAACTGCTCAGAAATAGAAAAAAACTGCTGTTTTCTAGTTAAATGTGATACGAATGTGGGCAATTGTTATTAAATATAGATATGCAATTTCACAAAAAGGAAAGATAATGTTTATCAAAAAGAGAATGGAAATAAACAACACATAAATTTTGTAATTTGTGTTTCTGATCTTGCCACAAGGGCAGTTACTTTAGGGACTGAGGTGGGGGTTGGTATAATATGTTATTAGACGTTGAGTTACCATCCATCTCCTAGGAAAAACATTCTACTACACTGTTCTGTCAGTCTGGTTCTTGTGTGTGTAAAAATTAAAAAATGGTTTAGCGATGTGGAAATAAATGAAAACAACCCAGAGAAGAGCAAGCAAAGGGCATTTATTCAGAGCTTGCTCTGGTAAGGGAGTCAGCCACCACCATATGCATTTGGTAGAGACTCCAAGGCAGGCATGAGGGGGAAAGCTGTGGAGTGGAGAAAGGGGAAGATTCAGGTGTGTTCTGACCGAAGGTTGCTGGCCTGGGGGCTAACTGTAATCTACAGGGCATCCTATGTGATTGGTTTGGGAAGTTTTTTGGCTTTCTCTGGTTGGTCCTTAACCGGAAATAGGGACAAAAATTAGGGAAACTGACAGTTACTGACCATGACTTGACCATTCTGGGTCTACTGCTGTAGAGGTTGTGGTTTGGTTGGTTTCCAAGACTGGTTGCTGCAGAGATTTGAGAGAGTTCTATTGTCATATGTGGTCTGGCCATTGTCCATTTGTATGTTCAGAGTCATTACCATTAAATGAGACTCATTACCATTAAATCTCATTACCATTAAAAATTAAAATCACAGGGATATAAATTTCAGACTTTGATACTATTTCTGTTCACATTCAGAAAAGTTTAGAACTATGCTTAAGTGGGACCCTACCACATCAAATTCAAGAAAGGACTAGTACTTCTAAATCATTAAATAGGTATGATGCCTGAAATCATGCTTTTGGTAGTGTACACACACACACACACACACACACAGACACACACACACAGTATATCTCTCCAATAGTACTTGGGAGAATCGTTGAATAAATCCTTACAGCTTCTCCTCCTGAGCAGGTCACAAAGTAGCCCTAATGCAAATAAACGTTTGCAATTTAGGCCAGCCTTTGAAACATTTGATTTAGGGCTTACATCTGAAACCTGATCATTTTTCTTTGTCCACAGCAGCTTAACATGGTATCGCTTCTGTTCCATGGTCATGTTGGCTTCTCATTAACAGTTTTAGCTGTTTTTCAGGGAGACTGAGATGCTCTCCAGAGTTCCCCAAATTGAACGACAGGTGTATTACACAGTCTGTTTCTAAAAAAAGTCCCTCTTGAGCACAACCTTCAAATTTCCTAATGATATGTCCAGAATCAGAGTAAACAGAAACTTAATTTCATTTATATAGATACAATTCCCATCATAAACTTTTGGTTTTGGACAGCACCAGCTTTCAACAATGATACAGACCAATTGTAGAAAAAGGCGTTTCTGGAAAAATGAACTAGTGGGGGGGGGCAGAGACAGAATAAAATATTTCAAAAAGTAAATTAAATCTAGTCATCAGGAAATGCACATCAATCCCACCAAGAGATAACCACTTCACACCTGGTGGGATGGCTACAATAAAAAAGTTAGATGATAACAAATGTTAGTGAGGACGTGATGATACCAGAATCCTTAACTCACCACTGGTGGTAATATAAAATGGTTCAGCCAATACAGAAAACAGTGTGACACTTCCTTAAAAAGCTAACCATAAGTGACTCTTAATCTTACAAAACAAACTGAGGGTTGCTGGGGGGAGGGGGGTTGGGAGAAGGGGGGGTGGGGTTATGGACATTGGGGAGGGTATGTGCTTTGGTGAGTGCTGTGAAGTGTGTAAACCTGGTGATTCACAGACCTGTACCCCTGGGGATAAAAATATATGTTTATAAAAAATTAAAAAATAAATAAATAAAAATTAAAAATTTAAAAAAAAAAAAAAAAGCTAACCAGAGTGGCCAAACAAACAGTAGATTACCCTCGGCCCCAGCAATTCCACTCCTAGGTATATATAACTCAAGAAAGTGAAAGCATATGTCCACATAAAAACTTGTACATGGATGTTCATAAAGCATTATTCGTAATAGCTAAAAGTAGAAAACCCAATGTTTACCAAGTGATGAATGGACAAACTGATATATCCACACAATGGAATATTATTCAGCAATACGAAGGAATGAAGTACTGATTCATGCCCCATTTTGGATGAAACTTAGAAACATGCTAAGTGAAAGAAACCAGTCATGAAAGCCCAACAGATGGTATGATTCCATTTACCTGAAATGTCCAGGACAGGAAAATACATAGAGGCAGAAGATGAGTCAGTGGTTGCTTAGGGGTGGGCAAGGGATGAATAGAGGATAACAGCTAAAGGTATTGGTCTTTTTTGAGGCAATTAGTGTTCTAAAATGGATTTTTTGATATGAAAGGATAGTTGGATGACTTTGATTATATTAAAAATCATTGCCGTGTATATTCTAGATAGATGAATTGTATGATATATCAATTACATTTCAATAAAGCGATTACAAAAAAATTAAATCACCAAAACATTAGAATAACTTATAACCTACTCATGTGGACTCAAGTTACGGTCTTTGTGATTCTTGGGTTGTTTTTTAAAATCGCGTGAGAATATTTTTAGAGGGAAAGGTTGCGTAGCAGTGTTGTTAAAGAGCAAAGGCTTTGGAATCAGACTTGGATCAACTTGCGGCTTTAACACTTTAAAGCTGTTTGTCTTTGAACAAATTATCTCACCTCTGGAAGTCTCAGTTTCCTAGATTGTTGGGAAGAATAATACCAATGTCTTAGGGGTATTGTTAGAGGCCCATAGTTAAGTGTGCAATGTTAGCCACACTTGATGACAAAACAATTGACTTATTGGTGTGGTTATCTGAAACAGGGATAAACAGATCTTTTCTGTGAACAGGGCACAGTGTAGATTGATTGTAAGGCAGAGAAGATATTCCAATGAATATGTACTGAGTGGCAGGCATTCAGTAAGGGAGGTGGGGGTAAAGAAAGATGGATCTCTTTCGAGCCCCAGGAATTTACTGTCTGCTAGATGGTACTGGAGGTACCTCTCTGTACAGATTATTTTAATATTAATATGGTTTTAAGATCGTAATTTTTACCAAATATACAGGAACATTAGGAGAGGCCAATGAAAGGAATTCATAGGAAGCTACGGAGGGAAGATGGCAGTTAAGCTGAGTACTGAAGAATGAGAAATTTTGCTTGAAAAAGGCCAGAAGAGCTTCCCTAGCGGCAGAAACAGTGCAAGCAAATAAATGCCTAAAAGGCCCATTGATAGGTCAGTTCCCAAATTTACATCTCCTAACTTCCAGGCGTCTATAGCAACTGCAAATTCAGAATCTTCACTTGTAAGGCTCATACACTTCTTAAACTCTCCCCATCTACATTCTCTAGAAAGCACCCCTTGAGTGATCCTTTTCAAATAAAAATACGATCATAGTACTTCTCTGCTCAAAATTTCTATGGTTTGCATTTCACTTGGGATGAAAGCTGAGGTCCTTACAAGGGCCAACCAAAAGGTTCCATGGTTTTTTTGACTCACGCCTCCCTTTGCCCTTCTATTTGCTTCCACTATCACCCTTGACTTCATTTGGCCCTCTGATTTTGTTTGTTTGGTCCAAGTAGTGGTTTATAGTTTTATTTTTCTCTGTCTTTGTACTATAGAAAAGGCAGTAACTATAACTAGGCACATACTGTGGTTCTTTGCACTACAAGCAACCACTGTCTGACTCCATGCTTGCTCAAGCATTCACATACCTGTAGGACCCTGACAGGCTTTGGATGTCCCCCACAGTGTAGGAGGAATATGTGGAGAGACTGAAGGTTTTAAGTAGGTCAGATCTTTATTATAGAGATGGTTTCTTCTTCAGCAGGGGAAATGGATTTAAGGGGATCTCCACTGGAAGCAAACAGTGAAAGAGGGACAGGTTAAGGGACTTTTCACAACACTCCACATGGACGCCTGTGCTAAGGCAATGGTTGCTCATGGGAGTGAAGATTCCAGATTCCAGAAATACTTTAATGTAGAATTGGCAGGACCTAGTGCTTGTCTAAATATGGGGTTTCTGTCTTGAGTCACCTGGTGGATGAAGGTACCACTTACTGAACACGGGATTTATGCAGAAAGAAGAAATTTGAAGATAAGTAATGGGGAGAAATGTAGATTTCCTGCTGGATATTTTGATTTTGGAACATCCAAGGATGAGCCACCACTGTGTAGGTACAGGAAGAAACTGGATTTAGGGTTATTAGGAGCAGGGGGAGCCTGAGGTGGAAATCTGGTTGGACTGGATATTTGAGTTGACTATGACTTTTCCAAAAATCTTTTTCTCCTTCCCTTCTTCCCTTCCCCTCAATCAGCAGTACCATTTTTCTTTTTTCGAATTTCACTTTTTACTTCCATCCTAACTTTTCTGGGAACACACACTATGGCCATCCTCCGTTTATTGTCCTTCAACAGCCTCCTCGGGTCATTTTTAAAGCTGGAATATCTTGAAAATGCAAGAGTCGTAACCGATTGAAGAAAAAACGTGGGGGCAGATCTCGTTCCTAAAGCTCACGAATATTTAATTTTTGACTAGGCATTTCCTACAAGTGGGGATGAGTTCAGGCGCTGTGTGTGGCTATGTCCTCTGTCGGTATCGAGGAAACCCCCGAGGGCCGACTCCCCTCTCTCGCTCCTCTTCTCAGGACCAGCCCATCTGTCCCTCGCTCGCCGGCCGGTCATTTCTAGCTAAGCAGTCACCCAATTTCCTGGACGGTGCGGCCAAGGTCTCGACGTGAGGGAACAGGCCGGGGCCGCGGGCACCGCGGCACGAGGCCCGGGCAAGTCGGGTGTCTCCCCGGGGGAGGCCGCGCGGGTCCCCCCACCGGTGGCGGCGGCGTCCGCCCCTGGCCGGGAAGGAGGACGCGCTGCGGCGGGCCGGTGCCCCGGGAAAGGCGCGCGCCGCCGCCCTGGCCTCGGGCGCCCGCCTGCCCGCATTGTCTCAGCTCCATAGCAACTCGGCGGCGGCGGGGGCCACGCGCGCTGCGCGGCGTCGGCGTGCGCTCCGGCTCCGGCTCCGGCTCCCGCTCCGGCTGCCGGGGAGAGACCGGCGCTACCGGGCGATGGCGCCCTGACGGGCCCGCGCGGGCGCCGGGCGCGGGCAACGGCGGCGGCATGCCCGAGAAGCGGCTCACCGCGGGTAGGTGCGGCGGCGGCGGGGACCACACACCCACCTCTGGACGTGACTTCACGCCCGGGCGTCCCCCTTCCCCCCCACGCCCCCAAACTTCCCCAAACCTGGCTCCCCTGCGCGCTCTCAGCGTTTTATTGCGAATCTCACCCCTCTCCCACCACACCCCCTCCCCTCGCCCCGGACGACCCCCCGTTTGCATCGCCTCATTGGCACCGTCTTATTTTGTCTTGCTTAATTCTCCGTTTTGCAGCTGGAATAATGGAAGCCTACAAGGTTAACTTCAGGGTCACAGTGAATTAGTGGCCATGCTGGATTCCAGAGGCCCTTCCTCCCCACTTCCACCTTGAATTCCAACTTAAAATTCAATCCATGTGCAGAGAATGAACAGAGGGCCAAAATCTTCCTGAGCTTGCCCGTGTATAAAGCAGGGCTAGGTGCTGTCTCAAATTATTTCATTTACTTTAAAAGGAAATCAGATTTGAGTGAGATAATGTCATATTTTATCTTGTTTCAGAGCCACCAGATATTACAGAAGAAGGATTTGTAAGTACAATTTTAGAGGGCCATTCCCCCCACCCCTTGGCTTTTTAAAATCATAGTTTGTAGGAAAAAAAGCTGTATATTTTCTTTTCTCCTTTTTGCCAAATGGATATAATAGAAGCTTTGGCTTCCTAACAACCGCGGTGGTGAGTATAAGGCATTTTTACATTCTTGAACAGGTACCTTTTTAAGAAGAGGCCAGCGGATTTTTATAGTGGATGCTATTTACTGTTCAAGTTCTTTTACATAAATGACCTCATTTAATTTATCGAAACTCTTTCATGACTCCGTGAGAGGTAGGTTTTATCTCCATGGTTTTATTGCCAGGTGGGGGTGCAGTTCCTGGTTTTGTAAACATTAGTAGATGGCACTGATTGATAACAAGTGGTCAATTTATAGTTGTAATTACTTTTAAAAGGTACTAAATGTTTTCAGGTCAGACTTCTGGTGAGTTGAGTAGTAGTAAGTACTTTGCCTAGTACTTGATATACATGATCATTTCTGTGAGTGCTATATTTAGGATGGGTTCTGTTGTAACTCCTATTGGATAATTAAGGAACTTGCTCAAACAGCTAGATAGGAGGTAGCAGAGCTTCTTTCTTTCTAAGGTTGGAGTCCAATTCCAAGAGCCCTGGTTAGGGGCCCCTGTAGGGGCAGAGGGCAGGCTGCCCCAATATGGGCCGCTTTGGCATGAAGATTATTTTGGGATAAAAAGCACCTGAAATCTAGCAGATTCAGGAACAACTCTTTACCTCTCCCACAACTGCCTAAAAAGGATTTAGGTCGAGAATCCAGGAAGAGAACCACCACCACCAAGAACGACATGATGGTATGAACGAGGTATGGTAGACAGGGAGGAACCTGGCAAGGCCTGTTTGATCCAAGTCCTTCATGTCCCTTTGTTTCCAGGTGTCCCAGGACACATTTGTTTACCATTTACTTGTTCATCTTCCTATGAATTGCACTCTCTCCCTTGGAAGTCCCAGACCCCTACCCTTCTCCTTAAGTCAGAACAACATATATGCCTCATTTTGCCTGTTTTTGGAATTTCCATGTCTTTGTGGATTCCCCGTGTGCACACTATTCAATCTGATCTTCTTCTGTTAATTTGTCTCATGTAAATGTAATTCTTAGTCATGCTGGAAGAACTTGAGGGCAGACAAGAATTTTTCCTCCCCTTCACCACTTCTCTGTGCTATTTCACTTATGTCTTCTAACACTTATTTCTCTTGTTGGCCAATTATCTTATTTGCTTTTGGCTTTTTATTCAACAAACATGAGTGCCTCTGTATTCACAGTCTCTACTACATGCTGAAGAGAAGTCTCGAAAAGTTTGCAGTCTAGCAGAAGGGGCTGCGAGAGGAGAGAGTGAGGGACTCCATCTGTTAGCACCTTCCATTTTCACCCTTCTGGACCTTTGGTCCACTACTGAGAGAGACAGAGACATACAGAAAAACATCAAGTTAGAGAGACAAACAGCCTGCCAGAAACTCCACCCATCTTCTTGTTGCCTCAGCGTAATCCTGGGTAGTGGCAGATTTTTAAAAAAATTTTTTATAAACATATAATATATTTTTATCCCCAGGGGTACAGGTCTGTGAATTGCCAGGTTTACACACTTCACAGCACTCACCATAGCCCATACCCTCCCCAATGTCCATAACCCCACCCCCCTTCTCCCAACCCCCCTCTCCCAGCAACTCTCAGTTTGTTTTGTGAGATTAAGAGTCACTTATGGTTTGTCTCCCTTCCAATCCCATCTTGTTTCATTTATTCTTCTCCTACCCCCTTAACCCCCCACGTTGCATCTCCACTTCCTCATATCAGGGAGATCATATGATAGTTGTCTTTCTCCCATTGACTTATTTCGCTAAGCATGATACCCTCTAGTTCCATCCACGTCATTGCAAATGGCAAGATTTCATTTCTTTTGATGGCTGCATAGTATTCCATTGTGTATATATACCACATCTTCTTTATCCATTCATCTGTTGGTGGACATCTAGGTTCTTTCCATAGTTTGGCTATGGTGGCAGATTTTTTTTTTAAACTCCTTCCAGATTGTTCTTCATTCCCGCAGGAGGTCAACATTTCTGGAGCCAATCTTTCCCATACAGTTCCCCCATAAACTGTCTGAGGAGCACTCAGCAGCATTGCACTTAACTGTTTGAATAGCACACTCATCCCTCAGGTCTTTGTAGCTGTTTGGGAACTCATAACAGCTCGAATACTTACTGGCCACTCCTCTTTGTCTTGGTGTCTCCAATACCACCATCTCCTGGTTTCCCATCTTGTTCTTGTCCTCATTTCTGGCTTCTCTTTCTTTGCCCATCAAAGCGTTGACTTTCTTTAGGACTCTGTTCCACAGACTCCCTCTCAGGGAGCAATTCTTCTCCTATAGTTTTAGCTACTCTTACTTCCCAGGGTTTCCAGATCTATACCTCTCCAGCCCAGATGCATCTTCTGATGCCAGACCTTGATATCTGTTGGGTTATGGGGCACCTTCATCAGCTGGATGCCCCTGCATCACCACCACAGTCATATTCCACACACTCTTTCTCAAGAGTATATGATAAAATGAGCTTATCTCTCTGCTCCCCTCAGCCCCGTGCTGTTTTTCTTCCTCTTTTTCTTGTTTTTGTTCATGGTGTCACTGCCATTCTGTCGTCCAAGAAGCCAGAACTTTCTTCCCCTTTCTTCCCTCTCACCTGCAATCATTTACCAAGTTCCTTTCTTAGCTGGGTCTTTTTCTCTATACTCATAGCTACTGTCTTATTTCAGGCCCTCATCCCTGGGCCTGGACTCTGGCAGTCGTCCTAACTGATATCACTGCCTCCAATATTCCTCTGTCGACTCCAATTTTTCTTGGCCTAAAGCTTAAAGTGCAAACTCCTGTGCATTGACTTCACTGGATGATATTGCTTTGCTCTGTCTACCTTCAGATTCTCCCCCTATCACTCCAGCCCCAGCTGTCAGATTGCTATTAACTCTTTTAAAGAATGACCATGTTCCTTGATTGCTCAACTCTTTTGTTAATCCTACTATTTATTGACTGCTGACTACAGGCTAGTGTTTAACCTCAAAACAACTCCATTAGGTGGTTATTAATCACCCATGTTTCCCAGATGAGGAAGTTGAAGTCCACAACTGTTCACCAGCTTGGCCTGAGGCCACACATCTAGGAACCGGCAGAGCCAGAATGTCAAACACCTCCCTTCCACATTCAAAATCTTTTCTGTAACTTTTTAGCCTTTTTTAACCTTACCTCCCAACACTTTCCGTGTGATAGACAATGTTCATACCATTTGAGGATTATAAAGTACTTCCACATTTCTTCTGCTCCAGCTGAACTGCGAACTGCTCCTCCTTGCCTTTGCCGCGGGATTTTGTCTCAGCTGCCCTCCCCGCCTCTCTCCCAATCTTTCTTGTCAGGGCCCAGCTCACCTCCTCAAGGACAGCTGACCAACCTCTTGCCGCTTGTGGTAGATACCAGTTTGTGACCAGCTTCTCCAGTTCAAGTGCTCACCCAGGATTATCCGTAGATGAAATAATGCATGCCTTGCACATCTATTTATTTCTGTTTTTCAAAAGTAGTCAAAATAATTTTTTCTCATTAATATTCTTAGAAAAATAATGTGGCAGAGCTCTCTGGATCCCCCCAGATCGATTCTACCCTTTCCCACAATATATGCTAGACACATTGCTTTCTAGATTAGACTTCATTTTCTAGCTAATGTTTACACAGATTAAATAACCAACCACTATGTCACACAGCTAGTACCTGGTCAAGCCACAGTTAGAACCTGGGTCTAACTGACTCTATCTCACACACAAAGGGAGAAAAGATGCCCTTTTCTTCTTTCCTGATGACTGGAATGAGGATGTGATGATTGAGCTGAAGCAGTCAGCTGGGATCATGCGGTAGAAGTGGCATCAGCTTTCCAGAAGTGAGATGCAACACGTCTGCTCACATTCCATGGACCACAGTTTGGTTACATGACCACATTTAGTTGCAAGGAAGCTTAGAAAACGTAGTCTTTTAGAATAAATCATTTGTTGTCAGGGACACATTGCGTTGTGTCTATTTAACTTTTTATGTGTATAATTTGCAATTTCTTCACGCAATTGTGAATTCCTGCAGGGCTGGTACTGGGTCTCAGACAACTTAATATTCCCTGTGGTGTGTAGCACAATGTCCAGAATGTGCTATTAGATGATATAAATTTTGGCTGATGGGTATTTTCATATATGATAGTGTGATGTGTTTATTTTTTATTTTGTTTTATTTAAAACATTTTTAGAGTTGACACTCAATGTTAACATTCGTTTCAGAGGTACAACACAGTGATTCAACTTCTCTATATGTTATGCTATGTTTCACTTATCATTTTTTGCAAAGTTTCTTTTGATACATGTTCTATATTTCTCAAGCACCTCTCTCGGCATTCTTCCATTTCAGTGTCTTTGTTAATTTTGTATTTGATTGGTTTTTGATAATTCTCTCTTAGGGAAAATACATACAAAATGTTAATACATTCAGTTTTCTTTGGGGGAATATTTTTAATTACAAAAGCAATGTATGAATATTCTTATAAATGATCCAGATAAGAAAAGTGATAATGTGAATGCTTCTTACCATCACTTCCCTCTAGCCAAGCCCCTTTCAGCAAGCTACTTGTGGAGTTTGTTTCATCTTGTATCCTCCTTTTCTGACTGTTTCCATCTTTTAACAGTATCTCTCTTTTTTATTTTATTAATATTGTTTTATTAGAGTCTTTATTAAGTTATTAGTCTTTTCAGCTTTCATATCTTTAGTGTAATCGTTCAAGCATTCATTCAACAAAAATGTTGTAATCATCTGTTATCTAAAAACATTGAGAATTTATTTATTTATTTAGAGTTACTTATTTATTTTGAGACAGAGAGAGAGAGCAGGGGGAGGGGCAGAGGAAGAGAGAGAGAGAGAGAGAATCTCCGGCAGAGCCCACGCTGAGCACAGAGGCCAATGTGGGCTTGATGCTGGGACCCCAAGACCATAATCTGAGCCAAAATTGAGAGTCAGGTGCTTGACCAACTGAGTCACCCAGGTGCCCCTAAAAACATTGGAATTTCAAAAGTGAATAAAAAACAGTCTTGCATGCCTAGGTGGCTCAGTGGGTTAAGCCTCTGCCTTCAGCGTGGGTCACGATCTCAGGGTTCTAAGATCAAGCCCCGCATCGATTGGGCTTTCTGCTCAGCAGGGGGTCTGCTTCCCTGCTCTCTCTGCCAGCCTCTCTGCCTGCTTGTGATCTTTCTCTCTCTCTCTGTCAAATAAATAAATAAAATCTTTTTTAAAAAGAGTCTTTTTCTTCCAAAAGTTCACAATCCAGTGGGTGAGATGTGTAAACAGGCAGTTTTAGTATGAAGTATTAAAGATTGTGATGGGGAAACATAGATACTTTTGGGAAAGAAAAGGATAGATAGAATAAAGTAAGAGAAGATTTTCTAGGTAGAATAATTAGCATGTACAGAGGTGCAGAACTGTAAAAAAAATTGCTATGACTGAAGTATGGTAGTTTGAGTTGGGATTGGAGAGCTCGGCAGTAGCCAAATTGCATTCAACATAAACTTTTTGTGATACCAAGATTGGAGATTAGGGGACAGGTGGATCTCTTTGTATTAACTGAGATGTGGTTAGAAAATCTGACTCATAGTGTGGTGTGATTAAGGAGGGGTAGGGAAGATGAGGTTTGGCATGTTATGACCAGGAGGGTAGAACAGAGGTGCTAGGGGTCTGACCCTTAGTGGATTGGATTCCAGGGTAGTGGTCAGAAGATGTTCAGATGTCCAGGGGTTTATTCCAGAGAGAATGATAGTGATTTGGATCTGTCATTCAGTACACAGGAAGCTAAGAAGGCTGTCAGTAAGGTGCCAAGAGACTTGGGTATTGTTTCCTTGTACATTAATCTCCACTCCTTTATACTATGAAAAAATTTAAACATACAAGGAAATTGGAAGAATTGTATAGTGAACCCCTATACCCACCACCAAGATGTCACAGTTATTAACATTTTGAGACATATGTTTTTACATGTTTCTATCCTGTCTACCATGCCATCTATCCATCAATCCATGTTTTAAATCTGTTTCAAAGTAAATTGCAGGCAACCCTAAGATATATATGCACCCTAAACAGTTCTCTCTCTGTTTTTTTTTAGAGAGAGACTGAGAGCACAAGCAGGGGCTGGGGGGTAAGAGCAGAAGGTGAGGGAGGGAGAATCCCAAGCAGGCTCCATTCCCAGTGCAGAGCCCGACATAGGGTTCAATCTCACGACCCTGAGATCATGACCTGAGCCAAAATCAAGAGTCAGATGCTCAGCTGACTGAGCCACCTGGGTGGCTCTGTATTCATTAGACAATAATTTCCCATTACCCCCTCCCAAGCCTCTGGGTACCATTAATCTGCTTTCTGTCTTCACAGATTTGACTATTCTAGGTACCTCATATAAGTAGAATCATAAAAGATTGGTCCTTTCGTGTCTGGCTTATTTTATTTAGCATAACATTTTCAAGGATCATCCATGTTGTTGCATGAATTAGAATTTCATTCCTTTTTAAGGCTAAATAACATTCCATGTAGTATATACCACATCTTGTTTATCCTTGGTATGTCTGTGGACATATAAGTTGTTTCCACTTTTTGGCTATTATGAATAATGAATGCCACTATGAACATGGGTGTACAAAATTCTGTTTTTGACCCTGCCATCAGTTTTTTTGGGCATGTATCCAGAACTGGAATTGCTGGGTCATAAGGTAATTATGTATTTAATTTTTTGAGGAACTGCCACACTGTGTTGCACAGGAGCTAGGCTATCTCACATTCCCACCAGCAGGGTACAAGGGTCCGAATTTCTCCACATCGTCACTAATACTTGTTATTTTACTTTATTTATTTATTTATTTATTTATTTATTTTTAATTTTATTTATTTATTTGACAGAGAGAGATCACAAGTAGGCAGAGAGGCAGGCAGAGAGAGAGGAAGGGAAGCAGGCCCCCCGCTGAGCAGAGAGCCCGATGTGGGACTCGATCCCAGGACCCTGAGATCATGACCTGAGCCGAAGGCAGCGGCTTAACCCACTGAGCCACCCAGGCGCCCAATTTATTTATTTTTTAAATTGCAGCCCACCTCATAGATGAAGTGATAGCTCATTGTGATTTTAATTTCTCTTATTGCTAGTAATGTTAAGCGTCTTTTTACATGCTTATTGACTATTTGAATATCTTCTTTGGAGAAATATCTATACAAGACTTCTGCCCATTTAAAAAATTTAGGTTGTTTATCTTTTTCCTGCTTATTAGATGTATGATTTGCAAATATTTTCTTACATTCTGTAGGCAGTCTTTTCCCTTTCTTAAGAGATGCCTTCGATGCACAGAATTTTAAGATTTTCATGAAGTCCAATTTTTCTTTGGTTACTCATGCTTTTGGTGTAATATCTAAGAATCCATTGGCAAATACAGGGTCATAAAGAATTATCTTTATGTTTTTTGGAAGTATTTTATAGTTTTAGCTCTTATATTGGGGCCTTTCACCCATTTTGAGTTAGTTTATGTGTATGGTATAAGGTAAGGGTCTAACTTCATTTTTTTGCATATGAATATTTAGTTTCCTAGCACCATTTGTTGAAAAACAGTGTCCTTTCCTCATTGAATGGTCTTAGCACCCTTGTTAAAAATCATTTGAGCATGTATGAGAGGGTTTATTTATGGACTCTATTCCAGTGGTCTGTAGCTCTGTTTTTTATGCCATACTGTTTTGATTACTATAGTTTTGTAGTAAGTAAGTATTGAAATCAGGGTATGTGAATCTTCCAAACTTGTTCTTTTTTTTTCTTTTTTTTTTTTAATTTTTTATTTTTTTATAAACATATATTTTTATCCCCAGGGGTACAGGTCTGTGAATCACCAGGTTTACACACTTCACAGCACTCACCAAAGCACATACCCTCCCCAATGTCCATAATCCCACCCCCTTCTCCCAAACCCCCTCCCCCCAGCAACCCTCAGTTTGTTTTGTGAGATTAAGAGTCACTTATGGGCAAACTTGTTCTTTTTTAAGACGGTTTTGCTATTTGAGGTCTCTTGAAATTCCATATGAGTTTTAGGATGAGTTTTTCTATTTCTGCAAAAAATAGTGTTATTGGGATTTTGGTGGAGATCTGTTATAAATAATGTTATTGGGATTTTGGTACTAAATCTGTAAGTTGTTTTGGGTGGTATTGTCATCTTAATAATACTGTCTTCCAATTCATAAACATGGTATGTCTTTCCAGGTATTTATGTCTTCTCTTCTTTGCAGCAAATTTCTTTGTAAATGAAATTATTTTCTTAATTTCCTTTTTGGATGTAGGTAACTTTTTAATATCAAGTTGTATAGTCAAAATGTCTGCATGCAGTTACTAATCAAGATTTTTTAATGGTGATCTCTTAAAATTCTTGAATAGTCTCTGCTGTTAAGAAACTGTTTCACCCAGTAAGAGTTAAAATTTTTTAGACTATTTTTTGTAACCATTCCAAATTGTAAGAGTTGAAATTAAAATTTAATAGTTATTTTTCTCATGACAGATATAATGTCAGAATTTCTTAGGGCAAACAGATTGATTTAGCAATCAAAAAAATGTTTCATATGATGAAACTATGTATATGAAACAGTATATGCATACATTTTAAAAAAATTATTTTTATTAACATATACTGTATTATTTGCCCCAGAGGTACAGGTCTGTGAATCATCAGGCTTACACATTTCACAGCACTCACCATAGCAATACCCTTCCAATGTCCATAATGCATACATTTTTTTTTGAGTGATCACCTTATATCTAGCTTGGCTAGGCATACTATAGGCATACATCAGTTGCCAATAGACAGAAATATCTGATGTACGTGAAGGCAGAGATTTGGGGTGATCATCTGCAGCCTTCCATGGTCTCTCTTTCCCTCTTCCTCCAGGCTGTCAGCACCTTCGGCTGTGCACTGTTTTCTTGGACATCTCAAACAAACTCTTCTGGCAGCTTCGTGGGACACTGATATGCTCTGCAGATAGCTAATAAATCTATGTCTAGGAGCTTGAGCAACTCCTTGGCTATGCTCAGCATTTTACAGAGGAGCAGTGGGTGTGGGATATAACTCATCAGTTGCCTTCTCCAGGGGAGGGAGATGGACACGAGGAGTCCCAAACCAGGTTGCTCACAACCAGAGGTCACAATCTTGGGAGCTCTAGTCACCCCTGGCTGTGCCTGGTTGCCCTGAAGGATGAAGAGGTCCACTTTGACTTGAATTCTGTTGTCTGCACATCACTGTGTCATTGCATCCTAGTGGGAAGCTCTGTTTAGAAAGGAGAAAAGAAAGGCTATATGTACTTTAGGAGGAAACAGCAAAAATAGGTGCGTCCTGGTGGATGCACCTTTTGGAAATATGGTGGATTCCTTTTGGAAATATGGTCTGTCCTATCCACCGATTGATGACAGTATTCCTAATCTAAAGTTTATCAGTACTGGATTCTGCATTGGAAATTAGACGAATGGCTTTGGTTTAATGTGTGAATGGCTTGAAAGGAATTTGGAAACTTGGATTATTTTTCTACTTCTGCCATTGGCTAACTGATCACCTTTACTATGTTTTGCTTTCCACCTTTCTTTGCTCATGCATTTCTCTCTGTACTCTGCATTATTGCCTCTCATAAATGTATTTCTAATTATAGAATTTGAAATTATTTCAAATGCTGTTTTTTCCACCCAAGTCTCTTCTGATTCCTCCTACCAGATAGTATGTTTCCTTCCTTTGAGAGGAAACATTTAATATTGTAATTTTCTTTTGGTATGTATCATATTCTTTCTTGGACTTTGGTTTATGTCTGGCTTTGTCTTATGTCATCCTTGTTTACAAGGTCTTCTTTGCATATCTTGCATCTTTTAGAGTGGTGAACTAATTGTAGTTTATCTGATTTGAGGGTGCAGCAAAATAAATTTTTAAGCAAAAAAATTTTTGTCCACCATAATTAGCCAGCACATAAAAACTATTTAGCTTAACCCTCTTTCAGGAAGAAACTTGAGAAGTTTGGACTAAAAACGGAAAAGCTGACTTCACTTTCACAGATGGCACACCTGTAGTACATGAAAAAACAGGTTTCCAGTGTGTATTCTGAAAAAACGTTCCTGCCTTCCATTGCATCATTCAGCAGAGAATCTTGTGTTGCAAATTTTGCAGCCGGGTTCATGGAATGATGTAATGGAGGAATTGATTGCAACTCCATGTTCTTCTTGATTGTACCATTAATAACCATCACCAGTTTATTGGTTATTTGGAATATATTAATCCCAAATATGGCGACTTAGTTCCTTTTAATAGAGCCACATGACTAGATTGTGAAGACTTCCTAGAGAAACTGAGCTGCTTCTTTAGATCAAGGCCTTAGAAAAAAAATTTTTTTAATAAAGAGTTTTGAGAATAAAGGGTTTATTAAGATCCTTAATAAATAAGGATAAAGAAATAGTAAGTCAAGGGTTGAATCAAGATTCTTGTTATGACAAGATGTCTGAATGCATTGGTCTAGAAACTTCAGTGGGAAAGTAATGCTCATTTTTTTAGAGAAGTGCAGGCCTTCCTGTTAAAGCGCAGCAGAAGGACGGAATAAATGGCACTCGAAGACCATGCTTCTTTCTTCTTCTTCTTCTTTTTTTTAAAGATTTTATTTATTTATTTGTGAGAGCAAGAGCGAGAATTAGAGAGAGAGAGAGCAGGGAGAGGGGCAGAAAAGAAGCAGAACCCTCAACAGGGGCCTTCATCCCAGGACCCTGGGATCATGACCTGAGCTGAAGGCAGATGCTTAACTCATTTAGCCGCCCAGGTGCCCCTCATGCTTATTTCTATTGCAGAACTTTCCTAATAGCAGCAGGAGTGCTGGTGTTTCATATGGGGAGAAATTAAGATAAAACTTCAGAAAAGAAATCCAGATTTTGATGTTTTTGAATACTTTGAGTTTCTGTGGTTGTGGATGCAAACCCAAGGGCGTGGCTGAAGCCTAGGAAAGGCCCTACCCTGTGGCTCGGTTTCAGGGGGACCCAA
This sequence comes from Mustela erminea, assembly GCF_009829155.1. NCBI lineage: Eukaryota > Metazoa > Chordata > Mammalia > Carnivora > Mustelidae > Mustela > Mustela erminea. The sequence goes on along the minus strand of NC_045629.1, from coordinate 48,489,842 downwards.
GGTTACTGGAAACAAACTGCTCACCAGGGTGTTGGGACACTGCTGCTTGATGAAGGTCTGTGGACCAGAGCCGCCCAAGACTCTTAGTCCTTGCTAAGATGAGTCAGAAATCGAGAGAAAATGCTTAGAAACTTTATGGTGTGTTGACAGTATGCGTTTATCTATGGAATTTAGTAATCAACAATTGGCCTTTTATATTATGTATATCTTTTATTTCATTTTCTAGTTAATCCATTCTTACTATATTTTACAAGTTATTTGTCTGAAACTTGAGGATTAGGGAAGGAAACAAAACAGTTACTTCATCACAGAGAGTTTAGAAATCACTGAGTTATAGTCTCTGAGAAGGGTGAGGCATCAGGAAATGAATATATGAATCTGAGGATTAGCTAGAAGTTTCTGGCTATGTGGCCAGCCAAATTCTAGGCAATACATAGGTCCACCTGACTCTGTGAAATATACGTTCTGTTTTAGAGATGAAATTTAAAAATACGATGCTGTTTTAGAGAAATTAGCAAGGGACTGTACTCCACCACTGTTATTAATTAAAAATACTCACGCTCCCCATCTGCAGATTTTTTTGATCATGAGCCCAGTAGTGCAGTTTGGTCACCCTTATTGTGGTACATAGTGCCTTCTTCCATCTTGGAGCTCCTAAAATTGTTTAAGCTCAGTTGATTTCTCCCAAGAGTTAGCAGAAAGTAGGCAGTTCACTAAATAAAGTCCAGAAAATTAAAGTCACTTTGAAAGGTAAAATTTGAAAGCTTATTAGCTGTATGGAGCTTTCACCAGATGTTACCTGCTTTGTTCTGCTTTATTGGATCTTCAGGAGTCAGAGCTTAGAGAATATATTACTGAGGCACTACTATGAATGTAAAAGATTTATGAGATCCTAGGTTATTTGTTGTTGTTCTAATCGGTTGAGATTTTTAGTAAATGAAATCCTTAGTTTGGTGTGGTTTTAAAAGCTCACAGATTTTTAGTTAATTCTTGATATACGTCCTATTGGTTATTTATCACTCTATTTTCCAATTGCACTACAGATACTTAAAGAAATTACCCTGAAAAATGTATTTTCCAATATTCTACAGTATCTTCCTTTTACCACAACGTTATATTCAACAAATTTTTAAAATTGACCAATATAAGAAGAAAATAATCAGCCATATGGAAATAATAGCATTGTGACATATTGTCAACTTTCATGTTAGATTTGCAAAGTGGAAATATAATTGTGAAAAACAAAATAAACACATGTTCTATATAACAGAGTATGCCCTGATGTGCTTTTGACACAATGGAAACAATTGCTAACAAAATAAGGTGTTTTATTTGGAAGAGAGAATTTGTTCTTGACAGTGGCTTTCCAATTTTGCCAATTTTAAAAGCGACTATGTTGGTGGATGAGATAGTTATTGAAAAAATATATACAATCTCTATGCTTAGAACACATGCATTGTCAAAGTTTCTTTACGTAAAAGTTAAACAGAATGCAAATTACTAAAGCTATCTCATTCTGAGGAGGAAGCAGTAGAGTATTTTCTTTCCTTGGTTTATCACTTCCATGGGGGCAATTTAAGAAATATACATTTGGAATTTCATTTTAACTCTGAACACTGGTTCTGCCTTTATTGATTCTGCTATGATTTTTATGAAATATATATAATATAAATATAAATAATATATATACATCAATGTAGGAAAATAAGTTTGTGGGAGATTGACTGTGTATGATGGTTTGTACTACATTTCGTTTATGTAGTGTGCTGTATTTTTCACGAGCTCTGTTTTCCACTTTGGCATACTAGCAAAATCTTTGAAGAGTATGCTCTGTTTTATTTTGTTGTGTCTTCCTTCCAGAGACTGTAGCACTGTATTCTGTTTATAGCAAGGACTCGCTGTGGACAGACTAAAAAAGATCTGAAGATCTACCTTATAATCTATTGATAAGCAGAATTAAAGCATAATATTGACATGTTTTAAAACACCTTAGTATAAGCATAATATTGTGTTTTATGTTTTTGCAGGAAGATTTTTTGGCAACAGATGATTTCCTTGTGGACTACTTTAATGAATTCCTTAGCCTTCCAGTGAGTGTATTATTATGTTCTACGGAACTAATTATCAAAGCAAAATACTGTAATTACTGGATTATCTTGTAAGACAAATTTATCAGGGATAGTGTTTTTTAAAACCATTAATTAAATAATTTAGGTAAAGTTCATATCTTTTTATGGAGTTAATCATTTGGGTTTGAATCATATTTAGGAATTACTGAAGAAAGCTGAGTCAGTTATACACAATAAAGATGAATGAATGGATGGATGATGATTTGAAAGCTGGAATTTTTCTAGCCATTAAAAGTATTCTGTACAAAAATTAAATAAATAGTAATAAAAAATATGGCTAAACTAGGAAAAAAAGTCTTCTGTACAAAATCTGATGCTGTTGTATTTGGCACCATTGCTGGCTTTGAACAGAGGTGGTAAGGACAAAATATCAAAAAAATTAAGAAACTATATTTCTTGCCTTTAGGCAATTGTTGGCATCCCCTTGGACAGATATTAAAGTGTAATTTGTGTTTAAGTCAACTAGCATTTAATATCATTAGTAAATAAGACATAGGTGGATGCAAAATAATATGTATATATATATATTTATTTATTTGAATTTTAATTTTTTCCAAATAATAGATTTTTCATCTTAAGGAGCAGTGACTGATAGACTACGCATTGCAGAGGGTTGGGAAAAGTGAAATGGAAGTGCATAAAAACACATTACTTAGTAAATAAAGTTAATCAGGAATGTCAGATAAAAGATAAGATTTTCATTATTTGTTATAAAAACGCAAAAACCTTTTTTCATTAACATATTTACGAGGGAAATTTTGGAATATAAAAGAGTCAAGTTATTTTATTTTTTTAAATTTATTTTTAAGGATTTATTTATTTATTTACTTGATAGAGAGAGAGGGAGGGAGGGAGGGAGAAAGTGCTGGGAGGGGGAGGGGCAGAGGGAGGAGGGGAGGGAAAGAGAGAATCCTGATGTAGACTCCCCGCTGAGCATGGAGCCTAACCTGGGGCTTGACTCCAAGATCCCGAGGTCATGACCTGAGCTGAAATCAAGAGTCGGGCACTGGGCACTCAACTGACTAAGCCACTCAAGCACCCCACAAGTAATTTTAAAGGGAGTGGGCAGTAGTATGTAAAGCCTCTTAAAGCCTAACCATTGAAAATGTCTTTTAAAAGGAAAACACTAGGTGCCCTTTCTCGCCTAGATTAGTTTTTCTATGTCTGTATGTATCTATGTGTGCAGCTTTGTTATTTTGTCTTATTTTCTTTTTTCCAAAAGAATTTGTGTTCCCTCTTCCTTTTGGCCGACCTGGGCCTCTGGAACCAGTATGGGGGTTGAGACACCTTTCTCTTTCCAGCAACAGGCCTGAGTGATATTGTAGGATACCTGATGGGTTCTTATTTGGTCTGATTTTTCAACTTTTATCATCCAGTTTTATATTATAAAAACCCCAGCAGTATCACAAAATTGTCAGAATTTTACTCTTCCAGATTATGTAGTCTTTCCTCCAGGCTCTGGATTCTCCATTCTTCCTCCAATTTGGGGACATTTTAAAGAGAAAAAAATCCCTCTAATGGGTCTGATTGCAGCTTCTCAAGATTCCTATTTCATTGTCTCAAGATTTGTGATTATCCTTTTTTTTTTCTTTTTTTAAAGATTTTATTTATTTATTTATTTGACAGAGAGAAATCACAAGTAGTCGGAGAGGCAGGCAGAGAGAGAGAGAGGGAAGCAGGCTCCCTGCTGAGCAGAGAGCCCGATGCGGGACTCGATCCCAGGACCCTGAGATCATGACCTGAGCCGAAGGCAGCGGCTTAACCCACTGAGCCACCCAGGCGCCCAAGATTTGTGATTATCTTGACTTTTACTTGCTCCAGAATGTAAATTCCCTTCTTTCTTTCTTTCTTAATCTATTTTAACCATCTGAGCCACCCAGGTGCCCCTTTAAATCTATTTTAAATTACAGAACTGATATAGGAACACTAGGGAAAACCTATCTTAAGTGTAAGAAAAAATCAGCCACAGTCTTGCCATCCAGTCAGGATCAACGTTATCATTTTTGTGTGATTCCTTTCACGTTTAGATGAGATTACAGAGTGTCTCTTCAGTCATGGGTTCATCCCACCCCAGCAGACCCCTGCAGTTTCACCCTTTCGTATGTCCCCTGCAGCCCACTGGGGACACTTCTCACCCGTTTTCTGTCTCTCCAAATCGTTCTGTTTTTCATTCTCCACCCCCCAACCCCTGCCATCTCCCATTCCTTTGCATCTGCATATGGTACCATACAGTCTGCCTATTAACTACCTATGCTTCGCACCATATGTGGGAGAAGGGAAAATAGGGTCACAGGTTTCCAGAAAAGAATTTAGGGACAAGAGGGGGAGGAGGATTGATGGATTCTCAAACCAAGCCCTGAGCAAGGTTCTAGAACAGATTAGTAATATGTGGTTTATAAACACTTGAGTAAGAATTAGAAGCCTGCATGGGTTTACTGAGAAGACGTGTGTCAAACTGACCTCTCTTTTTTGGAGTGTCATGGACGTACATTTTAGGTAACCATAAGTTTAATGTATTATGGTTTCAGTAAAGCATAATAACAATAACAGCCACAATAATAATAATACAGATAAATGGAACCATGTTACTTCCTGCTCAAAGCCCTCGCAAGTGGTTTCTCACTACATTAAGAATAAAAATCCAGATTCCTATATGATCTGGCTCTTGCCCTCTCATCCCCTGGTCTTTGTCTCCTCTCCCTCTTCCCCTTGTTAATTCTTTTCCAGCCTAACTGGCCCTCTTCATGTTTCTCACCCATGAATATGCCAAGTGTACTCAGGGCCCTTCAGGCTGGGGTGCTCATCCCTGAAATACTTGTATCACCTTCTTCCTGATTTAAGTCACTTCTGTTCAGGAAACCTTTCTTCCCAACCCTGGCTAAAATAATATATGCTCCCGTTATGCTGCTTTATTCGTCTCCAAACCCCTTATCATTATCTGTGAAATTAGTTGTCAAATCTTTGAACGGATTCTCTAACTATAGCCAGTAGGGTTGACTCTTATTAGCCTGCAGATTTTTTTTTTTAAAGATTTTATTTATTTTATTTGACAGACAGAGATTACAAGTAGGCAGAGAGGCAGGCAGAGAGAGAGGGGAGGAAGCAGGCTCCCTGCTGAGCAAAGAGCCCGATGCAGGGCTCGATCCCAGGACCCTGGGATCATGACCTGAGCTGAAGGCAGAGGCTTTAACCCACTGAGCCACCCAGGCGCCCCTAGCCTGCAGATTTAAGTCCACATTCCTTAGCATGGAGTTCAAGATCCTTTGCAATGTGATCTCCATCTCCCCTTCCTGGCTTTACCTCTAGCCTCATATTGGTTGTGTCACCTGCACCATCCTTCCTGCCTTACCCCAAGCCCTCTCCTCCTGCCCGCACCGACCACACGTATTCTTCCTGCACTCATACCCCCAGTGTAATGGTTAGGAATAGGAACGAGGCAGAACTAACTGTGTTTGAGCCTAGCTTCTCAGCCTACTACCCATGTGATCTTAGACACATTCTTTAATTAGAGTTCCTTAGTTTCTTCCTCTGTGAAAACAATATAACTGTCTTATAAGGTTGTAGTGAAAAGAGCTAATCTTTAAGTGCCTGGCACAGAATTAGCATTTCTTTTTCTTTTTGCTTCACTGACTGGACCATCTCATCTTCCATTCCTGAGACATGAAGGCAGTCACTCCTTAATTAGACTGGTGGATCATTGTCAATCTAGAGAATAATCTGTGCCACACAAATCTGCCATTGGCAGATTTTTTCGCAATATATATATATATTTTTTTTTATCAGGTTTTTGGATGAAACATTGCAAAAGTGAACAAGTGTTTTTCCAGCTTAAGGTCACTCAGCTTGTAAGTGACAGGTTCTACCCAGGTCCACGAGATTCAGAAACTTCTCCTACTACCTGTAATGTCAATAGAACTGACAGCAGAGGAATAAACTAATAGTTTGAATAACAAAATCTGATCTTATTTTTATTGAAGTAATCTGAAATGGTCTAAAACAAACCCAATGTGTTTTTAGGATGCATTAACAGAAGTATAGTTAAAATCAAGAAAAATATTAGTCTGGAGCATAGAAGGGACTCAATCAGTGTTTTCTTGAATCATATCGAGTTGTCAGGACACAGTTGGAATATTGTGTTCCATTCTTGATGCCTCACGTTAAGAGTTGGTCTTTCAAACCAGATTTAGGGAGACTCAGCTAATGAACACTCTTGAAACCACATCAGATGAGGAAGGGTTGAAAGAATGTGGGTGTTGAACCCAGTTGGGGAATGAGTAGAAGGGTTGGAATTAGACCAGCTTTTACCAAATATTTCAAGATCTGATTGAGGAAGAGGGGTTAACATGTTTTGTGAATCTAGACACAGAACCAAGGCCAGCATTTATGAGGATATTGATTTTTTTTTTTAAAGATTTTATTTATTTATTTGACACAGAGAGATTACAAGTAGGCAGAGAGGCAGGCAGAGAGAGAGAGGAGGAAGCAGGCTCCCTGCTGAGCAGAGAGCCCGATGCGGGACTCGATCCCAGGACCCTGAGATCATGACCTGAGCCGAAGGCAGCGGCCCAACCCACTGAGCCACCCAGGCGCCCAGGATATTGATTTTTTTTTTCCCCTGGAAGAAAGATGTTTGAAGTGTGCTTTTTAACAATAGAACAGCACAATAGGTCTGGCATTGTTCACAGGGGTAAACTTCCTGTGACTAGAGATATTCAGATAGAATGTTTTATGGAGATACATGTATCAGGTGGGAGATTGGACTCTTCTAGCTAAAGAAAACTTGATTAATCTTCTTCTCTGTTTATTTTTATCTTAGGAGTTACATTGTAAATTTCCTGGGGCCAAGGATAGGTCCCTTTCTTCTATATCCCTCAAAGCTTCTTGAGGATGATTCTGGTTTTTTATTTCTACATCTTCTATGTAAGACTTTTTTTTTTTTTAAATAAACAAGTAAACCTTCTAATCTTCTGCCTTGCCTCCTCTACCATCTCCACCCCAAAACCCCAACAGTCTAAGCTTGAGATAGTGTAGATAAAAATGGCAATATTCTCAACCTAAATGTCCCTTCAGTCAGTCATCTAGAATTTCTGAAACTTCTGAGTCTTCTTCCACATCTGTGGTGACATGCCCAAGGTCCCAGAACCGGATTATGGCAGAAAAGGGCCTAGGAATTAGGCTTTCTGGCTCCCACCCTTCTCCTTTCCATTACCCCATTACACACGCGGGACACATTGTAAGATCCAGAAATTGATGGCTGGTAGCCTGCCTCCATGTTATTTTGATGAGGGGAATCCAGGACAGTTGCTGCTCTTATAAATGATTATGGCACTTTCCAAATCCGAGCTTTCATAACTTCATTCTGTTTGTTCTCTTGCCAGGTTCATATTCAGATATTGTTTTCATTTGGTGTCTGGGAGGGTTTTTTTGTTTTGTTTTGTTTTGTTTTGCTTTTTTTTGCTGTCAACTCTTTATGGGTAAGTGTTTGCTTATTAAGTTTTCTTCTGTGCTATAGTGTGAAAACATTTTTTTTTTTCCCCTTTTGGTTTTGTTTTGTGTGTTTTATGCTCAGTGACTGTTGTGGGATTGGGTAGATGAGCCCACATACAGATTTAGGTTGGTCCTCTGTGGGTGGTTTAGAATGTTTGTGACATTTATGGTTTGCAGAAGCTAGAGGGGTGGCCTGTTCCATACCCTCCTTGCAAGGATAGGTATGTCATGTGTTTGCCAGACCATACTTAGCTATGTGCCTTTGGAATTTTACCAGAACTTCTTTTTTTGGGACTGATTCTCCACACTTTTTGTCTTTAATCTGTAAACTATTATAATTTTTTGCAGCTTTATGAAGGATTTATATGTTGGGTGGATTGTTGGGTTAAGTAGAAGGAGAGAGAAAGAGAGGAGAGATTTGGGGAATCTGTGGTACAGAGCGGGATGCGGGGCGCGGGTCTTCCGCTGCCAAAATTTAGATACTCAGAGATTGATTTTTAAAAGTGTTGATGGAGTCTAGGTGGTACTGCTTAGTTCAGTGTTTACACCTCTGGGTGTTTTGATAAGCCTTGTAGCTCCAACATAAAGCACTCAAATGACCTAATGTAACTGCTTTTAATAACTACGGATATTTTCCCTGCATTTTATGTAGCACACTACTCCTTCCATCCCATTGGCGAATGTGTCCAGTAAATAGTTCATGGTTAAACATCTAAAATGACAATAAAAACTAGATTGATAGAAGTCATTGATGCCTGGCTTCTTATATTCAAGTAGTCACATGTTTTTCATTGCCGACTAGGATGCATGTTTAAAATACAGCTTCGGAGCTCAATTAGTAGAGATGGAGTTGGAGCAGAGATGAACATGTATTAAATTAACCTAGTCATTAGTTTTTAATTTAAATACTGTTCAGCTAAATAATTTGGCACCCAGTAAGTTTCAGTGGTGCTCTGCTGGCAGCTTAAGCACATCACTAATTATTCACAGGTTTTTTGTTTTTTTTTCCCCCCCCCTCCTCTTCTCAAAGAAATGTGGAACCAGCAATTTATTTTGGTAAAAATATTTTCGTGCACTTGCTTTTTCTGTGAAAATATTTTTCGCACATGGATGACTGGTACTACAAAGTTAGCTTTCACCACCTTCAGGTCAATGCATTTTAGAACATTTGGAATATGATACCCTTGAAATAAGAAAATTAAGTAAGGGAAAGAGCAGTCTGCAACAGCTTGTGGAGAGTTGGGTTTGAGGCTCAAACTGAAGATTTTTCCTGTCATATGATTAAAAGCGGAGTGTTCTCTGAATCAACTTACTCAGCTTTTTTGGGAGAAGGACTGACTTCCTACATTGTTCATTCCTCACTCCCCATCCTTACATGTGTCTTACTGTCACATATTAACCCATCTGTAGGAGTTTTGTGGATAGGCTGAAAATGGTGAAAACAAAGGATCTGATCTCATGAGAGAGGTTTTTTTTGTTGTTTTTTTTTTTAAAGCAGACAATAAGACTTTTCCTGATAAAAACCAGGGTTCTTTATTCTGCATACAGAACATAGATGGCCGGCCCCTCCACTTACGTGAATATGCAGCAAAGTCTATAGGAAATAGTGGACAGAGATGGGCGTTGAAGTTGGTGTTGACCAGGATTCCGTCTCTCCCCAGTTGCAAACTCTTCACTGGCTCCCCGTCCTCCTAAAGCAGTGATTTTCGAACTTGAACATGCATCAGAGTCACCTGAGCATTTGTTAACACAGAGTGCCGGGATTATAGGGAGGGACCACCTGGGAATTGCATTTCTTACAGGGCCCAAGGTGATGCCAATGTTGCAGGTCCAGGCACCCCAGTCTGAGAACCAGGGATTGGAGAGAATTCAGTTGAGAGTTAGGCATGTAACAGAAAGTCCCTGATGAGCTCGTCCTCTGCGTTTCTCTCTAGGCTTATATCTTATTCCCCCCTCGAATAGTAAGCTTCAGCAATGTCAAACTGCTGCAGTTCATCAATATACATGTGTTATTACTCAAAATGAATTATCTGTGCTCTGCAGAGAGAGTGAGGGTGATTTAAAGAGTGAGGATGATTTTATCTGTTGTACTAATCCATAAACACACATATACCAGTCCGTGAGCATCCTGATGCGGGTGTGAGATGGAAGATGAGAACCTGCTGCTCTCTCGGCGGTCTCTCCCTGCTTGCCTCTCCTAGTGTAGTCAACTGATGGTGCTGAGGGGGATTCTAGTGTTAAACAGGCGTCTCTATATTACATGAGCTTTAAACACAAGCCCACCATTTCATCTGGTTCCTAACTGAAGAATCCACGACCCATTTCAAGACCAGAGGAAAAACTGTGAGCAGCTTCTTGAGAGGTAGGACGACATTGCACGTGATGGGTATTCTCAAGGATTTCAAGGGGTAATTTTGACTAAATGTGATTTTGCCTTATATGCCCCCTGTAGGGCTCATTGCTTTGTGGGATGAGTCTTTACTGTCTCTGTGTACTTATGCATCTTCCTTCTCTTATTGTTGGATCAGCCTAAGCTGAGACCAGATCTGTGTCACGTTCTTTTCATTTGGACCTTTGTGAAGAATGCTCTGAATTGGCTCACTCAATGTAACAGTGTATCATCTATCATGGTATCTCATTTAATAAGGAGTCAATAAATACTTATTGATGAATAAATAAAATAACAAAAGAACAGTGGAATTGGTTGATCTTATTAGAAAGCAGAAGATACAGACTTGGGATGCTTGGGTGGCTCAGTTGATTAGGCATCTGCCTTTGGCTCAGGTTATGGTCCTGGGGTCCTGGGTTTGAGCCCCACATCGGGCTCCCTGCTCAGAAGGAAACCTGCTTCGCCCTCTCCTTGTGCCTGCCCCTCCCCCTGCTTGTGCTCTCTGTCACTATCATGCTCTCCCTCTCTCTCTAATAAATAAAATCTTAAAAAACAAAGAAAGAACATACAGGGTCTTTTTTCTTCTTCTTCTCACCCCACCCCCTTGAAAGACCATTGTGTTTCCTGAGAGACGATAATACAGTGTTTTATTCAGCTTGTATCCTCTTTGCTTGGGACACTAATGGCACTTGGGCATTCATGCTTTGTTTTTGTTAAAATAAGTGAACTGGGAGAAGCTTTGAATCAGTTGTTTACCCCTTTTATAAACTTAGAATCACAGTGTTGCTATGGACCTCCAGAGATCCACTGGAAATCATAGCTTTTAAAGCAGGAAAACACTTGGGGCACCTGGGTGGCTCAGGCATTAAGCGTCTACCTTCCACTCAGGTCATGATTCCAGGATCCTGGGATCAAGCCCCAAGACGAGCCCCACGTCGAGCCCCAAGTCCGTTGAGCCCTGCGTCGGGCTCCCTGCTTGGCAGGAAGCCTGCTTTCCCTCTCCCACTCCCTTTGCTTGTGTTCCTCCTCTCCCTTTCTGTCAAATAAATAAATAAAATCTTAAAAAAAAAAAAAGAAGGCAGGAAAACACTTATTTCCCTGTGGTAAATATCTCGTCACATTTCAATTCCACTGAGATAAATTCTTAAGTTTAGAAATTGTAAATATTTTAACATATAGCTACATTTCTTTTAAAAATGTAACTGGGATCATTTCATGTCATTTAATCATGAACACAGTAAATGGGCTTGTTATTTTATTTTAGTTATTTTTATTTTAGTTTTTCCATAAAGTATTTCTTTTTGTCCAGTTTCTTTCCTCATTTTCATGTGCTTATGTCCTTGAGCTTTCCTTCCTCAGGAGGGACAGACCCTGCCTCTTTCCCCACTAGACTCTCTTCAGAATTCAAGCGTTTCATGCACACGACTAGCAGAACCTGAATCACACATGAAGCGGGACCTGCAAGGGATCTGGGTGATACAACTTTTAGTGGTCCAGATTCTACATTTCAGGAGGTTGGAACAGGTCCCGAGTGAGCTAATCCACAGCATCCGTGGACGCCTACTGACGTTATGTGTCAGGCCTGGGTTTGAAGCGGGTTGTCATCGTGAGCCCAGAGTTCTGTAGCGAGCTCACTAGAGGACTTGCTGTAAATCCACAAAGAGATCACTTAACCTTTTTCAGCAGCATTTTGGCTTTGTGAGTTGAAAATGAAAGCAGTTGCTAACCACCTGCCTTAAAGCCTGCCCTGGGCCATGTGTGTGCTGGGGACAGGAACCCATCCAAGAGAGGCAGTAATTACCACATGGAGCCTGGTTCCCATGGCAGCGGCTGGAAGGTCCCAGCCAGCCTCCCCAGAGCACAGCCATGACTCTCGCTTGTGGGATGCAAGCTTCCTGCCTCACCAACTCAGAGCCTACAAACAACACTCCAGATTACTACCTGGAGAATCTTCCCAAAACCCAAATCAGATTATGTTACTCTCCAATTTAGGATTTTCCCATTTCACACTGTTTCCCACAGCATCAAGATAAGCCTATGCTTTTTAAAATGCCACGCACAGCCTCCCATGATCTGGTCCTATCTACCTCAGTCACCTCAAGTCTTTTCTCTGTTCCTTAAACTGTTTAACAATGAACTAGTCTAGTTATATTCTAACTGGGTGGAACTGCTTACAATGACCCACGTACACCATGCTGCATTAAGCCTCTGTGTCTTTACTGGTTAAACACCTTGGTTTGAACCCCAGTTCCATGAACTGTATAAGGATATTGCTTAGCACGGTGCCTGACCTAGAGAGGGAGGTGAGTGTGCCTTAGTTTTATGGTATGTGAGACAATAGGATGGTAAAGAAGGGGAAATGTGCTGTCTTTGGGACCAGATAGACCTGTTTTGATAGCCCTAATCTAGCACTTTGTAGCTCTGAATCCATATTCTATCATATAACCATCATGAGGGTCCACTTTCTATAAAGACTGATCACAGGGATATGGAAGGATTCGAGATAGAGCATTTGAAGTGTCTGTCGCACACCTGGCACATTAGGTAGAAGTCCAGGAAACAGTAGTTCTTGTCAGTCCTAGTATTCTACCCACTGTACAGTCACTGCTTACTAGTGAGTAACACTGACTACTCAGGGGCTCAGAGCATCACAGTCCCTCTAATTTTTTTTTTTTTAATTTTTTTTTACTGGAGCAGTATTTTTTCAACTTGGGTAGTAGGAGATGTTTTATTTGTTCATAGAACTAATTGGCATGCTTTGCTTTGGATTCTCATAGCTTTGTGTTCCTCTGTCTACCAGGTGTGAGGGTAAGAGGCAGAAAAAAGAAAGGAAAACAAACAAAGGCCAAACCTGCTCTCTTATTCCCTGGATACTCAGAACTAGAAGAAATCTTTTCCAGATGGTCTTTTGCCATCAACTACACCATTTTCCCCTCTCTGGTTAATATTTTATGTCCATTTTCTACCAAGTTCAATTCAGTTCCTTTCTCTTACCCATTGAATCTTGACTCCGTTATCAGCAGACTCATTAATCTGTTTAGTCTAGTGATAGTATAATTCAGAGATAATATTTGACATTCAGATAAGTGATGCCTGTGTGAATCTCATGTTTGAAAGACAGATGCAATCAAATATGTTTATTGAAGAAATCTTATACTTGTAATTGTTGGTACTTGTCCATTGAGCTATACTTGTCATTTTTGAGGGAGAAGTCTTAGCCCTGAGGCCTTTAGGCCTGTAGACTGCCATTCATATTGAAATTTTTTTTTTTAAGTTTATTTACTTATTTGACAGAGAGAGATCACAAGTAGGCAGAGAGGCAGGCAGAGAGAGAGAGGGGGAAGCAGGGGCCCTGCTGAGCAGAAGCCTAATGTGGGGCTCGATCCCAAAGATCATGACCTGAGCCTAAGGCAGAGCCTTAACCCACTGAGTCACTCAGGCTCTCCCATATTGAACTTTATTGTCCATGCACATTAAACTCCTCAGAAGGGGAGTCAGTCAGACTTTAGAGATGTGATGTTACCTGACATTAGAAGAATATGTATATATACACACACACATATGTGGATAATTATACATATGCACATACATATTTCTAACTCCAATTTTATGACATCCTGCCATTCATTAAATTTTAACTATATCTAGCAATCTCTTAGTAAAATTGAAAGAATTGATTCTCGCTCTAGGACAGTTATTGATCCAAGGGGAAGGGCTAGATGTCTTCTATCACCTAGCTAAAAATATATAAGTTAATCTATACAAGTACATAGTTCATGAAAGGTATTCTAGAATAAGTTCAAATTCTGAAAGAGGAACCTGATTCTAGATGTAGAGGGCAAAATGGGAAAAGACACAGACAGCCAATCCACTATTTATTTGTTAAGGAGATGGAGGCTCCAAACATGTTTAAAGATTCACTCAAAGTCCCAGAGCTACTTATTGGCAAGCTGGCATTTAAACTCAAGACGCCTGACTGTTGTATATTAACAGACTGACTTTAAATAAAAGTTGGCAGCATTTAGTAATTACTGAGAAATGCTCAGAAATGTTATTGTCTTTCACTCTCTCTCTCTTTCTCTCTTTTTTTTCACAGTGACAGGAATGGTGTTGAAATAGTCTTAAATGAAGAACACATTGTACTTAATTTTATCCTTTTGGGCAAGGGAGACTTTAGCTTTCATGGCTCCTGGGGATGAAAGAGATAACGGGAGTGTTATTTCTTCTTCCTTTACTCATTCTTCCCTAGTAATCCACCCCCTCCTAAGAGAATAACATTGCTTCATAGAGACCAGGTGTGTATTTCTTTCTAGTTCCAAAAAAGCACAGGGATAAGATGTTTATGCAAAGGGAATTTCTGCTGTAATACATCCTTACTTCTTGGCGTAAGTACATTGGAAAGGAAGGATTCACTGGGTTCCCTTATCTGTAGTCAAGAGATTTCCAAGCTCCTAAAGAGAAGAGCTAATGATTAAGTACACAAAACTGTGTGTGTGTGTGTCTTTGTGTGTGTGTGTGCATGCATTTATTAAGTGTCAAGTATTCTTAGAGTTTCTGGTTTATAGAAATTTAAGGTCTATTTTTGCAAATTTATTTTGCAGACCTTTTCAGAGGCAATTAGATTTAATGTGGATTTTGGAGTTTTTGAAATAGTTAACAATGCTCCACAACTTCTGGAAAAGCAACTGAAAAAAATTCTACAAAACCAACAACCTCGAAATCCCATCTATGATGTCATAAGGAAAGGAAAGAATGATGTTAAACCTGTTCAGATGAATGACCCCTATGAAGATAAGACCATTAATATCAACTACAATATCATGGTAAGAAAGTATGAGTTTATATCTTGCTAGGTATATAAAACATTAGGTAAGACTAACATGAGGTTCCTTAGGCTTAACTTTCTGAAATTTAACTATATTAAGTTTTGTTGTACTTAAACTTAGTATTTATTATTCTATCATCTTATTCATGTCAAATGGCCAATTTAATCTAGCAATTTTGTTGATGTTAGATTTTCAATATGAGAAGATTCATATAAATCCCTTTGAATATTTAGGATATCAGGTTAATTTGGGGCCGCAGAAATATGTGTATCCTTTATAGTTTAGATGCATTCTAGAAAATGTGGGTATACAGTGAATTTATCTGGTTTGGGTTCTATCTTCATAAGCAGTTGGGAATTATGATTTCTGACCCTCAAGTTACACTATGGGACCCTGACCTCCCTGGCCTTAAATTCTACTCTCAGCTTCTGGATTTTGGATTTTGTCTCCTTAACATGAGTTAAAAACAAAACAAAACAAAAACAAACAAACAAAAACAAGCCCAGGTTATAATCTTGACTCTCTAACTTACCAGCTCTGTGTTCTTGAACAAGTCATTTTGATGAACCTTATTTTCATCACCTGTCAGATGATTCCTTCACTGCCTACTACTAGGTTTGTTGTGGATCAACTGAAAATAAAATGAATGTTTAACATTTTCCATGATTTGAAGTGTCTGATGAAACTAGACTGAAATATGTTCAGTACTTCTGATATAGCTCTTTTCCAGCCTGAAAGTTCTTCAATGTTTCTTTTATTGAATTCCAGTATATTTCTTTCTTGTTTACTTTCATCACATTAAATGTATTAATAATTATAAAAGTCTTTAAAATACTTTTATAAATACTAAAAATAAAAAACCATGTTATAGCATCATTTTGAAGTTTGAACAAGGAAATATATTCTGAACTATAAAACACCATATAAATTATTACAGTATTTATTCACGATAAAAACTCTCAACAAAGTATGTTTAGGGGAAACATACCTCAACATAATAAAAGCCACATGTGAAAAAACCACAGCTAACATTATCTTCAATCGGGAAAAATTGAGAGCTTTTCCTCTAAGATCAAGAATAAGACAAAGATGTCCACTCTTACCACTCTTATTCAACATAGCACTGGAAGTACTAGCCATAGCAATTAGACAAGACAAAGAAATAAAAGGCATCCAGATTGGTAAGGAAGAAATAAAACTTCCACTAACTACAGATGACATGATACTATATGTAGAAAACCTTAAAGACTCTATCAAAAAACTACTAGCACTGATAAATAAATACAGTAAAGTTGTAGGATACAAAATTAGTATATATAAATCTGTTGCATTTCATGCAAGCTCATGCCAAATAAAAACTCATTAAAAAGTAAATTGCTTAAACATGTTAAAGCCTACCCAAAATCAATAGTACACACTGTATATGGTGAAATACTGTAACCATCTCCATTAGATCCTAAGAAAAGAAAAAGTATATTTTTATTACTAATTCAAAATTATTTTAGACTTCCTAGACAAAGCTTAAACACAATAAATATAAATAATTACTATCAATTTGCAAGAGTAAGTTGAATTGTCTTTATTTATATAATAATAAATAAATGGTTTTAAAAACAAATATTACAATAAAATCCGTTAAAATTTGTATGTAAACTTAACATCTGAGCCATCCTCTCACAAAATCAAGGACTCCAGAATTCTCAAAATAATAAAAAACCTGAACACCAAAATTAAAATATTTCACATGTTAGAAAATGACATAAAGCAATGATTTAGAAAAAAAGAAAATTTCAAGTGTGAGGAAATGCATTTTACTTAATTTCTTACCAATCTTATTCAAGAAAAAGACAAGTAGTCCAGTAAAATAATTGAAGTAATTCAGCAAATTATGTACAAGAGAGTAATTAAAATGGAAAATGAGCAAATAAAAAGATGTTTAATAACACAAATGATCTTAAATATGCAAATGTAAGAAGAGCCAGAAACCATTTTTTAAGACATTAAATTGACCTACAATTTATTTAATTTAAATTCAATTAGCCAACAAATAGTACATCATTAGTTTCAGAAGTAGAGTTTGATAATTCTTCAGCTGCATATAATATCGTACAGTACTCACCACATCACATGAAATGGGCCTATAATTTAAAAAAAAAAAAACAACATCTAGTGTTAGTAAAATATTAATTGCTACAATATTTGGGAATTAATCTGGCACAATTGGTTAAAATTAAAAGTACTATGACTTATGTCTGGGAAGCCACTTTGGGATTTTTATCCCATACAAATAAATGTGTATGTATAGGAGCTGACTGCAGCACTGATGTCAGAAGTATAAACACATTATATGTTTATCAACTGAAGAACTGTGGAACAGTATATGACTATTAGAAAGAATGTGTTTGAGCCATGTCTGTTGTCCTGATGAAATAGATGCTCATGTTGTATTGTTCACTGGAAAAACCAAGTTGTAAATTAAAGCATGTAATATGATTCAGTTTTTATATAAAATAAATCCTATGTAAGTGTTCCCCCAAAATCTATTGCACTTCTATACACTAAAAACGAAGTGGCAGAAAGAGAAATTAAGAAAACAATCCCATTTGCAGTTGCACTAAAATAATAAAATACCTAGGAATAAACCTAAGCAGGGAGGAGAAAGATCCATACTCTGAAAAGGATAAAACACTGATGAAAGGAATTGAAGAAGATACAAATGGGAAGATACTTCATGCACATGAATTAGAAGAACCAATTTTGTTAAAATGTCTGTGTTACCCAAAGCAGTCTACAGATTTAATGCAATCCCTCTCAGAATACAAACTACACTTTTCATAGAACTAGAAGAAATAATACAGAAATTTGTGTAGAGCCACCAAAGACCCTGCAGTTAATCTACAACAAAGGAGGCAAGAATATACAATGGAGAAATGACAGTTTCTTCAACAAATGGTGCTGGGAAAGCTGGACGACATCATGAGAAACAATGAAACTGGACCCTGTTCTTACACCAAACACAAAGATAAACTCAAAACGGATTAAAGACCTAAACCTGAAACATGAAGAAAATATAAGCAGTAATTTCTTTGACTTTAGCCATGGAAACATTTTTTTAGGGATGTCTCCTCAGACAAGGGAAACAAAAGCAAAATTAAAATACTGGGATTACACCAAAATAAAAGGCTTCTGCACACAAGGAAAACCATCATTAAAACAAAAATGGGAGAAGATACTTGCAAATAGTATATCCAGTAAGAGGTTAATATGCAGGCTATATATAAAGAACTTGACACCGGATAAACAATCCAATTTAAAAAATGGGCAGAGTACTCTGGAGAACAGTATGGAGTTTCATTAAAAAGTTAAAACAACTACCTTATGATACAGCAATTGCCCTACTAGGTATTTACCCTAAG
Organism: Mustela erminea; assembly: GCF_009829155.1. NCBI lineage: Eukaryota > Metazoa > Chordata > Mammalia > Carnivora > Mustelidae > Mustela > Mustela erminea. Next base: position 48,471,595 of record NC_045629.1, on the reverse strand, counting down.
GATACAAAAATAATAATTTGAAGGGATATATGCATCCTAATGTTTATAGTAGCATTATCAACAATAGCCAAATTATGGAACGAGCCCAAATGTCCATCAACTGATGAATGGATAAAGATGTGGAGTTTGTGTGTGTGTATTTATAGATATTATTTTAATATATTATCTAGTATACATATTATTCTAATATATTATCTAATATTCATATATTAGAATATTATTTAGCCATCAAAAACAATGAAATTTTACCATTTACAACAATGTAGATGGAACTAGAGAGCATTATACTAAGCAAAATAAGTCAATCAGAGAAAGACAGATTTCACTCATATGTGGAATTTAAGAAACAAAACAAATGAATATAAGGGGGAAAAGGAGAGGCAAACCAAGAAACAGACTCTTAACTAAAAAGAACAAACTGATGGTTACTAGAGGGGAGTGGGTGGGAGGATTGGTGAAACAGGTGATGGGGATTAAAGAGTGCACTTGTGATGAGCATGGGGTGTTGTATGGAAGGGTTGAATCACTAAATCCTACACCTGAAACTAATACTACACTGCATATTAACTAACTGGAATTTAAATAAAAACTTGAAAAAAAATAAAAAGTGGGCAGAGAACGTGAAAATATATTTTTCCAAAGAAGACAGACAGACGGCCAACAGACATCTGAAAATATGTTCAACATCACTAACCATCAGCAAAATTCAAATCAGAATTACAGTGAGATACCTCAAAAAGACAAGAAATAGTAAGTGTTGGCAAGGATGTGCAGAAGATGGAGCCCTCATGCACTGTTGGTGGGAATGCAAATTGGTGCAGCCACTGTGGAAAACATTCTGCAGTTGCCTCAAAAAATTAAAAAATAGAATTACTATTATGATCCAGTTAATGCCATACTGGATATTTACCGAAAGAAAATGGAAACTCTAACTCAAAAAGGTACATGAATGCTTACGTTTATTGCAGCATTATTTATAATAGCCAGATATGGAAGCAACCCATCTGTTCATTGATAGATGAATGGATAAAGAAGATGTGCTATATATGGCTGAATCATTCCCATGAAAAAGAATGAAATCTTCGAGACCTTACCATTTGCAACAACATGAATGGATCTAGAGGGTATAATGCTAAGTGAAATAAGTCAGTCAGTGAAAGACAACTGTCATATGGTTTCACTCATATGTGGAATTTAAGAAATAAAACAGACAATGAAAAGAGACAAAAAACCAGACTCAACTATAGAGAACAAACTGGTGGTTGCCAGAGGGGAAGGGGTAGAAAGGTGGGTGAGATAAAAAAGATTAAGGGTACACTTACTGGGTTGAGTACTGAATAATGTTCAGAATTGTTGAATCAGTATATAATACACCTGAAACTAATATAACACTGTATGTTCATTATACTTCAGTTTTAAAAAATAGACATAGGATCTGAATAGACATTTCTCCAAAGAAGATGTACATATGACAAAAATGCATATGAGAAGATCCTCAACATTAATCATAAGAGAAATGCAGTCAATACTGGGAGATAGGGGTGGCGACTTGATGTGGAATGGAGAGTGACTGCTAATGGATATGAGGTTTTCTGGCAAGTGATGAAATTTTATCATGGTGGTGGTTTGGGAATATACTAAAAACGATTGGATTATATATTTTAAATGAGTGAATTGTATGAAATGTGAATTATATCTCAAAGTTATAATAAAGGGCAATGTGTATGTATACACACATCCACAAATCTCAATGAACTATTTCTACACACCTTTTAGAATGAGTAAACTATGCAACACACATTGACGATACCAAGTACCAGTCAACATGCAGAGCATTTGGAATTCTTACATCGTTGATGAGAATTCCATTTTGGAAAACAGTTTGGCAGTTAGCTTTCTAAGTTAAGCATATACCATACTACACATCTGCCCTACTTCTGGATATTACCAAAGAAAAATGAACAGCTCCGTTCACACAAATACCTGTATGTGAAATTCTGTAGTTCCTTTATAATCACCCAAAGCTGTAATAAACCCAAATTTCCTTTAAGTGGGGAGTGAATGAACAAACCGTGGTTCATCCATACAGTGGAGTACCACTCAGCTGAAGAGGAATGAAGAGGAACGAACCAGCGATCCGTCTAAGAACATAGGTCAATCTCAAATGCATCATGCTAAATGAAGGAAGCTACGTCCTATATTGATTCCACTTATATGACACTTTGGAAAAGGCCCAACTGCGGAGAACCAGTTGGTGGTTGCCAGGGCCTGGGGTTAGAGGGAGTCATTGAATGGAAAGCGGCAGGAGGAAGTTTGGAGGATGTTGGAACTCCTCTATGATTCTAGTCATGGTTATTCAACTGTAAGTATTTGTTAAAATGTGTAGAGCCGGTACCTAAAAAGGATGGATTTTTGCTGTATGTATGTTTTTTTGTTGTTGTTGTTTTTCTTTTTGTGTTTTTTTTTTATTTTTTTAGTTTTAAGGAGTAAATAATTTTCCCTTAGGTAAATTATTTCTGTGCTTTTCATAGGTATTTATTAAGATGCCATTTTATGTTTGGCCAGATTGTTCTGGGTTTTTTTTTTTTTTTTTGTCTTTATATTTTAGTTATTTGTAAATACCTTGAAGGGACATTTTGGCAGTCTGACTAAAGACTTCTCATCCGTTTTGATTTTAGTCCTTTTAAACTTTTTGTTCCATTTCATTTTTGGGTCAGATAGATACAAAGACATTCAAAAGGGGATGAGTTATCAGTGAGCTATTCATTAAGTAAATATTAGGCAAATTGATTTTTTTGACTGACTAGTCTTGACAACCTTTTAGTATTCCTCAAGGGTGTGCACCGGTCTTAATACGGGGTGTGGTGTCTTTCTGGGACGCACTGAATGCATTGCTAACGAGAATCCAAGAGTCGTGTGTGGCTGTCTGTGTGTAGCGTTATGTGGAGGCCTCTTTGGAGTTTTTCTGACTACAAGATGCACGTGTCCTTCAGATCTCACTCATAAACAATAAGACCATCAACAAGACGCTACTGTTCAGGTGCTGGCTGCTTCCAAAATTTCTTCTGTTTTTTCATTACCCAGAAGATAGTCTTTGGTCAGGGCCAAATGGCTGTTTTTGGGCTGAACAGAAGGAAAGCATTGTTCTCCAGCCGCGGGGAGCTTAAGGACTTCATGCCACGTGCGAGCAGTGTTGAGCACAGGTGCACGCTCAAGAACATCAGCCCGTCAGATGTTGGCAGCGCTGCTCTGTGAGCCTTTCATCTCCTCACAGTGAGCAGTGGGCTGTGCTGACTGAGGTTAATATCCCAGCACAACCGTTGCCTCAGCAGATAAGCAACAGAAGTCCCATAAACGCCTCCACCCTTGCCTCACAGGGACGTGTGCTGTACCAGTGGTTTTACTTATCCAGGAACATTTGTTTAGTGTTCAAAGGACTGACATTCCTTGGATTTCTGGGGAAAAAGTGCATATAAGATAAAAAGAGAATCATTAGTGAGTAAAAATTTGAGAATGAGCCGCAACTCAGTAACTCTTCCATGACTTTGAATGGTCCTCACAACCTCTAAATAAAATCTGAACGCCTTAATGTCATTGGAAAGAGCATCGTAATTAAGCCTGCCTGCTTCTCCAGCTGGCTTCCCGCCTTTGTTCTCTGGGAAAACCTTCACTGTTTTAGTGCCCTGGTGCTCTCCCACAGAAACCTGAACTTGGGCACTGCACTCTACTACTATTACTTAGTGAATTATCTGTAAATTCCTTAAAGACACTTCCTTCCTTTCTTCCTCCCTCCCTTCCTCACCCGCTTCCTTCCTACCTTACAACCTTCCTTCCTTCCTGATTTTATTTACTTGACAGAGAGAGAGGGAGCAGTAGGCAGAAGGAGAGGGAAGAAGCAGGCTCTGCACTGACCAGGGAGCCCGATAGTCTTGATCCCAGGACCCTGAGATTGTGACCTGAGCTGAAGGCAGAAGCTTAACTGACTGAGCCACCCAAGCCCCTCAGGGCCTTATCTTTCTTGCTAACCTTGGTATTCCCAAATAGTGCATGGGGATGTTAAACAGTTAACCAAATTTTCTAAAATTGGAGGGACAGGGGACTGTCATGATCACAGTGGTCTTATCAAGTGTTCTGGTTAGCTCTTTTTCTGTTTGTGATTTTTTTTTTTAATCAATTCTGCAACTGTGCAAATATGGAAAGTGACTTTTTTTTTCTCACATCTCTTCCTTCAGTAGGTTACTTAACTTCTCTGGATTCAGTTTGTTAATGTAAATGGGGCTAATAGTTGATGCAGGGTTGTTGAGAGATTAAGCAAGTAGTGGCTTCAAATGTGTGATTCCAAGGTCCTTGCTCTCTCTTGTGAAACAGAAGGTTGACGCAGGGCTCCGGGTAATACTACTCTAGTGACTAGGTCTTGACTGTACTGAAATGTGATTTTCTTTGACTCTTTCTTTTTCACTTGTCCTCTAATAGTGTCTCAGTCGTGAAGAAGGTATTGAGTGGATCAAAAAAGAAAGACTTCCAGCGTTCCTGGAAAGTGATTGTTACTTTGAATACAGGTATTGTAGTCCCATCAACAAACCTAGTTTTTAATTGCCTGGGTTTTTTTTTCCCACCTAAAATCATTTTTATGTACTTTCTTGATAAAATTGTATACTTTTAAACCCACTGGAGTTTGTATCCCACCTGATATAGTATGTGAGTGATAGAGCGTTTGTAAAAACCACTTAACTTTTCCAAAGAGAACTCACAGGAATAGTTCTTAATAAATGTACTTCAGCTGTGCTATTTGATCATTATGTTTTAAAAATTATCTACTTATGGATGTTAAGGAGGGCACATATTGCATGGATGGTGTGGTGCACAAACAATGAATTCTGGAACACTAAAAAGAAATTAAAAAAAATAAAAATTAAAAAAAATTATCTACTCGTGTTAATGGTGCAGGCTGTTAAAAAACAAATATAAGTATGTCATAAAAAGGCATGTCATAGTGGATCAAGTTTTTCTTTTATATTTCCTGACTTAAAATGTGTAAATACCTAAATGTTTTGAAATTTTACTGAAATTTGACCTATACTTAGAATCCCATTTTAAAAATCAAGTAAAATAAAAGAGTCATTATTAGTTAGTAGTTCTGTGAATAAGCCATTAATTGGAGCAGATCCTAAGAGAACCATTGTGCAAAGTGAGGAGATTGACTTGAAAATAAAATAAAATTTTAGGGTTTTTTCCCCCCTGAATTCTACCATCTTTGAAACTTATTTCAAGTTTTGTATGATTTCTAAAATGCAGATTAGCCAAATTGGTCTCACAAGTGAGATGGAGTGGATCAGGTATGAACTTCACACTCAGTGCAGATTTTTCCCCGTGGGTCCTGAAAAAACCAGCCAGCCCACCACCACCTGTTGCTGAAGAAGAGAATGTTATCATCATGAAAAAGTTCTACATTTCTCTTGGCGAGGTAAAAGTATGAGTGTTTCTTCATGACTTGGCACTTCAAGGAGACTTCTCATTTTAGGGATAAGAATTGCATTTGTACCACTTGAACAGGGGAAGTGATTTCAAGTACTTCTAAGGCAGTAGCAAAACTTTTTTTTTTTTTTTAAAGAATTTATTTATTGATTTGACAGAGAGAGATCACAAGTAGGCAGAGAGGCAGGCAGAGAGAGAGAGAGGAGGAAGCAAGCTCCCCGCTGAGCAGAGAGCCCGATGCGAGGCTCGATCCCATGACCCGGGATCATGACCTGAGCCGAAGGCAGGGGCTTTAACCCACTGAGCCACCCAGGCGCCTCAGTAGCAAAACTTTTGTGGAGTTATGCTGACGCCTTTGCTCTGCACTTGTTCACTCGAAATGTAATTGGTATTATTATCATCATGTGTATAGAGGAACAAATGAAAGATTGAATAATAGGCTCAGAGTCACTCAGGAAGCAAGGAAGGGTAACTTGAATTGTATCCATGGTTTCATTATTCATTCCAAAATTGTCATTGTTTGGAGTCTCTAATTTTTGTACAAAATGATGATAAATTGGGTCTTCTCCTCCCTATTGTCAGGATTATTCCTCAGCAGTAAAAGGCATGACCCTTTCACTGTTATCAGATAAATTTGTCCTCCGTGAAGAAATGTTGGGTTGGTATGGGTGCATTGGAAGAGATCTAACCTAGAATCAAATGCCTTTCTGGAGAGTCATGTTGTAGTGAAAACCGTTGTTTGATCTCTGGCCTCTAATTATCAGGCCTTCTTTCTGGGAACACATTTCCTATACACAGCTCTGTACAAAACCAGGAATTGCAGATATGTGGCCCATGTGTTGCTGCTCTCTTAGCTTCCATTCATGACAGACATTGCTAATCAATCACGGCAATTTTCCTGCTGAGCTAAGACTTGGCTCCAAATTCTTTTCAACACAGCCCTCTAGGCAAGCACTTCCAATTGATCAAAGATGTCATACAAAAGGAAAACCATTTACCATCTCTGTTGGAATATATAGACTTAACCTGTCTTACCTGACCATTTATTTTCATGCGTAGTTCCTATTTAATTTTGTAGTTTGGCATTTCTGTCATTAGTATTTGGCAAAAGTGTTTGAAATTTTGCCAGTTGCGTTATTTCCACTGAGTTCATGCTGGGAATGTACTAAAAGCATATCTCTCTTTATACTTATTTTTAAGTATTTTTTTCTTATGTATTATAGAAATGTCAGGAATGTCATAAAAAATGTACTGATAGTACAGGTCAGTAAATATACAACAGGAAGAATCAATCTTGGGAAATAAGATCTGATTCTTTACATGTAAATTAAATTGAATGTAAGAGTAAGATTTAAACTAGTTTACTTTTGGTATTTTCTGTATGAAAAAACAATTCTCTCCACTTGATTGACGCTTTACCTATATCCTTTTTTTTTTTTTTAAGGTTTTATTATATGAGAGAGAGAGAGAGAGTGAGCACAAGAGAGGGTAGGGTCAGAGGGAGAAGCAGACTCCCCACTGAGCAGGGAGCCTGATGTGGGTCTTGATCCTGGAACTCCAGGATCATGCCCTGAGCCAAAGGCAGTTGCTTAACCAACTAAGCCACCCAGACACCCTCTAATATACTTTTTAAAAAAGATTTTATTTTTATTTATTTATTCTAGAGATAGAATGAGGGGTAGGGGCAGAGGAGGAGGGAGAGGGACAAGCAGACTCCATGCTAAGCTTGGAGCCTGACATGGGGCTTGATCTCACGACCCTGAGATCATGACCCTAGAGGAGATCAAGAGTTGGTTGCTCAACCAACTGAGCCACCCAGTCGCCCAACTGATATTTTCTTAATAGCTTTTGAACTTGGAGGACTCAAAATTATTTGAGTCCCCGAATCATTTAAATCATGACTATGGACAAAGATTAATCTTTATGTTGATAACTGTTAATATTTCTTTGAGTCTTCGTTATACCACCTAAACACGAACAATTGACTCATCTCCTAAACATATTAAGTGGTTGTCTGACTGACTACTTACGACTTCTCTCCTAATTTTTACTCAGCAATCTTTTTTGCCAAGTTGAAATAGCATGGACTTTTGTATATTGGCCTCTCTCAATTCCCTGACAGGTCTTCATTATTTTGGCCTTCTCAGTGCTTAGGATACTGCTTGGAAGAGAGTAGTCACTCAATAAATATATGCTGAATGAACATATTTAATAATAAATTTAGTAATTTATCATTTAATAAATTAATTTAATAATAAATGCCTTGGTTTTATTTTAAAAGATTATATTTATATATTTGAGAGAGAGAGGGAATGAAAGAGAAAGAGGGACCCAATCCTGGGACTTCAGGGTCATGACCTGAGCCAATGGCAGTCGCTTAACCACCTGAGCCACCCAGATACCCAAATGACTTAGCTTTAAAGGAAGGAAAAGAGAGAACAAAAGGAAATTAGAATCTTTCAAAGCTTTTATCTATGTAGAAAACCTTACTTCTAAGAGGGGCAGTGACTACCTAGGTGACACTTTTCATTTCTCTCTCTTGCTTTCTGATCTCCTTGTGTGGCCCAACTTGCCCTGCTAATTCTGTATCACAGTCAGAGAACAATACCCATTCCATTTGAGGCCTGCCTCTTGTGCGAATTCCTGAGGTGAAGGGCCAACCTGGGGACAACCTATCTGGAGAAAGGAGAAAGGAGAGTAATGCTGAGTAATGCTGGACGCTCCCCACTCTGCTTCTGTTGAACAATCTGGATTATCTTAGAAAGATTGTGAGGACATTACTGAGAGAGGCAGGCATAGGAATCTTCCCAGGACAGCTGAGAAACAGGCTTCTCAGGACTGGGATTCTGGAAGCTGAAGGTCAGCTGGGGAACTGGGTCAGCTGGCTCGAGGGTGCACAAAGCGAAGGAAAAATTGAAGGCTCCGTCCAGGGTCAGGTGGAGTCAGGAATCAGTTGTCAGGAAGCCTACAATCCAAGCAAAGCTGGGAAAACAGTCAAAGGCGTGGTTCATTGAGCCTGGTGGGGTGGGGGTGGTTCAGTACTCCTGAGAGTAAGTCTGTGATATTAGGTGGTAAAAAACACAGAGCCAGATCAGACAGAATTAGGGGCAGGAAATAATTGGGAAGTTATAAATGTGGGAGTAGCTGGCAAAAGATACAGCCAAGAACCGAGGAGTCAGATGACTGCCAAGACAGAGTGGGATGGCATGACCCTCTAATGCAGCCAGGAAGGAGGGCTGCATGCCTCTGGTGGAAGAGTGGAGAAGGCGGTAGTGAATACTGGGCTCCTTTTTACCTTTGGTCATCTAATATCCAGATAATCTGAGTTGAAATTTCCTTCCCATTAGTCTCAGGTAATGAACTTTTTTCTGTACGGCATTCTTTCCTTCCATGGCATCATTTTCCCTTTCATGTTGTACTATGCAAATTTAACGTTCTAAGGACGACTCGAGGTCTGCGATTGGGAGAACACGGCTAATCTCAACGTTAAACAAAGGTGCTCCTTTCTTCCTAGGCCTCCTATACTCAAACAAAAGATTGGTTTGCCTTAGCGAAACAGAGTCTGCAAACAGCATCCACGTTTTCATTACCAACTTACGTAGTCCACAGCAAACTGGAAACTCCGGTTGTTTCATCTGTTTCTGGTAAGCAGAAAGGACAAGAATGATTTCAGAACTCCTTTTCAAATCTTTGCTTATTGTTCTGCTCTCTCAGTACAACACGTGGTGGTGGGGAGGAATCTCCATTCCTACCCCCTACCCGCTTCACTTTCTACTGTTTTTATCTTTAAAGATTTATTTGTTTGAGAGAGAAAGAGAAATCGAGCTGAGGGAGGGGCCGAGGGAGAGAGAGGATCTCAGGCTGACTCCCCCTGAATGCAGAGCCCAACGTGGGGCTCCATCTCACAACCCTGAGATCATGACCTGAGCTGAAATCAAAAGACCAACACTTGACTGACTGAGCCACCTAGGCGCCCTTTTACTGTTTTTTGAGAGGCAGCTTGACATGGGAAGAAGAGAATGGGTTTAAAGATTTATTTATTTATTTGTCACAGAGAGATATTAAAAGCAGGCAGAGAGGCAGGCAGAGAGAGACGGGGAAGCAGGCTCTCTGCTGAGCAGAGAGCCCAATGTGGGGCTCAATCTCAGGACCCTGAGATCATGAACTGAGCTGAAGGCAGAGGCTTAACCCACTGAGCCACCCAGGCAGCCCAAGAGAATGGGTTTAGATGGGTTAATGCTTATTAACCATGTGACTTTTGAAGTTATTCAGAAAGCCTTGCTTTTCTCATCTGTAAGATGAGAACAATAATACACTCTACATGTCTAGAAATGGCCTAGCCTAGTGCCCCGTCCCTCATAGGCAGTTAGTAAATGTTTGTCTTGTCTTTACTTCCTGTGACAGTTTACAGATTCTTATTATTAACTATTTGAGTTTACGTGGGTGGAACCTTTCTCTTTTCTTGAAAGCATGTAGTCATTCATGCAACTTGAGTTTTCCTTCTGAGTTCAGACTTGTTTTTCTCCTTGAAAAACAGGTACATTTCTACTCTGGCGAACTTTTGTGGACAATACCAACTTTTCATAGATACAGAAGGAAACTTGCAGAAATGGGTATCATCACCATGACATTGCTAGAGGAAAAAAATCTAGCAATGTCATTCAGGAGAGGAACTTAGCAATTCACTAAATTCTTACCTAATTCTTTTGACAAGTGTAACAACCTCTGAAGACAATAAATCTGGGTTCTTTAGAGCTGAACCTAAATCTGGGTAAAGAGGAAACTACTCTTCTTAGTTGCAAATAGCTGAATTTATAAGTTTCTTGCTGTTTCCCCCAAAGAGTAAAGGAGAGCAAAGATCGTGAAGATGATGAAGAGGAAGAGGAAGGGTAGCAGGAGCCTGGTGAACAGAAACACTAGCCTTGCTCTCTCCCTCCGCTTCTGTAGGGTTGAGTATACCCAGCATCGATTTGCAAAAGTCTAGTCTCTTAATACTGGGGGGGACTTAGTATCTTCATTTTCAATACAAATTGTAATAAAACCCCTCCAGCTCATTGGGATTTGAAACCTATTACTGAGAAGATGGCCATTGAAGTGGAATGCAGATGACAACAGTTTTCCTGCTGTCTGGCATTTCAAGTGGTAGATTTGCCGCGTGGAAGAAAGCACTGACATCTAATATTTCACAATTTCTAATGAAGGAGAAAACAGGAGCTAAAGACTCTGTTTTTAGAAAGAGTATAAAACAGTCCATTTGTATTTATAAGCCTTCATAAGTACCTTACGCCATTTGTAATTTTGATGGTAAGTTGTAAGTATGATAGTAATTGAAGCTTTCTGATAAAATAGTGAATTTTGAAAATTACTGATATTTCAGACTCTAGTTCTGATCTGTTCATTGATCGTCTAATTTTATTTTACCTTCTAGCATGACATATTAGAATACATACAATTGTTTAATGTACTCATTCTAATTGTTTAATAGATTTGGCCTTTACATATTGACATTCTATGTCAGCCTCAAATATGACATTTTAAAAGTGCATAATGTCTTCTTGAAGATCTTCTGTATTAGAGATGTCAAGTTTTTTGTTCATCTGCCACCATTATTCACTTCCATGTCCAAGGAAGACATGGCCAGTCCTGCTGGCAGTTTATTCTCTACGGTATCAAATGTGGCTTCAGAACTTTCTGTCATGTACACTTTCTGTCACGACCCGTGCCAAATCCACTGACCATTCTGGCTCTGCCCCTTTTAGTTAAAAATAAAAGCAACTTTGTATTCATATCTGATCTAATAGCCCTTTACGATTTCATGCAGACAGCTTTTTCTTTGATGATGGAATTCACCCAAGGACAAAAAGGGACTCATCTGAATCCGTTAGATTAACTTCTCGTTTCGAAGAAGACGACGACATGGGCTCCATCTCTCTACAAGACACTCCTTCTCAAGCCCTTTTGAGAATATACCTTGAGAGGCAACAGGATGATGATGAAAGCCTTACATTGAGTTTCTCAACATGGGAGGAATTTTTAAGATCTTATATAGCCTTTATTTTGAGAGTAGCAATTCATCAAATTTTTGAAGAGCCACTGATAGAAAGCCCAGATTATATAAACTTCAACAAGGTAACAGAAGTGGTGCTCGAGGAGGGTTTTGAGCCTCTCTTTGGCAGAAATATTTTGTTAAGTGAAACATTTCAAATCACAAATGAAAAGTCAAAAGAGATGTTAGAACAATCAAGTTCAAAGAGTGAGAGCATTGGACCAGAAACCAGGGCTGACTGGTGCATGTCTCACAAAACCTATGATATTGGCAATAGAAAGGAGTTTGAAAGATTTAAGAAATTTATAAAAAATACATTAGGAGAGAGATATTGGTCATTATGGATGGATATCGAGAGGCTGAAAGTTCTTAAGGACCCTGGAAGACATCAAAGGTATGTCTAGTTTTACTTTCAATGGTTTTTTCTTTTTTTTTTTTTTAGTTCTGGAATATTAGTTTACTTCCTAAAGCACCGACAGAAAGCCTGAAATAGAAATAAAAATGTAAATTATACGTTTAGAGGAATGAATAATAATATTCATTTTATTATAATAATAGTAATTTTATTACTTCTGTGATTTCATAATTTTCCGATGCAAATAAAGGTAGCTGTTTGGGTTTACATAATACTTCTTCCCATGGATTCTAAATCTGCTTTCAAGTCAATCATTCTGTTTTATTTTTATAACACTGTAGTGATAAACATTTTTGTAGAAAAAAAACATTTTTTTGTTATGGCTTCAGATATCTTATATAAAAGATATCTCCAGATATCTTTGAATCTGGCTGGCTTCAGATATCTTATATAAAACGCTGGCTTCAGGGGCGCCTGGGTGGCTCAGTGGGTTAAAGCCTCTGCCTTCGGCTTGGGTCATGATCCCAGGGTCCTGGGATCGAGCCCCGCATTGGGCTCTCCTCTCAGCGGGGAGCCTGCTTCCTCCTCTCTCTCTGCTTGCCTACTTGTGATCTCTGTCTGTCCAATAAATAATAAATAAAATCTTTAAAAAAAAAAACCGCTGGCTTCAGATATCTTATATAAAACGTACCTTATGCCATGGTTAAGAGACTGCTGTTCCTAGCAACCTGCTCAGTTGACAAATCTCATGATCTTGGGTGGAATGCCACTTCGACAGACATATCTGAATAAGGTATTTCCTAGATACACGAGATATCCTCTAGAGAGCCTCCTGGTTGTCCGATGCGTCCAGGTCCTTGTTTGGCTATCCCATGTGCTTTAGATCACAGTAAGACTTAACAACCTTAAGAGGACTCTGCTTTAGGGACGTTTTTCTCCTGACTCTGTTCTCCTTTCTGCTCTGAAGCAGATCAACTACAGTAGGTTGCAATTCCTAGGAAGGGTTTGACAGGGTATATACTAGTAACTGGGTTATTCCACTTATTTCAGTGGCATGCAGATCATAGAGCTCATTGTTGTACATACTTACAGGATCAGGGGTTACCCTATGGTTGATTCTGCAACCATGACTTCTGCAACCATGACTTGATGGATCATGGAGGAGAAAGCCACTACCACTTTTCAGGATGTATTAGGGAAGTTATATGCCAGCAACCTATATAAATTCTTCAGGATCAATACTGTTTTAGTTCCTATTGTTGCTGTAGCAGATTGCCACACATGTAATGGCTTTTAAAGCAACGGAAACTTATTCTGTTACAGTTTGGAATTAGGAAGTCTAACATGGGTGGGCAGGGCTACATTCTTTCTGGAGGCTCTAGGAGAGAATCCATTTCCTTGCTTTTTCTGGCTTCCAGAGGTCACCTACTTTCCTCCATCTTCAAGCCAGGAACGTAGCATCTTTTCTCTGACCTCTGCTTCTAGCCTCACGTCTTTTCTCAATGACTCACCCTCCTGCCTCCATCTTAGAAGGACCCTTGTAATTACATTAGGGCCATCTAGATAATCTAGAATAATCTTCTCAAAATCCTAATTGCAGTGGGACACCTGGTGGCTAGGATGGTTAAGCCTCTGCTCAGGTTGTGATCTCTAGGTCCTGGGGTTGAGCCCCGTGTCGAGGCCTACACTGGACTCCCAGTTCAGTGGGGAGTCTGCTTTTCCCTCTGCCTATCCCCTGTTCATGCTCGCTCTGTCCGCTCCGCCCCAACAAATGGATAAATAAAATTCTTAAAAAATATATCCTAATCACATCTGCAGAATGCCTTTAACCATATAAGGTAACATTCAGAGCTTCTGGGGATTAGGACATGGACATCTTTGGAAGACCATTGTTCAACCTACCAAAAATACTCTTCCTTTTTCCATAATTGTAAGAAATAGTTTTATCTCCACACTGGTACTCCCATAACTCGGTGTTGGTTTTGAGATAGTTCATTACTTATCTGAAACATTTTAGAACTGAAAACATTTGGCTTGTTGAATGTCATAGCAATGTGTGTGGGTTTATTTTGTTTTAGACATCTTGAGAGGATGAAAAAATACTATCTGGTAAGCAATGGAGATTGCTACCTTTCTACAGAAATATTATCAAAACTTAAGCTGCTGGATGCATCTCAGTGGAATGAAGAACACTTAAGAAATATTCAGACTGAGGTTGTAAAACCCTTACTTCTATATTGGTAAGAAAAATAATGTGAATCAAACTTAATTGCTTTAAATTTTTCTAGGCGAGTTACAAGTTACACTTTTTTGTCTTACTGATTTATAATTTATGGAGATTTAAAATGATAAGATTATTCTATCTTTTGCCTTCCTTGAAGTCAGTCAGAGAAAGATAAATACCTTATATTTCATTCATATGTGGAATTTAAGCAACAAACAACCGTTTCATGAATATCATGAAGCACATACTTATGTGACCACTACGTGGGCTGGGAAAGAAAACATTGCCAAGACCCTTGAAGGTCCCTTATCAATCACAACATCCTCACTCCCCCTTGGAGGTAACCACTATCCTGACTTTTGTGATTATCATCCTCTTACTTTTTTTTTCTTTTTTTTTCAGAAAAAAAGTTTTTTTTAGATTTTTATTAATTTATTTGACAGAGAGAAAGAGTGAGAGAGTGCACAAGCAGGGGGAGCAGCAGGCAGAGGGAGAAGCAGGCTGCTGGCTGGGCAGGGATCCTGATGCAGGACTCTGGGTCCCAGGACTCCAGGATCGTGACCTGAACTGAAGTCAGACACTCCACTGACTGAACCATCCAGGCACCCCCTCTTACTTTTCTTTATAGTTTTACCAACCATATATGCAAATAAATACCTAAGCTTATACTTATTGCTGCCTATTCTATGACTTGATATAAATGGAAACATGTTGTATGCATTCTTTTGTGTCTTCTCTCAACATTACACTTGAGAATTGTCTGTAATTGTGTTTAAGAGTTTTATTGATTTTCATTGATGTATATTGGTATTCCACTTATTGAATATATGATAATTGCTATTTTTGTAAACATTTAGGTTGTTTCCTACTTTTCACAATTAAAAGCAGTACTGTAATGTATATTCTTGTATACATATCCATTTTTCTATAGCAGTTGTACCCACTTATGCTCTCATCAACAGAATAAGAGAGTGCCCATTGCTGTAAATCCATGGTGACATTTAACATTGTCAGACTTAATTTTTGCCTATGTGTTTGGTGTGTCATTGATGTCCTGTGGTTATAACTGGCATTTCCCTGAGTTCTAATGAGGCTGGTAATCTTTTCCATGATTGGTCATTTGGTCATTTGGATTTCAATTTTCATGAATTGCTTATTTATCTCATTTGCCCATTCTTCTATTGGGATATATACACACACACATATGTTTATACTCACATACATACACATACCATGTTGAATCCAGTTCATTTGATGGTATTATGTGACAGATACCTTCTCCCACCCTCTAGAGTTTGAGAATTAAGATGTGTACAGTGTATATGAGAGCTCATGTGGTGGAAGCATGAAAAATAATACAACACCAGTTTTTAAAAATATTTTATTTATTTGTACCACAATATTTGATGAATTTACACAGTGGCTAATAAAAAATTAATGCTATGAATGAAATAATAATTATGCAAGATTATAATGGTGGGGCAACAAAGACTTATGGGGGTTTATATGAGTATAGTAGAATGATGGACATCAGAAAATTGAGACACTTAGGTTTTCTGATCAGCACATGTCTGCTTTACTAGATGAGGACCTTATAGATATTCCCACTTACTGGTTGACACAAGAGGTCATTTGGGGTATTTCCAAGTCTGCAAGTAAAGGTTCTGAAATATAGTTAGGATGACCACCCAGATCTGTACAGTGTTCTCTCTGAATTTAAAGTAATTATGAACTTTGGATTTTCTTCCACTCCCAGCCTGTGTTCACATCAGGGCAATATCTGCTTTCTTTCTATTTTAAAGGGAGTTTCTTGCCAGGACCTGAAATATGGAGAGAAAATTCGTCTTTGGGCTGTAGCATCAGGGGGAAAACCTGGTCTAAGTTGCAATTAGCATCAGGCCTGACAGCTGAGGTTAACTCTATAGCCAATAAAAAGTTAGCTCACAGACTAAATACCAGGATAGCCATCCAATTAAGCGTGGCCTTGACATTGTGCCAAACATTCTTTTTCTTGGGCTTCTGGAAGTAGTGTTGGTCTGTCATTTATATAAATTGTTGTAAAACTAATTCTTATCTTTAAATTTAAGGCTTGAAAATAGAACGTATGAATCAAAATCCACTTCAGTTGTGTAGTTAAACATTATTAAAATGTTTGTATATTTTAAAATGTGAATTTCATCTACCAGTTTTTTTTATTATGTTCAATTAGCCAGCATATAGTATATTGTAAATTTTTGTTGTAGTGTTCAACGATTCATTAGTTGTGTATAACACCTAGTGTTCATCCCAACATGTACCGTCCTTCATAAACATCATCCTCCCAGCGCCCTGCCTTCTGTAACCCTCAGTTTGTTTCCCAGAGTCCAGAGGCTTTCATGGTTTTTCTCCCCTCTGATTTCTTGCCATTCAGTTTTGTCTCCATTCCCCTATGGTCCTCCGCTCTATTTCTTATGTTCCACATATGAGCGAAACCATACGATAATTGTCTTTCTCGGTGACTTATTTTACTCAGCATAATCCCCTCCATTTCCATCCATGGCAGTACCAATGGTGGGTATTCCTCCTTTCTGATGGCTGAGTAGTATTCCATTGTGTATATGAACCACACCTTCTTCATCCATTCGTCTGTTGAAGGGCATCCCAGTTCTTTCCACAGTTTGGCTATTGTGGACATTGCTGCTATGAACATTGGGATGCATGTGCCCCTTCTTTTTACTGCTTTAAAATGATCACAGGTGCATTTTATGTTCATTTTACTCGAAACTGAAAGTTATTTTAAAAAATTCCTTCATCAATAGGTATATAGATTTCTTTTTCTTATCAAGCAGATAGTAATTTGAATGTAGTTTTATTATTTTTTTCCTAATGTATATCACCTCTTTGAGTGAGTGTGATTTCAGGCAGTTGATATATCATAGAAAAACATTTTTTTTAAAGGTGAGGCAGCAATAAAAAAGTGGGAATTTTTCTAGAAAAAGGATTTTGGTAAGACATAATTGTGAGCATTGGCATTCTAGATTTTGTAGGCTTTCAATTTTTGAGGCTTATTGCCTAGCTTAATCTTAAATTTGTTTTTCCTTTGACTAGGGCACCAAGATTCTGTGTTACTCATTCATCCTCAGTGAAACATGCTAGTGCTGAACTGAAATTCTGGCACCTCCGTCAAGAGAAACCAAGGAAGGATGTTGACCCTTTTCCACAAATGGCAACCCTCTTGCCATTAAGACCTAAATCTTGTATTCCACAGATATCTGATATGCAGGTCAGGTAGACATTGATACTTTGATCTCTTTATTAAGTTTATGATAAAATATCCATGCTTGTGTTTTGTGCACTAATACTTATGTTAACTTTTTGGGGGGTTGTTATTAATGTACATGTTGCAACAATTATGCATTAGGAAAAATCCATGGTCTGTTCTCTACCAAGCAGCCAAAGTGAGCCTTTAAAAATATATGACCAGGGCACCTGGGTGGCTCAGTGGGTTGGGCCTCTGCCTTCGGCTCCGGTCATGATCCCAAAGTCCTGGGATCGAGTCCCGCATCGGGCTCTCTGCTCAGTGGGGAGCCTGCTTTTCCCCCTTTCTCTCTGCCTCCCTCTCTGTCTACTTGTGAACTCTCTCTGTCAAATAAATAAATAAAATCTTTAAAAAAAAATATATATATATATGTATGACCAGGTCACTCACCTGCTCAGAATTCCCTAGGGGCCTCCTCTCTCACTCAGAATAAATCCAAGGTCTTTACACAGCTAAACACATCCCTGCTGTCCTCCTGGCCTCATTTCCTGTCTTCCTGAACCTCGTCTACTCCAAACTCACTGGCCTCTCTCCTGTTTTTGGAACACACGAGGCAAAAATCTGGAAGTGGTGCACTTGCTGTTCCCTTCACTCAGAGCACTGTTCTTCCAGATATCCATGTGGCATGTTCCCCCACTTACTTTAGGTGTCTCTTTGAGCATCACGTATGAGTACATGTGGGTAGGATGACCCAGATGCCCTCCACCACTGTGCAAGCTCACAAAACAAATTTAAGGTGGATGGGCAGAGCTATGCTTTAGTCTCCGGCCTTTTCTTTTTCCCCTTCCTATGGCTCATTTTTCACTTTGCGTATTATTTTAACTTTTTAGAAAGAAGAGTCCAATTTATTACAACGTCCTAAATCTCCCAAGAAACCCCCTCGAGTAAAAACAGCAGTTCAAAAACCGTGGAGGAGCAAGTCTTTGTCTCTAATTTCTTCGAAGGGCAATGTGACTGAGAAAGGGTAGGTACACCTTTGTATGTGTCAAGTGTTATTTTGCAATGATAAGATTTTTGAGGAATTGAAAAATTAAATAGAAATTAAAACCTGAATACACTGATTTTTTTTAATAGGAGTTCCTTACATTTTGGTGATCGGTATTAGAGTCATGCATACTCTGAATTAGGGGCAGAACTCCTGAGACTAGTCTTTTGAAATAAATGGTGCCTCTGATCTCCGCCCTCTTATGAGCTGTATGGTCAAAGGCTTCTGAGATTTCCCTCCAGTTCCTCCTTGGCCTTATTCAGTAGTTCAATATTTCTCAAACTTGCAAACTTCTAAGACTCTCAAGAATTTTGTCATTACTTAAGACAGCATATATTACATTATTCATTTAGATTTGCCCACATACATACTCTTTTCACTGTTCTTTATTTAAAATGGGATTTTCCTTCAACCTAAAAAAATACCCTTTGGTGTTAACTTTGGTGTGGAATCTGCTGGTCCATTAATTTGTTATTTCACTTTTATTCCTTTTTTTTCCTTTGAGATAAAATTCATATGACATGAATTTCACCATTTTAAACTTATCTTTAATTTTTTTTTTTAATTGTAGACTGCACCAAAGGTCGGCCTGAGGTAAAACTTAGGGTCTTCTTAGGTCTTTTCTACTATGTGCTTTTTCCTGGACATGTGTGGTCTCTTTCTAATTTTTTCCTGCATATGCATTTTGCTTTTGAATGTTCTAATCTTTCATGTCTGGCTTCTGAAAGGAGGCAAAAGAGAAAAATGAAGTAAAAAGGGCAATGTTTCTTTAAATTCCCCGGAAGTCACTTCAGCCCGAAGGGGGCTGGGCTTGCCACCAAGAGGAGAGGAGCAACCCCAGGGGCCACGTGCCTCTTCTGCACCTCTTTGATCTGCAGCAGCAGAGATCAGAGCTCAGATCCCTGAGATTTGGTAGACAGGGTCCTTTCTGCTTGCCCTGACTCTTGCAGAACACAGACACAGCCGTCTGCCACAGGGCTGGGGGTAGGGGAAGGTTAGCTGTTGCGGTTATGCCAGCAACTCTAATTGACCAAAATGAACCACAGTTTACTCTCCAAGCCTTCCTCTGGAAGTTGAAAGCCTTGAGCAAAGACTCCAGAGTTCCAAAATAGTTACTTTAGATCCTCCCAGTGAAACTGTGATCTGGTGGGGAAGCAGGTTCCTGGTACTTCCTACTCTGATATCTTCCCAGATTCCTTGCCTCTGGGAATTTTCCTTCCTCAGTGAGTTTTGGCCCCATAATTCCTTTTTAAAATTTTATTATTATTATTATTATTATTTTTAATTTTTTTATTTTTTATAAACATATATTTTTTATCCCCAGGGGTACAGGTCTGTGAATCACAGGGTTTACACACTTCACAGCACTCACCAAAACACATACCCTCCCCAATGTCCATAATCCCACCCCCTTCTCCCAACCCCCCTCCCCCCAGCAACCCTCAGTTTGTTTTGTGAGATTAAGAGTCACTTATGGTTTGTCTCCCTCCCAATTCCATCTTGTTTCATTTTTTCTTCTCCTACCCACTTAAGCCCCCATGTTGTATCACCACTTCCTCATATCAGGGAGATCATATGATAGTTGTCTTTCTCTGCTTGACTTATTTCGCTAAGCATGATACGCTCTAGTTCCATCCATGTTGTCGCAAATGGCAAGATTTCATTTCTTTTGATGGCTGCATAGTATTCCATTGTGTATATATACCACATCTTCTTGATCCATTCATCTGTTGATGGACATCTAGGTTCTTTCCATAGTTTGGCTATTGTGGACATTGCTGCTATAAACATTCGGGTGCACGTGCCCCTTTGGATCACTACATTTGTATCTTTAGGGTAAATACCCAGTAGTGCAATTGCTGGGTCATAGGGCAGTTCTATTTTCAACATTTTGAGGAACCTCCATGTATTATTATTATTATTAATTTTAACTCGAATGTAGTTAACTTACAATATTATACTAGTTTCCACATATATTAGTCTATAGTGATTGAATAGTTACATGTATTACTCAGCGCTCACCAGGGTAAGTGTACTCTCCATCTTCTTCACCTGTTTCACCCATCCCTCCCCCATAATCATCAGTTTAATCTCTGTAGTTAAAGGTCTGTTCCTTTAGTTTGTCTCTTTTTTCCCCCTTTTTTTTTTCTTAAATTCCATATGTGAGTGAAATCATGGTATTCGTCTTCCTCTGACTGACTTATTTCACTCAGCATTATATTCTCTGGATCTATCTGTGTTGTTGCAAATGGCAAGAATTCACTCTTTTCTATAGCTGAGTAATATTCATTGTAAATATAAACCACCTCTTTTTTTATATTGTCAGTTATATTACCTTTTTAAAAGTTTTTTTTTATTGTAATTCTAGCTTAGTTAACATACAGTATTATATTAGTTTCAGGTATACAATATAGTGATTCAGCAATTCTATACATTACTCAGTGCACATCATTATAAGTGTACTTTTTATTTTTATTTTTTTTTAAAGATTTTATTTATTTATCAGAGAGAGAGAGGGGGAGAGAGCAAGCACAGGCAGACAGAATGGCAGGCAGAGGCAGAGGGAGAAGCAGGCTCCCTTGCTGAGCAAGGAGCCCAATGTGGGACTCGATCCCAGGACGCTGGGATCATGACCTGAGCCGAAGGCAGCTGCTTAACCAACTGAGCCACCCAGGCGTCCCTAAGTGTACTTTTTAATCCCCAACACCTCATTTCACACATTTCCCCACCCACCTCCCCTCTGGTAACCATCAGTTTGTTCTCTATAGTTAAGTATGTGTTTCTTGGTTTGTCTCACTCTTTTTCTCTTTGCTTGTTTGTATTGTTTCTTAAATTCCACGAGAGTAAAATCATTTAGTATTGGTCTTTCTTTGACTGCCTTATTTTGTTTAACATTATACTAAGTTCTTCCATGTCATTGCAAATGGGAAGATTTCATTTTTTATGGGCAAGTAATATTCCATTATGTATGTATTCCATATTTTCTTTATCCATTCATCTAATGATGGACACTTAGGCAGCTTCCATAATTTGACTATTGTATATGTACAATATACATACATGAATTAGTGTTTTTGTATTTTGGGGGTAAATATCCAGTGGTGCCATTGCTGGATTGTAGAGTAGTCTAATTTTTAACTTTTTGAGGAAACTCTGTACTGTTTTCCACAGTGGTTGCACCAGCTTGTATTCTCACCAACAGTGAAAGAAGGTTCCTTTTTCTCCACATTTTCACCAACACTTGTTTCTTGTGGTTTTGATTTTAGTCATTCTGACAGGTGTGAGGTGATATTCATTGTAGTTTAGATTTGCATTTCCCTGATGCTGAGTGACGATGAGTATCTTTTTATGTCTGTTAGCCATCTGTATGTCTTCTTTGGGAAAATGTCTGTTCATGTCTTGTGCCCATTTTTGAATTGGACTCTTTTTTTTAAGTTTTGAGTTGTATAGGTTCCTTATATATTTTTGATACCAACTCTTTATCAGATATATCATTTGTAAATATCTTCTTCATTCAATAGGCTGTTTTTAGTTTTTGTTGGTTGTTTTTGTTTTGTTGTTTTGTTTTTGCTGTGCAGAAGCTTCTTATTTTGGTATAGTCCCAATAGTTTATTTTTGCTTTTGGTTCCCTTGCCTCAGAAGACATATCCAAAAAAATGTGATTATGGCCAATGTCTGAGAAATTACTGCTTGTGCTGTCCTATAGGAGTTTTATGGTTTTAGGTCTCACATTTAGGTCCTTAATCCATTTTGAGTTTATTTTTGTGTATGGTGTAAGAAAGTTGGTGCAGTCTCATTCTTTTGCATGTAACTGCCCAATTTCCTCAACCACTTGTTGAAGAGAATGTTTTTTTCCCATTACATGTTCTTGCATTTTTTGTCAAAGATTAATTGACCATGTAATTTTGGGTTTATTTCTGTTGGCCCTAGAATTCTTAACTACATTGTTAGCACTAAAATTTCTTTTAGCAGATTAATTTTTGTATTTTTCAGTTTATCTAATTAGTCTTCAAAGGGAGAGTTGGGCCAAATCACCCTCCCTGCCATTTCCAGAAATAGCACTTAATGAGCTTTGGTGTGCTTTGTTTGTATTATATCAGTTCTTACTGCATCCCTATGAAGAAAGCATTACCTTAATTTTTCAAGTGATAAAAATATACAAGTATGAATTGAGAGAAAAGTTTAATTTTGAGAACTATGCATAGTTTTTATGTCTTTTGTGACTAGAGAATAGGGTATTACAGTGAAAAGGCAAGAAACAAGCTAAAACAATAAATGAGGTTCAGATAGTCAATTTTTTGTGTGTCACATTAGGGAATTTGGAGATTATTTTCTATGCAGTGGAAAATATCTAGAAAGTTTTTGTGTCATTTGCTGAAATTAAGTTATTTTATTTTCAAAATTGGAAATATATGCACAGTTGAAAATTAGTTACATGCTATCCACTTATTCTATACTTTTGTTTTTACTGAATTCATTGGAGAAGGTGTCTCATAGCAGTACATGCTATCTATTAGTTTAGTTATAGGTATACTATAATGTGTTTTTTCTGTTGTTTCTTATTCTTATAATCTTATCTCTCCTTATATCTAGTTATCTTTGATTTTATGCCAAACATTGTATTTGTATTCTATTGAGGGACATGGACATTATTTCCAATATTTTTCATTATTAAAAACAATGTTGCAATGGATATTCTTATACATTTGATGTATTTCATGTATGCATATGTCTGCAAGATTAATTTCTCAAAGTTGAATTTCTTAAATTAAAGTTCATGTGATTTAAAAATCACAAAACTATATTTCATTAGAGTTGTAACAATATACTCCTTTCAGCATGTATGAGTACATTCAAGCCTCTCTTTGTCTTTTAATTGAAGAGTTTAGTCCATTTACATTTAAAATAATTATTGATAGGTACCGACTTACTGTCATTTTGTTAATTGTTTTCTGGCTATTTTGTAATTCCCTTGTTCCTTTTTTTTCTTGTTCTCTTCCTTTGTGATTTGATGATTTTGAAGCAGAAAACAATATTTTTAAGGTGGAGGAGACTTGAGCCTGTTTATATGCCTAAGGTAGTATCTAGTGGAAAGGGAAAAGTTAAAACACCAACAAGAACGAAGAAGCTCTGTATTTTCAAAGGAGAATAGAAGGAAGGATTCAAGAACAAAAGCCATGAGATTAACATTGGCTATGAGATGGGATACTTTTTGCTGAGACAGGATGGAAGGAAATAAGGATAGGTATAGGTGGATATGTTTGTTGATAGTAATTTAAGACTGTTCAGCTGCAAATAACAGAAAACTTGACTAATAATGGCTTAGACAAATTGGGCTTATTTTTCTCACAGAGGAAGAAATCTGAGGGTAGGCAACTGCCAGTATTCGTTCCTTGGACTGGAAATATTAGGTCCTGAATTTTTGTAATGTTCTTGGCCATTCTTTCATATTCATTCGTGTTATAGCTCCTGATATCAGACTTTCAAATCATAAAGAAGAAGGGCAATTTTCATTAAATATTTCCCTTTGGTTGGGAAAGCAAGTTTTCTTAGAAGCTCCCCAGCAGACTGTTTTGTATCTCATTGGTCATAACTGTGTCACATGATCCATCCCAGCAAGTCTGTCTTAGAAAGTGAATATTTAGCTTTCTCAGTATCTCAGTGGTGCTAGTTACAGAGGCATGTCACCGGGAATGAGTGCTAAGTTAGCCAGTCAGTCAACAGAGGAATGGAAACAGAAGCATGTCATACCTCTCTTTGGTCTGAGAAGAGCCTGCAAAGCAATCCGCTGCTGGATTGGAGCAGATATATTGGTGAAGTGGATCACCATGTTCTATGGAGCTGGAAAGTAAGGCTCAGAATAATTGCAGTGAGGTAAGGCGAGGGAGCTGGATATGAAAGTATAAAAAGATAATGTGCCAAGTCATTAGTCTAGCTTCATAGTCTTCCATTATTTCACCCCACGCTACCACATATAAATCCTTATGAATCCCACCTGTTGTGAGGATTAAATATGATAATGTGAATTGTATTTAGCACAGTGTTTGGTTTGTGTTATATAGTGTTTACTTAACTGTTAGTGTCCTCTTGCCCTAAGCAAATCAGTTAACTTGCTGCCTTTTAAACAAGAATTTCCTTATCTACTTTCACGTATTGCTCACTCTTCTCGCCATCTCAAGAACCCCTCTGAACATACACACACACACACACACACACACACACACACACATACACACTACCCATTTTTTCAGGGAAATCCCATTTCTTTAATTATTAATAGACCTCAAAGGGACTTCTCACTGTTATCCATCCCAGTCATTTGACATCTATAATATATTCTTGAATTCATTCAACCAGCAGTTAATCATATTGAGATTTCTTTCTGTAGGACTATACTTCATTTTCTCAACCACTTCTTAAAAGGCTGGACTTGATAACTTGCACTGTTTTCCCCCCTATTCTCTCACAGTGCTCAAGTGCATTCCTAAGATTTGGTGTCATATATACCAAAGATGCTCAATACATATTGATCAATGAGTTCTTATCCTTATAATTTAGGCTGAGGCACAGGTTGGAAAGCAGCAATGTTATTCGCTTAACATCTTTTACTGACATTTCTGAATGTCTGAAGCCCCAACTGGATAGAAGATATACTTACACAGAAGAACCTTTGGTAAGTATTTTGAGAAGTGATTTATCTGATTCTTCATTTAACTGACCAATGTCCCCTGTTTTTAGAGAGTTTTCATTGATTTACCGTAGTATTTTTTCTCTACTAAACAACACATTTTATTTCTTCCTTCCAAAAAGATTTTTATCCAAAAATTTTCTCTGTGTTTCCTTTTGTAATACCATGTTGCTATATACTCCATTGATTACTATCTTCAAGGACAGCTGTCTTCTGGTTTGGTGTGAGACTACCTTAGGTACAAAATAAGACCATCCATTATTTTTATTAAATTGCTAATAGTTGATAAAAAACAATTTTGATGTTATGTTTTGGAAACAGAATTTTTATAAAGCAGAGTATTTCCAGTGTGTGGCTACCTTGATAATGTGGATTTTCTACACCAGTTAGGGATAACAATTTTATATTCCCTAAGGTTTATACTTTATGTAGAAACTTTGATAGTCCCAATATAGTCTGATCACTTAGCTATAATTTTGTATAACTTTTTATTTTATTCTAAGCAAACAATTATTCTTTGCTTCTAAGAAGAGCTTTTTTTCCTGCCAAAATAATTTTTTTTTTTTAGTTTTTGGAATGCCAACAGTTAAACATCATTAAAACATTAAAGTTTCACTTTAGAATATGTTTAGTAGAGGGATAAAGAGAGAGGCAGAGAAACACTATAACAATACCTTAAATTGTTCATGCCACCGTTATCTTAAGATTACAAAGAAGTCTGAGTTCCACACAGCAAATACCAAAGAGTTCCTGTGAACAGTAGATGCTTTTTCGTATTCTAAAGTTACTCTTATGCTTAGGGAAGTAGCCAGCTTTCTGTGTTTCAAGAATGGTATTAGGGTTGCCAGCGTTGTTGGCACAGAGGCCCCCAAATAACAGTTTTATGATAACTTATATTACCATTTACATTCTGAAGGCTGTGACCTGTACAGGGGGAGACTGTCTAAGGAGGGCCCCCTGAGGACAGTTAATGAGCAGCACTGAGAGGCCTTGAAGATGGTTCTTTTTATAACTCTCTTGTAGCCATTACAGCATCACCTCAAGGCTAACATAACAGTAAATATGTAGGAACGAGGCCACCAACAGAGATCTGGAAGACTCCTAAAATGGTATCGCTATGCCTGAAACGTGAAAATAATAGAGGTTGAGAAGTTACCCTAACATTAAGTTTGAAATTAGATTGGTTTATAATAGAAGGCAGTCTGTTGCGATAGTTGGCTCCATAAATGACTCTTAAATGATAGTCATATGCAAACATACTGCATTAATTAGTTATATGGTACAAAAAAAATTTTAGAGTCCAGCAGGAAAATGACAGCCTGGCAGAATTTATGAAACCGTGCTGTACAGTGTCATAAAAAAATCATCATGTTTCTGGATGGATCATGGACTTCTGTTTTGTTATCTAGGTTAAAGCCATGGCTGATGGTGCCTTGGGAGGATTTGACATGGAAAATTTGTTGCAATCTTTGTATGTAGAAAATAGAGCTGGATTCTTCTTTACTAAATTCTGTGAGCATTCAGGAAACAAGGTAGAAGATAATGATTTTAATTTTATGCCTTTACTTCATTTTAAAGTAAGAAAAATTGAAGGAATTCAGTGCTCAAATAATTACATTTGATGTTAAAATTCCCGTATCTTCTGGCAAGAAATTTTATGCTAAATATTTAGTGAAAATATGAACATCTCTATTGTAATTCTCTTGTTTCACTATCCTACTAGAATTACAAAGAAAATTAAAGGATTAACTTACATTATTTTTTTAGAGACTTATTTATTTATTTTATAGAAAGAGAAAGAGTGTGCCAGCGGAGGGGAGGGGCAGAGGAAGGAAAGGGAGGGAGAGAATCCTGAAGCAGACTCCTCAATGAGCAAAGAGCCAGACATGGGCTTGATCCCAGGACCCAGAGACCATCACCTGAGCTAAAATAGAGTTGGACACTTAACTTAGCCACCCAGGAGCTCCTTGACTTGCATTGTTAACAATATTTTATTCTCATGAGTTTTTGTTTCCATGTAATATATATTAAATTCAGAGTTGATTTCTATGAATCCTTTAATTTTCATTTTTAATAGCTCTTACAATTAGAAGTTGCAGTGGATAGTGCATTAATTAATAAAACTCATTGCCAGTTTTGTTTTCTTTTCATTTTGCTTAAATGTAAAATATTTCACTAGCTCAATTATTAGAGTGGTGTTTGGTTTTAGTATGATATATATTTGTCCATATATATCAAAATACCTCCAGATTTTGGTTTCATGCCAGAAATATGTGATTACTCTTTGTTAACTAGATTGCTTTCTGTTTTAATGGCTAATTACATAAGAGGCATACATGCAAAAATATAGTATTTTAGTGACAATACCAATAATATTTTCTATATTGCCAGTTTGTAATAGAAGATAAGACCATCTTAAATTGAACCTGATTTATGGTAACACCAAGAAGCTAAAAAATTTATTTATATTTGAAATTAGAGCTTTAATAATTGGGTGGTAATGATTTATATATTTTTCTCCATCTACAGTTGTGGAAGAACTGTGTGTACTTTTGGTTTGACCTACAGGCTTATCATCAGCTTTTCTACGGAGAAACACTTCACCCTTTTAAAGTATGCAAACAAGCCCAAGTAAGTAGTAACTAATTAGGGTTCAATGTGTGGCTCTAAGTACACAAAGAAATGAAAAATTTGTGTCCGGCTCCAAACAAAAGAAATCTGGGACTACAGGCAAAAAGGCAGCAGTTAAATTGTTGTCATGGGATTGCTTCATTAAATGTCAGTAGAATATTATTTTATAATCTGATTTGTGGGTTTCCATTTTATTTGTTTTATTTGGTTCGCTTTATTTTCTCTTTGCTGACAATTATTTGTTCTGCCAATAAAGGACATCCCATATTTTTTGTAATTTATGTCTTTTTGGTTTGGTTGTGAGTGATTTTTTTAAAAAGAGGACCCTGAGAGAGAACTTGCCACAAGTCACTGAAGTGACGGGGAGCAGATGCATAGACCAGAGCTATTCTCTGAGCTTACTGTGGAAATCAGCTGTTGGACATCCTCAGCCTGGTGACCTCGAAGGGGGGGAAGAATGCTGACTGTGTTCTGTAGGCTCCATGTCATCCCCTGTGCTTCTGTACGACACACCATGTAAGACAGAGACCGAGAGCTAGAGGAAAGAACATCTCAAGACCACCACCCTGAAGCAGAACAGAGGAAGATTCTCTGCAAAGGGAGACAGAGCCGTGGCCTCTTTTGAGGGGGGAGAAGGAAAAAGAATAGAATTATGACTCAAGCTGACTTAATCTTCTCAGTTTTTTTGTTCTTAGGATCTTAATTATCTTCCCCCCACCAAAGATTTTATTTATTTACTTGAGAAAGAGAGAGAGAGAGAGAGAGAGAGAGAGAGAACATGAGCAGGGTGGTGGGCAGGAGAGACAAAAGCAGACTTCTTGCTGAGCAGGGAGCCCAACATGGACCATCATGATCTGATCCCAGGGCAGACACTTTACTGACTGAGCCACCCTGGGACCCCAGGGTCTTAGGATCTCTTATGGAAGGAAGTCTTCAAGCCTAGGAAACCGCTAATCAATTCTGTATCTGTTGACCACGTAAGTGGTTCTAGCTGGAATAACCCCATTCAGGAGACCCTCTCCGCAGATGATGCAGAGATAGTTTTGTCCTATCGTGTTTTACCTTAAGCTCTTATTCAGGCTCTCAGAGAGTGCTGCTGCTGGATGTTTGTTGTTACTTCCACCACCCGGACTCTGGTGTTGTAAATCAGCTGACAGAGCTTTGTACTTTTACTATGAGAACAAGGGTTTCAGCAGCTACCCAGCCCAGATCTGGCTCGATGCCGTCATGAAGTTTTAGCCCTAATTTGCCAGTGCCATTTTTTGAGACCACACATGGGGCTCGTTTGCTTGTTCATCCTTGACCTGTGGGTCTCTACCGCTCCTCCTCCCCCTGACATATTGCTCCTGTCTGGAAAAGTACCACCTGTTATTTATTATGTTTTCACTACTGCAAAGCCCACTCCTCCAAACATCTTCAGCTGCTCTGTCAAGTGAGTTCTCTGTTGTTGTTGTAGTCACCATATTTCCATGCACTTGTAAAAGTGGAAATTCTATTTAAGTTTGGTAGACTTAATAGTTCTCAGTGATGATCTTATTCTACATGCTGCAGAAGTATTGTGAAACAGGATACAGGCAGATTTTGTTTATTCTGAGATGGATTATTTTTTGGGGGGATCATCAAGGTCTGTAAGCTTTTTATCCTCCTCTAGATTATCTTCTAGACATTTTTTTTTTAAAAAATAGAAGTATAATTAACATACCATGTTAGGTTCATTTCAGGTGTGTAACATAGTGATTCAACAATTTTGTACATTACTCAGTGCTCATTATTTCAAGTGTAGTCACATCCGTCACCAAACAACGGTATTACATTACTGACTCTATTACCTATGCTGTGCTTTTCCTCTCCATGACTTATAACTGGAAGTTTGTATGTCTTACTTGCCTTTATCTATTTTATTCATCTCCCATTCCCCTCCCTTCAGCAACTACCAATTTGTGTATTTAAGAATCTGTTTTCTTGTCGTTTGTTCATTTTGTTTTTTAGATTCCACCTATAAGAACGGACCCTAGAGGGTGTTATGCTAAGTGAGATAAGCCGGACAGAGAAATATAAATACCCTATGAATTCACTTATTCTTCCCTAGGTTATCTTTTGGGGAGTCGCAGCAAGTGGAAGGAGGGAAACAATGGAGAAAGTTGCCTTCAGGTGAATAGAAGGAAACTGAAGGAGCAAGTCATGTGATTTTTTTCTTTTTTGGCTTGTTTACTTTTTACTTCTATGGTTACTTTATTTTTTGGTTAATGGAGCAAGTTGTCTAGATTAGTTTAGGTTTTAATTATCCAAGATTTCTGTGCCTCTAGATATAAGAATCACCTTTAATACCATAATCCTGTAGATTTGTTTCACAGTATGAAATGGCATTCATTTCTTTTCTTTTTATTAACCTATAATATATTATTTGTTTCAGGGATACAGGTCTGTGATTCATCAGTCTTACACAATTCTTAGCATTCACCATAGCACATACCCTCCCCAATATCCATCACCCAGCCACCCCATCACTCCCCTCTGCCCCCGTTCCCTACAGCAACCCTCAGTTTGTTTCCTGAGAATAAGAGTCTCTTATGATTTGTCTCCCTCTCTGGTTTCATCTTGTTTCATTTTCCCTCCCTTCCCCTATGATCCTCTGTCTTGTTTCTCAATCATTTCTTTATAACAGAAATGGCATATGGCCTTCTTCAAGAGTATATTTACAGTACAAATATTTGGATCAATAATGCTAATGCAGAATGTAATCAGGTAGCACTATGTTAAAGTCACTGTCAACTTGATTTTATATTGTTTTTACACATCTAACAAGTTATATGGTAGGAAACTGAGAGTTGGTTCCAAGAGACTTACATGTTTTTCCTGTATCATAGTAAGCAAATTACATACCTTGAAGTTTTATTGACTCATAAAATATTGCAGAAGTATCTGTAGGCAAACTAGATGGGGAATCAGTTTGAACTGAAATCTTGGGCACATACTGAAGATTTTACTGCATGGTTTCAAGATAGAATAGTTCAGTTAGAAGCCAATGGAAATGGTCTTGGCAAGGAGAAAAAGAATCACTTATTGTAGTGCAGAGGTAAAGTCTTTGACTCTAACAAGAGTTTGCCAGGGGAGCATGAACCACTGCTAAGATTTGGAGCCTAGATTGTTCCCACAGATAGTCCTACTGCCTTTTATTTATTTATTTATCTATTTATTTGACAGACAGATCATAAGCAGGCAGAAAGAGAGGAGGAAGTAGGCTCCCAGAGAGCAAAGAGCCCCTTGCTGGACTCAATCCCAGGACCTTGGGATCATGGCCTGAGCCGAAGGCAGAGTCTTTAACCCACTGAGCCACCCAGGCGCCCCCTACTGCTTTTTTTTTTATACTACATACTCCCTTCAGTGATAGAGCACTACAATAGAATGAAGCAGATCTGGGTAGCACTATCTTTTATGACGTCTTCCATCTTTGTAGAAATCTTTCAAACAAAATGCATTCCAGCAAAAACTATGTATTTAAAATTTACCACTCTCTACAGCATATATGTTGAGAATTTTTTTGAAAATAGAAAACAAGTATGATCATAAATATTGCACATGTTTACACATGCGTACAGACACTTATTAATCACATGCATATTTAAGTGGGAAAGAGGAAGAGAGGGAAAAAAAACAGTAAAAACTAGAGCCCAGGAGAAAAATTATTTGGAGTATGTAGGAATTAATGAGTGGAGAGGGTAGGTAAGAATGAAATGGAAATGAGGAAAAAGAGGATTTGCTTATTTTTACTAAAAAGTGCTATTCAACATAAAGATATTCTTGCAATAGTGTGAGATTTTTAGACTTACTCAAAGGAATGTGTGTCACCTAGATCAGAGGGTGTATGACATAGAAGGAATAAAAAATCACAGACTTGGAGTGGAAAGAAATGAGTTTACATCACATGCTCTTATTATGCTAGTTGTTAGCTGGGTAAACTTAGTCAAGTCAGTCAGTTTAGTAAGCCTCAGTTTCATGTCTTATAAAAATGTGGGTGGTAATAATGCTTCACATTTTATTTTCTTATTTCTGTTTTCTCCTTTATAGTTTTAACATGCATACCAAAGTTAACAAAGTCTACAATTAATCATTATCTTTATCCTTTCAAATAATCTAAGGATCTTAGAACACTTTAATTCCACCACACCTTGCCCATTTTACGTATCATTTTTGTATGGCATTTAAATTTTTTAAAATATGCCTACCAAGTAGCTATAATCACTTTTTTTTTTTAAGATTTTATTTCTTTGACAGAGAGAGACAGTGAGAGAGGGAATACAAGCAGGGGGAGTGGAAGAGAGAGAGAAGTAGGTTTCCCGCTGAGCAGGGAGCCCGAAGTTGGGCTCAGTCCTAGGACCCTGGGATCATGACCTGAGCCAAAGGCAGATGCCTAATGACTGACCCACCCAGGTGCCCTTCATCACTTTTGTTGTAAGACCTTTGATGCTGGTGTAGGTTTATTTATACATTGATTTCATGCTTACCATTGCCCTTTGCATCATACTCCTTCCTTTGGGCTTCATTTCTGAAGAATATCTTTTAGTAAGTTTTCCATTAAGATCTACTAGTGGTAAAAGTCAGGTTTTATTTGTCTGCAAAAGTTTAATTCTCTCATCGGTCATATAGCTGAATATAGAATTCTAGGTTGACGATTTTCTCTCAGCACTTTGAAGATACTACTCTATGGTCTTAGGGTTTCTGTTGCTCTTTTTGAAGAGTCTCCTGTTGCTCCTTTGCTTTTTCTCCTCATTTGATTTTTAATCTTCTCTTAGACTTCAGTGTTCCATATTTCATGTCAGTGTGTTTATCATGATTATCTTTCTTGGGTCCAAGTGGCTTCTATAATCTGAAGAATCATGTCTTGCATCAATTCTGGAAAGTCCTTAGCTGTTATTTCTTTCAGTCTTTCTACTTCTCTTTTCTGTGTTTGCCACATTCGGGATTCCCTGTCTGGTCAAGACTGTCAATCCTCTATCTCTCTTAATCTCTCTTTTGTGTTTTTATTTTTTAAAAAATTTGAGAGAGAGAGAGAGAGAGAGAGAGAGAGAGAGAGAGAGAGAGAGAACAAGTGAGGTAAGGGGCAGAGGGAGAAACAGACTCTCCACTGATCAGGAAGTCCAATGTGGGTTCCATCTGAGGATTCTGGGATCATGACCTGAGCTGAAGGCAGACGCTTTACTGACTGAGCCTCCCCAGTGTCCATTTTTCTGTCTTTTTACAGCTTTTCAACAGCTATTTAACCCATCCATTGAGTTCAATTATTTTAAGAATTTTTTTTATTATTATTAGATGTTCTGCTTGTGTTTTTCAAGTCTTCTTGATGTTTTCGTCTCTTTTTTTTTAAGTTTTTAATTTTTTCCTTTATGTCTTTTTAAGCATTTTAACATATATTATAGTCTAGCTGTCTTAGTTATCTATTCCTGCATGGCATGAGAGTATTACTGTAAGCTGGTGGCTTAAAATGATATGCATGTGTTATCTCACAGTTTATACAGTTAAGGAATCTGGGCACAGCTTTGCTGTATCTTCTGCAAGGCTGTAAGTTAAGAAGAAGTTGGTCAGGGATGCTTTCTCATCTGGAGCCCCACAGGGGCAGGATCTGCTTCATGGTTATCAGCAGCATCTGGGTATTTGCAGCCACTGGCCTGAGGAGAATTCAGTTTCTCCCTGGCTGTCAGCTAGAGGCTATACAGCTCTGTGCCATATAGCGTGGCCCTCTCTATGGTGGCAAATCACAACATGGTAGCTCGCTTCTCCAAAACCAGCCAGGAAAGGAGTTTCTTAGCAAGACAGGCATTACTGTTGTGTGTAACATAACCAGATACACAAAACCACATATATCTCATCACTATGACTGTGTTCTGTTGCTCAGAAGCAAGCCCTGCATTATAGGCCTACACAGGGAGAGAATTACAAAAGGGCACGAGCACTAGGAGACACTGAGAGTCTGATGCTAAGCATCCAATAATTCTATGATTTGTAGTTCTTGGAAGAACTAATTTTGTTATTTATTATTTCTGTGAACATGTTGGATTCCTTCTTGTAGGTACTGGAAGTCTGAATTATGAGCTCTTTAGTGAGGTTTTTACCTATGGTGCTTATCCTAGGCACATTTTTATTGCTGATTTCTCACCGTGAAGTTTCCTAATTTGCCAAGTATAATCTTGAAAAACAAACTCACGAGATGGTAAATTTACAATAACGGATCCTCAGGAGTTATTCTTTTATTCTTTTACATGGAGTCTAGGCCAGGACAAGGAAGCTTCCATTTTGTTTCCTAAGTTTGGTCAGTGTAGATGTAGGTAGTGACAGAGATAGAGACAGACATAGAGATACACCCATGCGTGCATTTATTTTTTCCATTCTGCATTTCACATTGTGTATGACCCTTCAAAGACCTTGTGGTATGTATGGCTCTTAGTATAACTTTTCCACCCTAGTGAGGATCCAAGGCCTTGTCTCCTTTACCCAGTGACTCTTAAAATCCACGTTCTTAATCCCAGTTTGCCCCCTGGTCCTCCCTTTGGCAGCTCATGCTTATCATCCTGATTTTTAGTATATTCCTTAATTTTGGCCCTTATGTTGGTTTTCCTTCCTATCCAGCCACATGTTTAGAAGAATATTTGTTATACTTTATCCAGTATTTTTAGGTATTTTATAGAGAAAAGATTTTCAACTAATCTAGCCTGTCAGCATACCCAAAAAGGAAGCAGTCATGTATTTTCCAATTTAATACCCACAGTCATCATACAGGTATTTTTATCCTATTTTTTTATAGATAAAAAGAAACTGCATCTCTGAAATGTTAACCTTGCTGAAGTTTCATAGCTAGAAACAAAATTAAGCTCAAACTTGAGATGCAGAACTGATTTCAATGCTGCACTTTGCCTCCTTTACCCTACCAATGTTCTCGTGCCTATTTCACAGGACTTCTGTAAGGATTACATAAGACAATGTAGGTGGGAATATCTTGTAGTCATACATACATACCTGGAGATATGGCAGGTTTGGTCCAGACCACAGCCATAAAGCAAATATCACAATAAAGTGAGTCGAATGAGGGGTGTCTGGTGGTTCAGTCGGGTTAAGTGGCCGCCTCTTGATTTTGGTTTAGAACATGATCTCAGGGTCATGAGATCAAACCCCGCACTGGGACTTTGTGCTAGGTGTAGAGCCTGCTTAAGATTCTATCTCCCTCTCCCTCTGCCCCTCCTCTCCCACTTGCACACTCTTTCTCTCTAAAAAAATAAAAATTAAATAAAGTGAGTCCAGTGAATTTTTTTTGTTTCCCAGTGCATATACAAGTTATGTTTACATTACACTGTGGTCTGTTAAGTATGTAATAGTCTTATTTCTAAAAAACAATGTATATGCCTTAATTAAAAATGCTTTATTGCGAACAAATGCTAACCATCATCTGAGCTTTCAGCAAGTCAATCTCTTTGCTGGTGGAGGGTCTTGCTTTGACATTGATGGCTGCTGATTGATCAGAGTAGAGGTTGCTGAAGGTTGGGGTAGCTTTGGCAGTTTCTTAAAACAACAATGAAGTTTGCTGCATTGATTGACTCTTCCTTTTACTTAACACTTAGAGGCCATCGTAGGGTTATTAACTGACTTAATTCTAATTGTGTGTCTCAGGGAACAGGGAGGCCTAAGAACAGGGAGAGAGACGGGGTAATGGCTGGGTGATGGGGCTGTCAGAACACACACAGCATTTATTGATTAAGTTTGTGATGTTATATGGGCACGGTCTATCACTCCGAAATAATTATAGTATCATCAACGGTCTCTGATCAGAGATGACCGTAACAAATATAATAATAATGAAAAAGTTGGAAATATTTTGAGAATTACCAAAACATGACACAGAGGCACAAAGCGAGTAACTGCTGTTGGGAGAAATGGTCCCAATAGACTTGCTCCATGCTGGGTCACCACAGACCTGCAGTTCGTAAAAACAATGCAATATCCACAAAGCACAGAAGTGCAATAAGAGAGGTTTTGCCTGTATACTGTAGAGCACTCTATGGAATAGATAAATATTATTAGAGTCCATACTAAGGTTCTCTCCATTACCTAGATAATGGGGAAGAAACAGAGGAACTTGGGGCTCTGAAAACAAACAGGATGGAAGAGCAGCAACTCCTAAATTCATAGTTTAGGAGTTCATTCAATCAATACTAGAACTTACTGAGTTTTCAAAAATACAATTCATAGAATCACAACCTTTAAAGAATATCTTTTACAATATTGTTACTTACTAAATAATATTCACTGAGAGCTTCTATGTGCCAGGCAACGTTCTATGAATAAGGACATGGTTGGGACAAAGTTCTTGGCTTAGGGGCTCCTGGGTGGCATGGTGAGGAGCCTGCTTTTCCCTCTCCCACTCCCCCTGCTTGTGTTCCCTCTCTCTCTGTCTCTTTCTGTCAAATAAATAAATAAAATCTTCAATAAATAAATAAATAAATACTAAAGAAAGTTTTTGGCTTAAAGAGCTCACTTTCGTGTGGGGAAGAGAAATAATTACTGAAGTACTTCGATTATGTTTAAAATAAAACAAAATTAATAGCATCTTAACTGGGGTTAAGTTTTAAGTTAAGATTAAGTTCTTAACTGGAAATCAGTTCTTTCTTCACCAGCAGGTAACAGTTGGTTATTTTTTTCCCCATTTTTCAAAGTTATTGAGGTATAGTTTACATACATTGTTATATTGGTTTCAGGTATACAACAGAGTGATTTGACAATTCTATACATTACTCAGTACTTGCCATGATAAGTACAGTCACCCTACAAAGCTATTACAATATTATTGACTATACTTCCTGTGTTATATTTTTCCTCTCTGTGACTTCTTTATAACTGGAAGTTCGTAGCTCTTAACCCTTTTTTTTTTTTTTTTTTATCTATTTCACCCATCCCCTCACCCATCTTCCCTCTGGAAACCACCAGTTTGTTCTCTGTATTTAAGAGTGTGTTTGTTTGTTTGATCATTTGTTTTTTAGATTCCACATACAAAGGAAATCATATGGGAGTTCTCTTTATCTGTGTGACTTATTTTACTTAGCATAATTCCCTCTAACTCCACCCATTTTGTTGTAAGAGGAAGTTCTCATTCTTTTTGTGGCTGAGTAATACACACACCCACCCCCCAAACATCTTCTTTATCCATTCATATACCAATGAACATTTAGGTTGCTTCCATATCTTGGCAATGGTAAGTAATGCTGGTTAACATGGGGGTGAGTATATCTTTTTGAATTAGTGTTTTTGGTATTGTTTTTTTAAAAGATAATCATTGGCTTCTTCTCAAATACCCATAGGAGGAAGAGAATGGTTTCCTTTTTTTCTCACTTTTGAGCCAAAACCTTTCATGCTTTGGTCTTATTCTCACCCTGTGAAACAATACAAAATAAATGTCTTTTGGGTGACAACACTTCAAACAAAAAGTTATAATGTCATGTTTTATTTGGATCAACAACTTTAGACTAAATCTCAAATCCTTGCAGTATCTTTTACTATAACTAGATGAAATCTTGACATTTGGAAGTCTCTCTCCTGACATATCCCTCAGTAATTTGTTAGCTTGGAAATATTCTGGCCTAATGCTTTTGTAAGAGACTGTTGCTCCTATGTGTGTACTTTCTTACAAAGAAATCACTTGATGCAAATCCAATAGCAAATAATATTAATAATATTAGCAAATAATATCAGTCTAAGTGACTACTCCTATCTACCTAGTCTGTAGTAGTGCCATTGGCTTACCCTTGGGTTTACAATATTTCACCAGAGAGAAAGAAAACACAAAATCTGAGTCAGTAAATGTCATCAAGACCTGTATTATGCATTAGTATTTTTAGGGAAGCCATAAGTTTATGATGTGATAGTAATGCAGAATTCATCAATATATTCATTCAGCAATTATTTATTGCTATCCATCTCATTCTCTGTGTGCCCAAATCACTCTAGTTTCCTATTAGGTGATCTCAGACATAGTGTGGAGCCAAATGAAGTTCACACCAAATTGGGCAGCATAATACTACCTACCTACTTACAGGTGTGTCTGTGTTTGACTCCTTTGCTGTTACTCCTATTAGTGTGGAAGCAAAAAATCAATGTAAGCAGGATAGCTGTTAGATCACCATTTACAAGCACATTTTCCCTAGCTTGAAAACTTTTATGCTGACATTCTCACAAACATCTATCAAACATCTGGTATATACCAGGCTCTGATCCATGATGGGAGCACATTGGGGAACAAAGCACACACCGGTGTTGCCGCTCAAGTTCTGTCAAGGTCCAAGAAGGTACTCTTCTTCTGCCCACTTTTCCAGAAAACACTAGGAAGATTGAGAAAGAGGAGACATTGTGGCTCTTTCCCCCATAAATTCTGCATTGTCTTCACAATGGTTCTCGACACAGTTTGAGCTAATTTTAGGTAACCAAATCCTTGGGTGTTACCATAAATTCCTTTGAAAAAAACTTATAGCACAAGAGGAGCAGTGTCAAATTTTTTTTCTGATAATCAGCTTAGTTTTTTTTTTTTTTTTTTCATTGCTTGCTGTCATCCATGACCTTAATTGTTTAGCTCTTCTCCTTCCTTGGCATTTACAGGACTTAAATACTTCAGGGTGGTCCTGACATTTTCATTAAAGTGCTATGAGCTAAGTGCTCTCTGTCTAGGCTGATGGTGTATTTTCAGGTGCACTAACAGAGCTCATTATTTCTTTATATAGCAGCAGCCTTAAGAATCACGCTGTGTTTCCTGAAAGATGAATGGGCATGGGTGAGGGGTGAGGTTGGGATGGTGATTAAATGTGGAAAATCCTGTACTTCTTCATAGCTTTATAGTAGGTTGCAGTGTCTTTATAATTAGGCTGCTTCTTGTGTGCTGGGCACTTATTATTCAGGCTTTATTACATTGCTTATTTTTGTTACCAGAGAGATGGTGTCCCAAGTAGCAGCCAGGCTTGGAATCGTGAGCACTATGAATCACTGAGCACAGAATCAGCAGGGTTCTCATCTTACATCCCATTTTATCATGCTTGCTAGTGAATTCAGGAAGAACACATATAACAGCTCACTTTCTGGTGTACGGTTATTCATTCATTTCTCCTGTTCCTGATGTTTATACTAACCATCTACATTCTGTGTTCAGATTTTGAATATTATAGGATTATGAACCAAAAAAGGATCTCCAAAGATCCACTTTTAATCTTGTTTCTGGAAAAGTCACCATATGAAGTTCTCTAAATCATCATTAGCATCCTACCTGACATTTATTTAATGTTTACTATCTTTTGGCTTCTCTGGTGGTCACTTTAGAAGGCTAGTTTTATTTAATTCTTCCCATCTTACCAAGCAGATGTTGGTATTTTCCCCATTTTACAGATGAGGAAACTGACATTTGTAGGAATCGAATACTTTCTTAAGGCCATCCATTCAGCAATTAGTGAGCTTGGGATTAGATCCAAATATGTGGACTCCAGACTCTTAACTTCTAAGTCTTTGCTTTCTTATTGTCTCTAGAAAAAGGAATGTCTATTTATCACCTTGTTTAATCTTTCAGGGTAATATCTTTATAGACACCAAATGCCAAAATACCAAATTTCACCCTTAACATTTTCCCCCACTGGATTATAAGCTCCAAGAAGACTGCTTTTTTTACCTCGTGTCTTCAAAACTGAAGCCGGGATATAAAAGATGCTCTAATAATATTGATTAAATGACTGAATGAACTCATTGGCATATTTATATCCTTAGCAACATATTATAAACCTAATTATAGATAATCTTTGATTATATATGACTGCCAGCCAAGTGTTTTTATTTAAAAACATTAAAAAAATAAAAATATCATCACCCAGCTTCAACCATGGTCAAGACTTTTTCTAGGCATGCTGTGTCCATAGCCCAAGTTTACTTTTAAAGAAGAGCTCTTGGGTGGGGTGTCTGGGTGGCTCAGTGGGTTAAGCCTCTGCCTTTGGCTCAGGTCATGATCTCAGGGTCCTGGGATCAAGCCCTGTATTGGGCTCTCTGGCTCAGCA
Source organism: Mustela erminea (assembly GCF_009829155.1). NCBI lineage: Eukaryota > Metazoa > Chordata > Mammalia > Carnivora > Mustelidae > Mustela > Mustela erminea. Next base: position 48,431,825 of record NC_045629.1, on the reverse strand, counting down.
CAGAACCTGCTTCCCCCTCTCTCTCTGCCTGCCTCTTTGCCCACTTGTGATCTCTCTCTCTCTGTCAAATAAATAAATTAATTCTTAAAAGAAAAAAAAAAAAGGGCACTTGGGGCGCCTGGGTAGCTCAGTCAGTTAAGCGCCTGACTCTTGTTTTTGGCTCAGGTCATCATCTTGAAATCAGTCGTGGGATTGAGCCCCACTTCAGGCTCCATGCACTGAAGCAGTGCAGAGTCTGCTTCAGATTCTTTCCCTCCTACCCCTCCTCACTTGTGCACACACACACACTCTCTCTCTCTCTCTCAAATATATAAATAAAATCTTTAAACAAAAAAAAAAAAGCTCTTAAGAGATTTCCCTAGAGCATCAGTGAAGTCTCCCTGTCCCTTTCCACCTCACCCAAAGAACTTAAAAATAAGCCTGTTTCCTGAAACTGAAACTATGAAATCACTGTGTAAAACAGTAAGTAAATAAAACGGAGCTATTGTCTAGAGAATGGTTTCACAGGCCTGCAAGACTTAACATGAAGGCACCGGGACATTTAAAGAAAATATGTTCCCGTCAAGGGGAAGCATTAGTCAACAGTGCATCCAGAAAGGGAAGTGTTGCAGAGGCTGACCTTGACCTTGCACTAGAAGCGCTCTCCTGAGCAGTCCACTCCTGTGAGCACCTGATTAGTCTAATAGATCCCACAGAGAGAACACTCATGGGTGCCATAGTTAATTTCCCTGACTTGACTGTAAGCAACCTCTACATTTAAGCTTTGTTTCTAAGGGGATGGGCTGGCTGACATAAACATCCAACTTGTCTGACGGTTGATTTTCTCATTGTCAAGTAATCCCTCAATGATCTGGTTTCATGATCAGCTGCTCTTTCTTTGTTTGTGTGGATTAGCTTCCTTGTGAGACAGGTTTGGGGGTTGTTTTTTTTCTTAAGCCTGAAAATGTTAATATAGTCATGCTTTTCTCATTGAATTATTCTTTGTTCACTGACTTTAAAGAAATTATTTAAAAAAAAAAGAAATTATTTTTATTGGAGGTGAAATAATTCCATTAGTTTAAACACATATTTTGCTTTTGTCAGTTAAAAGGCTTTTTTAAAATGAATCCCCAAATTGCCAAAATAAAATACTTATTTTTTGCTTAGTTTGCCTTGAACTACATAGTAGTAACTTTTTGTGGGTAATTGTTTACTTCCTTCCATTCTGTATTAATCAGTTATGTTGAAAATACCTGAAGCAATGGCCCAAGTTATTCTTTTTTTCTTCTTCTTCTTTTTTTTTCCAAGTTATTCTTAAGTCTGGTATATTTTGTCCCTTGAGTTTGTGGCTTGTTTTTTGGCTTTCCTAAACATGTTCTGTTTTCCCTTCTGATTTTTCATTCAGTCCAAAATGATTCAAGTTTGTCTCATTCTTTTATCTATCCTACCGGCATTTTTTTTTTCCATTAGATTCTCTTTTGCACTGAGTTCTTCTATAATAGAGTCGGAGTAATTGCCAGAAATTCTCAGATTGATTGTCATCACATTATCTTTTTGTGTGCAACTCCATTTTGTGGTGATCTCTGCAGTGGTTTGCCTCTCAGTATCAGGATGTTGCAATCTCTAGGAATCTTGAAGATTCCTAATTGAAAAACCCCAAGGTCCTTCACATGAAAAACCATTTGTGGAAAGCTCCATCTGCAATTTATTCCCTCTCGGCGTAGCTCCTCAGTAATGTTTTTGAGCTCCTAGTGGGATTTGAGAGGTCATTAAAAACCATCATATTTTCCTCTTTTTGCAGAAAAAAACAATACTGGATTGCCTGAACTTGCTCATTATTTTCTTTTTCTGTCTCATATGAACTCAGATAATGATGTTCTATGCCCGGTAGAGCTGTGAATGGTTATGAAAACAGACCTCACTTTTTGTTGAAGTAAATATTTTGTAATTTCTGAAAGTGTCCCATATCAGGGTATTTATGGTCCTCTTATAAACCCCTCTGGGGACCCTTTGCCTCTAGCTGTTTGGAACACAGTTTCATTGTATTGTTTCATATAAATTCCAAGGATGGAATTATTGAGCCCAGCTGAGAAGATCCTACATTACTTGCTGTTTGCCTTCAAGCACAGCGATATGTTTAGGTGTTGATGACCTGGGACAGCGGATGTCTCTTCTGCTGTGTTTGAGGTTATCGGTCAAGCCATTGTGGGGGCTTTTTGGGGCCAGACATTATATCAAGATGCGCTAGCATCAGTTTTATTTCTCATGATGCTTCGTGTTTCATCCTCATAGCTGCTCCTTATTTTCTCTCAGGAGGACAAGTTTATAAGCTTTTCCCTACTAAACTCTTACCGCCTCTGATGTACTAATAGGGACTAAAGGGAAATTGAACGTCGAAGCTCGCTTTGCCCTTTTCTAAGTAAGGGCTATTCAAGAGGTCAGGTTTCAAAGAGGAACTTGTTTGCTCTCTTCTTGTAGTTCAGCCTTGCTGCAATTGAACTACTAAAAAGAACTTTACCATATTCATATTTTTAAAAATTAGATGTCAGTTAAACACTATTTAGGTAAACTGTTAGAAATTGGCATATTTTGGTATGAACTGGTATTTTCCAGTATATGACTTTGCCTTCAGGGGGTATTTGAATTATTTGATATCGATTGCCTTTTTTTTTTTTCCCAACTTACTTTCTTTTTTTTAAAAAAGATTTTAAAAATTGGTTTATTTTAGAAAAAAAGAGAGTGGGTGGGGATGGAGGGGGAGGGAGAGGGCCAAGCAGAATCCTCTGCTGAGCGCAGAGCCCAACTTGGGGCTTGATCCCATGACCCTGAGATCAAGACCTGAGCCGAAATCAAGATCAGATGTCTGACACTCAGCTTACTGCGCCACCCACGTGCCTCTATTTGTCTTTCTTTAGCCATCATGATAGGAAAAGAGAAGTATATTTGCCTTATAATCATTGGCATGATGATAAATATTTAACAACCAGCTCTCCCAAAAGGGGAAGGCACCCCTGATTCACAGATTTGCAGATTTGCGTATCTCTGGGTGTAAACACTCTCACCGTGGGTAATTTCAAGCTGCCGACATGACGTCACTGAATGCAGAGCTGGGAAGGGATATGTAGTAGAAAAGGCAGTAGTATTTCCACCATTCAGTTGTAATAGAGTAAATAACCTCAAGAGCATGGATGATAGTAAAAACAGTAAAATCATTGGGAAGTGATGAGTTTTGGGTATTATTTTTGTTTCCAGTTTGATTTCATTGCAGGCTTATGTAATTTAGCTTTGAATAATAACTGCATTTAAAAACTTAACTCACGGGGCACCTGGGTGGCTCAGTGGGTTAAGCCACTGCCTTCAGCTCGGGTCATGATCTCAGGGTCCTGGGATCGAGCCCCGCATCGGGCTCTCTGCTCAGTGCGGAGCCTGCTTCTCTCTCTGCCTCTGCCTGCTTCTCTGCCTGCTTGTGATCTTTGTCTCTCTCTCTCTCTGCCAAATAAATAAATGAATAAAATCTTAAAAATAAAATAAAATAAAATAAAAACCTACTCACGTAATCCCTGAAAATCCATGAACTGGGACGAGGTGGTTCCAGTGTACCATTGCTTAAGACGGAGGAAAAGAGATGATGAGAACTTCCACTCTGAGCCTTTCCCCTTTTAAGTTTCTCATGTCACAGCTACCCTCCACCTTTATTTTCGTTGTGTGCTTTAGAGACTGCTTATGAACCCTTAGTCTATACCTACCGAAGAAGGCTGCATCACTTTGCTCCAGAATCTCTAGGTCCTGCACAGTTTGTTTATTATGAACTGAAAGAAGGAGCTTACTGGGAAAAAAGAAAGAAAGGAAAGAAAGAGAAGGAAGGAAGGAAGGAGAAAAGGAAAGGAAAGGAAAGGAAAGGAAAGGAAAGGAAAGGAAAGGAAAGGAAAGGAAAGGAAAATTCTGTATATTTCAGTAGCCAAAAACTCTTTTCTTCTTTTATCTTTAGGGTGTTTGCAATAGTGTCATGGGTTTTATGGAATATGTCTTCTTCTCGGCTAGGGCTTTGTTGATATCATCCTGTCAGTCCATCTGGCAGAACACTAAGTCTGCCTCCCAATAAGTAGAAGGCAATAGCAGCAGACAGTTTTATATATCCTGTGCTCTCGGTGGGCATCTTGGACACTCATCAGAAGAATGTGAAAGATACACATCTTCCTGCAGCCTTACTAATTACATGATTAGAATCCCTTATTTCAGGGCGCCTGGGTGGCTCAGTGGTTAAGCCGCTGCCTTCGGCTCAGGTCATGATCTTAGGGTCCTGGGATCGAGTCCCGCATCGGGCTCTCTGCTCAGCAGGGAGCCTGCTTCCTCCTCTCTCTCTCTCTCTGCCTGCCTCTCTGCCTACTTGTGATTTCTCTCTGTCAAATAAATAAATAAAATCTTTAAAAAAAAAAAAGAATCCCTTATTTCACTGTTGCAGCAGGGTGAGACATCTTAAGGAAAAAATGGGCTTGTGGGGTGCCTGGGTGGCTCAGTGGGTTAAGCCTCTGCCTTCGGCTCAGGTTATGATCTCAGAGTCCCGGGATCGAAGCCCACATCAGGCTCTCTGCTCAGCAGGAAGCCCACTTCCCCCACCCCCTCTACGTGCCTCTCTGCCTACTTGTGATCTGTCTCTCTCTGTCAAATAAATAAAATCTTTTTTAAAAAATGGGCTTGCAAATAACACCAAAGGCTGAAGCATAAGAGTGTTCTCCTAATATGTAGCAGACTTTAATAGGTTGTATTGAAAATCCACTTTTTAAATGTCCCCGATTTTAGTTAACCTGTTGATAGGCTCTGCTAGATTTAGTATTAAGGCCTGACAGCCTATAGGTTCTGACACATCCTGTCCCTGTTGTACTGAGGGACTGCCTTTAAGCTGTACACTTCTAAAGTCAAAGCTCTGTGTTTTTCCCCCCTTACTTCCACTCCTGGCCTGGTGGTGACAGCAGAACATCATGCAATCAGTGTTACCAGGCAATCACAGAAAGATACATACACACGATCATTAAAACAAATCCTTCAAAACCAAATATGTGAAACTGTTCCATTAACATAACTAACAGCTGAAATGTAACATAACAAATCAACACATGTGCTCCAGCATTTGCTATGATTCTTGACTTCGCCTTTTAAGGTTACACAGAAATTGTTCTTGTTTTCATTGGAGCACAGATGAGCATCAGGCTGAAGGTCATCAAATGGCCCCTACTTATGGGAAAGATGCTTTCCCAAAGACTTAGCACATCTTCTGCCCAGAAAGACCGCTTCGCTGGGTGCTTCCACAGCACAGCAATTGGAATCTTACCCGGTAGCTGTCATCATTTTGTCTTTGGTACAATGAGAAAGCCAAATAGCACAGGCGGTTGTGGAAATCATTTATATTTTGCTCTTGACATTGTTAAAAATAACAAAAATAAATTCAATAAGCCTGCAGTTGTCCTGTCTCAGGTATGTTTTCCTAGGATTTGTGATGCAGTGAGAAAACATCAGTCCATTCCAGGGCTTATGAGAATGAATCAAATGTGAGAAAACTAAGCCTGGAATACACTGTGGTATATTTGAAAGGAGATTGGGGTCCATTTCCATCCAAGAATATGTTTATCATGTAAATTTATCATAACCATTTCAGAATGATTTTGAAAAGTACTAAGCGGCAGGGCTGAAATCTTACATGCAAAATTACCTTAAGGTTGGAAAAAAATGCAAATCACAAAGGGAAATTGCATAATTTGAGCCATCTCCTGAGTTATGTGATATGCTCGTCTTGTTTAGGATATTGGCTCTAATTAATGAAGCATCAGAGGTTTCCTTAAAGAAGCAAGCATAGAAACCTTTTTATGGTTTATTTCTTGTAATGGCAACAAACTAACGTGTATCATAAGTAATTTAGGTGAAATACTGTCCATCATTTTGCCATTCTTTAGAAAGCAAAACAAAACGGTTGTCAAAAATGTTGTTTCTTTCTCTCTTTTGTCTTCATTTCTCCATTTGTTTCTCCATTCCACTCTCCAATTCAGTTTTTCTTCCTCGTGTCTCCACAGTATCCATCCTACATGTTTTTCTTCTTGACGGGCTGGTTAGCTATCCTAATCATCGGAGATTAGTTAAACAAGAAAGTTCATTCCCAGAATTTCAAGACCGTAAGGGATTTTTTAAGGGGAGGCATTGCTTCCCCCCGCCCCCCCCATCTGATAGAGAGGCCAAAAAAGTGAGTCAGAGGCACAGGTGTAGAGCAGTCTGGGCAAGCCGCTCATCGTGCATTTCCTGATTACATAACCTTTGAGCATCTCCAGGAGAGATGGGGCCGAGAGCTGTGCAGTGTGCAGTGCCAGGCAGTCTGATCACGGACAGGCAGTGCTTCTGTCCCTTCTCAGAAACTTTCCTGTTGGGTCGTTAAAACATCACAGGTTCATGTTTAAATTGGAATCTTGTCGGCCACAGCTGTGCATGAGTGAATCTCTGCTTTAATGTGAATCAGAGTCACTGACTGGGCTATGAAGGGCGCATTTTCTTCTCCAACATTAGCTACATTGTTTTTTCCTCAGTGGTTAGAAAGGAAGAACTGGGTGGCCAATAAAAAAGCAAATGACCCAAGACACTTAAGCAATGTTTGTAAACCACAATTAAACTCTATTTTTTAGTGATCACATAGCATAGTCTTCATATTCCTTCAAGTAAGTTCACGTCAACTTAAAAATGATCTTCATCGTCTTTATACGGTTTTAAAAGGTGCTCTTTGGCCTTTGTATTTGTTATATGTAGTCAGTTGTCAGTCCACTTATACATTGTCCCTGGATTATTAGAAACATACTAGAAAGACATTGTCAGATTTTAGCGGCATAATTCAGTTGAATGTACTATAAATTTACAGAGTGGCCCAATAAAGAATTGACAATCACATCCATTTTTCCCTTCTTATCCCCTTACCCATTGTTGTCCCCACCACTCTGGGAGCAGAGAGTCCCGAGACTGAGTCTCAAAAGACGATAATAAACGTGCATTATGTGATCTTGGGACACTCTGGAAAGGATGATCTTTCAAGACCTTTTCTAATGTTTTCAGTTCTTTAATTTTATAATACTGGTAAAGAATCAGGGAGGTGGTGGGAAGTATATATCTTCCTAAGGATTGTGCTGGTTATCATAAGGATCGACACTTGAACAAAGAGAAATTGCTTATGTGATAATGAATAATGTTCAATAAACAGTGAGGAAGCCCTCCCCCCAAAACAGGTGAGAAGACGAACAAGTATCTAAAGTTAGGTGTGATGGAGAGGGGACAGATTTTTAAATTTCTGTTAAGATTTGCATTTAATGTATTCATTCTTTTTTTTTTTTTTTAAGATTTTATTTATTTATTTTACAGAAAGAGAGAGAGAGAGATCACAAGTAGGCGGAGAGGCAGGCAGAAAGAGAGAGAGAGGAAGAAGCAGGCTCCCCACTGAGCAGAGAGCCTGATATGGGGCTCAATCCCAGGACCCCAGGATCAAGACCTGAGCCGAAGGCAGAGGCTTTAACCTACTGAGCCACCCAGGCACCCCTAATGTATTCATTCTTTAAAAAATATTTTTTGGGCACCTAGGTGGCTCAATGGGTTAAGCCTCTGCCTTTGGCTCAGGTCATGATCTCGGGGTCCCTGGATTGAGGCCCGCATTGGGCTCTCTGCTTAGCAAAAGCCTGCTTCCTCCCTCTCTCTCTGCCTGCCTCTCTGCCTACTTGTGACCTCTGACTCTCTCTCTGTCAAATAAATAAATAAAATCTTTTAAAAATAATTTTTAAAAAAGCAACATTTTTTATAAACATATATTTTTATCCCCAGGGGTACAGGTCTGTGAATCACCAGGTTTACACACTTCACAGCACTCACCAAAGCACATACCCTCCCCAATGTCCATAATCCCACCCCCTTCTCCCAAACCCCCTCCCCCCAGCAACCCTCAGTTTGTTTTGTGAGATTAAGAGTCACTTATGGTTTGTCTCCCTCCCAATCCTATCTTGTTTCATTTATTCTTCTCCTACCCACTTAAGCCCCCTTGTTGCATCACCACTTCCTTATATCAGGGAGATCATATGATACTTGTCTTTCTCAAAAGCAACATTTTTTTAGTAATCTCTATGCCTAGTGTGGGGCTTGAACTCACAACCCCAAGATCAAGAGTCATATGCTCTTCTGACTGAACCAGCCAGATGTTCCTAATGCATTTAGTCTTAACAGAGAAGTCTGTGAAGCTTCAATCCAAGTTCTAAATAAAATGGTTGGGATTTTGGCTTGGGTAACAGCTATTCAATTCACATGATTGCAATCAGATGAATGTGTGTTTCTTAGCAAGTAATATTTTCTGCTTGTCTTTCCTTTATGTTCAGCTCTAAATATGTGTTAAGCATGTCTAGGATTCTTGTTTTAGAGAAATATTGTACTTTTATCTAACTGGTGTCGGTTAAATATGGGGAGAACATATAATTTAGTATCTAAACCAGGATTCTTTTCAGAGTGAAAGGGAAACTATTAATAATTATGCCAGAACAGTAGGCTTAAACTAGAATGGGGTTATATGGCTACCCTCATTAGAGCTTCTTGAGACTATGGGAATAGACAGTTAAATAATATGCAAAAGCCCAAACTCATCAAAAAGAGATCAGATTTGTAGTTACTAGAGGTGTAGGGGTTGAGGGAAGGGTAAGCTTAATGAAGGTGGTCAGAGGTACAAACTTCCAGGAATAACATAAGTAAGTACTGGGGAAGTAATGTACACCGTGATGACTGCAGTCAACATTGCTGTATGGTTTATACAAAAGTTGCTAAGAGAGTGGATATTCCCTTCTTCACAAGGAGAAAATTTTTTCTTTTTTTGGTATCATTATGAGATGATGGATGGTTGAACTTATGGTGGTAATTATTTCACCATATACATAAGTCATATTATGCTGTCTACTTTAAACTTGGACAATGCTGTATGCCAATTATTTCTCAGTAAGACTAGACAAAAATAGTTCAACAACAACAATAACAAAAATATGCATGGGCCCTTGGGGCTTCATAGAGAGAAGTAAGTGTGAGGTCAGGAAGGAAGGTCATCGATAGTAGCCTGAGAAGAGTCTCACTGAGCTTGGCTGAAGTCTGAATTATATTTTGTTTCTTGTGGGAATGGAACTGCTGCCTCTTATTTCCTCCTCACATTTTTAAATTTGTTCTGATCAGTTACTCCTTGTTTCAATGTAGAGAGGTAAATTCAGAGGACTTGCATTTGAGGAAGAAGGGAAGCAAAGTGGGAAATAGTCAAAGGCTGTGCGATGAGTGGTATGTTATTAATGGAAACTGGAAATACAGAAGGAAGGGAGGAGCTTGGAGGCTCTGAAACAACAATTTGTTATATTATTGAGTCACTGAGTGTGAAAGTCTAGAGCCTATCCACGTAGTAGTAATAAGTTAGCAACTAAAAGCAGAGATTTTCGTTTGGGAAAGAAATCAGGTCTAAAGCTATATATATTTGGGTTTCTTCTACAAATAGTTAACTGTTAAATCTCTGGGAATGGACACAGTCTTTTATTCATCTGTTTGTTCATCCTAAATTTAGCATTACACAAAATGCTAGGGATATAGTAACAAAGTAGACCTAATCTGTCTTCATAGACCTTGTGGTCCAGTGGGAGAAACATGCAAGTACAAGGCCCCATCGGAGCATGTAAGAATGATCCTGAAGACAAACTGCAGGGGTCAGACTGAGCAAAAAGCAGAAAGAGGATAAGGCTGGAGTGCATAGAGAGCATAGAAGACATAGTGTGAAAGTCCTGTGAGACGGTGTGTGGCATGTGTGAGAAACTGAAAGAATGTGAACTGAGAAGAAAGTATAGTTGAACATAGAATTTAATGGAGATTTTATTTATTTATTTATTTGACACAGAGAGAGAGAGAGATCACAAGTAGGCAGAGAGGCAGGCAGAGAGTGGGGGGAAGCGGGCTGCCCCCCGAGCAGAGAGCCTGATGTGGGCCTCGATCCCAGGACCCTGAGATCATGACCTGAGCCAAAGGCAGAGGCTCAACCTACTGAGCCACCCAGGCGCTCTAAACAAAGAATTTTTTTTTTTTTTAAGATTTATTTATTTGAGAGAGAGACAATGAGAAAGCATGAGCGAGGAGAAGGTCAGAGAGAGAAGCAGACTCCCCGTGGAGCTGGGAGCCCGATGTGGGACTCGATCCCGGGACTCCAGGATCATGACCTGAGCCAAAGGCAGTCGTCCAACCAACTGAGCCACCCAGGCGTCCCTAAACAAAGAATTTTAATGAATGATTTCCTTTAAGGGGAAAGAGAGGAAAAGGAATCACCAAAGGAGTCTAAGAGTGGAAACAGGCAGAGAATCAGGAGACACTGTTGAGGTCAAGGAGAGGTAATCAACAATGTAAAAGCTGCAAGGAAATACAATATAGTGAAGATTAAGGAGAGAAACTATTGAACTGGTGTTTGTATGGTTGTTAGTGATCTTGGAGATCAGTTTCATTGGCCTGAAAACCAGATTACTGCAGACAGAGAAGTGGGTGAAAAGGGAGTAAGAAGATTTGTAGAGATGGGTAAGAGAGAAGGGTGATAGTTTGTAGGCAAAAGAGCCAAGAAACTTATTTGACAAAGGGAGAGACACCTCACCTGAACAGCTTTGTAGCGTCAGAAAGAAGATGGAATCAGGGGCGCCTGAGTGGCTCAGTGGGTTAAGCCTCTGCCTTTGGCTTGGGTCATGATCTCAGGGTCCTGGGATCGAGCCCCGCATCAGGTTCTCTGTTCAGTGTGGAGCCTGCTTCCCTCCTCTCTCTGTCTCTGCCTCTCTGCCTACTTGTGATCTCTCTCTCTCTCTGTCAGATAAGTGAATGAAATCTTAAAAAAAAAAAAAAAGAGTCTGAGAAGATGGAATCAATGGCAACATAAATTAAGGACATTGGCACTAAGGAAATAAATGATGTTGCAAGGTTCTGGGGAGGAAGGGAGTCAAGGCCACACATGAAAGGTTTCATCCTCGAAAGGAGTCTTTCTTTGAAACATTGGAGAAAAAAAGTATTTAGAAGGTTCTTGAGAAAGTTGAGGGCATCCATACCAGAGTTTTTCCCAGTTAAGTGGAAGGTCAATCTTCTGAAAGTGAAGAAGTATAAGGAACAGTTGGGAACTTTATGGAGAATGGCAAAGGTTAGAAATGGGGAGATAAGGTTTGATTAGAAATATGCAAAAACTTACCAAGCTTTGTGATCATGGCTGAGGTTCCTCTTTTTCTTCTTTTTAAATCTATGTATAATGAATCCAGTTGTCATAGTTTTTATTGGGAGCTCAACTTGAGGACAGAGTTGGAAAAATGGATAAATGATTCAGCAGACTCAGAATTGGGCAGAAGATCAAGATGGGAGGAATTAAGGATGTTTTAAGAGTGTACTTGAAATGATGGGAAATCTTCAGACCCAATCACGAAAGAAAGAAAGAGAAACGAGGTGGTAGCCCCATTTATCTGGAAGACAGGAAGAAGCTACAGATTGTGCTGAAGGTAAAGAAAAGCTTGGTGAGAGGTATAAAAGGATGAAGAATAATGTTCAGAGAGAAGAAGTTGTGCCATTAATATAGTAATTGGTAAAGGAAACTGACACTCATTCTGAAGAAAATCATAAAGCAAAATTTCAGAAGGTAAAAGCCCAAACTGATTGGAGATAGTTACAACCTGAATGGCCTTGCCGTGGCGTTGTGAAATGTCCACCAAGGTATAATGATAGACAATAGAAATAGCACCTGGAGATTCTCACGAGACTGTGGATAGCAGCAGATCTTGAAAGACAAGAAGACTGAAGGCAAGACTGGGAGAGAAAGGGAAAAGGATGGATTGGGGTGTCCACCAAAAGCTATCATTTCTATCACTGGTATTCTAGTCACCATTTCAACTTCTTTTGTACTTTACCTTCTTCACTGTTACTGTGTTTTTTAAATCAAAGAAATTGTCCTGATTTCTACACAAAGAGTTTGATATGTGTCACATCAAGTGTTTATTTATACTATACTTTCAGTGGAGCTGACCCAATGATTAAGCGGTTGCTTTATTTTTCCATTAGAAGTTGTTCAACCCCAAATAAAACCTGACCACCAATTTTTAAATGAAATGATTTGGGGAGTCAAATTTACCCTTCTTTGAGGTAAATTTGAAATTATTGAAGCAAATTTTAGAGACATTCTTACTGTTGTTAATTTGATCATTTTTGTCTTTAGTTTCTTAATTTACCTTAGTATGACATTATTTTAATTTATATATTTAAAAAATCTCCAGCTTAGAAAATCTTTAAGAATAGATTTCAACCTGATACAAACCTAACTTGTTAGACTGGTTAGATTACAAGTTCCAATCAACTGATGAATGGATAGAGCTGATGTGGTATATATTCATGATGGAATATTATTCAGCCATAAAAAAGAATGAAATCTTGCCATCTGCAAAAACATGGATGGAGCTAGAGAGTATTACACTAAGCAAAATAAGTCAGTTAAAGAAAGACAAATACCATATGATTTCACTCATACGTGGAATTTAAGAAAAAAACAAATGAACAAAGGGAAGAAAAAGGAGAGAGAGAGAGACAAACCAAGAAACAGACTCTTAATTATACGGAACAAACTGATGGTTACCAGAGGCGAGGTGGGTGGGGGGCATGGGTGAGATAGGTGATGGGGATTAAGGAGGGCACTTGTGATGGGCACCAGGTGTTGTATAGGAATGTTGAATCACTATATTATACACCTAAAACTAATATTACACTGTTTGTTAACTAACTGGAATTTAAATTAAAAAATTTTTTAAAACTAACTGCCAAAGTTAGAAAAAGTTGTGTGTGTACAAAGCAAATTTCATTTTAAATATTATATATATAATCATTTGGTATGAACCATCATTTGATGGTTTAATCTCTGCTATTCTGCCTAATGGACTATGTGTCTTTGTCTTAGGGAAGGAAATTTCCAGGCTGCAGATTGCCTAGTTAAATAGAACATCCAGAATGTCTCCTAAATATGCCCCTTCTCCCATATTTCACAACACTTAGGAATAAAGAGAGGTTCTCTGCTGCTGTTCAAGACTCATCTTTAAATACTTCAAAATTTTTAAGTAGTTCCATCTACTAATAGCCCCTATCCTAAGTCCCACTAATGCTGCCAAAAGACCTTTTAAGTTCTCTATCTAGAAAGTCAGAATGAATGAATCATGAAATTTCTCTCTCTCTCTCTTTTTTGTTTATCATATGAAGCTTTTTTGGCATCTGTACAAATAACCCTTATAGCATATATGCTACAGTGCTTTTTTTTTTTTTAGTTTCTTTTCAGCGTAACAGTATTCATTGTTTTTGCACCACACTCAGTGCTCCATGCAATACGTGCCCTCCTTAATACCTACCATCTGGCTCCCTCAACCTCCCACCCCCCCCCCCCTTCAAAACCCTCAGGTTGTTTTTCAGAGTCCATAGTCTCTCATGGTTCACCTCCCCTTCCAGTTTCCCTCAACTCCCTTCTCCTCTCCATCTCCCCATGTCCTCCATGTTACTTGTTATGCTCTGCAAATAAGTGAAACCATATGATAATTGACTCTCTCTGCTTGACTTATTTCACTCAGCATAATCTCTTCCAGTCCCGTCCATGTTGCTACAAAAGTTGGGAATTCATCCTTTCTGATGGAGGCATGATACTCCATAGTGTATATGGACCACATCTTCCTTATCCATTCATCCATTGAAGGGTATCTTGGTTCTTTCCACAGTTTGGCGACCATGGTCATTGCTGCTATAAACATTGGGGTACAGATGGCCCTTCTTTTCACTAAATCTGTGCTAGAGTGCTTTTTAACTCACCCAATTCCAATGTCTTTTTTTTTTTTTAAGAGATTTTATTCATTTATTTGACAGACAGAGATCACAAGTAGGCGGAGAATCAGGCAGAGAGAGAGGAGGAAGCAGGCTCCCTGCTGAGCAGAAAGCCAGATGCAGGGCTCTATCCCAGGACCCTGGGATCATGACCTGAGCTGAAGGCAGAGGATTTAACCCACTGAGCCACCCTGGCGCCCTTCCAATGTCTTTTATCTCCATTTTCCCCATGTTATGGAGATAGCCATGTGTTAGAATCCATCATAATTTAGAATGACTTCAGGTTTAAATGTTGGAACTCTGAAATTCCCCTTTCAGACCATCATTTCACTTTAGGACATTAACCTTCCATTCATCCATTTAACATATATTTATTGAGTGAGTGCCACATTATATACTGAACTTTATAAATACTCCCTTTTAACTGCTCTACAGGTCCTTCTCCCTTATCTTCACTCTTTTTTTTTTTTTTTTTTTTAAGTAAGCTCTACGTTCAGCGTGGGGCTTGAACTCCTAACTCTGGAGGCAAAACATGAGAGACTATTAACTATGTAGTAAATGAACTGAGAGATGCTGGAGAATAGGTGGATGGGGGATGGGCAAAATGGGTGAGGGGGTTAAGGAAGGTACTTGTGATGAGCACTGGGCATTAGATGAAGGGGATGAACCACTAATTCTACTCCTGAAACCAATATTACATTGTATGTTAAATAACTCGAATTTAAATAAAAACTTAAACAAAAAAGAGTTGTGGCTATACTGACTGAGCCAGCCAGGTGCCTCATTCACTCTCATTCTTTGAAATTCCTTTCTGCATATTGTTATTACTATCCTGATTCTAACCTCATCTGCTTTCCTCCCTACAGTAAGCTCCCAATATATCATTTCAATTGCATCTTAACCTGCCCTTTCAATCTCAACTTCTCTTTCTTCAGCTCTTTTACTATTTCCTCTGACTTCATTCATTATTACTATGCTTTACTATCAGTATTTATTCATCTTTACCTATATATTTATGCATCTGTTGTTCTCTATTCCATCCTGCTCTTACCTTTGTTTCATGTTCATAGCGCAGGTCTGCTGGTGATGAATTGTCTGCTGCTGTTTGTTGATTTATGACATCCTTGTTTCCTTTTCACTTTATAAGGATATTTTTGCTGGGTACAGAATTACAGGTTAGCAGTTATTTTCTCTTGGCACTTTAAAGATTCAAGACTAGAGTCTATACCTGGTCCAGCTCTGATATTAGGGTGTTTTGAGAGCTTAAAGTATTTACAGGGGCTTCCCCAATGGCAGGCCCTGAACTATAGTCCTTGTCCTCTTGGTATTGAGAAACTTCCAAAAATCCCAATTATAGGGAGTCATAAGGACTTTGGCTGTTTTTGTGTGCAAGAGGAGAAGTCACTGAAGAGTTGAACAGAAGAGTGATAGACAAAAGGCCTTCTCTGTTTGCTGTGAAAAGAAAAGACACTAAGAAAGCAAAGAGGAACATTTGAGGACCAATTAAGAGGCTATTGCAAAAAAGCAAGTGAGAGATGAAGGTGTCATATAATTTCTTATCTGGCCATTGAAATAAGTTCCAAATCTTACTCGAACTGTTTTTCTTTCCTGACACCATAGTGATTTATTTCTAAGATTTATATCCCATGATGTCACTCCTCAGAGAGACCTCATTACCTATCTTTAAGTAAAAATTCAAATTCTTCACCAAGGGACAAAAGGTCATATGCACGTTCTGGCTTCTGCTTCCCTTTCTAGCATCCCCTCTTATTCTACTTCTTTCCTTTAGCCAGTGGTATCTATTTGGAGCCCAGAATCTCTCCATAGGTCATAAAACTTCTGTAAGCCTTCACGCCTCGCCCATATTTTTCTCCTTAAACCATCCTCCTCATCAACTCCCTTTCCTTGCCTGATTGACTCCAACTCATCTTTAAAGATTCAGCTGAAGGATTAAGAATAAAAGAAAGTTATCTTCTCTTGGAAAAGTTTCGGGAATCTTTTCCTTTCCCATTCCAAGACATAAATGAGTCTTTTCTGCGGATTTAGTACAATTCAATAAACATTTATGGCATCTTCTCTCTGCCAAGAACAGTTTTAGGAGTTGGAGAATGACAAAAGAATAAGCTGCAGTATTTGCCCTCAAGGACCTCGTTCTAGAAGGAGATACATAATACATAACTTCATTATAGTGTGGTGTGGATAGCAGTAGAAAATGATTTTGAGAGGAGGGTGTCAGTGAAGGTTTCCTGGAGGAGGAAAAATCCATGTTCATTTTTAAAGAATAAATCAGAGTTTATCAAGCAGACAAGGTGCATGGGGTAAGGTGAATATCCAAGATCAAACAAACAATATATGCAATGGTATGGAATGGCAAAACAACAAGGTTTAGGAAAATAACAGAAGAATTGGTATTTGAGTGTAAATTTTAAAAGGCAATTAATGGGATGTGAGTTTAAAAAGAATGGACAGGCAATCATTGATGATCTTATTTATGCATACTTCTATTGTAGTACTTATCACACTGTATTGCAGTGACCTATTTTCATTTTGAGGTCACCACCAGTGGCTCCTTCGAGTAGGTATTGGGTCTTAATCATTAATCGTTGCTTACATAGCAGCTATCCACGTGTCCAAGATGTAATGGGTACTCAGTAAATGCTTATGTTGTTAGTGTGGACCCTTTAAAACTTCTAAGAAGATTATTTTACAGAATACTATTATTTGTATTTGGTACAAATCTATCTATCCATCTGTCATCTGTCTATTGCCTGGGTTGAATCTGGACATGATCAGGTCCAAAACTAAGTCAAAAAATAAAATTAAAATCGAATGCAATTAATTAGAGATTGTTAGTAAAACTACATTTAAATCTGATACACAGAGCATGACATATTTGGTATATAATATTTTTAAAATAAAATGTTATTAAATTACTTCTCCGATGTAAATGGCTGTCATTTGGAGAAAAGACAAATGAGTAGAATGGAATAGACATTTATGCAGTTTTTTTCTAGGAAGCTTAGAAATTCCACGTGTATCTGTGTATCTTTCCATTCACTCCTACTTCCTTCTCATATCTCTTCCACAGCATTGGACATCAGATGGAGATATTTTTACAGTAGAAAGAGATACTTGTTACAGTTTTAAGAACTCTGCAGCTCTGTTGGGTAGGGCAGGTAGTCTCTTGTCCCTATCCTAGAAGACTGATAACCAGTTTTTCAGCCCCAGTGATTCTTGCCTCTTGTTTCCAAATGGGCATTTCAAGCCATTTTGGGAGGTAGCAATAATATGTTAGAAATATCATGAACATAAGGGGAAAAGGAGACCTATAACCTGAAATCAATCATAATAAAACATAGAAGTAATCTGATAAAAAGTTGGAATATCCAAATGATATACTCTTGAGTAAGAACTACTACAAACTGACTAATTACTACTGAAGAAATAGGAAAAGTAATGAGAATAAACACAGTGCTTTGACTTAAGTAGTTCCATGCATCTTTTCAAGAAAAAGACGTCACTTGAGCTTGTTTCCCTTCTCTTATATTTTTAAAATGCCTTTACTGAGGAACCCACTCACCATTATGGCTTCTCCCAATATCCTCTCCTTTCTTTCTCTCCTTTCTCCCTTAGTATCTTTTTGCCACATACATTGCTCCTTCGGCTACTCTTGACATTGGACTCCAACAGGAAAAGAAAAAAGAAATCTATATGAAAATACAGCCACCATTTGAAGACCTTTTTGACACGGCAGAAGAATATATCCTCCTCCTCCTTCTTGAGCCCTGGACAAAGATGGTAAAATTCGACCAGGCTGCTTTTGGAAAGGTATTGTGGCACTAAGAAATGGCAGGTGACCATTCAGGTTTACTACAAAACTGAGGATAAGCAACGTTATTAACTCACAAGAGAAAAATGGAAAAAGAGAAAAACTGGAAAAGATCTCATATGGGCCAGGGACTCAGAGTTAAGATTTGGCAGGCTCAAAATTGGAGCAGCGAAAGTATTTATTAACTTCATTTTTTGCCAGTTTCTCAATTGTCTTCTAACAAAAGACTAAAATCTTTGTCATTTTTAGTTCTCTGTACAGTTATGTCGGCAGAGAGAAATCTGAGGTTTGGTTTCCTGCGAACCAACAAAATCTGCCGTGATAATGTCCTGGCTTTGTCCCTTTTCGCCATTTCTCAGCAGTGGCCTTCATTTAGATTAATGGAAAAATCCCATTTAATTTTCTCCTGGATGAGTTATGGTAAATATGACACCCATGGAAAATAGAAATGTTCCGTATATATTGTGGGAAACACATTCTGTAACTTCAGTATTGCTATTTGAAGGCACTCCAAATGTTCATTATATTGGGCTGTTTGATTGGATACGAGTTTCAACACAACTTTTTTAATTCCAAAAGAGGTCATTTTAAGTCTCAGTGCCTGAATGTTTTCACTATTCTTATTGAGGGGTGGAGGAAATTTCTTTCAGTATTTATTTTGAACCACAGATTTGAACCATTCCTGGGCATTTTTTCCCTATGAAGTTAACGCATGGACCCTGTACATCAGGTCCCTCTCAGTGGAACTCTGCTGTCTTCATATTGCTGTTCTTTGTTCCTCTCTCCTCAACCACTTCTTAGTCTTGTCTTCTACCAGAAAGAATAGCTTAGGTAAACTAAGATAAAATTAATACCAAAACACCATGGATAGAATTACCTTATTGGATTGTGATTGAACAACTCTCAGGGCTTACTAAATTCAGTGATGAAAATTAAATTTTCCATCCTAAATTCTCTTTGTCCTCAAAAATTAGCATCACAACTTTTCTGCTACAAAAATACATCTATTACACTAGAAAAGTTAGGCTATTGTATGAGATTTTAAAAAATTCTCTCCAGTCATTATTTTAAATATAATGCATGGCATAACCTGAGATAGGGTCCTGAGATGTTAAAAAAAAAAAAAAAGATTTAGAATTACAACTAACTTCCCTAAACCAAAAAGTTTTGGCATTGGTGATGACTCTTATAAAATGTGTGGGAAAATGATACACTCTTTTTAACAGGAAACTAGAAACTTCCTTAAATTCAACCCAGAGGACTTCTCTGAAAGTCCAGTTGACTTGGTTATGTAGACTTGCTCCCAAAAAGGATAATTAAGGAGACTACCAAAGCTAGTTATTAAATGTAGAAAGTTCTCAGTCCACTAAACTGATTTTTCCCTGGAATCGAGAAATTGAGAATGAGCTTGTTTTCGTGGCTGTCTAAAACAGTGCAAAACCTGCTCTGCAGGCTGAGATGTACAATGAGGTTAATCTGATAAATGACTCCTTTCTTGCTACAGCAAAAAACCTTAGGTCACAGAGTATTACAAATGGAGTGCAGTCATTTCTTGTACTACTGTGGATTATTTGATTATTAACACTAGCAATGCCTGTCTTTGTGACTCTTACCCTGTTGTAATGAGTAGAAAATGGAAATGTGACCCAACATGTGTGCAGTGTTTGTTAGTTCGCATGGGGTGTTCAGAAAGGAGGAATGATCTCTGGTGTCACTATATCATTATGTAGAAATATTTTATCACATGCATGCAAAGTAAGAATTTGTAGTTAATATTTTTATGTTTGTCTTGCTGCTTTTGCCGCCAAACCAGTTTATTTTATTGGCAAATGTATTCATTTTTTAGCCCACTGTTATTGGCAAATTTTGCATTCTTTCCCCACTTTTTCATAATGTACATTCTATTGATGTTACGAGCTTTATTATTATTTTATTAGGTGGAGCTGATAGAAGAAACTCGACAGTTAGATTCCACATACTTCAGAAAGCTACAGGCTTTGCATAAGGAGACATTTTCCAAGAAAACTGAGGTAAGACAGCTCTCTACTTAGAAAAATCAACTTTTTATCCTGGAGAGGATTACCGCTGTATATATTGGCATGGGGCAGAGGGATCATATATTGAGAAGATCATATCCTGATAAAGTAGGGGATAGGCAGTTTCATTCCTCTGCTACTTCTTTGCCTAGGATGTTGCGTTTGACAGGTATCACTTTATACTGACACATTAAACAACAAAGCCCAAAGAACAAAGCAGATGCAGTAATGTAGGGGAGCCAAGCCACTTGCCTGACTTAGTTAAGAGCCTTCAAGCCGCATTATTCCTTTGAATGTTTCTGGTTATTTTCTGTATGGCAACTGTTCTATTCATTGTCAATTCAAAAAAAGAGTTAAATTGAGTTTTCCAAACAGAAAGGGAACTGTCTTGTGACAGCAATAGGCAAAACAATAAAGGAAAAAATATGGAAGGGATCTGGGGGAGTCCGTAAAAAGATCATAGGATAAACTAGGATAGTAACGTGTTATTTTGATTTATAAATTTGCAAATTTGGGATTAGCTACATAAACCATGGTAGAACCTGAAAGTCATAAAATGAAATTTGTATATCTACATAAAAGTGAGAGTTCATAGTCACATTTATCAACATGGAAAATGCCTAGGACATATTATTATATAAAGATAATGGGGGTGGGGTCTGGGTGGCTCAGTGGGTTAAAGCCTCTGCCTTCGGCTCAGGTCATGATCCCAGGGTCCTGAGATCAGGACCTGCATCGGGTTCTCTGCTCATGGGGAGCCTGCTTCATGCTCCCTCTCTCTGCCTGCCTCTCTGCCTACTTATGATCTCTGTCTGTCAAATAAATAAATAAAATCTTTTTTAAAAATATGGGGAACAAAAAATACTGGTATCATATAATCCTATTTATGTAAAATTATATGTATGTATTTCTCCATGTATACATATATGCAAAGAGAGGTATCTGGAAAGGTGTTCACCGTTGAAGACCATTAGCTCTGAGTGATAAGGTTTAACTGATTTTTTTTTTTTTTCAGGAGATAGTTTTACTTTCTCCTCTGTGCCTATCTCAATTTTTTTTTTTTTAAGATTTTTTTACTTACTTTATTTGACAGAGAGAGAGAGACCACAAGTAGACAGAGAGAGAGGCAGGCAGAGACAGAGGGGGAAGCAGGCTCCTTGCTGAGCAGAAAGCCCGATGCGGGGCTCGATCCCAGGACACCGAGACCATGACCTGAGCCGAAGGCAGCGGCCTAATCCACTGAGCCACCCGGGCGCCCCCCTATCTCAAATTCTTATTGTTTTACAATAAAATTTTACACAAACAGTAAAGGTTTTTTTTTTTTAAGCTTTTATTTGTCAAAGAGAGAGAGAGAGCACAAGCAGGGGAAGTGGCAGGCAGAGGGAGAGGGAGAAGCAGACTCCCCACTGAGCAAGGAGCCCGATTCCAGGACCCTGGGATCATGATCTGAGCTGAAGTCAGACACCTAACAGATTCAGCCACCCAGGTGTCCCAGGAGAGTTTTTTAAATGTAACCTTCATGAGGCGCACCTGGTGGGCTCAGATGGTTAAATGTAATCTTCATGATAGTTGCCTTTTTAACACAGAAATTCTTTATTTGAGAAACTACTTATTAGTATCTTGGAAAGACTACATAAAAATCCAAAAAAGTAGCACATTTTGTTGCATTTTAAACTTAATGAAAATGTTCATAAAATTGTGTTTTACGTTTGTGTTTTAACCTTATGAACTGAAATGTAGTTAGTTGTATTTTAGGATGTTTTTAAAAATTTATGAACTAAAATGTGTATGTAATTCTCCCCATAATCCTTTTCCACACTGGAAATTGATTTTTTAAATATTAGTATTCTCTCTCGTGGTCTGATACTTTTCAAACACAAATAGAGGGGCGAATTAATTATATAAGGAATTCCTTAAGGAAAGGAAGGGTTTTTCAAAGAGTAAGCTTCTCTAGCTCTTTGCCCTTAAATAGAACTTATAAACTGCAGAACATCAGGTCTTAAAATGCCTAAACATTAACTTTTATATGAAGAAGTTTACATGTAAAGAATGTGCTATTGGAAAACTATGTTGCCTTATTCTATAACTTTCAAAATTGCTATATATAAAAGAACATTTTATGTTCATAATACATTGTTAAGAAAAAGAACGAAGTTACAAAACCATACATAGTTGTTCAGTCCTATCTTGGCTTTTAATAAACTACATGTGTGTACCCAAAAAAGACTAGAAGATTTGTATTTTAAAATGTTAGCGGTCGTTGTCTCCGAGAGGGATAGTAAGTAGAATGTATGTTTTTTGTTTTCTTATTACAAAAGATATATTACTCTTGTACTAACAAAAATAAGAAAATTAAATATTTTATAAGCAAATATGGTAAATATTTACTAAGTGTTCCTAAAAAAAAAAAAGCAAATGGAACAGCAAGGATCAGAACAGAAGTTGAGAGGAGTTAGAGCCAGATTCTAGATTCTAGATTCCTCACCTACTCCTACCATTGCATTGTTAGATGGTGTTGGCCTAATTGTTCATTTTTATTTCAACTTCCCTTTCTAGATTTGGAAAATAATTTGCTGTATTTAAGAGATTTTTTAATGAAAAATTTTATTTCACTAGGACACTGCTGGTGAAATTGGAACTGGTATTTCACGGCTTTCTGAGGTCTCTAAAAAACCAGAATACTGGAATAATGTTCCTGAAGAATATAAGCACTTTAATTTTAATGACCTGCTTAACAACAAACTGGAGTTTGAACATTTCCGCCAGTTTCTTGAGGCTCATTCTTCAAGGTAAGGAACATAAGCATTTTAAAAATGTATTTCTCCCTTAAAGCATCATTTTCTAAGCTACTTATGCTTTTAAGCTACTTATTTTGATCGAACATATCATAAAAGTGATTTGGTGCAAGATTTCACCATGACAGTAAAAAGTAATGAGCATACCTCTCTGAAATCTGTATGGGTAACTTTTTGTTGGGGAGTGCATTTTGATAAGAGCAGCCTCCCAAATGTTATTTCAAGTCATCAAATGAGATTTGTTAGTAGTTTTTAGCATTGGCTAAATAAAAACACCAATGTGTTTTATTCTTTTGCTTTTCTACTCTTTCTTTTGCATTTTTCTAGACAGCTGCTTTAATTAGTATTTCTAAAAAGTATCTCCCTTATATTTTTCTAAACTGTTGAAATTATTACTATAATACTTGTAATTTTTATTAGCTAATACATCAATGAAATACTAGTTTTGCACAGAATCTTGGAAACTTATGACATATTTATCTAATGTAAACTGAAATATTGATCATATATTTTTCCAATAATTTTCTCCCAAGTTAGCAGAAAAAGTTTAGACCTGGGAGCCAAATTTCACATATATAGTTTCCCTTCTTATTGATGGGAATTGTGAATTTAGCATATTGCCAAATATAGATGCAGTAGATGGAAATTTTCCCAGATTTGATATCAACAATATGAGTCCAGCATTGATGGAGGAACCCTGAGACCCTGTCAATAACAGTAGCAGATTCTTTTCTGATCCCAGCCCTCCTGTGTTCATTCATATATTTAGCCAGGATTAGACATATTATTGAACTCATTGGTTTCATGATCCAATCAGTTCGGCTAACTAGGCAAGACAACAACTTTTTTGGTGGGTTAGTAGCATTCAGAGAAAAAAATAAAAAGGCCTGTACTTTGTTTTTGTTTTCATTTTAGTATGGACCTTATGTGCTGGACGGACATTGAACAGTTCAGAAGAATAGTTTATGGAGACCAAAAGCAAAGGGAAGAAAAATCTATATATATTAAAAACAAATACCTTAATAAAAAATATTTCTTTGGCCCCCAAAGTCCAGCTTCTCCATATCAGCAGGACCAGGTATTAATATGTAAACATATATTCTTTGGTGAAGTATGAAAACCAGTAATTTTTTAAAATTTAAATTCAGTTATTTAACATATAGTATATTATTAGTTTCAGAGGTAGAATTCAGTGATTCCTCAATCTTATATAACACTCAGTGCTCATTACATCACGTGCCCTCCTAAATGTCCATCACCCAGTGACCCCATCCCCCTAGCCCGCTTCCCTCCAGCAACCTTCAGTTTATTGCTTATGATTTAAGAGTCTCTTCTGGTTTGTCTCACTCTCTGGTTTCGTCTTGTTTTATTTTTCCCTCCCTTCCCCTGTGATCCTGTTTTGTCTCTTAAATTTCACATATCAGTGAGATCATATGATAATTGTCTTTCTCTGTAACTTATTTTGCTTATCGTAATATCCTCTAGTTCCATCCACGTCATTCCAAAAGGAAAGATGTCAGTTTTTCGATAGTTGAGTAGTATTCTGTTGTATTTATATGCCACATCTTCTGTATCCATTCACTGTTGGTGGACATCTGGACTCTTTCTATAGTTTGGCTATTGTGGACATTGATGCTATGAACACTGGAGTTCATGTGCCCCTTCAGATCACTACGTTTGTATCTTTAGGGTAAATACCCAGTAGTGCAATTGCTGGGTTGTAGAGTAGCTCTATTTCCAACTTTTTGAGGAATCTCCGAATAGTTTTCCCGAGTGGCAGCACCAATTTGCATTCCCACCGATAGTGTAGGAGGGTTCCTCTTTCTCATCCTCACCAACATCTGCTGTTTCCTCACTTGTTAATTTTAGCCATTCTGACTGGTGTGAAGTCATTGTGGTTGAAAACCAGTAATTTATTTCTTTTTGTCAACAACTTGAAAGTCATCTATTTTGTCCTTTGCTTTTATGATTTATATGTTAGATACTTTGAAGATCTTAACTTTTCTAAGTTATTTCTAAGTATCTACAAATTAAATGCCTTTAAAATTCACTCCAGTATAGTATAATAATGTTATTTTTAAAGTAATTTATAGAATAAAAATAGCTTTTATTCATCCATTCATCCATTCATTCAGCAAATATGAATGCCTGTGATATATGTTGTCATTATTTACTATAATATTACTGTCATTATTGCTATTTGTCATTATTACACTATGTCATTATTTACACTGTGTCATTATTTATGACAAAAAGGCCAGATGAGAATTCAGCAGTGCAACTGAGTGTTCATGTAACACTTTGATCACATGAAATATGGCTCAATTTTTATTCTTTTGAAATGTAAAGAATTAAGTGTTATAATGAATTTGAAGTTTGCTAGTATCACATTACTACCTGGAGATCAAATGTATAGTGTTTGATATTTTTATTTTGGTAGTTTAAAAGGATACCTATTTTAATGGTGTACTTCCAAAAAATCCAAGTTTCAGATTCATGCTAAATTCAGTAAGTTAAAGGAAAATTCAGAAGTGTTCATAAGTAGGGCATACCACATTAAAAAGCCAGATCTTCCAGGGGTAAAATAAGCAATACTTTTTGGGAATAAGAAGGAGAAGGAATTCTGGAATTAAGCAACCTTGACAAAATGCCTTGCCATTAGTTCCCTGAGATCCAAATCTGGGCTGTATTAGCAAAAGTATTGGGTATCTCAATAAGCACAAGTATGAAATAAACACATGGAAGGCATTTGTTTTCTGTTTGGCTTGTGCTACATTGTATGAGGGTTCCTGGTATCTGATGCTACTGTGTGAACCTTCCATACTAGAACATGCTGAGAACTTCAAATTCAGTAGAAAAAGTGATTCATTGCTATCACAGCAAATGACTGTGTTTACTCCAGAGAGTGTCCTCAGTGACCTTTCTTCCTCATCTCTGGCCTTACTTTTATTTTTGTTTAAGTATTTTATACTTAGGGATATTCATATCACATTACATTCCATATAGATCTTGCTAGTTCTAATTTCAGCTGGGTGGGCCAAGTTTGCATTTTGATCAGCAAAGCAGTCTTTTCCTCTTTTTCTTTTTTCTTCCTTTTTTATATTAAAAAAAATCAGTATTATTAAAGGATGGCTATGAGGGCTTCTCATCTGTTTTTATGCAAAACAATTATTTTATTAGTAAGATTAGGAAGGAGGTAGTTTTTCCAGTGAGGGACTCAGAAGTTTTGAATGGTGTGTGCACAGAAACAGGCAGAAAACAGAATGATTTATAGCAGGAAATAGTCATCTGTGGCTTGTTGAAGCTGAGACTTCTACAGAAGGAAGATCTTGGCCATCAAGAAATTATGTTTTGTAAAAGGTGTCACTGTGCAGGTCAGAGATTCTTCTCTGTATACCCTGGTCTCTCTCTACTTCTACTGCTTCTGTTTTCTTCTTCAGAGTTGTTGCGGCAGCCTTGCATTGCTAGGACCATCCTCATCCCACCATGTCCAACACAACATTTGTTTGTGCCTATTTAGAATTTATGAGTCAAGGTTGTCTCCTAAGTAAATCATGCCCCATTTTCCTCATACACAAAAGAAAACGCTTTCTCCAACTAGTCAACTTCCAGAATCACAGATTCATAGAATCTTAGACCCGGACGAGCCTTTAGAGAACACATAGACTAACAATTCCCCTCATTTCATAGTTGAAGATGCCGAGGCTGTGGAGGAAAAAAATGGCATTGCTTGTAGTCACACAGGATAAAAACCCAACTCCCGTGTTCTCTGAAACATATCACGAGCAAAATCAGACATCAAAAAAAAAAAAAAAAAAAACCATCACATAAACCACAATTGTCTGTTTGATGTTATAGGGGAGTTCTAGATTTTGACCATCCACAATAGAGCCAGGAGATATCTTTCAGCAAATGACAGTTGTGCTACCTAACGCGTGCTTGGGAAACGATTTGGGAGTAGATGGATAAATGAATGACTATTAGTGTTTCTTCACTAAAACAGGAGTTTGCAGTTTTTTTGTTTCCTTTGTATTTTCTTAGATAATGAATCTAAGTGGTGGCTGGGGAAGGATGCTCCATGAGCAGCTTGATGCCTCTGTCCTGCTTGAAGTTCAGAAGCACGTCCTCAATAAGCTGGAAAACGTGTGGCTGCCATTGTTTCTTGCAAGTGAACAGTTTGCAGCACGCCAAAAGATAAAGGTATATCAGTTATTGGAATATTTGCATAGCAATAGTCAGTACCTCTTAAAACATCACATGTGTCTACCCGTGGACCCAGCCATTGAACTTCTATGGTGCAGCGGTTAAGAGCATGGAGTCAGCCTTCCCAAGGTTTTGCCTCAACCTTGCCATGTGTTAACTGTTCACTTTCAAGGTTTTTTGTTAGTTTTTTTGTAAGTGTATTTCATTCATTCATTCATTCATTCATTCATTCATTCATTTACACTTTACGTAATCTCTATACTCAACATGGGGCTCAAACACATGACCCCAAGAGTCTCACGCTCTACTTGACTGAGCCAGCCAGGTCCCCCAACAGCTTTTAAGTTTTATAACCTTAGTTTCCTCATTTGAAAAATAACTGGGGTTAATAAGAGTAATTGCTTCTTAAGATAATTGTGAAGATGAAATGAAAGAAGGTATGTGTAGTTTCTTAGCGTGGTACCTTGCACACAACGACGATTCAAATAGTACTTATTAATCTAGGTGTTATTTTTATATTGTTATGAAGTCTTCATATAAATGGGCAAGGACAAACAAGGGGGAATAGTTAAATGCTTTATGATAATTCTGTGCTATGAAGATTTCTATATAAAATGAGGTTATAAAATGAGATTAAAATATAAAAATGAGATTTCCACAGGAACTGATATGAAAGATTATTTCTTGAGGGAAACAAGCAGATGCAGAATAGCATGTAGACGATAATCCCGTTACATGTTCTTATATCTCTGTATCGATTTATGTATTTATTTTTCTATCTATCTGTATTTGTGTTTATGAAAAAAAGTCTAGAAGTAACTGCCTCCTGGGGAATAGGAAGAATTTTTACTTTGTGAAATGGGGTGTTTTTTGTTTTTGTTTGGTTTTTGCTTTGTTTGCGCTTTATAAAAAGTTTGTGTTACTTTGATAATTTCAAATGTCATTGTCACACCAAACACAGGCAAACCTGATCTTTACAAAAATAACATAAAGGGACAGAAGGTGAAATTTTGGGCTCTAGCATGCAAAAGTACATGCCATTAGTGTTGATCAGGAAGAATCTAAAAGAACTGTCCTCTATATTCATCAAAAACTTTGAGACTTACTTATGTGGAAATAATCCTTAGTCTTAAGAGCACCTTAAATTATGGAAAACACAACACAGCTGGGAAAAATAGAATTTATAGTCTGAAGAAGAGCTGACTTGTTTTAGGTAAAAATTTCCTGGAAATAAGCTTTGAGGCAACTCAGATCTCCTCATTTCCTTTCTTTAGGCTTTGGCTTACTAATATTATTTACCACGTTTTTTCACTATGTTGACTACAATAACTTTTTTGTAACTTATAACCGTTTCCTGACTGACTTAGCGTTCTTTGGGTAGCAAACAACATAAACCGATTCTGGCAACCTTCAGCCAAGGAGAAAGGAGAGAATTTGTTGTAAAATGGTGCTAGACCATCTCGCACACTGAGGGGAAGTGTTGACACCCAAGCTCTAGAAAGGCCAGGGGCTGGGACAGCCCTGGACATCCAGCAGAAGTTCCTGGATCTTTTCTCTAGCTGTGGCTATAACAAAGCAGCACCTATGATCCAGTAGTGGTCTCTCTAGGTCAGTTCCTATCTATCTGCTGTGGACAGGGAGGTAGTTTCACATAGCCCAGATTTGGCAGGAGTGGTTCCCAAGGGAAGATAGAACATATAGGCAATAACCTCAAGAAATATCCACTATATTTCCTCCCTGTGTTGAATAACTTCTGTGCTTTTCTAAAATTGGTTGTGGCTAGAAAATAGCACAAAAATCTGGGAAATCCTAATTATATCTCCCGCTTCAATTTCCAGGGGACCCAAAGTGACCTGTTATCCACATTTGGGGCAACACACTTAGATATTATTAGCTTAATTTTGCAGACGGGCAAACTGTTCAGAGAATTTGAGTGACTTGCCAGGCACCTAGGGAGAGCTTCCCTTTCTAAGTCTGGTCTTTTTTCTCCAAAACTGCATTATGTCTTATCCATGCTGACCTTTACCTCACTTTTAAAAGCTGATAAATTAGGGGCACCTGGGTGGTGCAGTCATTTGGGCGGCCAACTGTTGGTTTCCACTCAGGCTGTGTTCTCAGGATGGTGGGACTGAGCCCTACGTGGGGCTCTGTGGTCAGCATGGTGTCTGCTTGAGAGTTTCTCTCTCTCTCTCTCTCCCTCTGCCCCTCACCCCACTAGTGTGCACTCTCTTAAAGAAAGAAATAAATATTTTTAAAAAATAAAATAAAAGCTATTAAATTAGTAAATGACATAAAAAAGTGTAAACATTCTGAATAATTGGGATAAAATAATTGGTTTTGCTTTCAGGTACAGATGAAGGACATAGCCGAAGAGCTCTTGTTACAGAAGCATGAAAGGAAGATCGGGGTCTGGAAGGCAAGTAGTTTGTTATAGTCTTCCTCTTGCTCCCTCCACTCTGTCAAAGTATTGTTTTTTTCCTCCCCTACTTGTTCAAGGACCCTCATTGTAGGCACTGCTTTCTAAGCCACTGACTCTGTTTAATTGGCTGATGGAATCTGGGGGAGAGGGTGATTCTGCCAGAGCCCTCTTCTTAAAGCCCTCTCGACCTGCTAAACCCTAGAAGTGTGCTTTAAATATTGGACTTTAAATATACACTTTAGTTTATTTTGCTAGTGGTGGATTTATTGATGCAAGCTGTTCATTTTAACATATGGTAAGCTTATTGATTACTGAGCATGAATTGCACAAAAAGAATAGTTATGCAACAGAATGAGCAAATTAAATTATCTTGCATTATACTCTTTTGAAAGTTACATTTTGGCTTTAAAAGGATTAAAAACTATCATTTTATAATAGGATACCTAACTAGAAATTGCCTATTTTTCTTCTTAACAAGCATGATAAACACAGTCTTCCTTTTGAGCCTATAAATTTATATGTATTCATCCTTCTACAGATCATTCTGGAATGTCAGACTAGACCCGGGTGACCCCCTACATACATAAAATTTTATTTGACTATTAGAGGATTGTATGTATCTGTTAGGGTGCTCTTTTTCTATATTTTCCTCTTGAAAGGAAATAAACCATTCTTATGCTTGTCTTTTGCTATATTTTTGTTGAAGTGTTAAGGAAGCTGGGCTTACATTTCATTTATTGTGCATTATATATTATGTTATTTTCTGTTGTGTTAAATTACTCAGTTTTGTATATTAAGAAGTAGGTCTTAAAACATTATTTGCTGAGTGCATTTTAAATAAACATCCCAGTCTAATACATAGTTGTTCCTATTTATAGGGCTGTAATTTTAATACAGAACGTATGGTGAGGGCTTAACTTTTTGACCAGAGAATATGTGCCTCACTAAAACATGTTAGGTATCTAATCACTTTATCTGGGTTAAGGCACTGCTGTTCACCTCAACTGCCTAGTATTGCCTTCCCTTTTCAGTTTTCAATTCAAATGTTATCCTCAAGACCCTTCTGCAAAGCTTTTGCTCCTCTGGGCAGAATGAGTTACTCCTTTTGTGTTCCCGTAGTGCTTTGTACATAACTTTCTTCAACACTTATGCTGATAGTTACACATGATTTGTTTCAGGAAATTTATTTTATGCATTGTCAGTAATGGATATTTATCATGTGTTTTGACTGAGAGTTACTGTAGTTCCTAAATTCACTTAAAACATTGCCTTTGGAATGGTGCTTCTTTGCATGATTGTAGACTAAACTCAGATTTGGGGAACTTCAATAAAATTTATCCAGTAAAAAAAAAATGTTTATTCAGTAAATTCAGTAAAATCTATGTCTTATGTTTTTTAATCTGAGAGGCTAAAGAGGGATGGATATGTGATCTAAAATGGTCAAAACTTAGAAAGTAGACATCTTGTACTTCAAAACTGTGAAGATACAAACTAAGTAATACTTGTAAGCATTACTAACACACCATAGGTCCATCTGGCTTTTTTGTTATGTAAAGTAAATCCTCAGAAGAAGCTTCTTACTAAAAATAATGTAGTAATGATTTTTCTTCTTGTTATCAAGTATTAATAACAGTTTTTATTAAAATAATATGAAGATGTCTCACCTAAAAATATGATTTGTTTTCTAGTTAGAAGCTCCACAGCAAATTTTCTGTTTAAATTAATAGGATTAATTGGTAATTCTTTTTTGTAAAATTTAGAAAAAATATCTTAAATGTTCTAGTGGTCTTATTTTTTAAAAGGCAAGTGAGTGGGGCGCCTGGGTGGCTCAGTGGGTTAAAGCCTCTGCTTTCAGCCCAGGTCATGATCCCGGGGTCCCGGGATTGAGCCCCGCATCGGGCTCTCTGCTCAGTGCAGAGCCTGCTTCTCTCTCTTTCTCTCTCTCTGCCTGCCTCTCTGCCTACTTGTGTTCTCTGTCAAATAAATAAATAAAATCTTTAAAAAAAAAGGCAAGTGAGTTATATTTAATATATAATATGATACATGTATAATAATATGTAGTTTTAAAATACATAATAATAATGTAACAATATGTAATCATAAAATTATGGCTGCATTTTTCTGTTTAGGTACAGAATTCACATAATGCATTAAAATGTAGTTTTTCACCATAGTCCCAAACTGTAATGATTCTTAACATTCTTAAACAATGTGGTTATATGTTCTGAATCATCCAATCATTTCTTTTTCTCTCTACCTCTTTAAAAATTGAACAAGATCAAATAAAACTCATGCATACAGAGAACCAGAAGGGTGGTTCCCAGAGGAGAACAAGGAGTCAAGAGGTTTCAGTTCTAGTTATGAAATAAGTAGGTCTTGGGGATATAATTTTATAGGATGGTGACTAGCGTCAATAACATTGTATTTCATTGCATATTTGAGAGTTACTAAAGGTAAATCTTAAATGCTATATTCATAAACAGAAATGTTCTGTATCATTGTATGAAGACTGATAGTAACTACTTATTGTGGTAAACATTTGGCAGCATATATAAATATTGAATCATTATGTTGTATAGCTGAGACTAATATAATGTTACATGTCAATTACACCTCAATAAAAATATTCATAAATGAAAAAAAATGATGCCATAAAAATATGAAGGAGACAAAAGAGAGAAGAACAGAGAGGTAGAAGTTGCCAAATTCTGTTGTATCCATGCCATAAATTCCAACAGCCCAAAATAAAGGAAGTTAAAGTTGGTAATTTTTAACCTAATAAATGACCTTATTATTACTTTTTAGAATACAGCTAATTATCTGTATTATCTACTTTGGACAGCCTGTGGAGAGTAAGTGGATATCTTCATCTTGTGAAATCATTGCTTTTCGTAAAGCATTATTGAATCCAATTACTGCAAGACAGTTTCAACGGTTTGTGGCACTAAAAGGAGATTTATTGGAAAATGATGTACTCTTTTGGCAAGAAGTACAAAAATATAAGGTATCATATTAGAAACTTGAGAAAACCACCTTTTTGTGTGTGTGTGTGTGGAGGAAATGTCTTATCACATCAGATTCTTATCTGTGACTCCATAGACAAGATTTTTATGAGATATCCCAATTGTTTCATCTTCAGACCAATATATAAATATTAAGGTGTTTATTGTTCTATGTTAGGCACATTTCTTATTATACAGTGAAAAGTAAGAGTGAGCCCTGAAATGATAGAATTAGATTTTTAAACATAGTCACATATATTACATATTCACATATATTATGATTTAATGAGAACCTTCCTGAAAAGAATTTTAACTATATTTTTGCCTATCACTCCTCTATAAATGGACCATACATATTTTTTCCTGAGGACATCCATATTCGTACTTTAACCAAGATCTCTTTACTGGAATTCCTCCCAACTATATTGTCAGCAATGGTAATCAAAGATAGACAATTATAGATAAATAAACCAACAGAGATGAGAAAAGCTTTTGTATTAGGAAGAATGGCCAAATTTTTAACAAAACAATTAATTGAAAGAACAAGTTTAGGTGCAAAGGTAGTTTATTTTTAGGTTTAAGTGTTTATTGAAACCATATTGCATCTTTGCATTGAAGAAAGGAAAGGACTTTCTAGATATTATAATCTAGACTTGAATATGGGAATGTTATCTAGAAATACCTAAGAGTAGGCATCCAGACTCTGCTTCATGCTCCCACAGGGAGCAGATTCATTTCTGGATGAGCAGCCTATTTATCCCATTATAAAGGTACAGAATAAAAATAAAACCGGAAGTTAAGATGATAATACTTTCAATTGTCTATACTCTAAGTATGAATTATGCAATATTAATATTCTGCAGCATTTTTATTCTATATAGTTAGTAATTGCTTGATAAAATCTATTTCCAAACTCTCCAACTTACCATGAAACTATTTTTTTTTTTTCTGTTATGAGCAATTTTTGTACTATTCTCACCTTAGAAATTTTCTCAGAAAAAAAAATGTTTTGAGATAAAATATTTCAAAATCTGTCACAGGTAAGCAATATTAAAATTTTTTTTGAGAATTAAGAAGGAGGTAGAGTCTGTTTTTCAGAATAGGCAGTAATACGAATGGGCAGAATTATTTTTAAGCTGCTATGAATATGAGTAAGCCCAACCCACTAAGATAAGATGTAATGCAATAATCCTTGCACGAAAGACATTTAAAAACACCCATTCTGAGAAACAAACTGATGGTTTTAGAGGGGAGGGAAGTGGGGGGTTGGGTGAGCCTGGTGGTGGGTATTAAGGAGGGCACATATTGCATGGAGCACTGGGTGTGGTGCATAAATAGTGAATCTTGGAACACTGAAAAAATAAAATTAAATAAATAAGTAAATAAAGTAAAAAAAAAAAAGAACCACCCATTCATTCAAAGTCAACCCTTAGTTGTGCAACTGTTTCTCCTTCAAGGCTGCCCTTGGTCTTCATTTAAAAATCTTCTCTGTGGTATAGAATGGAGGACATATAATTCTAGGTAACTAGTCAAAATCTTGCTATAGGAGGGAATTTGCTAATTCAACTAGCATTTATTAAGTACATTTTGTGCCAGCTATTAGGCTAGATCGTATGAATAAAAATGTGAATGCAGCACCTCGCCCTCCCTCAAGGAGGGAGACACCCATGAAAACAAATATCACGAAATAATATTGATTATGATCCATGTTCTAACTAGATACAGTTTTGGCACCGAGGCGGGAATGATGCAGAGAGGGTTGTAGGTCAGGGAATTCTCGGCAGGGATAACATTTGAATAGGGTCTTGAGAGAGTTTGCTAGGTAGAAAGCATTCTACCTGGTATGGTGAAATCTTACTAAGCTCACTTTGATATGGCTTACTCTTATTAAATGTTTACTATCTGCCAGATATTGTTTTAATTCTTTTCATGTAACAGCGAATTTATTCTTCAGAAGAATACTATTAGGTCAAAGTTGTTATTCTTGCCATTTTACAGCTCAAGAAGCTAAGGCATGGAAGGGTTAAGAAACTTCTAACATCATGTAGTTAATTAAGTGGTAAGCTGGAATTTGAACCAAGGCATTCAGTTGCTAAAGCTCATGCCCTTAAACTCTAAGTTATGTTCCATCCTCCCCCCCGAAGCTGTGATTATGGTAATATGCCAAGAAATTGAGATCTAGATTCTTCCCAAATTTTCACAATTCAGAACAGTGTTTGATTAACCTGTTTAAATTGTTTAAACTGAGACCTTAATGATAGGTAAAGGTTCACTAGGCTGATGAGATAGTAGGGCAGAACAATTAGAAAAAAAAAGTTCAATTCTGATTTTTATCCCTTCACCCTCAAAATAAAAACTCCAAAAATTTGTTTTTATTTCACAAGACATATTCCATAATTATAAATCAGGCTCACTAAACAATTATATATGATATCTTATGAGTAATGGAAAACAATACACTCTTGGTAACACATGAAACATATGTGGTATAAATAGGCATTTTCTGAGGGTATGCTAAATTGAGTAAAAAAGGCTAACTTTTGTCTTAATGTAACATTCGTATCAAGCTTGTTTCATATATAACTTATTCCAAATTATTTGCAAGATTTTATACGGCCAGCACTCAATTTTTCTTTCTTTTGTATTGTCATAAGATAACTATAACAATACCCATCACACAGTGAGTAATTAATAAGTGTTAGCTCATTTCCGGCCTGGAATGACAAGTTCCAAATGTGTTTGCTTCCTAGCAATTTAGAGAACAATGTCTTTGACAGAGCAATGGCATAATTCAAACTAAGCTACCTCTTTATTTTAAAAAATGATAGCCCCACAACTGTGACATAAAAGTGGCTCTTTTTTAAAGTATGATCACTAGTTTTAAGGAGGATAATTTAATGGGTTAACTATAAGCGTGCAAATACTAAGAGATACATAATGACATACCTGTCACGGCCAGCATCCTGGCTTTGTTGCCTTTTTGTGCCTCTCACCTTGGAGTAGAAGCAGTTCTGGTTGGAAAAGCTTTTGCATCCAGCCCGTCCGTTGAGCTAGGTGCCTCTTTTCAGCGCTCGCCTAGGACCCTGTGTAGGCCTCTACTCTAGCACTTCCTAGCTAACTCAGATTGAAGTAATGTGTTCTCTTGCTTCTCCTCCAGGAAGATTGAGCCTTTAAAGGGCAGGTTCTGTCATGGGGCTCAACTGTTAGACAGCAGGCATTCCATATAAATTCATTCAATGAGTGAAAATAGACATTGAAGCTGTTCCTTTGCCTGGCTGTAGAAGCACTCCGGATCAAGTGAAACATGTTTATATAGGGTATATGCATCAAAGGGTTAGGTTCCTCAAACCCAAGAGAAATAGAAGATATGGTGTTTGGTTTGTTTTTTTTTTTAAGATAGCCTTCACATGTTCTAGTGCCCTCTTGACCTGCAGCTAAGTAGTATATATTACTAAAAGATATGTTGGCACAATTCTATAAAGTATTCTAGGAATGCATTAATGATATATTGTTCTATCTTATCTCCTTGCTCAGGACTTGTGCCATTCGCATTGTGATGAGTCCATCATTCATAAGAAGATCATGACTATTATCCACTGCTTTATTAATTCTAGTATTCCACCGGCTTTACAAATTGACATTCCAGTAGAGCAAGCCCAGAAGATTATTGAACACAGGAAGGAGTTAGGACCATATGTGTTTAGAGAGGCACAGGTAAGAGATGAGGGTATGCAGCTAAGGGTATTTTATTTTATATATATATATATATATATATATATATATATATTAGCAGCTAAGCTTATTTTAAAATAGATGAACAATCTAGATATCCTTTTAAGGCTTTTGCATTATTCATATTCGACAAGGTTCCAACCTTCCTAATACTGGGGTTTATTCTATTTAATTAAAAAATTTTTGGGGGTGCCTGGGTGGCTAAGTGTCAGGCTCTGCATTTTGGCTCAGGTTATGATCTCAGGATCCTGGGGTTGAGCCCTGTGTCGAGTCCATTTCAGCTTCTGTGCTCAGCAAGAAGTCTGCTTGAGATTCACACTCTCTGTCTGCCTACCCCCTAAAACAGATAGAAAAATCTTTAAAAACTTTTGCATACTCCCCAGATCATAAGAAACTGGTAACTTATTATTTTGTTGAGACTATATGGCAAATACAGTTATTTAAATACTATCCTTGACTCTCCACGATTATCGTTTTTGTTTCTAACTTCTGGAACTCCAGCCAATTCCTCCTTCGTTTCCCACCATCCTTATTTCCTTTAGAAAAATCTGCTACCACAAATATGTGGTAAAATATGTGTGTCCCAAGATTTGTGTATTTTTAAAGATTGGAATATTCACATAGCTCATAAAGTAAGTGAGAGGAGATTTAAGTACCCGACCAGCATAAAGTACACACGCTCATGAAAGGAAAACCATGCCCGTTAACCTGCTCAAGTTACTTCTTTTTAAGATAAATAATAGAAAACAGTGAACATAATCTATTTGCATTTTTAAAAAGCCTTTTAGTGATGTTGTTCCTGAAAAATGATTAAGAAAAATAAATTATAATAGAGGTAATAGGGAAGGCCATGTCATGATTTAAGTGATATGAAACAGAGATTTAGGATATGATTGCCCTTGAGCATGGAAAAAAGGCCCTTATTCCTTAACATTCATTTGTGAGCCAGCTGTGTTCTAAGTCCTCTAAGAAACTGAAAATGGACTCCCAATCCAAATTATACATTAAAATAAGTAAAAATATAGAGGATCCATTGAGGATGTGCTGGAGAGAAACAGAGAAAACATGGTGCCAGAATTAGAGTATCTGTTAGTGAAAAGAGCTTAGTGATCACTTAGCCTAGCATAGGTCACTGGATAACCAGACCAGGCCTTGCCCACGTATCTCAAAGACCTTGAGTCTCCAAGTGCATGTCTGGAGCTGCTTATATTGGTTGGTTCCGCCATACCAGGGATTGAAGCTAGTAAACTCTACTGGAGTCCTCTAGTCTATGCCTTCTGCTTGATTTCCTAAAATGGAGTCCTGGACATGTTGGAGTCTTTGGAGCATCAGAAAATAAGAGAATCTTTGTAGTCTTCACCCCACCAAACTAATGATTCCTCCTGCCTTTCCTAAGGAAGCTCAGAGAATAGCATCACCTTCTACCCAGGTGTGCAAGCCAAAGATCTGATTGACATCTTTATGTCTTCCCTCTCCTTTATTCCTTTACCCCCATATCTGCAGTCCCTAAAATTTATCCATTGGTCTCTTTGTTATCTGTCATCCTATCTACTTTTTTCTGACTCCATGCCATTACCTCAGCTCACATCTGCAATGCTTCACATTAACTGCCAAACGTGCCTCTGGGCTCTCTCAAAATCATTTAACTCACTGCAGACAGAGCCACCTTTCTCAAAATGTCTATCTGATCATGTTGCTTCTCTGCTTTCTATTTTAGTTACTTCCTACTGTCCTCAGCATGAAGACCATCTTCATCTATCTCTCTAGGCATATCTCTTACCACTACCTG
Source organism: Mustela erminea (assembly GCF_009829155.1). NCBI lineage: Eukaryota > Metazoa > Chordata > Mammalia > Carnivora > Mustelidae > Mustela > Mustela erminea. The sequence continues at coordinate 48,394,151 of NC_045629.1, read as the reverse complement.
CTACCAAAACCCCAGTCTTCCTGACATATCTATAGTTCCACAGACAAGACTCACTCTCTTCCCTCCTGAGTTTTTTGCATTATCATCTCTCCCCTGTGCTTCTGTAAGATCCTGTGTATGTCTCTGTTTATCACACAAAACTGAAAATGCCTATTTTCCTGCTGACTTTCCCACTAGATTGTCAGGTGTTTGAGGTAGGGAATGTTTCTTATTTACCCTTGTGGCCCAAATCCTGGCACAGAATAGGCATTTTTGAACACATAGATGACTGAACACGAGAAGTGATCATTTGTGACAGAGAGGAGTAAGATCAAATTGGAAATGAGAGCAAACTTGAGTGAAAGGGCTGCAGAGTAGATTTAAAAACCTGTTGCCTGTTCCGGTATTGTTATCAGTTTAGCCTCTGCCTGTCCCCCATCTGCACTCCTAATAACTGGGTGCAAAACTTTTAAAGTTATCTTCATCCAGCCAAATTTTCACTGGCCCTTTTTATTCATACTAAAGCCATTGCCCATCTCCTGCCAGTGAGCAAAGTAGTTCTAAAATTATTAAAACCTTTGGTTACATACAGTTTGATTTCTTTTAAGGTTCTGGAGGCACGGGGTAATTTTCATGACTAGCACATATGTTATTAACCTAAAATTGTAATTGCACCTTTTAGGAATAGAGCAGTTTTATGTCTCCTATTGAAAAATTGTGTTCTACTTGGGTGACTTCTCCTGGAAGACTTTCTAGATTGAAGTCAATGTATTTGAGAGCTAGGAATGACTCAGGTTTTGGAGAGAGAACTGAGATTTAGGGTCAATAGTTGGTAAATAAAGGAAGAAGAGGGAGAGTATTTAAGTTTAAGAAGTTTGCATAAAAACCACCATAATCCCTTGACATTGGAGCAGGGACTTTTTTAAATAAAGACATGGCAGGTAAATGTAAATGAAATTTTTAAAAAAGCCTATATTTCATCAAATAAAGGATCTTTAGCTTTTGTATACAAAATACCAAGAGACTACAGAATTCAATGATAAAACTGTCTTTTTTTTCCTTAATTTAAATTCAGTTAGCCAACATATAATTGGCTACATCATTAGTTTTTGGTGTAGGGCACAAGGATTCATTAGTTGTATATAAACTGTATTTTAAAAGGAGTAAATAATTTTAGAATTACTGATAATATCCGTGTACAGAAAAAAGGAATAATGAAATATACCAACCAGTTGAGGACTCTTGATCACTGCAGTGCTTGCTTTTTTAAAAATTCCTCCTTTCCCCTGAACAGTTGGCTTGGAGCCTAATGGGATGGTTCATTTTTCTCCAGGGCATTAGGTAAAGGTCATTCCCTGCAACAAGATGTTGGGCTTGATCTGATGTGGCAAGTCCTACCTTCTTGGAAGTAATGTATGCCTCTGGAACTAATGGAAATACTTGGCATGGGAATTTGAGCAACAATTCTTATCTCTATAAATATCACAATTAATCACTTAATGTAGAATGTGCTCGTAGAAAGCATTTGTCCAGGATACCACCCTGCTTTTTAAATGTTACTTTTCTTGCTCTCACATAAAAGAGATTATATCATTTAAAAGTTACTCAAGATTTATTCTTAGATCTGCAGCTTTGTTTAAGAGCTTTTCCAGAGGTATTTCCTTTCTCTAAAAGAAAGAAAAGGGGGGGGGCGGGCAGAGAGGAGTTCCTCTTGATGGACCGAATATTTGGAATACTTGCATAAAACAGCAGAGTGTGTGGCAGATCAACTAGTGTATGTTTTAAAAGAAGACATAAATTTCTTATTTGAAAAGACCTAATGGATTCTTTATTAATACAATCAATTGGTTAGGGAAACATAAAGAATAAAGTAACTTTTAAGTGTTTTTTTTTTTAAGACTTCTCATTGGTAGTAAAAAACATTGATCATAAGCATGTGCTGAGCTAAACTATACCAAGATGTCTGGAGACAATAAGTTGGAGGAAACATGCTGTATATTAAAGATAGAATAGTTAATCCATTATTATGGTGAATTAGAGTTTAAATCAGTACATTTGTATGAAATTGTAACCTGAGACATTGTTTTTTATACAGATGACAATTTTTGGGGTTCTATTTAAATTTTGGCCTCAGTTTTGTGAGTTTAGGAAGAACTTAACTGATGAAAAAATTATGAGTGTTTTAGAGAGGAGACAAGAATATAATAAGCAGAAAAAAAAATTGGCAGTCATAGAAGATGAAAAATTTGCAAAGGTAAGACAAGACTCATTTTGAGTTGAACCATACTTTTATTTTTTATTTTTTAGTTACTTTTTTCTATGGTTTGAATCATACTTTTAAAAGGTATGTGATGTGTGTGAATTTATAGAAGAATTTGGGTGATGGGAAAAATGCAGAGACATTATAGAATACAGATTTTAGTGGCTTTAATCCTTTATAAAGGTTTTAGCCTTTGTTGTGAAATTTTCAAAATTCATCTCAAATATCACCTCTTCCCTGTGGAAGCTTCATTGACCCTGATAGGCAACACAAGCAGCTCACATCCATGTAGTAGCATTCCTAACTCTCTTGGAGAATGCTTTATATAGCCTCATGAACGAACAAGTTTTTTCACCTGTCATCCTCACAGGACTGATTCCCAAAGATAGTATCTGTCTTGTACATCTGTGATCATAGCACATAGACCAGTGTCCAGCACATGTTCATTTGTTAATCACTGTTTACTGAGTAAATCAGGAATAAAAAAAATGAATGAATGAAAAGATGTCATGAACTCATGGTAAAGCATTTTCAGTATTAAAATTATAGTATGATACACTCACTGTGAAATTTATAAATATGAATTATAAATTGCCCAACCTTCCTATTTGTCTCTTAGTCTGTCCATTTATTCATTCATTCATCTGTATATCCTTATATTTATCAATTTTCTTTGAATTGAAAAAGGGTAAAGGCTCCCAACTAATGTGTTTTATTTATTTATAAGCTTATGCTTATTCTATTTTTTAAAAGAAATTTAAAAGTTATTGAAAGATGCAGAAGTAATATAATAATGCTCATATATACACAGGTCAAAATAAACACTGCTTACATTTTGCCTCATTTTTTTTTCCTCCCTAAAATATTTCAGAAAGAGTAAATCCTACAGAAAGAGCAAATTCTCTTAATCCCAGTTCTGAATTCTATTACCCTCCCTATTCCCAAGAACAACCACTAAGCTTGGGCTATATTCTTCCAGATCTTTTTAAAGATAGTGTTTTATACATGTATGTATACAGTTTCATAAACAATATAGAGAACTATAGAGGTTCTCAAAAAACTGCCAAACTCCTCCAAAGCTGCAGAAGCAGCTTGCTCTGTTTTGATATTTGTATGGTGTATCTTTTTCTATTCAAATATACAGGATAGAGTTGGGTCATGGTGGTTTTGTAAAAACTCTATTCTGCTAATCTTCTGTCTTTTAATTGGTGTATTTAGTCTCTTTATCTTTAGTGTAGTTTTTTATATGTTAATTAAGTCTTCCATTTTATTTCTTGTTTTGATTTTTCCTTCTGTTTTTCATTTTATTCTGTTTTCTTTGTCTGCATTCCTATGGATTACTTGTCTATTTCTTAGAATTTTATTTGGGTGTATCTTTGTTTAGATGTCTTAGTGGTTGTTTTAGATATTACATTATAGATATGTGATTTTTCCCAGTATATTAGTGTTGACATTTTACCAGTTAGAGTCTAGGAATTACTCTCCCCCTTTAAGTCTTTTTCCCTCACCTGTTTATACTTATTTTAAATATTTCCTCAACCTATACTGAGAACCACATCAAACCACATCACTATTACTGGTGGTTGAGGAAAATATAAGTCATTTCAAAATGACAGGTGATATCTATATAAAGCCATCATAAGAATAAAACAAAATGAAAACTCTGACATTTTATAATTTTTGCCTCAACCCTCATAAATGAGGAAACTCAAAGAGAGAAGAAAAGTCTATTCTATTAACCCATAATTTTGCTCTTTCAATTTTTCTTCCCTCTTGATGCTCCAAGATCTGTTATTTTATTCTTCCTTTTCCCTATAGATAAGGTATTGTTTCTCACATACCACTTTCAAGATTTTTTCTTTGTCTTTAGTTTTCAGAATTTGATTATGATATGTCTTGTGTGGATTTCTTTGGATTTGTGTTAAGGATTGATCGGTTCTTGAGTCTATAGGTTTATGTTTTTGCTAAGTTTTGGGGGGATTTATATACATATTGTATATGTGTGTGCATGTATATGTATATATAAATCTTTTGATCCATATGTATGATTTATATACATATTATATATCGTTTATATACATTTACATGGATCAGAAATAGAGTGTACATAAATAATATGTGTTTAAATCCCCTATCCAATCAAATTTCTTCTCCCTTGAGTACCTTGTAGCTTCACTTTTGAGAGACTTTTATCTTTTTCTTCTGTCTTCTTTTAAGTTCAGTGAACTGTCATTTTATATTTCCTTTTTATATTTTTGGTCTACTTTGGGACTGAGTTTCTGCATTTATGGTTTGGGGTATTATTTCATATATGCAAATATTTTTATAGGAATATTTAGTTTGTTTTATGGTTTTCCTCTGATTCATGACTGAATTTCTTGAACAGCACTGTCAGCAACTGAAGTATGTACACAGCATCATTTATAATAATAAAAAGGTTTTAATGACTTAAGTTTCTAATAGCAGGCATTGATTGAATTATCTATGGTACATACTTTCACTAGATTACTGTTCACCTGTTGATGTGATGATATAGTTTTTTTTTTTTTATCATTCAGGATTTGAGTGCATAGGACAGTTCATCATTGGAAACGATGATGTATTCATTTCATCATCCAAATATTCGGGTGTATACTATATGTTATATGGTAGGGATACTGGTGATTGATACAAAGACCCTCCCCTTTATATTCCCATTCTATATTTATTAACGTAGAAGCATTTTCACAACACTTAACGTGAAAAGAATATTTCAGGAGAGCACATATAGTGTGATCCCATTTCCATGAAATTTAGATAATAAAAAATAAATATTAAAATTATAGATTATATCTTGCCCTGATGAGAAGTTTGGATGTATGTTTATGAAAATGTTCACAAGGGTTTTTCTTAGATGCCAGATTTTGGGAGTGATTTTTATGTTCTTCATAATTTATTATTTATTTCAAAATATTTTATGTTAGTATGAAAGAAAATTAAAGAGTTCATAAATTATGTTACAGTAGTAATTAATATTGACTTGATGAAACCACAGGTATGGTACTCACCACAGAATATTTTTTCATCTGATGTTATGACTCCTTTACTTTAAGTTTACACTAATATCGTGTTAATCCTTTTTGGAATAACTTCATTTAATATAATTACAGGATGGACTCAGACAATATGCAAGTTCTTCAGCATCTGCTATCAAAACAGTTACTCTAGCCACTGACCCAGTTTTCGGCCTACAAGCATATGGTCGACAGGTAAGCAGTCACGGTGTCTCCAGATACCACTTCTTCTTTTAAGCATTGGATAGTAGAATGCAGTCACTCAGTTATTCTGCTATAGTAGAGGTGTGCTTGTTTGCAAATGAAGGTAACTAACAAATCATTGGACACTACATCAAAAACTAATGATGTACTATACACTGGCTCACTGAACATAATAAAAAAAAAAAGAAAATGAAGGTAAACTTATATTAGGAGAGGTTGGAAGGGATTTTCCATGAGCTCTCAGAGAACATTAAAATTTCAGCTCATCTTGGACAATATAATCAATGAAAATACTTTCTGATACATACGAAGAAGATTTAAGAGGCAGAAGTTGAAATGACTCTTACTGGAAAAGGGAAAAAATTAGGCAGATAGAGAACAAGGTAGAATACATTTGGTTGATATATTCTTGGGTTTAAAAAAAGAAAGAAAAACATCAAAGGCTTAATGTCAATTTTTTTTTAAGATTTTATTTATTTGAGAGAGAAAGTGAGAGAGAGCATGAGAGGGGGAAGGTCAGAGGGAGAAGCAGACCCCGTGGAGCTGGGAGCCAGATGTGGGACTCAATCCCAGGACCCTGGGATCATGACCTGAGCTGAAGGCAGCAGCTTAACCCACTGAGCCACCCAGGCATACCTTAATGTCAATTTTTTAATTCTCTGAAGTGGTCATAAAATTGGCCAGTAAATGACCATCAACAATACGTTCAAGTTTTATGTTTATATTTACATTTATAACTTGTACATTAATATCACTTTTATGACATTTCATAAATTTAATTCATGTCTATTTTTTAATGTTTTTTGTCAAAAGTATTTGTGTCTTAGGATAACACTAGTCCAAGAAACAATTTGGCATTTAGGAATGTCAAATAAATTCAGCCACTCAGCTAAGATAACTGATAGACTGTAAAACTATTTTTTTTATTGAGAAGAAGGGAGATGTCCAATTTTGTAATACCATATTTTGAAAAAGGTAATATCTAAAAGTGTGTGGTATGTAATAATGCCATTTGGAAGAACATTCGTTAGCAAATGGGTAGCCTTAAATCTCAGAAACACCATGTAAAAATAAAGGGGGAAATGTGGAATTTGTGATAACAGGCTTCTAATTTTCACTGTCATTTACAAGTCTGTATTACCTGGAAGCCTGAAAAAAAAAATCACAGAATTTGCTTTGAGCCTGTTTCTTTATCTGTTAAAAGGAGAAAGGGGAGAGAGAAGGGAATGACGATGATGATGGTGATGATCTCTTGTCATGTATCTTAAGAGTTTTGTAAAGAAACCTTAAAAGCTTTTGGAAACCAAAGGCATTCCATAAATGTAAATTATTATTGTTGTTGCTATTGAAGGAATCCATGTGAATTATTCCAGCAATTGGTAGAGTAATAATACACTGTCATTTTGCAAGTGTGAATGCTCTGTATATACATTTGTTCAGACAGATTTTGCACATTTAAGAATTTGCCATTAATCCAAATGTAAAATACCCTCGCTTAAGCATCTAAATTCACAGGGGTGCCTGGGTAGCTCAGTTGGTTAAGCCTCTGCCTTCGGCTCAGGTCATGATCCCAGGGTCCTGGAATTGAGCCCCGCATCAGATTCTCTGCTGGGCAGGGAGCCTGCTTCCCCCCTCTCTCTGCCTGCCTCTCTGCCTACTTGTGATCTCTGTCTGTTAAATAAATAAATAAAATCTTTTTAAAAAAAGGCATCTACGTTCACAATCAAATTAAATATAAATGTAGGTGCCTGCATAGCTGTCAAGAAATCCATAAAGCTTTTGCAACGTTGATTCATTAAGAAATAGTTGTAACACATATAGTTATGGCACATCATTGAATAGTTATATTCAATGATCTGTTATTGAAGTTAGTTATCTTCAATAAAAGGTTTAAATGAAGAGGCTTATATAAACCATTTTACCTTCAGTTTATTTCCTTGTTCAAACATTTCCAAAATTAAGCTTGAAAATTGTCTTCCTAGCCAACCTGGTGCTACTCCAAGTACATAGAAGCCTTAGAACAGGAAAGGATTCTTCTTAAAATTCAAGAAGAGATGGAAAAAAAGTTATTTACAGGTAATGTTTGCTTTTTGCCTACAGGGTTGTTTGGTTACCTTCTACCATGGATTAGTTCTAGAGGATTTTGCTGATGATTACTTCTTTCTCTTATTTTTGGACAGCCACATCATCTTTCACAAATTTTAAGACTCCTGCTTCAGCTCTGTCTTTGAAAAAGACCGTATCTTCCCACAACATCCAGAGTGAGTTTCCAGCAATAGTCTACCTGCCATTCTTTCTTTCTTCCTTAGAATCCAGACTTCCAGGAGGCCATTAGCACAGAGATAGCAAGAAGGGATGAAGACTGCCTCCCTCCCCACTGCTCTGACTCACAGCTTAGGAGAACTTCAGTATATGTGTGTGTGTGCGTGCGTGTGTGTGTGTGTGTGTGTGTGCGTGCGTGCGTGCGTGTGTGTGTGTGCATGTGTGCGTGTGTTCTGTCTCCCTTTCTGTTTTTTCTCCTTTGCTGAGAACCTAACCCTCCATCCCATTTTCAAAGTGATAGTACTCTTGTGGGTATAACCTACTGCTACCAAATGCAAGGTAAGTCACACACTGAAAGTTGTTCAGTGCCACACACGTCCCTCTGACACACATGCTCATGCACATGCACACACCATGCAGGCACCATACACACGTGCACACACATCCTGCTAACAAACCGATGGGAAGGAGTGAGCACGTTGTGTCCCTTCCAAGTGGCCCAGTCCCCTGAAAAGGAAAGCTTCAGGGCATGACCATTTATTGCTTCTATTTACTCCTCCTCTGTTCTTTTCTTCCACAAAGAACAACAGAAGATGAGGCTCTAGCTCAGTTTCCCCAGGTTATTTCCAGCAGAGTTCTTCCAAGCTCCATCTCCCCAAGTTGGGAATACACGAAGAAACAAAAAACAAAGAACTGGAAATAGAGCCCAGTCCTTCTCTCCTGCAGAGACTGATAGGACCCTACTGTTGGGACTGGCTGCTAATCGAAAGACATCAGTGCCTTTACAAAGTAACAC